>NW_028276155.1:749166-1498333 GCF_052056855.1 Sturnus vulgaris | reverse complement strand
AAGGTGAGCCTGTGCCGGGAGCTTTTCTTGGCTGGAGCAAAGGCTGGGCACGCAGAGACCTTCCTGGCACTGTGCCCTGGGCCAGCAGGGATTGTGCTGCTGGAGCCCACCCTCCATTTCTTCTGTCAGGCAGCTTTAGGACATGGAGGAGCCAGAGCAGACCCTCAGCTTTCTGGATTCATCCAGAAGAATCCTGTGTGTGAAGCAGCCTGGGAACAGGGTTTCCATGCCAGGGTGGGCAATTCAGAGCCCTTTTCTCCCCCATGGGCTGAGGGTGTGGCACTTGCCATTGGCAAGGGCCCTGCAGGTGCCAAAGGGGCCGTTTTCAATCTGCTGAGAACAGTCAGAACTGAGAGCCTGTCCTAAACCTGCTTTTCCTGCAAGTGTACTCAAGGAATTCTCTTTTTTTGCAGGCTCTGCCCCTGTGTGTGTGCAGGTGTACTGAGTGAAGGATGGAACGGGTCTATTGGGGGGGAATGTTCTCCTTCTCTAGTGGTTTTTGGTTTTGTTTTTGTTGTTGTTGTTGGATTTGTTTGTTTTCTTGGATGGGTTTGATTATTGAGGTTTATAATTTTAAATGTTGTTTTATTTTTTTAATCATCTCCTCGTGGCAGCTGTGGGCAGAGCTCTGTAGCTGTGTGTGACACTTGTGTGTGGCACAGTGAAGGTGTCCAGGGGGGCCTTGCCCGAGCTGTGTGCAGAGGAATCCCCATCAGGCCAGGCTGGGGGTGCTCCGTGGCCGGTGCCTTGCGTTGACTGGAAGCTGCCATGGAGCGTCTCCAGGGATGGAAGGTTGGGGCTGCCAGGGCTGTGGTGTCACAGACAGGGGAACGCTGGGGCTGCCACAGCTGCCGTGTCCCAGAGAGGGGAATGTTGGGGTGCCCTGCTCCTGGCCCGGCCCCAACAGCTCTGCCAGCTCCTCTCAAGGACACAAAGGCTGAGGCAAAGGGTGAGAATTGCGGGAGGGGCTGAGCTGGGAGGGACCCGGTGGGATCATGGAGTCCAGGGCCCGGCCCTGCACAGACAGCCCAACAAGGGGAGGCTGTGCATCCCTGGGAGAGGTGTCCAAAGGCTCCTGGAGCTGTGCCAGCCTTGCAGCTGGGAGCATTTTTTGGGGATCCTGGTCAGTGATGGAGGATCATTCGGTAGGGGGAAGGGAGGAAGGGAGGAAGGGAGGAAGGGAGGAAGGGAGGAAGGGAGGGAGGGAGGAAGGGAGGGAGGGAGGGAGGGAGGGAGGAAGGGAGGAAGGGAGGAAGGGAGGAAGGAAGGAAGGAAGGAAGGAAGGAAGGAAGGAAGGAAGGAAGGAAGGAAGGAAGGAAGGAAGGAAGGAAGGAAGGAAGGAAGGAAGGAAGGAAGGAAGGAAGGAAGGAAGGAAGGAAGGAAGGAAGGAAGGAAGGAAGGAAGGAAGGAAGGAAGGAAGGAAGGAAGGAAGGAAGGAAGGAAGGAAGGAAGGAAGGATTCCAGGAAGGAAGGAAGGAAGGATTCCAGGAAGGATTCCAGGAAGGAAGGATTCCAGGAAGGAAGGATTCCAGGAAGGAAGGATTCCAGGAAGGATTCCAGGAAGGAAGGAAGGAAGGATTCCAGGAAGGAAGGATTCCAGGAAGGAAGGAAGGATTCCAGGAAGGAAGGATTCCAGGAAGGAAGGAAGGAAGGAAGGAAGGATTCCAGGAAGGAAGGAAGGATTCCAGGAAGGAAGGAAGGAAGGAAGGAAGGAAGGAAGGAAGGAAGGAAGGAGGGAAGGAAGGAAGGAAGGAAGGAAGGAAGGAAGGAAGGAAGGAAGGAAGGAAGGAAGGAAGGAAGGAAGGAAGGAAGGAAGGAAGGAAGGAAGGAAGGAAGGAAGGAAGGAAGGAAGGAAGGAAGGAAGGAAGGAAGGAAGGAAGGAAGGAAGGATGGATTCCAGGAAGGAAGGAAGGAAGGAAGGATTCCAGGAAGGAAGGAAGGAAGGAAGGATTCCAGGAAGGAAGGAAGGAAGGATTCCAGGAAGGAAGGATTCCAGGAAGGAAGGAAGGATTCCAGGAAGGAAGGATTCCAGGAAGGATTCCAGGAAGGAAGGATTCCAGGAAGGAAGGATTCCAGGAAGGAAGGAAGGAAGGAAGGATTCCAGGAAGGGAGGAAGGATTCCAGGAAGGAAGGATTCCAGGAAGGAAGGAAGGATTCCAGGAAGGGAGGAAGGATTCCAGGAAGGAAGGATTCCAGGAAGGAAGGAAGGATTCCAGGAAGGAAGGATTCCAGGAAGGAAGGAAGGAAGGAAGGAAGGAAGAAGGAAGGAAGGATTCCAGGAAGGAAGGAAGGAAGGAAGGAAGGAAGGAAGGAAGGAAGGAAGGAAGGAAGGAAGGAAGGATTATGAATATTTTCTACTTTTCCAATTTATCAAACAACAAGATTAAATTTAGTAGCAGATTTTTGATAGTAATTTTTATAAATTTATACAATCAAAGTATTTGAGATGAATACAATCAAAGTATAGAATACATATATTTCAGGATATGTAAAATTTAAGAGTAAGTAATTTAGTATAATTGAGGTTCATATAAAGCATCAGGAAAACCAACCAGGGGAACAGGGAGGGGCTCGCCCTTCCTCTTGTACCAAAGCATCAAGGCTAACAATTCCACTTATATAGTGCAGGCTACAGAAGTTTCTAGAAAACTCCTCCCAGTTTCTATTCCTAAAAATCTACGTCACTATGTTGTTTGGTGCATGCTCTACTAATGGTTAGGGGTCTCATCCTTTTGAGGGTCTTATTTCTGATGAAGGCTCATCATCTTCATCAGTGTCTGCTGTGTAACCTTGCAGGTAGCACAGGCACTCTAAGCTTTGGTTCTATAACTAAACAGAAGTTCCCACAATAAAATTAAGTTTCATGCCTGGAATCATCTCAATTTGACCCACTTTAAGGGCAAAGCTTTTATTTCTAGATGCTGTTTATCAGACCTATGTCCTTCTACTATTCCCTTCCAACATCCTTCTTCGACTCCCAACATCTGGAAGATGTCTTTTGCCCTGTCTCACCCATCTCCCCCCTCACTCTGTAACAATTGTCTTCTATTGATCTAAATACAATTTTGCTGATATAGTTACAGTTTAATTAGCACAAATCACATTTATCGCAATTCCCCCATTTCTCTTTTTGATCATATTGATTATTGCTCTAAAACATTGTTGCTTGGTATTTCTCATGCTATTTCTCATGCTGCATTCAGCTTTTCCCACTCCTTCTCTAATTTTATTTACATTTCTTGTGCCAGGGTATTCTCTTTGCATTCCGTCACCATTTTCTCGATCTCTCTCCCTCGAGTGCGAGTGGATTGTGCTTTTAGTACCATCAAGAAATTCAGTTTCCTTTTTGCTGTTGATTCTGGATGCATGGGCATGGCTGTAAGTTGCATTCAATGAATTCCTGAGTGGATTACTCTAATTAGACAGGGTACCATGCAAGGGAGAAACAATAGTCCTAAACCAGAACATAATAGCATAAATCCCATTTTTTTCCACCACACACCCCCAAAGAGTTTATCCCACCAATCATCTTTCAGGATAGAATTCAGTTTTTGGACTGGTACATGTGCCACTCTTTTCATTTCATCAGCAAGTTTTGTGATGGCTTCCCCGTGATCATCTATTTGCACACAGCACTCAGATTCATTAAACCTCCCACAAACTCCTCCTTCTTCTGCCAGCAGATAATCTAGGGCAATTCTCTTTTGATGTACAAATGCTCACATTTGTGAAGGCTGTTTGGCCAACAACTTTAAAGCATCTGCCCTATGGTTTGAGACGACTTCCACTACTGCCTGGAGCCTTATCAACCGATTTAACTGGTAAATTGGAGTTCTATATCCCCAAGACCCATCCTGAGCCCAAGCAGGAGGTTCATAATGTGCTATAATTCTTTCTGCAGGCCATTCTTCATCTTTCCATTTTTGATTTCCTCCTGCCATTGGAAAGTCGAGGTTTGGTTCTCTTTTCTTTCTTTCTAAGGTTTCATAAAGTGGTGTTCCTAGTATATTGCCCTTAGACCTTGGTCTGACAAAGAAGGAGGGTCGTAGAACTCCTAAAGTACAAGTTCCCTCCCACTTTTGAGATAGTTCACTGTATGCTCATTGCCCACAAATCCAATATACTCCATCAGGGGCTTTCCATCTGTTTTCTGTGTTTCCTGGTTGTTCCCAATAAGATTCTAAGTCTTTTATAGATTGGGAGGGATTAGCTCCAGGACTGTTATGCCAGCACAAATCATTTTGGGTATTCCACTCACAATCCATTTCTTTCATTATTCCCCAATATCCAGTAGGACTCTTGGGTCTCCAGGTCTTTGTGTTATTGTCTGAATTTACTACTAAAGTAGATAGGCAAGGAGTATATCCCACCACTTCAGTGTATTTTCTCCCTTCCCGAGTTATAGAAACTGTTCCAATGACTTGATGACTCAGAACCCAACCCTCAGGCTGTTTTAATGTCTTAGAAATTTGAGTATGATTCCATTTTAAAAATTGTTCTGGAGCTAAACCCTCACCTCTCCATGGCCATCTTTCAGCCATTCTAAGTCCCCCACAAACAAAATATTTTGATAATCCCAATTCTGTGGCAATTTCTTGCATCAGATCTACAAACAGATTTTTATTTGAAGTTGGCAAATCTCAGTCACTATATTGCTGTTTTAATTGTTTATACAACTTATTCAGCTCCATTAACTCTTTCCCTCTGATCTTTTTCTTATCCTTCATTGTTTCTTTTTGTTTTCCAATTAATTTTCTCTTTGGCCCTTTTCCTTTTGCATCCTTTTCAAAACAAAAGAAATTTTCACATCTGCGACAAAGTTGATCATTATTAGGATAAGGAGCTCGTCCACTGAATCCCAAATTGTTTCTCACTGAATACATTTTTGGACTTTTCACACAAATTTCTAAGAAACTGCTACAATCGTAACAGGCAGCACTAACATGTGGCTGTGCCACAAAAACTGATTCCATCTCATCCCTGACCCACAAGGAATGATTGCATTTGTCACAGGGATCAGGAATGGTTTGTTTCTTTACTGCTGGCTCTTGTGCTGCTTGTTGTGTTAGAATTTGTTCCTGCATGGCTTGTTCTTTTTTGCTCCATGCAGTCTTATGCCTTTGGCCAGTTGCCAGGGGTATTATTGTAAGCACCATGAAAAGAATCCTCAGGAATTTTAACTTTCTAACTGTCTCAAGGCCCCTTGGGTTGCAGCCAAGGGCCGAGATGTCAATCTTCTTGGTAGCAAAGCTTTTATCCTGGGATTTGTCTCTTTTTGGCATCCTTGGCCTCATAAAGCTCATATAAGCCATTTTAGCTTTTTCTTTTCCAAAGATGGCGTCAATTATTTGTAGTTCTGCAGCACTGCCCTGTCTCTTTCCCTAGATTGATCAGCTATTTTTCCTAATCCACTAAAGCTCTAGAGATATGCCAACTACAACAAAATTTATTTTCACACTGCTTCAGTTAAACAGTTCGTTTTAATGGTCTATTTCTGCTATGAAATCGGGCTAGGTAGTTAAATGTTTGTCGCCACCAATAGATACACTCACGATGCCAATCAGCTGCTGAAACAAATCTATGACGTGGCACATCGATTTCTTCTCCACAACAATTGTCATTTATAATACACTGGTCTATAATATTATGGATTGTTTGTTCTTTAGCCTGTACAAAAGCTAATATGGTAAGGAGTAGTTGGTCTTGGTCTATATTAGTTGAATTGCTGCAAAAAAGGTCCCGTTTTCTTGTCTCAATGGTTAAGCATAAAAGTCACTAAAAATCTTTCTATTGTTAGCTGTCCACGTACACAATCTAAAGAACTTCAACAAATCAATTGTCTCTCTTTTTCTTTTGCATTATTTACCCTCCAGAATGAATTAAAACAACAGGTACAAACAATACAAATGCAAGGGCGGCATTCTAAGCCATGATTATTACAGTCCCAATGTGTTAATTGTTGTTGGGCCTCCTCAATAATAGGTGTTACCAGTCTCTTTTTCTTGATTTACAGCTCCTCAAATAAATCAGTTAATGCTGGCAGTCAGAAGCTCCTGAGAAGCTTTTCAATCCACCTGGGCTTTTCCCACTGATCAAGGAGGCGTCTGATTCTTTCCCATGGGCGCTGTTCAGCCTCCAAACTCAATGAGGTTGCAGTTGGCAGCCAATGCAGGATGTCTAAATGACAACCATGTACTTCTCAAAACATCTTTAATTGATATTTCAAGCAGTAACAGCATACAATAATATCTTTTCCCATATATATCTTACATCTCCCCTTTTGTCCCAAGATACAATGATTTTATGTGAATTTCTTATCACTGCAGCTTTTCAGTGTTAAGTTCTCCTTTCCACCTAATCATGAAATTAATAAAATTTCTATATGTTGTTTTTCTTAATCTGGGTGGAATTTAATCAATTTTTAAATTCCGGGTTTTTTTTTAATTGATTTTTAGGTCTCCTGGTGCTGAGATAATTTTCCAATCTTTATTTTGTATTGGTTCTTTTACTTGTGAAGCATGAGTCCAGCCTTTTTCTGCCGTTTGGACTGCTGCTTCTGTGGTTAAAAGAACCAGAAATGGTCCCTCCCATCGAGGTTCTAAACTTCCTCCTCTCCAGCATTTTATCAACACATACTGTCCTGGTCAGATAGAATGTATTGGAAAATCGAGAGGAGTGGTTTGAGCTAAAATGCCTTTCTCTCTTAATTCCCTCAAATTGTTTGTGATGGTTGTAAGATACCCCTGAATGGTTTTGTCCCCGACTAGTGAAGGATCCATTGTCATGGCCTGGGGGTAAGGCAATCCATATAACATCTCATATGGTGACATCCCAGTTTCAGAGTCGGGCTTAGTTTTTATATTTAACAGGACTAAGGGAAGGCATCTAGTCCATGGTAATTTAGTTTCTATCATTAATTTAGTTAGTTGTTGTTTAATAGTTTGGTTCATCCTTTCAACTCGTCCCAAGCTTTTGGGATGCCATGGGGTGTGATATTCCCAGGTAATTCCTAATGCTTGGTTTAAATTGTTAATTATTCTCAAGGTAAAATGAGTGCCCAGATCTGAATCAATAACTTGAACTAATCCAAATCTTGGAATAATATGCTCCATCAGAATTTTGGCTACCATTTGAGCTGTGGCCCGAGCCGCAGGAAATGCTTCTACCCACTGAGTCAACTGATCTACTATAACCAGCAGATATTTCCACCTGCCTATTTTAGGTAATTCAGTGAAATCAACTTGGATCTTTTTGAATGGCTGATAGGCTGTCTGAGGGCCTCCAGAGGGAGGACTCCTCAACATCTTTTTGTTCATCTTCTGACATGTGAGACATCCTTGAGTAATTTGTTTCCCAATTTCAAATATTCCTATACACCCATAAAATTTTAAAAAGTAGTCACAAAGTGCTCTTGTGCCCCAGTAAGTTCTTCAATGTAGGTTGTCCAGGATCTGTCGGGCTATAGTGTTGCGTTCCCTAGGTACATTGTAAATGGTACATCCCGTGACCCCTGCTGTGCCCTGTATCTTGGTCCCTCTCCCCTCCTGGCCACACAGAGCTGGCTGGGATCCAATTTCTCCCCGCCCCCCCTTTCCAGACCCTAGAAAAGGTCAGGACCCGCTGACCTCGCTCTCTTTCCCGCATTTTTTCCCCCACTCTTTTCCCGCATCTCCTTTTTCCCCAGATCTCTTATCCCGCTCTTTCTTTTTTCCCCTTTTTCTCTTCCCCCGTTCTCTTTCCCCCCCCCCACGCTTTTACCCTGTTCTTCCCCCTCTTTTCTCTCTCTTCCCCCGCTCTTTTCCCTTCCCTTTTCACTCACTACCCACAAGAAATAAACCTGTAACTTTATCAGGGGAAAGAGCCTCTTTTGATATCTTATCTACGTCTTTGTGGCTAAGGCCCAGAGGAATATCATCCCAACACCTGAGCTAGACCGGTGGAAGGTGAAAGACTCTGTTTTAGGCCGGAAAAAGGCCGTAACAGTTGGCGCCCCACGTGCGTGTTTCTTTAAAGCACCCACGTTTCGCTGTGATCCCTAATTTCGGGATTCGACCAGCATAGGAGCTGATCAACTAGCTAAAATTTCTTTAAGCTGCATTTTCTGCAGTTCGAAGACTTTTCAGCACGAACCGGCAGCCTGTCAATCCCAGACAGGTCGGTTCACGACGTAGATCCACTACTGTGTACACAGACGTGTCTGCCTGCAAGAAAAAAGGTGAGTTAAGCGTCCCTTTCCGGCTGGGGGTTCCCGGAGCTCCGCGGGGGACGTCTCACCGGTGGCATTTTGCCGGCCCGGCGCTGTTCTCGAGAGCAGAGAAGGCGCGGGTGTGTTTGCAGCGTGCGCGGGGCTTGGAAGCCCTCGGCCACGTGGTGCGGCGCGGGGGCTGGGGGGGGCTGGACGCGGCCACCCCAGACGCGGCGCAGCAGGCAGGCAGCTTTGATCGGTTTCAAAGCTGCGGCACAGGGAGTTTTTTTTCCGTTTTTGCGGTTTTTACGGGTTGTTGCGGCGCGGGGGCGGTCCCTATAGCGGCGCGGGCGCCACACATAGGTTTTGCTGACAAAAAACGGCGAAATTAACATCGGTTCCGCATCTAGTAAAGCCTGAAAACCGTGGTGTACGTCTTAACAACTAACTCCTTTCCTGTGTTTTAACGGTAGTGGAGTAGATATAGTGCAAATTGCTAACACTATGGGGATACAGCAATCTGCTTTACACAAGAGTATAACAAAACAACTCAAAGAAATACTAAGTTCAGGAAATGTTTTAATATCTAATAAAAAACTAGCCCGTTTTGCCAGCTGGCTGTCTGTTGAAATATCGGACCTTGAATTGCAAAATGTAAATTCGATTTCATTTTGGGATGAAATAGGGGATTTATTGACTTCAAAAGTAGAAAATGGAAATAAAACTGCCTCTGTATTCCTTCCGATATTCTTACAAATTCGGAAAGTTTTAATTCAGACAGAAAACAACAGACAGCAGCAGCAAAATGATTCAAGCTCACCTTCCCTTTCCAAAAATCCCTATAACCATAACCTGGAAAGCACCCCAGGGTCTCCCTTGAGAATGCAGCATGCTCAGCACGGCTGTAACTGTGCTGAAACCCCAAATCCCCCCCAGTATCCCGGTTCTGACGATTTTTCTAAAATTATCAGCTCTCCTTCCTTGTTCCCTTCCCCCGCGGGCCACGAACACGTGGCCGTATCTGGACAGGTTGGGGTCCCAGATAGCACTGGACATGCGGTTCAGGGAGTGGGGGAGGGCCGATATGGTGACAGCCACGTGTCTCCTCCTTCATCCCGCAACCCCCTTCCCCCTCCGGTCCCTGCCCCTAAGCCTGTCCCCTCCCATAACTCCTCCCTGCCCTCGGCTCCACCGCCCCCTCCCCCCTCCAAGACCCTGTCCTGCCTGGTACCTGTCGACCCCGCCCACAGGTGTTGCAATCCTAAATTCCACCACCCTTCCCCCTCTCCGGTTTCACATTCCTTCCCTCCAAGCTGCTGCAGGGTGGGGGAGGGCGATGGAGCCCCTGCTGGGTTGCGTGCCGGAGGGGGTGGGGGTGGGGAGGGATCAGCCCACAGCCCCTGGGGGATGGATGGTGCTCCCACAGTGGGGGGGGTGGGGAGCCTCCCGGGCCCGGTGGGGGGGGGATGCCCAAACCTGAAAGTCAGCACCAGGAGAAAGAGTATGTACCATCAGTTGCTCCTGTAGTTTATCTTGGTAAGAGAAACGGAAAAAGAAGTTATCAACCTTTGTCCTACCAAGATAAAAAAGAAATTTGTAAAGTACAAAGAGAATTTGGTAGGAATAGTGAAATCTTTAAAGGCATAATGAGAGCCACTTTTAATTCAAACGAACTGGTTCCACATGATATCAAAGAGCTTTTCCGGTGTCTGTTAACTCCTTCTGAATATGATCTATGGGAAAGCCTATGGAAAAGATCTTTAAAAGTGCTTTTACAAGAGCTTTTAAAAAGCTCAGATAATGCAAAGGATGCTGAAAATAATGATATCACATATGAACACCTATGTGGGGAGAAAGATTGGCATTGCCCTGAAAATCAAACTAGAGTACTATCTAAGTCTGTCTTAAATAAAATATGCAATGCTGCAGAAAAAGCCTTTAATCAATTACCAACAGTAGATACTAAAGGCAGTTATATTAACATTAAACAGTTTACTTCTGAGAGTTTCTTACAGTTTGTGGACCGCCTTCGTATGCAAGTAGAAAGACAAGTGTCTGATCCAATATTACAAGCTGAATTAATTAAAGAAATGGCTCAGAAGAATGCTAATGAAACCTGCCGTAGGGTTATCCTTGGCCTTCCCCTGGAGCCAGCACCTAGCTTAGCACAGATGATTGAAGCCTGCGCCAGAAAAGCAGAACTGTTCAGTGGACACGAAAGAAATCCAGGACTGGCACACCCAAGGACCATGGCAGCTGTAACACCGGAAGCCAAGAAACAACCAGTGACACCAGAGCAACTGCAGCACATCATCTGCTTCCAGTGCAAGCAGCCAGGACACTTCGCCAGGGACTGTCCACACAACCAGAAACAGAAGAAAACCAACAAACAAAAAAACTAACTTTACAGCGCGTACCCGCCATTAACACCATAGCGCGCTTGGCTATAAATACTGCGGGCTCCACACTGGCAAAAGACTCTCTCTTCATAAACAAAAAGGGGGAGGATGGGATAGAGGGTGTGGGGATGTATGTCAATGAAAATATCAAATGTTCAGTTAACAAGGTTTGGAAGCCACTAGGCCGTTTTAGGCTTGTGACTACCAGAGGTTTTCATTTCAGGTCACCTGATTGGACAGTCATAACAGTGGACTTACCTAACAGTACACAGGACGTGACGTTAAACCACATGAAACTGGACAGTGAGTACTTTGTTGTCGGTGACACAGCACACACACCCCTAGAGATTGAGGTGGTTCCCATGACCATCAAGGGAAGCATAACTAGCCTCATTCTCCTGGCACGATGTCCTCTACCACCATATTACCTGGCTGAGGGACAAATCCTTGCCCAGGCCATTCCTGTTCCACAGGAGGTCCCAGTAGATGGAAAATCACCTGAAGTCTACTGGGCAGAAGTGGTGGGTGAGGACAAGCCCTCTCTGGCATGCAACCTAACCCGTGGATCAGATCACCTCCATGTGGAGGGGGTACTGGACACGGGTGCTGATGTGACTATCATACCTGAAAGGATGTGGCCGTCACATTGGGAACTTCAGCCTGTGGCAGGCAGAATCCAGGGTGTAGGAGGAGTAAAATTGGCAAAAATATCAAAAAGCATCGTACAAATTGAGGGGCCGGATGGAAAATTGGCTAGCATCCGTCCATTTGTTACAGATTATAAATGCCCTCTATGGGGGAGAGACACCATGTCACAGTGGGGGGTAAAATTAATTATCCCTAAAACTCCTCGGGATTTTTAGAAGCGGCCACTTGGGGCGCCCTACCCAAAAGTTGAAATGGCTAGATGATACCCCAAAGTGGGTAGCACAGTGGCCCATGAGTAAGGAGAAGCTCAGGGCGCTTGAGGAGCTTGTGGAGGAACAATTGGCTAAAGGCCACATAGAAGAGACCACAAGTGCGTGGAATTTCCCGATTTTTGTGGTAAAGAAACCAGGGAAAGACAAGTGGAGGCTGCTCCACGACCTCCGGGAAATAAACAAAGTAATTGAAGACATGGGGTCTCTCCAACCTGGAATGCCTTCTCCAACAATGCTTCCCAGAGATTGGCAATTGGCTGTTCTAGACATCAAGGATTGTTTCTTCCATATACCCCTACACCCAGAGGATGCCCCACGGTTTGCCTTCTCGGTTCCTACCATCAATCGAGAGGCCCCAATGAAGCGTTACCACTGGAGAGTTCTGCCCCAGGGAATGAAATGTAGTCCCTCCATCTGCCAGTGGTATGTGGCTTCATTGCTGTCCCAGGTGCGTGCCCAGAGAGGGGAGGCCATCATCCTTCATTACATGGATGATGTGCTTGTGTGTGCACCCGATAACTCTCTACTCCAGGACACACTTGACCTAGTGGTTAAAGTTTTAACCTCTGCTGGATTTGAATTGCAGGAGGACAAAGTCCAAAGGATGCCACCTTGGAAGTACCTGGGCCTGGAAATCACTGCACGGACCATTGTTCCGCAGAAATTGGAAATTAATTGTAATCCAAAAACCTTAGCAGATCTCCATTCCCTGTGTGGGTCATTGAATTGGGTTAGGCCCTGGCTAGGCCTCACTAATGAGGACCTAGAACCTCTTTTCAATTTATTGAAAGGGGACAGAGAGCTGCTTTCTCCCAGGGAACTGACCCCAGAGGCAAAGACTGCAATCGAAAAGGTACAAAAGACCTTAGGAGAGAGGCAAGCTCACCGTTACCAGCCCGAGCTGCCCTTCAAATTCATTATCCTAGGAAAACTGCCACACTTACATGGGTTAATATTCCAATGGATCAAGGAGCAGAGAGAGTCACTCTTAATCATAGAGTGGGTCTTCCTCTCCCACCAGAGATCCAAAACTATCACTAAGCCACAAGAGTTAATAGCTCAGCTGATTCAGAAAGCAAGGATCAGACTGCATGAATTAGCTGGCTGTGACTTCACATGTATTCACCTCCCTGTTAAACTGTCTGAGGAGGGAAAGAACTCTCCTGACAAATTGACTAAAGAGATGTTTGAGCATTTGCTTCAGAGCAATGCCAGTCTCCAATTAGCCCTGGATAGCTACAGAGGACAAATATCAGTCCATGCCCCGTCTCACAAGCTGTTTAATGAGGAATTCCACCTCATTCCTCGTGAGAAGAGGAGTCGGAGACCACTCAAAGCTCTCACAGTGTTCACAGATGCATCTGGGGCATCCCACAAGTCGGTGATGACTTGGAGAGATCCTCAGACTCAGCATTGGGAAGCTGATGTTGAGTTTGTGGAAGGTTCACCCCAGGTAGCTGAACTGGCAGCAGTCGTGAGAGCCTTTGAAAAGTTCTCAGAGCCAATAAACTTGGTGACAGACTCAGCCTATGTAGCGGGGATAGTGTCCAGGGCAGAGCAGGCAGTGCTCAGAAACATCGAAAATGAGCAGCTATTCAGGTTGCTTTCCAAACTAATTTATTTGATTTCTCATAGAGAACATCCGTTCTATGTGATGCATGTGAGATCACACACAGATTTGCCAGGCGAAATTGCAGAAGGGAACCGTCAGGCAGACTCCCTTGCAACCCCAGCAGAACAAGCCACCCCAGCAGAACCAGCACGCCTTCCTGACATCTTCCAACAGGCAAAGCTGAGCCACCAGCAGTATCACCAGAATACTCCAGGTCTAATGCGTCAGTTCCAGCTAACACGGAGTCAGGCTCGAGCCATTGTGGCCACCTGTCCCAACTGTCAGATGCACACCATGCCCTCAATAGGCATGGGGGTAAACCCCCGAGGTCTTGGCAGTTGTGAGGTATGGCAAACAGACATCACACACATTCCTACTTTTGGTCGCCTCAAATATGTTCATGTAAGCATTGACACATATTCAGGTGCAGTCTATGCCTCTGCCCATGCAGGAGAAAGGGCTATGCATGCTAAACAACACCTAGTGCAAGCCTTTTCAGTGTTGGGGATCCCTAAGGAAATCAAAACTGATCAGGGCGCAGCGTATAAGTCCAAGGAGTTCCTGGAATTCGTCCAGCAGTGGGGAGTGGAACATAAAACTGGCACCTCCCACTCCCCCACAGGCCAAGGTATAGTGGAGCGAGCCAATCAGACACTCAAACAGGTTTTGGCTAAACAGAGCAGTTCAACTGTGTGGATGTCTCCACAGCAGAAGCTCTGCAAAGCCATGTTTACTATCAATTTCCTAAATTGTTCATTTGAAAACATGAGTCCACCTGTGGTACGTCACTTTAACAGTAGCAAACAATTCAAGTTATCCCAGCATCCTCCAGTTTTGATTAGGGACCCAGAAACCTGGGAAATCAAAGGTCCCTATGAGCTTGTTACCTGGGGGCGTGGCTATGCGTGTGTATCCACTCCCTCAGGTCCTCGGTGGATTCCCCAAAAGTGGGTGAAACCATTTGTTCCCAAACATCCTGCTCCAACTGAGGGGAACGAGGAGCACGTAGCAGTGGCTTCAAAAAGAAGACGCTACCGGAAAAAAGGAAAAGAAATCCTCATAGAAGGTGGCATTCCGGCAGATAGAGACTTTTAATAGGTTTTATAATGTTTGTCTTTCCTTCTAGAGAAAAGCTTCTCTTCTCTCAGTCCCGTGATGAACCCCATCCAAGCTGTCTTCCTGTTAACACTGAACAGTCTAGCAGCTGCATGGATCGTCCCTCAGCCACGTCAGAACACCTGGGTGACCCTGGCACAGACGCTCCAACAAGAAAATAGATTTTCTCTTGCTACTACACGGACATGAGTGCCAGGAATTTGAAGGACTTTGCTGTATGGACCTGACCTCGAAAGCTCCTAACATCCATGCTGCCCTCCGAAACATGAACAACTTGAACGGACAAGTGAAGCAAGAATCTGAAGATTGGTTCAATGGACTGTTCAAAGGCTGGGGACTCACAGGGTGGTGGACATCTATAGTCAAAACAATTATGTTAATTTTTGTTATTCTTTTCCTTGTAATAATGGCATTCGGGATCCTACGTCACTTGGTTTTCAAGGCTATTCATAGTCTCATTCCCTCTACCTCAGTAGTCAATCACATAGAAATGAAAGACTTGAAACAATCTAACCCTCCCACCAGCTACAAGTGGTGGGCAAAATCGTAATTTGAATGATACCAATATCCTTCTTTCAACTTTGTTAAACAAAAAACGGGGAGATGTTGCGTTCCCTAGATACATTGTAAATGGTACATCCCGTGACCCCTGCTGTGCCCTGTATCTTGGTCCCTCTCCCCTCCTGGCCACACAGAGCTGGCTGGGATCCAATTTCTCCCCGCCCCCCCTTTCCAGACCCTAGAAAAGGTCAGGACCCGCTGACCTCGCTCTCTTTCCCGCACTTTTTCCCCCTCTCTTGCCCCGTTCTCTTTTTTCCCCACTCTCTCTTGCCCCGTTCTCTTTTTTCCCCCACTCTCTCTTATCCCGTTCTCTCTTTTTTCCCCCCCTCTCTTTTCCCGCATCTCTTTTTCCCCCAGATCTCTTATCCCGCTCTCCCTTTTTCCCCCTTTTTCTCTTCCCCCGTTCTCTTTTCCCTTCCCTTTCCACTCACTACCCACGAGAAATAAACCTGTAACTTTATCAGGGGAAAGAGCCTCTTTTGATATCTTATCTACGTCTCTGTGGCTAAGGCCCAGAGGAATATCACCCCAACACCTGAGCTAGACCGGTGGAGGGTGAAAGACTCTGTATAGGCCGGGAAAAAGCCGTTACACCTGGGGGTCCTGGACTCAGCCCCAAATCCACCATGGGACTGATCAAAAGGCAGAAAGCCCTCAGGAGCTCTTTGTTTTTCTTCAATTATCTTGAAGTCTCCAGGGCTTGTGCAGCTGCTTGGAGTCAATTTGGAGTTTTCTTGAGGAGGAAGATTTCAAAGTGCACCTCGTGACTTTTTCTTATTAATCATGTTTTTACTTTTCATTTCAGAGGAGAGGTGAGTGAAGCATTCCCCAAGTGATCTTGATGCTGAATGTCTCCTTAGGAGGTCTGGGCATGCAGAAGGATGAGCCCCTTTTTGGCTGACCCTGTTTGAACAACCTGCTCCTCACCCCCAGCCTCACCATGTCTGACATCGCCCACCTGGGACTGACATCCCTGTGCCCTGCAGCAGAACCTTGTGCCCTGAGCTCTGCAGCTGGCTGTCCCAGCCCATTGCACCATGTCCCATCTGCTCTCCTCAGGGCTCTGCCTGCACACAGGCCCAAGAGATATTTTCCTGTTTGTGCGGACAGAATGGAAAAGCCTGAGCAGCTTTCCTGAACAACAAACCCCACTGAGGAACCACATGCTCAGTCCAGGCTGTCTGGAATGCTGTCACCTTCCTACAAGCGTCAGTGTGACCAGGAATGACCTCTGTAAGCAGAATTCTCTGAATCTTTCAGCTGAATTCTCTGTACCTGTCCTTTCCCTGGATCTCTGTTGCAGGTGGAAGCTGCTGGTGCCATTCTCACCTTTAACCCCTCTTTTGAATGCAGACAGATGATCCCAGGTGTGTTAAGCAGGTGCTGATCAATGTTTATGCAAAGCTTTTGTATCCTCATGGAACCACGGAGACAATTGGTACAGTTTGGAGCCTCACAGAAACAAGGTTCTATTGTGACACTGAAAGGAATTATGGAATCAAGGAGACCATTGTGACAGCAAGTCCACATGGAACCAATGGTCCATTGGGACAATGCAGACCCAAGGAGACCATGGTGGCACTGTGGGACCTCCAAGGGGTGATTGTGACATTGAAGTACTTCATGGAACCCAGGGTCCAGTGTGACATTGCAGCCCCTCATTGGAACAAAGGAACCATTGTTGACAGCTGTCATAATCCGCTGTTAATGCAGAGCAGGGGTTGCGATGGTTCTTTTGATCTTAAAGGTGCAAACAGGCAAAGTGCAGGCGACAAAATCAGTTTGTTCAACAGCAGAAAATCAGTTTATTCAACAACAGCAATGCATTTCATCAAATGCCAACAATTCAGTTACGGTAAAGGGGAGAGGTATAGGAAACAAAGTATAGGGAGAGGGGAAGGAAGGAAAGGGATGGGAAAATAGCTACCAACAGACGAGACGGGCGTCCTCACGGGTCATCTGATAAACGAATCTCTGTCCGTGTGGAGATCTCAGGGGTCTTCTCCAGGGGGTAGACGAGTCTTCATCAGTGGAGAGATCTCAAAGGGTCTTTTCCAGAGGGTCGCTCTTTATAGTCCTTCTCCAAAGCGAGTGGCCTCTGGCCAAGAGGTGGGAAGATTTATGGACCATTGTGTGGTGCTGCAGGAGACAGGTATGGTCAAGCAGTCCTCAGTTGGTACAACACAACCTCTGGTTGGTGCCATGACAGCACAGTCCAGTGAACACAATACACCAGCACACAGTCACGAGCATCCACCTTGGCCCGGCCAGGAAACCATTGTTCAGAGTCAGCCTGGGTGGGGGTCCTCGAGGTCTCCTTGTGATGGTCGGGAGGCAAAATCGAGGGGAACTTCAGACCGACCCTTACGGAGCCCCACAGTCCCCTTATGGTGCCCCACGGCCCCTTATGGTGCCCCACAGTGTCACTATGATCCCCTTGATTCCATGAGGCCCTACCGTGCAACAGTGGTTGTATCCCTCGGTTATACAAGGCCCTCCATTGTCCCAACGGCCCCTTGGTTCCAGTGGATCCTGAAGTGTCATAGTGGTCTCCATGGTTCCACGTGGTCCCACAATGTCACAATGGACTTTTGGTTCCATGAGGTTCAGTAGTGTAGCATGGATGCCTTGATTCCATGAGGTTGTGTAGCATCACAATGATCTCCTCGGTTCTGCAACCCTGCTGTGGCTGCCGTGTAACAATGGATCTGTGGTACCATGAGGTTCCATAGTGTCACCATGGTCTCTTTGGTTCCACAAGGCCTTGCTGTGCCACAATGGCCCCTTGGTTCCATGAGGTGCCTGGCCTCTCATAGCTCTAATAATTGAATCAATTGAAATAGGAGACATAAACCTGAGACCCTGGCAAACGGGGCACTGTGAGATGTTAATTTGCACATTCCAATGTAAATTTAATTCGTAGCCCCAATTCTTGGTTGGTCTGAGACCTTTGCCATAAAAAGCCAAGTTCTTCGGGATTGGACCTCTGCCCTCAGGTATTCCCTGTGTATTGTGAACCCAATCCCCTGACCCTTGTCTTTGGTTCCTGCTTATCCTTAGGTAGCATCACTTTTGGAAACTGCTTCATGGACCACGTGGATTAAAGGATATCCTGGCAGACCACTGAACCCCTCCCTTTATTATTTTACAGCCATGCTATCATTTATTTAAGCTGGTAATGTTGTCTCAAAGGGGAGAATGCCCGAGGAATGCAACACACAGCCCCTCACAGACCCTTATGGCCCTCATTGCTCCTCACAGTTCCCCGTGGTCCCTTGTGGGCCCTCACAGCCCCAGGCATGGGGCCCCTCCCAAAGGAGAAGGGGTCGGGCCCTGCTTGTTCCCCTTTTATTTTGGTCCCTTCACAGCAATGAGTAAAGAAAGGCTGAAATGGAGCCTTTCCCCAGCGTTTCCCTCGGGGTTCATTGCGGGCTGAAGCTCTGTGCTGGCGCTGCCCCAGCACCAACATCCCTGCAGCCCCCAGGGCCTTTGCTGTCCCCCCGTGTCCATTCCCTGTCCCCGAGTCCCGCCCGGCTCTGGCAGCAGCAGCAGCCGCAGCGCAGTGGGCGCCGGCCCGGCCCAGCCGGGGCTCCCGGGCAGGAGCAGCAGCAGCGCCGGCCCCTTCCCACCTGCTCCTGCCTCGGCTTCCAAGGCCTTTGTCCAGGGCAATTCTGGAGTACAGCAACAATCACCCACACCCAGCCCTGATTCCTCAGGGCCTGCCTGTGCTGCCCTGACCCAGCCTGCAGAGACAGAAAGGATCGGGTTCCAGCGCTGCTTTCAGACCTGTTTTACTCACCCTGAGCTGACAGCAGGAGGCTGTTGCTGCCTTTGCTTTGGGAATTGTAGATCATGGCTGCTCTTGCCCCTCTTCTGTTTGCCACTTGAATTTTATCTGTAAAACTGCAATTGCCTTTTCAGTCAGTACTACCCAGAGTGCTTTTGTGATGGGGAACTCAGGCTGTTTGTTGCAGTCATCATGAGTAGCAGATCTTGAAATGTTCACAAATCCCTGAGCACAAAGTCAAGGAGAATTAAAGCCACACAGGACACTTTGGCAGCACTCAAACACAGCCCTGTTGCTGTTGCTGCTGAAATAGAATCAGCTGACAGAGGCCATCACAGAAATTGCCTCTGGACTGTCAAATAAAATGAGAAATCCATCAAGACAAAGAGAAACCAGAAAGCCTCAACTCACTTCATTATTCCTTCTGAGCAGCAGCAGAAAATGGAGATGCCCAGAGGTATTTCCAGCTGCTGCTGATGCCAGTGGGAGCCCAGCCTGCTGCCCAGCCCCAGCGGGATCCTGAGCCCAGCCCGGGCAGCTCCCGCAGTGTCGGGAGCTCAGCGCACGCGGGGCCAGGCCCAGAGCCCCGGGCACGGCCGCCCATTGCGGGGCAGCGGCGCAGGCGGAATGTCCTGAGCCCAAACCTCCTGCTCCTGCCACACAGCGCCCAGCCTTCTCCCCCTGCTCCTCCTCTCCCAGCACGGCACAAATTCCAGCTCCGAGGAGGCTTCCCCACACAGGCCTCAGGCTCCTGTTTCAGCCTGAGTGTCCCTGCAGAGGAACAGGGCATCTCTCAGGCACTTCCACAAGCTCAGGGTTCTCACTTCATGGTGAATCTGGGATGGAAATGGCCTTGCTAAGAAAGCCAAAAGCCAAGGGAACGGATTAGTAATTATTAGAAAAAATTACCCTTCTTCGGGGTGTAATATATGATGTAATTCGTGTAAAGTCATAAATTAATGAACAGTGTTTGTATGAACAAAATAAACTCAGAAACCAAAAAGAAAACCACAAAGGAAAAAACCAAACAAAACAACACAGATTGCTTCACCACAACATTGTAACAGCCAACAAAAGCAGGACAGCCCAAATTAACAAGTGAATGGACGTGGCCACAAGGAGATGGCTCTCTTCAAAGACAGTCCAGAGAACACCCAGACACTGAGCGCCAAGCACCAGGATTAATCGGGAAAAATACATCTCAATACCAGCTTCCCTAAACCAAGGCCTGCCTTCATCAGAATTCATGGTCTCCCAGAATATGGTTTTGTCCAGCCCCATGCAGAGAAAGGAAACTACATGAATAAAATACATGAATATGCGAAGCAACGAAAAGGAGACAAAGACTTCTGCTCCAGGCTATGAAAAACTGTATATAAACTGGACTGACCAAAGTGGTTTTGTGAACATTGGGGAATCCGGAGCAGTAGAGTTTGGATCACAGTGTGTTTACCCGGGCTCGGTGTTGCTCTTTGCAATTTTGGCTGTTGTCGACCGTATCCCAGCCATGAAATAAATTATCACTTATTTCTGATTATACTCAATTCAGCTAAATCTTTTTATTATCTATAACATAGGCAAGGTTAACCAAGTAATTCCCTACATTTTCCCTGTTCAGATTCTTTTAGTTGGCTACTTTGAGAGGTCCAGCTTGTTCTGGTGCTTATCATGAGCGGATTGTACTCTTGATTTATGCACCAAGCACCAGATGTGGAATCGTCTACCCCGAACTCAGAAACAAACTCCCTCTGTCAGACCATTTTCACATTCCAGATAATTTTCAAGACGTCCACTGAGAGGTTGGAATGATTATCACACAACTCTCCACTTCTGGCTGCAGGCCCTGGAGATTCTTTCTCTGAATTCAGCCAGGCTTGTATTCCCTAGCAAGTCCTGGTACCACCTCCTGTTTTCTTAGATCAGAACAGTCACAGTGAAAACATTACCCACGGCACAACTCCCCAGCCCACCAGCAAAAGAAAGGACAAGTTTTCAAGTTCTCAAAACCTTTGTCCTGCTTTGCTGAAGGACAGTGCAGCACGCACAGTGTGGAAAGCTAAGAGACTCTGCAGTTGGTGGCACGTCTTGTGACAGGAGCTCATCCTCCAGGAAAAGTTTGTGAAAAGAGCAAACATCACTGTAGAGAAAATGCTTGGAAAAGTGGAGCAGCTTTCCAGAAGTGAAATGACAATGGAAGGAAACAACCCAAGATGTTCACATATACTATTAATTCCTTTCCTTATACGCTCCCCTTTTCTGTGTTGCACTGGTTCTACATCAACTGATGTTACCTTGAAGACCTAGGACTTAGCAAGTTTGATGCACTCTGCAGTATCATTAGCTACACAGTTTGCCTTCTCCCTGTTTTGCTTTGAAAGCAATGCTGGAGACATCAGAAACCTGCAAATGCAAGATTTTAAAGCACAGCACTTAGGTTGGCTATGGGTTCTAGAGACAGGACACGTGCTCTCACAGTATTTCACCCTCAGCAGTGACAATACACAGCAGCAACAAAGGTGATTCCTAGGACATCGTGCAGGGGTCAAGACTCCGTCTCTTGGCTTAACATGGCAAAGCTCACGTTTTGACAGACTGAGGATCCAAACGAGTTTGCTTTTCTAGCTGTGTCGATGAACAGCAGGACAAATAAAGCAGCCAGCAGTTTCTTTGCAGAGAGGGCCTTTGCTCCAGGCTGAAAGGGCTGGATTGGCAGGGAGGAGGCAGGCAGCTGAGCTGCTGTATTGGACTGGGATCCAAACTCGGCAGAAATAGCAGTTTCATTCTTTTATTTTAATTCTCCTGTCGGCAGTCTGCGATTTTCACCCGGAACTGAACAAGAAAATAGGAACAGCCCTGGGGATGAGGGCACCGCGCCGGGCGTGGCCCCTCTGCTGCCGCTGCCCACCCGGAGCGGCCGGAGAGCAGCGCTGCCCTGCAGGGGCTGCATTTCTCACTCCTCATGTGCTGCTCTGCCCTCCCACGGGGCTGGCTCTGCCTGGCCCTGGCAGGCTCCTCCTTCGGCACTTTGCTCCAGAGGAAAGTGCGGACAGCGCTTTGCTTGCTTGTGAGGAACAGACTGCAGCGCGGGGCGAGCGGGCGGGATAGGGCCCGGGGCATGCGAGCACAGGGGACAAGTTGCAGGCCTGCCGGAAATAAAAGTTCTGTTGTGAATGATATTCTATTTTTCCAATTTATCAAGCAACGAGATTAAATGTAGCAGCAAATTTTTAATAGTAACAATTAAAAATGAATACAATTAAAGTATTGGAGATGACTACAAAAATATCAAAGTATTGGAAATTAATACAATCAAAGTATTAAAATGAATATTGAATACATATATTTCAGGAAAAGTAAAATTTGAGAGTAAGCAATTTAGTATAATTGAGGTTTGTATAAAGCATAACCATAACTGACCAGGGAGGAGGCCTTCCCCCTACCAGCGGTACGAGGAGGGGCCTGCCCTTCCTCACGTACCAAAGCATCCAGGCTGACAATCCCACTTATATACTGTAGGCTACAGAAGTTTCTAGAAAACTCCTCCTAGTTTCTATTCCTAAAATCTATGTCACTGTGTTGTATGGCGCATGCTCTACTAATGGGTTAGGGGTTCTCTCATCCTTTTGAGGATCTTATTTCCGATGAAGGCTCATCGTCTTCCTCAGTGTCTGCTGTGTAACCTGCAGGGAGCGCATGGCCACTATGTGACTGAGCAGATGTTTTCCATAGCAAGACTTTGAGTCCCATGCCTGGAATCATCCCATTTTGGCCCATTTTGTCCCATTTCAAGGTCGAAACTTTGTATTTCTAGATGCTGCTTGTCAGACCTACGTCCTTCTACTATTCCCTTCCAACATCTTTCTTCGACTCCCAACATCTGGAAGATGTCCTTTGCCCTGTCTCACCCATCTCCTCCCTCACTCTGTAGCAATTGTCTTCTATTGATCTAAATACAATTTTGTTAATATAGTTACAATTTAATTGTCACGAATCACATTTATCACAGTTCCAATCTAATGAAGAAGCAGCTAAACAAGACGGTGGTTTTGAGTGGGTGCAGGAGGAAGAGATGCTCCGTGACTCCAATTCGGCCCCGGTGCGGAGCGGCCCGTGCTGCCCCGGGGCGCACGGGACGGAACGGACACACGGGGAACGGACACACAGGGAACGGACACACAGGGAACGGACACACCGGGAACGGACACACAGGGAACGGGCACACAGGGAACGGACTCGCGGACAAACGCTCGCGGCGCTTCGGCAGCAGCAGCAGCAAAGAAGAAGCGATCCCGCAGACCCTCGACGTCCCTTCTCTTGTTCCTCGTCTCACTCTCCCGCTGTCCCACACTCTGTCGCGGTGTCCCGCAGCCTCTCCCAGTACCCCTTTCCCGGTCTCCCCCTCCCCTCTCGGTGTCCCTGTCCCGGCCCCTCCTCTCCCCGTGCCAGGCCGGGCCATGCCCCCACCCCACTCCCGGCCCCGGGCGGGGCTGCCCCGTCCCCGCCCCCGGCCGTCCCGCCGCGGCCTCGCCTCCGCCCGGCTCTGGCGGTATTGGCGCTGGCGCTGCTGGGCGGGCATCAGTGCCTGGGCCGGGGGCGGCATCGCCGCTCTTTGGCTCCGCCTGTCCCGAGCCCGGTGCCGGCCCCGACGCGGAGTCCAGTCGCGGCTTCGGCGCCGGCGCCGGCTCCTCCCGGGGCCCGCGGAGGACACACGCGGCGCGGCCGCTCCCGCCGCCTCCGCTGCGGGTTCCCCGGCCCGAGCTCCGCCGCTCGGCAGCGCGGCCGCCGGCCCTGAGCCGCCGGGGCCCGGGGCGGGTGGGGATGCCCGGCCCGGGACGGTCGGGGGGCGCTCGGGGGCCGTGTCTGGCCCCGGGCCGAGCGCTGACGGCCGCGTGTCGCCCGCAGGGAAGGCGCAGGAGGCCTTGCAGGAGCGGTACCGGCTGGGTTCGCTGCTGGGCAGCGGCGGATTCGGCAGCGTCTACTCGGGGACGCGCCTCGCGGACGGCGCCCCGGTGAGTGGCGGGGCCGGCGGCGGGCAGAGGACGAGGAGGAGGAGGGCGGGGGAGGAGGAAGAGAGGCAGAGGAGGAAGAGGAGGAGGCCGGGGCGCGGCGGAGCGGGCGGTAAGCTCAGCCCGTTTCTACCCTTGCTCGCAGGTGGCAATCAAATGCGTGCCACGGGATCGCATCCGGCACTGGGGCGAGCTGGTGAGTGAGCGGGGCCAGCGGCCGAAGCCGGGGCGTGCCGGGCGGCGAGGAGCTGGCGCCCGGCAGGGTGGGAGCCGCCGGGAGCCCTGCAGGGAGAGCGAGCGGGGGATACAGAGCGTCCCGGGCTGGCTGAGGGGTCCCAGAGCCCTGGCACGGCCTCAGCCCCGCTGACGGCATCGTGGTCCTCGTGCAGCCCCACGGCGCCCGTGCGCCCCTGGAGATCGTGCTGCTGGACAAGGTGTCCTCTGGGTGTGCTGCTGTCATTCAGCTCCTGGAGTGGGTTGAGCTGCCCAACAGCTTCTTGTTGGTGCTGGAGCGTCCGGAGCGGTGCCAGGACCTGTCGGGTTTGCTGGCGGAGCGGAGGTTCCTGCCGGAGGAGGAGGCGCGGGGGCTGTTCCGCCAGGTGCTGGAGGCCGTGCGGCACTGCAGCAGCTGCGGGGTCCTGCACAGGGACATCAAGCCCGAGAACATCGTGCTCGACCTGGCCACCGGACAGCTGAAACTGATCGACTTTGGCTGTGGCGCCTTCCTCCAGGACACAGCCTACACCCAGTTTGCAGGTGAGCCCTCCCAGAGGATGCTCCTGGGCATCTTATGGCCCAGCCGGGCTGCAGCACCGAGGCTTCTGCCTATTGGAGCCGGGATGGGATTAATGCTTGAGCCAAGTTGATTTGGGTGGGGGTGTGAGGGGGGCCAGCTCCCAGCCCTGCTGACAGCCTTCATCACCCACTCTGCCCTGGGCTGGGGTTGGAGCTGGGGCAGCCAGGCCGACAAAAACCCCATGGGGGTAGCAGAGGGGGGGGGTCTGACTGCGTGCCCTGGCTGGTTTGGTGTGCAGGCGAGGAAGGGCTCGAACTGCACCTCTCCCCTTGTTTGCCTTGGCTTACTAACATTTTCTGAGGGCCGTGCAGGTGGGGAGGAGAGTGGGTTTTCTCCACCCCTGGGTGGGTTTTTCTTTTGCGTGCCACGGTTGGGCCTTCTCAAGGCTTCGGCTGCCCTCTTCCAGCACCGGTGGCTTCTTTTCCAGCCCCGAGTCTGTACACAAGTCCCAAGTGCTGGTGAGAGGGCAGCGAGTCACCCCGTGTGCCACTGGGGCAGCCCCTGAATGCCCAGGGATGCTGGGGCGAGGCTCTGGGAGCAGCAGCATCCTCCTTCTGAACTCCATCTGTATTCCATAGGAACCCTGTCCTACAGCCCACCAGAGTGGATCCACCACCAGCACTACCATGGCGAGGCAGCAACGATCTGGTCCCTGGGCCTCCTGCTGTACCACCTGGTCGTGGGGAAGCACCCGTTCAGGAGGGGCCAGGAGATCATCTGGGGACGGATCTTGTTCCCACAAAGGCTCTCTCAAGGTGGATCCTCATCTCTGGGCAGGGGGGAATAGCAGTGCTGGGAGACAGCAGCGGGGTCGTGAGCATCCTGCTCTGGCAGCTGCTGAGGAGGTGGCACAAGTCCTGCTCTCCTGCTCTCCTCTAAACAGTAAATCCATGGGGAAGTTTAGGCACAACCCTGGGTACACCCAGCATGGCCTGGGCATGGGAAAGGGGTGGGGGGGAGGCAACTTCTGCAACGTACTGGTGATTTCTGGTTTCTCTCTTCAGAGTGCCAAGATGTTATTAAGAGGTGTTTGTCCATGCAACCGTTGGACAGGCCATCCTTAGAAGACCTTTTCCACGATCCTTGGATTCAGGGTGTTCATCTGCCCTAGAAGATGGGAGAGATCCACGGGCACAGCTGGATCCAGGAGCCTGGCAGGTAACAGCTGCACACTTCTCTTGGCAATCAGTGGCAAAGCAAACCAGAGTGCCTGTAGCTCTGAGCAGGGATCATCAGAAGGGAGCATGCAGCTCTTGGGCTGGAGCTGAGCTGGAGACCTGGTGTGGCAAGCACTGGTGGCCACCATCCCCCCTAGGTTTGCTTGTTTGGTTCACTGATGGCTGGGGCCCTGGGCAGAACACTGACAGCCTGGTCTGGCCCCCAGGGAAGGAGAAGGAGCCCCTAGAGAAGCTGTTCCAGGTGGGGCTGCTGCCAGAGACACCAAGGACACCCTCAATGACAAGAATCTCTTCCTCGACCTGGCCAGCTGAAGATGATCGACTTTGATTCTGGCACCTTCTTCACAGACACACTCCACACCCAGTTTGTGGGTGAGTCCACAGCCAGGGGGTTGCTCCCAGATCTGGGCACAGCATAGCCTGGCTGTGCACCAAAGGTTTCCCCAGTTGCTTGGGCAGATGCCATGAATTCTTCAGTTGGCTACCAAGCTGCTTTTTGGCTCTGGGCAGCTGCTGAGGGGCTGGATGTGCCATGGCTGGCTGCAGGCTGGGCACAGTCCTGCCTTCCTGCTCTGCTCCCAGAGGCAGCAGTGATTGGGAGGTTTGTGCCCAGCTCTGGGCACGGCCAGCACGGCCTGGGCACGGCAGGAGCTGGGACAAGGGGGACAGGAGCCTTCAGCTGACGGGCAGTTTCTGGTTTGTCTCCTTGCAGCCGGGCTCTGCAGATGCTGAGGCTGCTCTGGGCTCTGCCAGGGCTCTGCTGGGCTCAGCCCTGGACACGGCTGGGCCCGCTCTGCCCTCACATGGCTCTGACAGCTTTGCATCAGACGAGCCCATTCCGAGCACAGCGCCTGAGCTTTGTGCTTCTGCAGGTGAGGGAGACTCTCCTGCAGGCCAAGACATTGCAGTTAGACACACACGTCCAGTTGGCAAGAACCCAAACTCTCCACAGTCCCAGCTGAACGCCTGGATCTCCACAAGATGTTTAGTCTGTCCCACTTGTCATTCCTTTTTGGTTAGAATTGTGCAATTGCACTTTCTTCCTCCTCTAGAAGTGCCACGAGTGGGCAAAACCTGGCGAGGGGGCCGTGTTCCTAAGGCAGTGCAGTCTGGAGCTGATGGATGGAGAATTGCACTTCTGCACTTCCAAACCAAGCAAAAAGCCGTAAGTGGGACTTTGTGTCTTTAAGAAGCCTCTGACAGTTTCAAAGGGAATGTGCAGCTCATTCACAGGCTGAGAAGGAAGGGCATCTTCTAAAAGATTTGGGCGGTGACAGAGTTGAGATTGCCAGTCCTGCCAGGAGCTGGCAGGGCACAAAGCAATTTCTTCTTGCTTCACACCAATTTCACCACAATTTAAAAGAACAGTATTGGAAACAAATCCCAAAATCTTTTTTAAAAAGGTTACAGAGGCCAGTAAGATGCATCAATGCCATTGACTCATTTGCAAAGTGAATAACTGAGTTTTCTGTTGCAAAAGATCAGTTACCTCTTAAAGTTACAGAAGATTTTTCACTGCACACTTGGGTTTTGCTTTTATCTTTCACATTTTATAGAGGTTTTTTTCTTTTTCTTTTTCCTTAAAACAGAAAATATGCCATAAAATAGGAGCGTCCTTTGCTCCTGGTTCCCGTGTTGAGCATCTCCTTCCCGCTGGCTGAGCTGCTCAGGCAGAGCCCGGCAGCTCCTGGCCCTGCAGGGCTGAGGCTTTTCCCCATTGCTGGGCACAGACTGATGGAGCAGCACTGCTGAGCACGGGGACACACAGAGAGACCAGGAGCAGCTGCCTTTGTCCACCTGGAGCTCCAAGGGCCAAACTCTGAGCAGACAGGGCTGGAAGGGACTGACAGGCTCCCTGTTTGCTGTGCTGCCCCACTTGTGCCCGGCCCAGCTCTGTGTGGGGCAGAGGGAGAACAAGGGGCAGCTTCCCCTCTGACCCCAGGGCTTTGGACACTGTCAGCACCAGCTGCTCCAGCCACCGTCTCTGCTGGCACTGACAGCAACTCCCAAATTGTGGCTGATCCCGAGGGAGCAGCAGCAGGGCCTGGATCTGATCCCTGGCTCTGGGGCAGGGCTGGACAAATGACCCCCACAGCAGCAGCAGCACATGGACCTGACTTTCAGCACAGCCCCTGCCACTCTTCCCTCCCGTGTGCAGTGGTGTCACAGCAGCCTGGGCCACCTGGGAGCCCCCAGGGCCAGCAGGGACTGGAGATGGCAGCCCTGGGCTCCTGGAGGTTGTGCAAGGAACAGAGGTGGGGACTCCCTGTCCATGTGGAGCTTCCAGATGGAAAAGGCTGCTGTGAGCAGGCAGCTCCAAGGGCACAGAAAGGAGGGGCTGGAGCCCCTGATCTCTGCCAGTTCCACAATCCTGGGCAGCAGCCACCAAGCACAGGGGGAACAGAGGACACAGCAAGAGGGACAAAACCAGTCAAGGTCAGAGACTGGGAAAAGCCAGAGCTGGGAGCAGCAACAGCTGCTCCATTGCACCCTTGGAGAAAGCTCTTGGCTGGTTCAAAGTGCTGAAAGGTGTGAAGGGCAGAGAGGAGAGCACACCAAACAATGCTCCTGTTTCCACAGCCTCCCCTCTCAGTGTCCCAGAAGGAATTGGATGAACTGTGTTCTTCTCCCTGAGTCATCTCGTTCAGCATGAGCAGCTCAGCACCAGGAGCTAAAGGAGCTGAAGCCTTAGGCCACAAGAGCTGACCAAGAGGGAACTTTTGACCAAAGTAATTCTGCCAACATGGACCTAGCTGAATGCAGCAGATGGAATCCTTTCTGTAGGGAAAGACCTCTGAGCTCATCCAGTCCAGCCATTCACCCAGCAGTGTCAAGTTCAGCACTAAACCCAGTCCTGAAGTGCCAAGGCCTGAGTGAGGCCTGAACAACAGGCCCTGAGCCAAAGGTGACCTCTTGATGGACCTTCCAACCAAAGGTTATCTTTGTATCCACTCATTCCTGAAATATGCAGGATCATTGGCATTGTGATAGATGTATCCACTCCTTAGGGAAACATGGATTGACCTTTTTGCATTTAAAACCGGACAAGGCCACGAAATCCGACATCTGGCCTTGTTTGGGGCTGTATGGTCAAAGTCAGCTCCCTTGGGTCCTCCTTGAGCCCTGGCCAGGCTTTGGAAGGATCCCAAGAGGAGAATGAAAGCAGCTGTTCCCTCACTAGAAGTGCTGTCAGTTTGTTTATTCAGCACTATCAAAGCATCCAAAAATTGCATCTCAGAAAAGGAAAAGAACTTGTGGGTTTGGGAAGACAAGGATGGATTTTGTTGACAGCACATTGGAAACAGCACCAACAGAAGGAAGAATCGGTTTTGGAACACTCCCACATGGAGTGACAGAGGAGGGTTTAAATCTTGAGCTTGGGTTCATTTCTTCAAGTGAAATAGAATATTATTATTCATAAGAATGGTTATATAAAAATATAACATGATCTTTTTTTTTTAGATATCATTAAAAATTGATAATGTGAAATAATGCTGACAATGCTAATATGTCAGCTTTGGCTGCTCACTGTGACACTAAATACCCTACAGAAAAGGACTAGCCAAGACCCAAACATCAGTGGTAAACTTTGCGAATTGTATAGAAGGAATAAAGGAGGAAGGGATGAAATTGGCTATTTTTATGGGGTTTGCTGGTACTGTGATGTGGAATGCTTTGTGTGTTCCTGTGAAAAATGCAGTGAATAAGACATAAGGGTTTTTCATATACCAGATTATCCACAAGCTGCAGGTTTGGTTGAACAGATGAAGGGATTATTAAAAGAGTAGTTGAAGATATGAGGAGATTGGGAACCTGTCCCAGTGGAGAACCCATCTCCCAGATGTGCTCCATGCCCTAAACAATGGGCCCACTGGGAAATGGAAACCTCCTGGCTGTGCATGGCTGCACCCAATTTGCAAATACAGCCAAGGACAGTGACACTGTGACTGCCTGGGAAATTATTCCGGGTGTGATGGCCCCTGACAGGGCCACCCCAGAGGCTGCAGGGCTGGGCCTTCATGCACTGGAATTAATTAGGATAAATCAGAAGCAAATGCGACTTAACAATACAGGAACAGGAATTCAGATTCCTCCAGGACACTTTGGTTTGATAACTGCTCGCTGGAGCTTGGCCTTACAAAGTGTTCATGTCATGGAAGGAAGAACTGATGCAGATTATCTAGGAGAAATTTAAGTAATTCAGTTAAGTAATAGTGAACAAGATTGGATTATTCAACCCCATGGCGGGGTGGCACAGTTACTGATACTGCAGTTTTAACAACAATTGTGAAAGAAGGAGATCCACCTCAAATCCACCTCTGTTTGTAGAGACAGAGGGTTTGGATGCAGCAGTCCTAATAATGGAGCCAGAGTGTGGGTGCAGAGGCCAAATGGCCCTCCCAGGCCAGCTGAAGGAACAGCTCTGGGGAAAGACAACACTGTTTGAATCCTGAAACCTGGGCAGAAGCAATGGGAATGTGTCCCTGCAGCCAAGTGCTGTGTGCCAGAACAAGTGGATGTTATGGGATATTGTTTTACAGATCCTGCCAGACCAAATCTCCCTGTTTGCCCCAACGCCCCCTTTGGAAAATGCTCTGATCCACGGGGCTCCATGTGAAGGCTGGTGGGACACTGAGGGACCTCCACACAAATTCCATCCAGGAGCCTGGGGGCCCCTCAGGAGCTGGGACCTGGCGTCTCTCCAGCCCGAGGGGAAAGGACCCCACCAAGCCTTGTCAGCCACAGGCAGTGCAGTAAAGCTGGACAGCAAAGGACCTTGGGGACATTAGTGTGGAATTTAAAAGGTGCCAACTCCATAGACAACAGAATTATTGTTCTTAACCCGAATGAGATGGAGGAAAAAGAATGAATAACCTTGTCACTAAAGTACTGTCTTGTTCAAGTTGTGTCTTGAGAGTCAGCCAGAATCTTTGCTTGCCAGAAACACCTCTAGAGTTTCTCCAAGGGATGAGTCATGAGATTCTTATGAAAATTTAAAGATCAAAGTAACCAAAATACTCAATTTACCTAATTGCTGGAAATGTTGTCAACTGATGTTGGGAGGAATGGGGTTCCCTTGGAGGGCCCACTCAGTGGGGCGGCCAGAACTCTGTCACTGGGCTCTGACTCATAACTCATAACAGAAACTGCGCTGTGGAACAAGGGAATACAATTACCAGTTTTACAGGATTCACTATGATTTCCCTTCAGGAGAAACCAAGCCCTGTTACAGTTAGAGGCCACAATGTGAAAGGATTTCTGTGCTTTACCATCGCTCCCAATATCAGTAGAACTCGGGGTGTGGGAGCTGGTCAGGGTCAGTGTTACAGCACTCCCAGCTGCAGGGCCACTGTGAAACTCCTGTGTCCCGAAGGCACCAGGGACACAGCAGGAGCACAGGGAGGAGCCCTGGATCCATCAGCAGCCCACAGTGGGAAACAGGAAATCAGACCTTTGGTACTGGGAATGGGAGCTGCTGGGTGTGTGGAGACATCCTTTAGGAAGCCGTTTAGAGGCAAGTTTGGGTTCTGTTTCCAGGCAGTATTGATGCCTCCCTTGAAGGTACTTTGGCAACAAGCACGAGGAAGAATTGGGGCTGGAAAACATTTTCCACCCAAGGGGTGCCTTTGATTTCACAAAGCCAAAGATTCTGTATCACCCTGTGCCCCATGTGCACTGCCTCGTCCTGTGGAGTTTACATTAATGAGCTAAATCAATTATTAGAAGAAGTAAAAAGTGATGCTGTTAACATATCCAATAGCACATCCTCTGAGTTCCAACAAACACAAATTGGGGCTCTACAGAGCCACATGGCCTTGGATTATCTGCTTGCTGGCCAGGCAGGAACCTGTGCTTTTCTAGGATAGGAATGTTGCAGGAGTGTCTATCAGTGCTGGGTTTGAAGTCCAACAATCTGGAATCACCTCGATAGAAAGAGCAGCAGAAGAGTGGCAGAAAGAAGAAAATTCTTCATGGTGGGATTGGCTTCCAAATTGGAGGCTGCTGTGAAATGAATTTGTGGCAGTCACTGTAATCATTGCAGCATGAGCACTTGGTGTATTATATGATTCCATGCTAGAGCTGTTGTGACACTTTGTGCTGGGAAATGGAGTACTGAGACTTTTCTACCAAGAGACACAGTCTCAAGAAAAAGTGGGATTTGACAAAGAACCTAGAAAATAGCAACTAATTAGGCACGTTTTAAAAGGAATGCGAATTATAGCTGTGAGTAATGAACTTGAACAACACTTAATTGAAGAACACGAGGCGATGCCTTTATGCCTAATATCTAAATCTAAGGTTCTGTATTATGGAAAGAGTTGTTATGAAGGTTGTAGTTCATCTCTAAGTCAAAGCATGATTGAAGTACTGAGGCCTGAACACCCGGCCCTGGGTGAGGCATCAAGAACAGCCCTGAGCTAAAGCTGTCCTCTAGAGGAACCTTCCAACCAAATGTTATATTTGTATCTGCTCATTAATGAAGCTTTGTTAGAAATACAATCTCTGTATATGTGCATTGGTGAAACATGGATTTATCTTTCTGTATTTAGAAACCGGACAGGGTCACATCTGGCCACATTTATTTGGGCGTGTATGGTCAAAGTCACCTCCCTTGGTTCCTCCGTGAGCCCTGGCCAGGCTTTGGGAGAAACCAAATTGAGAATGAAACCAGGTGTTCCCACACTAGAAGTGATATCAGTTTGTTTGTTTAACAGTGTAAAAGCTGGGCCCTCTCACAGCCAGGTTGGAGCCTCGTTGCCTGCAAAGGTGGGCGTACCTGCAGGAACTCCCAGTGTCTGGGAGGGGCTCTCCAGTCCTTGGCTGTGACAGCTGCCCCCAGCTGATGTGCACATCTGGGTGCTGCTAAAGTCGGGGGTAACTGGTGCTGTCTGTTTCTTCATCACTACAGGCAATCTTTGGTAGTGATGATTGGGTGCATTGCTGATCTTCTCCTTTTGTAATTATTTTCTAATGGTTATGTGCTTTGCTGAGCTTCTCCTTTTGTAATTCTTTGCACTTTTGCATTATATAAATTCCTCTGTTCCTGAAGTTGGTGTCTGTGTCTTTGATGCTGACCCTGCCTACCAGCAAAGCAGGTGCTGTGGGCCCCATAGAACCAAAGATGCCTTGTGACACTGCAAGGCCTGTTGTGACCAGGGGACCATTGTGACACTGTGGGGCTCCACGGAACCATGGGGACCATTCTGACACTGCAGGGATTTATATTACCAAGAGTCCCTTGTTTGTCTTTCCCTGCCCCTGCCCCAGCCCAGCAGTGCAGTTGACCCAGTCATGGTAACCTCCTGCAGCAGGAACTGGAGGCACTGCAGGTCAGGGACATCCACTCTGTGTCTGGAATGCTCAGGAGAGCCTCTGCTCGGGCAGCTGCTGCAGCCCCAGGGCCAGCCCCGCTGCCCAGCACAGCAGCAGAGAGTTGCCCCAGGACTCCTCAGGCAGCTGCTGCTGCCCCAGGGACAGGGCAGCCTCTTGCCAGGGCTCCTCTGCACTCCCACGGGCTCCTGCTCTGCTCCTGGCACATGCCAGCTGCCCACAGAGCCTTTGCCAGGGGAACACGTCTGTGCTGGCCTGAGCAGCCATTGCTGCAGCCCCTGCCCTGCTCCCCACAGCCCCGAGCTGGGGCTGCTGCTCTGCAGAGCAAGGGGGCTGCGCTGCCCGGGGCCCTGGGCTGCCTCTGCTGGGCTCTGCTGCTCAGCCTGGGACACAGAGGCAGCTGATGGTGCTCCCTGCACTGACCCCCTCCCACACAGGCTCTGCTGGGGCCATGCAGGGGCTCAGAGCTGCCTGCCTTGTTCCAGGGCTGCCCCCAAGAGGCCAAGGGGAGCCAGACCTGTCTGTCCTGGCAGCTTTCACCTGGCAGGAATCCTTGGAGGTACAGAGTTTTGGAGGTGGAATTCCAGTTTTGGCCATGGGCACCTGGCTGAGATGGATCTATTTTTCCTATAGAAAAGCAAAGTGTGAAGTCCAAGTGTTTTGGAACAAGATGAGAAGTGGCCACCCATGGGCCAAGCCAGACCTGTCTCTCCTGTCACCTTTCATCTAGGGCCTATCCATGGACATAGGACACTTTGGAGGTTAAATCTCAATACTGGCCATGGGCATCTGGCCAGGAAGAAGGAAATTATTATTATTATTATTTTCTTTTCATTAGGAAAGCACAGAGCCTCAGTGTTTGAAAGGCAAATGAGAGCTCGCCCTGAGGAAGCCAAGGCCAGCCAGACTTGTCAGTCATGGCAGATTTTGTCTGGGAGCAATCCTTGGATATCGGGAATTCTGGAGGGAGATTCCCAGTTTTGGCCATGGGCACCTGGTCAAGATGGATGTTTTTCCGCATAAGAAAGAAAAGCACACTGTCCCAGTGTTTCAAAAGCAGATGAGAGGTGGCCCTTGGGTGGCCAAGCCAGACAGATCAGTTAGTTAGTCCTGTTAGTCCTGGCAGATTTCATCTGGGAACAATCTTTGTATATTGGGAAATTTGGAGGAGGCATCCCAATTTTGGCCATGGACAGCTAGAGGAGGAGGACACTTCTCTCCCATAGGAAGGAAAGCCCAGAGCCCCAGTGCTTGAGGGGCAGGTGAGAGGCAGCCCTTGACATGCCAGGGTCAGCCAGACCTGCCAGAAATCACCAGGAGGCCCAGCCAGCCAGAACTCTTCCATGTTCCCTTCGTTTCATGGGACCCCACAGTGTCACCATGTTCCCTTGGTTCCATGAGGCCCTGCATTGTCACAATGTTCCCCTTGCTTCTGCAGTGTCACAGTGGCCCTGTGTTTCCATGAGGCCTCACAAATTCACAATGTTTTCATGGATCCACACAGCCCTGATGTGTCACAATGGCCCGTTGGCTCCATGTGCCCTCACTCTGTCACAATGGCTCCTCTGTGACACTACAGGCTCCACAAGATCACCATGGACCCTTGGTTCCTTGGGGCCCTCAAATTCCACAATGGTCTCCTTGATTCCATGAGGCAGCAGAGTTTCACAATGGCCCCTTGGTTCCATCAGACACCACGGTGTCACCATGGTGTCCACATTGTCACAACTGACCCATGGTTCCATGAGGTTCCACAGTGTCACCATGGTCGCAGGCTGGATGAGATCGATGTCCCAGGCACCTTGGGATGCTCGGAATGCCCGTGTGGGGCCAGGGCCGGGTCAGGCCTGGGATTGTGGTGGGACAGAGCCCCGCCCCCAGCCCTGGCCTGGCACAGCTGCCAATCACAGAGCAGGGGCAATGCTAACCCAGCTCTGATTGGCTGAGCTGTCAATCAATCACACAATAGCAGCTGGTTCCTGCCCTGACTCTAACTGAGCAAACAACTGGAAGTCCCTCCCAAGGGGCGGGGCCCATGAAGGCCCAGGGTGTTAAAAGCCGGAGCACGAGGTCAGCCCATGGTGTGGATCCTGCCTTCTGCTGGGGTTCTCCTGTGAGCCAAGCTGGAACCCATGACATTGGTACATATATTTGTATTTCTCCATACATCTTCTGTTGTTCTCTATTTCTTCTCCTAATGCTACTTGCCTGAAATACTTTTGGGTAACTTAGTATCTTCAGGATTAAAGGTTTTTCTGTTAAATGGTCTAAGTCAAGGAATTTAATGCTATGGTATGAGTTTTATGTTGAATTGGATGTTGTATGAAATGTTTTGTCCATGTTCCTTGATTGTCTATATTTTGCCAGCAAAATTTTGTGTCATTTTGACCTCTTAACTCAATAGGTTAGAGCTGATATCACTGAGGTTGTGGGTTGAATCCCTGTGTGGGCCATTCACTCAAGAGCTGGACTGGATGATCCTTGTGGGTCCCTTCCTATCAAGAATCTTCTTTGCACCTGGCCATGTTGAGAATATCTGGCTGGTGTTTTTCCTGTGCACCAAACTCAAGTGAAGGAACCTTTGGTCACCCCCAGCATTTCAGTGTTCTGGGGTGTTCCAGCCCTGCAGGCTCAGCACAGCCTCTTGTTTCCATCAGGCCCTGCTGTGTCACACTGGCCCTTGGTTCCATGAGCATCTGCAGTGTCACACAGCTTGATGACATTTGTCCTTGCTGCCCCTGCCATCCCACTGCCCCAGCAACAGCCCCGAGCCACCCGTGAGGGACAGGCCCTGCTGGGCCAGGCCTGGCCTCAGGCCTTGGCCTTTCTGCTTCCTCCAGCCAGCCCAGGCCTTGCTCAGCATTGCAGTTCCCTGCTCACAGCCTCGGGCTCCTGCAATCCTGCCCTCAAGGATCTGCTCTCACCAGTCCCTGGGGAGCCTTTGGCACTCCCTGCCCTCAGTGGGGCCAGTGATGCTCCAAGGGACTTGGAGTTTTGCTTCTGACTCCTTGAGCAGCTTCTTCAACCTTCTCTCAGTGCCTGAGGGTCCTGGACTCAGCCCCAAATCCACCGTGGGGATCATAAAAATAGAGAAAGTCCTCAGGAGCACCTTGTCTTCTTCCAGTTGTCTTCAAGTTATCAGGGGTTGTGCAGCTGCTCGGAGTCAATTTGGAGTTTTGTTAATGAGGAAGGATTTGATGTGCACCTCATGACTTTTGTGTTTTTAATCACATGAGTATTTTTTTATTTTTCATTTTAGAGGAGAGGTGATAGAACTATTCCCCAGGTGATCTTGATGCTGAATGTTTTCTTAGGAGGTCTGGGCACTCAGAAGTGCGAGCCCCTTAAGGGATGACCCTGTTTGGACACCCTGCTCCTCACCCCCAACATCAACGTCTCTCAAATCACCCACCTTGGACTGACATGCCAAAAAAAAGCTTATTAATTTACAAAATTAAAATAATATATTTTTCATAATAATACTATTCTATATTTTTATTACCTTAATTTTCTATTTATGTTAAAAAATCCATACGTTTTTGGCAACCAAAAATTTTTTGGTCATTGATTCTAAGTAACACAATTCCCTTCATTAATAAGTGACCGCTATTGGCTATGGATTTCTCCAGCTTCATGATTATTAGTCCTATTTTTAGTACCATTGTTAACTTTTTAATCATTTTCTCAGACCGTATGAAAGGGACCCATTTGGGGTTCATGGAGACATTTCTGGGGTATATTTGAGGCCTTTTTGAGTCTGAAGAGGGAATTTAGACTGAGCTTTAGAGTCTGGAGGAAACTTGGGGGACATGACTGGGCACTAGGAGGGGCACTGAGGGATTGTGATGGACACTTCGGGGCCTGGGGGAGCTCTTGGAGGTCCAGGAGAGCATCTGGGGGTCAGGGAGGGGAATCTGGGGCCATTCGGGGTCCAGGGGGACACTTGGGGGGCTCGAACGGGGCTCTCCGGGGCGCGGGGGGTGATGGGAGTTGTAGGCACAGGTATAATAAGGTTCAATAGGGCCGCGGAGCATCATGGGAGTTCTGGGCACAGCTACAATGGCTCTCGGTGGGGCGCGGGGCATGATGGGAGATGAAGTCACGGCTGGAGTAGTACTCTAAGGAAACTGCGAAGCATCATGGGACCTGTAGTCCCGGAAGTGGCTCTGACGAAAAAAGAAAACTGCCAGACCTCCTGAGGAGAGACCCTGGATCAACATCAATCATAGAATGCTGCAATGACCTCTGCTCTAAAGAGAGCAGTAATAAAATATACCCTTGAAAATAGGAATGGATATTTCTAAGAAGCTCTTTCAGCTATTTCTCCATAACTGGAGTTGAAAACCTTCCTAAAATGAACTGCACCAGAGCAGATGGAAATCAAGGCAGAGCCATGGTTTGTCAGGACTTGCTTGATCCCAATGAGCCCCGTGGTGTATTTGGTGCTGCCAAGGAGCTCCAAATAATATTTTGGAAATATTGGCTCTCTCTCTGCAGTGCTGCCTTTGCCAGGAGCCCAGCCCAGCTCAGAAGCACAGACACAGCACAAGGACTTTAATGACCCTCTCGGGGTTGGGGCAGAGTCCCTGAACATCAGTCCCTGAGAGGGAGTTGAAGAAACCTCTCAAGAATTCCAAAGTCAGACACAAACTCCAAAGTTTCTCTTACTTTTAGTGAGTTCCACTGATAAACATGAAGAAGAAGGTTTCCCAAGGGCTGAATTTGAGCAGAAAATTGGTGACAATGATGTCAGGTTGGAAAAAATAGGGTAAAGGAGGAACAGAAACCTCTCAAGATTTCCAAGTCAGATTCGAAGTCCAAACTTTCCTGAAGTTCTAATGGGTCCCACTGAGGGACATGACAAAGAAAGTGTCCCCAGGTGCAGGTTTTATTGTTTTTATGTTACAATTTTAAAGTATCAATTTTTTCATTTTATCATATAATTCTTAAGTGGGCTTATTGTTTTTATATTACCTTTTTTGGTCTGGATTTTTTCTTTTTCTGAATGAAGCAGAGAGATGGGACTTCTGAGTTGCTTTAGAAAGTTTGGTTTAATTTTTTTATTTTCTATCCAGTCAGAAAGGGTAAATTTGTCTTACAGATGTTCACAGCATGGCGTAAAAGTCACAGGACTTATGGTTACAAGGTCTTTTAAGTATTTATTAAGCAATAAAACACTGTCAATAGAGATATTGAAATTTCTAATTCAATACTAAGTTATTTTGTCTTACTGACTCATACTACAGTGTGAACTTTCTTAGCCAATTATATCCTGACACACAAACTTTCATTGCTGCACTCTAAAACTTCTTGTTCCCTTTGTAACTACCTTTATTTTTTCTATATCTTAAATTCTAAAGCTAAACCTATCCCTACTTAACTATGCATAGTTCTAAGCTTCAGCTTACAGACCCAGTGTTCTGAGAATTCCTTGCATTTTGAATTTCAACACCCAGGTTCCAGTTAGAGCAGAACACTGGAGGCACTGATGACAGGTGGGGACAAACAAGGGAAAGGTGTCTCTGATGCTGAGCACACCTGGATGTGTTTCAGGAATGCAAAGGGCCAAGGGCTGAGCCCCAGCCCCTGGCAAGGCAGATCCTGTCCCTCCCTCATTGCTCAGGGCTCTTCCCGGGCCACTGGGCTCTGGGCATGTGCAATGCCAAGGGCAGCACCATGGGGCGGCCCCTGCCAGGCTGCTGAGCAGGGACAAGGAGGCAATGAGGCCCCAGCACAGCAAGGCTCACTTGTCCCCTGCTGGCCTCAGGCCCAGGGCCAGCCTGCATGGCCCAAGTGCTGCAGGAGTTGGCTGTGTCAGGGCCTTTCAGCTGCTGCCCATCCCTGTGGCCTCTGCAGCCCAGGCTGTCCCACAGTGTCCATGCCCTGCACCAAATTAGTGTTAAGGAGTCTTATTTTGATGTTTTGGAGATTTGGTGACTGCAGGACCTCACAGTACCAAAGTGTCAACTGTGACACTATGGAATCTGAAGGTACAAAGGGGATTTTTGGTACTGTGGGAACTCATGGAACTAAAATCCATTGTGGCAGAGGGGCCACATGGAACCACGGGGCCATTGTTACACTGTGGGTCTCATGAAACCAAAGATCCCTTGTGATACAGCAGGGCCTCATGGAACAATGGAGACTATTATGAAACAGAATCACAGATTGAATGAGGTAGGAAAAGATCTTTGAAATCATCAAGTCCAACCTATGACTTAACATCACCTCATCAACTAAACCATGACTCTGAGTGCCATGTCCAGTCTTTTTTTAAATGCCTCCAGGGATGGTGACTCCACCACCTCCCTTGGCAGAAGATTTCAGTGCCCAATCACTCTTTCAGTGAAGAATTTTTTCCTGATGTCAAACATATCCTACCCCTGGCTTATCTTCAGACTGTGTCCTCTCATTCTGGCAGTGGTTGCCTGGGAGAAGAGACCGACCCCCACCTGACTACAGCCTCTGTTCAGGTGGTTGTAGAGAGTCTCCCTGGAGACCATTGTAGCCTTTGGGGCCATTGTAGCACGGCAGGGCCTCATGGAATCAAGGGGACCACAGTGACAGTGTGGGGCTCCATGGGACAAAGGGGCCATTCTGACACTGTGGAATCAAGGAGAACTTTGTGACAGTACCAGGCATCATAGAACAAAGGAGGCCGTTGTGACACAGCAGGGCTTCATGGAACCCTGGAGACCATGATGACACTTTGAGGCATCGTGGAACCAAAGGACCATTGTGGCACTGCAGGGACTCATGGAATCATGGAGACTGTTGTGACATTTTGTGGCCCCATGTAACCAAGGAGTCCATTGTGACACTACGGGGCCCCATGGAACTAAGGATTCATGGAATAATGCAGCATCCCATAGAAACAAAGGTTAAATGTGTCATTGCAGGGCCTCATGGAATCCTTGTGACACTTTGAGGCCTTGTTGAATCAAGGGGCTCTGCAGGACCTTGTGGAACCAAGGATACCCTTCTGCCATTGTGAGTCTCCATGGAACCAAGGGACCTTTGGAATACTGCAGCACCAAGGAGATCCCTGTGACATTGCAAGGCCTCATGGAAACAAGAGATCACTGTGACACTGTGGAACCCCTTGGAAACAAGAGGCCAGTGTGACACATCTGGGCCTCATGGCACCAAGGATCCAATATGACACAACCACTGTGACACTGCGGGGCCCCATGGATCCAAGGGAACAGGTAACAGGTCTGGTTGGCTTGGCCTGACTGGTCCAACTGCCTTTGGCCTTTCAAGAGTCTCTTCTAGTGTGTCCCTGAAACACTGAGGCTCTGGGCTTTCCTTCCAATGGAAAAAAACCGTCCTTCTCATTCAAGCATCCATGGCCAAAAAGGGATTCCTCCTCCAAAATTTCCAATATCCAGGGACTGCTACTGGAAAAAAGCTGCCATTTCCAACAAGTTTTGCTGCACCTGTATTCCTGAGAGCTGGCTATCATCTGCCTTCAAACCCTGGGTCTCAGTGCATTCCTTCATATGGAACAGAATCATCCCTCCTCCAGAGGCACCCATGGACAAAAAATTGGTACTTTTCCTCCAAAATTTATATCTGTAAGGTTTTCTCCCCGACAAAAGCTGTCAGGACAGACAGCTCTGGCTGGCCTTGGCCTCTGCTGGTCACCTCTATTCTGCCCTGAAACACTGGGGCTCCGTGTCTTCCTTTGTATGGAAAAGAACCATCCTTCGTCCCAGGTGCCCATGGCCAAAATTGGGATTCCACCTCCAAAAGTCCTAGATCCAAGTATTACTCCTACACAAAAGCTGCCATTACAGACAGGTCTGGCTGGCCTTGGCCTTTTGAGGGCCAGCTCTCACCTGTCTTCCAAACACTGGGGCTGTGTGCTTTCCTAACTATGGAAAAGAACTTGCCTTCTCTTCCAGGGAAAAATGGCGGAAATTGGGATTCAACATTCAAAATTTCGACTATCCAAGAGTTGCTCCCAGATAAACCTTCCAGGACAGAGATGTCTGTCTGACCTTGGCCTCTGGTGGCTGCAGTCCATCAGCCCCTGAAACACTGGGCTCTGTGATTTCCTTCCTGTGGAGACCATGGTGAGACTGTGGGGCCTTCTGAAATTAAGGGGCCATTGTGAAATTGTGTGGACCCTGTGGAACCAAGGACATCACTGTGGCCCTGCTGGGTCGCAGGGTGCCAAGGGGCTGGTGTGAAGCAGCAGGGCTTTGTGGAACCAAAAGGCCATTGCTGCATTACAGGGCCTGGTGCAGCCCAAGGGCCGTTGTGATCCTGCAGGGCACCGTGGATTCATGGAGACCATTGTGGCATTGCAAGGCCCCATGGAATCATGGAGTCCATTGTGACACTGTGGGGAACCAAAGGGCAATTGTGACCCTGCAGGGCCTCATGGCAGCAAGGGGCCACTGTGACACTGCAGAAGCAAGGAGAACATTGTGAAACTCTGGGGCCTTGTGGAACCAAGGGGAGATGGAACAGGTCTGGCTGGCTTCACTTCCTGGGGGCCACCTCACCTGTCTGGCTAATCTTGGAATGTCATAGGGCTGCCTCTCATCATCCCCTGGAGCACGGGGGACCTGTGCTTTCCCTCCTACAGGAAAAGAACTGTCTGTCTTTCCAGGTACCCACAGTCAGAATTCATACTCCCCCTGAAAAATTCCCTATATGCAACGGTTTTCCCAGACTAAGGCTGCCAGGACAGGACAGAGAGCTCTGGAAGGGTTTGGCTCCTGGTGGTCACCTCTCATCTCAAAAAGCCTTGAGGAAAGTATTTGAACAGCTTTGACTACTGGAACTCAATGAGTCTCTCATCCTCTGAAAAACTCAGATGCTCTTCTGATCATATGTCTTTTACTTCTCATTATGTATTATGAATTAAATATTATTTTCATCTAAAAATTATTATTCTTATCACTCTAGCTGTGTTATCTGACACAGAACACCTCCCTCCTGTACCTATGGATCTAGGGCACCTGTAGAAGCAAACACACTAAAGAATCCAGCAGGAATCATTTATCTCTGCTCCCGTCTGTCAAATCTCCTCTGGAGCTGCAGGTGCAGCCCCAGCACTTGGGAGGGCTCAAGGGGTCACAGGCTCAGCTCCCACACAGAGACCTTGCAGACCCTGGGGTGCCCCTTTCAGCCTCCCTGCCCAGAGCCTTTCTGCAACCTTCCCCCTGGAGCTGCTGCTTCCCTGCAGCCCCGGCCATGGACAGCAGCAGAACCTGGTGTGTCCCGAGCAGCAGGGCCAGCTCAGGGCCCTGTGGGGAGCAGGGGCTGGGCCAGCAGGACAAGCCAGCCCGGCCAGCCAGGACACGCTCAGCTGGGGAAAGGGATGTGCAGGAAGAGGAGCGTTTCTGTGCCTGCAGGGAGGAATGCAGAGGAAGCTGCTGCTGCAGGCACCAGCTCTGGCCAGGCCCCTCTGTCCCCTGCCCAGGGCTGCTGTGCTGGCCTGGGGAGAGACAGGGGCTGGCACTGAGCAGGCAGAGGCAGCCTGTGCTGGGCATCTCCTGGAGCCAGGACCAGCAGTTCTGCACTGTCGCTGAGCTCCATTTCCCCTGCCATGGGAGCTCCAGCCCTGGGGCTGCTGTGGAGGCTGAGCTCCCTCTCTGCCCCTCAGCAGCTGCCGAGCCCTTCAAGGGGGCCAGGGCTGTGGGGTGAGTGCCCCCAGTGCTGGAGCACCCCAGAGCAGCCACTGCCATGGGGCTCACCCAGAATGGGCTGGGCTGGGGTGAGGGCAGGTGAGGTGGGCAGAGCTGGGCAGAAGCTGGGCTAGACTGGGAAGTGCCCGGGAGATAAAACCCATTCGTGTCAGCTGAGCTGTGTGACTCTGCAGGGCCAGGACACGTTCCAGCAGGTGTGTGCTGCTGTGCCAGTCCCCTGGCAGGGATCTCAGACAGGCAGGGTGTGTTGGTTTGAAAGTAAAACCAGTGCGAGACTCCAAGTCAGTAATACAATTTAATAGGAGAAAAGAGAAAAAAATAAAATACATGCAATAATATAAAAGAAACAACCACCAACACAATCAGAAATACAACCTGACACCCTGTCAGTCAGGGTGTTGGTAGCAGTCCGTATAAATGGTGGCTGCAGTCCTCCTGGATGACAGATGTGGTTCTGTTGAAGCAGTGCTCCTGTAGAAGGTGCAGTTTTCCTCCGAAGATCCAGCAATGATGTGGAAAAAGGTCCGACTTTCCTCTGGGATCCAGTAGAAAGGTCTGCCCTCGGGTCCCAAACCCCAGTTTTTTATCTAGGTAGGAAAGGCTTGGCTCCTGCCCCTGGTTGGGGCATCTCCCAATGGGGTGATGTAATCTTATCAGTCACACAATAGGACTTAATGGCCCATTAACGGAATATATCTTCTGGATGAAGGATGGGTTGTGAATAGATAACGATGATCATCCCCCCATCTTATCAGATGGCACATCAGCAGAGGATATCTCCCACAGAGATAAGGATCACCACCCCTCCCACATTTTAACAGATGGTGATAGAATACACATTTTTGCATTGTACCCCAGGACATAATCCACCCCTTATTCTATTACCATCTACATCACACCCAAACCAATACCCTCTTACAGATATATAATACAAAATGAAACCTTACATACAGTTCTCACTAAAAATTAGGTCTCTTTGCGGTACACAACGGGTTTCCCCATCTTTCTGCATTACCCACCAGGTGCAACCAGGTCCTTGAGCAAAAACAATCCCACGGATTGGTTTGCCTTTGCCTGTGGTGGGATTAACCTAAACAGTCTTTCCTAAAATACCTTTCATGTGTACCACTGGGACCTTGTCCCCATCCACTGTGTTCAGAGTGGGCAGGACCGGCTCGATTGATGGACCCTCGGGTGTTAACCATCCAGGTGGCTTTGGCCAAGTTCATTTCCCAATTTCTGAAGGTTCCACCACCAAGTGCTTTCAAAGTAGTCTTAAGGAGTCCATTACACCGTTCAACTTTCCCGGCAGCTGGCGCATGGTAAGGAATATGATATATCCATTCAATGCCATGTTCTTTGGCCCACGTGTTGATAAGGCCGTTCTTGAAATGGGTTCTGTTGTCTGATTCAATTCTCTCAGGGGTACCATGCCTCCAAAGGACTTGTTTTTCTAGGCCCAAGATGGTGTTCCGGGCAGTGGCATGAGGCACAGGGTAGGTCTCTAACCATCCTGTGGTTGCTTCCACCATGGTCAGTACGTAGCGTTTGCCCTGGCGGGTTTGGGGAAGGGTGATGTAGTCAATTTGCCAGGCTTCCCCAGACCTGTACTTTGACCATTGTCCACCGTACCACAGAGGCTTCACCCGCTTGGCCTGTTTGATTGCGGCACAGGTCTCGCAGTCGTGGATGACTTGTGAGATACTGTCCATGGTAAGGTCCACCCCTCGGTCACGGGCCCATCGGTACGTCGCATCTCTCCCCTGATGACCAGAGGCATCATGGGCCCAACGAGCTAGGAATGATCCTCCCTTGTGCTGCCAGTCTAGATCCACCTGTGATACTTTCACTTTGGCAGCTCGGTCCACCTGCTCGTTGTTGTGATGTTCTTCATTAGCCCAGCTTTTGGGTACATGTGCATCCACGTGTCGAACCTTTATGGTCAGTTTCTCTATTCGGGCAGCAATGTTCTGCCAAATCTCAGCTGCCCATATGGGTTTCCCTCTGCGTTGCCAGTTGGCCTTTTTCCAGTGATCCAGCCAACCCCACAGAGCATTAGCTACCATCCATGAGTCAGTGTAGAGATAGAGCCTTGGCCACTTCTCTCGTTCAGCAATATCCAAAGCCAACTGGATAGCTTTTAGCTCTGCGACCTGACTCGATCCACCTTGTCTCTCGGTAGCTTGTGCAACTTGTCGTGTGGGGCTCCATACTGCAGCTTTCCATTTCCGGTTAGTGCCTACAATTCGGCAGGAACCATCAGTGAAGAGGGCATATCGTCTTTCAGTCTCTGGTAGCTCATTATATGGTGGGGCTTCCTCAGCACGTGCCACTTGCTCCTCTTCTTCTTCAGAAGACAATCCAAAAGTCTCACCTTCAGGCCAGTTTGTAATTATTTCCAGAATCCCAGGGCGATTTGGATTCCCAATACGGGCGTGCTGAGTGATGAGAGCAATCCACTTGCTCCATGTGGTGTCAGTGGCGTGATGTGTGGAAGGCACCTTTCCCTTGAACATCCAGCCCAGCACTGGTAGTCGGGGTGCCAGGAGGAGTTGTGTTTCTGTGCCAATCACCTCTGAGGCAGCTTGAACTCCTTCATAGGCGGCCAAGATCTCCTTCTCTGTGGGAGTGTAGTTGGCTTCAGATCCTTTGTAGCTTCTGCTCCAGAATCCCAGTGGTCGACCCCGAGTCTCACCAGGCACCTTCTGCCACAGGCTCCAAGACAAACCATGGTTCCCGGCTGCAGAGTAGAGCACGTTCTTCACATCTGGTCCCGTCCTGACTGGGCCAAGGGCTACTGCATGAGCAATCTCTTGCTTGATCTGGGCGAAGGCTTGCTGCTGCTCAGGGCCCCAGTGGAAACCGTTCTTCTTGCGGGTGACCAGGTAGAGAGGGCTCACGATCTGACTGTACTCAGGAATGTGCATTCTCCAAAAGCCTATGGCACCTAGGAAGGCTTGTGTTTCCTTCTTGTTGGTAGGTGGAGACATAGCGGTGATCTTATTAATTACCTCTGTTGGGATCTGACGACGTCCATCTTGCCACTTGACTCCTAGAAACTGAATTTCCTGAGCTGGTCCCTTAACTTTACTTCGCTTAATGGCAAAACCAGCTTTCAGCAGAATCTGGATAATCTTCTCTCCTTTCTCGAAGACTTCCCCTGCTGTGCTGCCCCATACAATGATGTCATCAATATACTGTAGATGTTCGGGGGCCTCACCCTTCTCCAGTGCAGCCTGGATCAGCCCATGACAGATGGTGGGACTGTGCTTCCACCCCTGGGGCAGACGATTCCAGGTGTACTGCATGCCCCTCCACTGCAACGTTGCCAGGTAACGGGAATACATCTCTGGTCCAAGTCATGCAAATCTCAACCACATCTGTGACGTGCACCGGACACAGTCTGGGCTCTTAGGAAATCTCTCATCTTCTGAGAAAATGATCTCCAGCACGGCCAATTCCCTCAGGCATCGGATACCTTGTTCTATTGTGCTCCATTTTCCTTGGTGCACCTGAAGATCTTCTTTACAAAGGAATCTGTCCTTCACACTTGTTAGCAGTCGCCGCCAGAGGCTGAGAGTTTCTTGGGTTCTCCCAATCCCCTGGTCAATGACCACATCCCGGGACAGAGATCCCAGTTGCCTGGCCTCACATCCATCCAGAATGGTGTCATTGGCTGCAGCGTCCCAGATGCGGAGCAGCCAGGTCAAGATGGACTCATTTGTCTGGCGGGTGAATTCCCTCCGCAGGTCACGCAGCTCACCCAGGGATAGAGAGCGAGTGATGATTTCTGGCTCTGTCACTTCTGCTGGGTGTGAAGGTCCTGCCACGTCCTCGTCAGTCACTATGCGAACTGATTTGCTCTTTGATTTCTTCTTCTGAACGGGGGCAGCTGCTACTGGTCTAGGCTGTTCTGGCTCAGTGATGGTTTGTGTGGAGATGCTGATGGTGCTTCTGTCTTTTTTCTCCTCTGTGGCAGACTGCATAGACACGGACACTGTTGCTTTGCTTTTGGCTTTTTCCTCCTCTGTGGCAGTCTGCGTAGACACGGACACTGTTGCTTTGCTTTTGGCTTTTTCCTCCTTTGTGGCAGTCTGCATAGACACGGGCACTGTTGCTTTTTGTTTGGTTCTTCTCCTCTTTGTGACATTCTGTGCAGTCGTGGACGAAGTTGATTTGTTTCTTTTTTCCTCTTCCTCAAGAATACGCATCAATACGCCATGTAGTGTTCTGTTTCTAAGCATGTTGTAGGCTGTAAAGGCTGTGCAGAGGAGACAAAGCAGAACTAACAACAATATTATGCTGTCCTTAGCATCCAGCGGGAACTCAACATTTCCAAAAACTACTGTATCAGGCCGGAAAGATTGGAAAAAATCATCCTTTACCCCTCCCCCCAAGGGCTGGGTGTGATTGTTAAAACCCCGGATGTAGCAACCTAGACTAGGACAAGCAAACAAAGTCGAGTATATATTCCGGATTATGTTCATTGCCTCAGAGGTTATCATGCAGTAGACATAATAGGCCAGTAAAGCAATTTTTATACCATATCCTGGTCTACACAGGAGCATTACAGCTGGCAGATAGTTCCCCATGTGTGGAAAAATATAGAGAGCAAGATATAAAACCCATGTAAGCATGTTGAGAATCATGGTGAAAACAAAATTGTAATACTGACTTTCCTCAGTACCCTTCGTGCCCCACGTTGGGCGCCAATTAATGTGTTGGTTTGAAAGTAAAACCAGTGCGAGACTCCAAGTCAGTAATACAATTTAATAGGAGAAAAGAGAAAAAAAAAAAATACATGCAATAATATAAAAGAAACAACCACCAACACAGTCAGAAATACAACCTGACACCCTGTCAGTCAGGGTGTTGGTAGCAGTCCGTATAAATGGTGGCTGCAGTCCTCCTGGATGACAGATGTGGTTCTGTTGAAGCAGTGCTCCTGTAGAAGGTGCAGTTTTCCTCCGAAGATCCAGCAATGATGTGGAAAAAGGTCCGACTTTCCTCTGGGATCCAGTAGAAAGGTCTGCCCTCGGGTCCCAAACCCCAGTTTTTTATCTAGGTAGGAAAGGCTTGGCTCCTGCCCCTGGTTGGGGCATCTCCCAATAGGGTGATGTAATCTTATCAGTCACACAATAGGACTTAATGGCCCATTAACGGAATATATCTTCTGGATGAAGGATGGGTTGTGAATAGATAACGATGATCATCCCCCCATCTTATCAGATGGCACATCAGCAGAGGATATCTCCCACAGAGATAAGGATCACCACCCCTCCCACATTTTAACAGATGGTGATAGAATACACATTTTTGCATTGTACCCCAGGACACAGGGGCAGCACTGAGGAGCTTGGTCTGTGGCCTTGGTGTCATGGCCAGTGTGAGAAGGTGCCCCAGGGCTTTGAGCATCCCTCCAGCCTCTTCCAGACCTGGGCACTCACCCCAGTTTCTTGGTCTATTTGTTCTGTGCTTATCTCCTTCCTCCTGCCGATTTCAGCACTGCTCTAGGGGCAGCATCAGCCCTGCCCGGGCTCCCTCCTCACCCAGCCCTTGGCAGAGCCCAGAGCAGGGCTCTCTGTGATCCCTGGCACGGGATGTGGGTTCTGGGAGTGGACAATGAGGTGTGGAGTGTACACTCTGGTGGGGAACATTTGCCCACCCAAAACACTCCCTGTGCTGTGCCGTGTCTGATGAGGGGATGTGGGGCCTGTGCTGGCCAGGGGGGCTGTGCTGCCCCAGGGATAAATGACAGGCATGAGCCACAACACAACGACCAGGAGGTGGAAGTGAGGACAAGTTACAGAGGTGGAAATCTGCCCTGAGCGTGGAAGGGGAATTTTAAAGCTGCAGAGCCAAGCAGACCTTTGGGACACTGTGGGGCCAGATGAGAATATGGTGACACAGTGAGAATTTATGGAAACAAGGATCCATTGTGACACTTTGGAGTCTCATGTGACCAGGAGTCCAACTGTGACCCTGCATAGCCAAGGAGATCGTTATGACACTACAGGGTCTCATGGAACCAGGGGGTCATTGTGACACTGCAAGTGCCTATGGAGCCAAGGCGACCATTGTGACACAATGAGGCCCAAAGTTCCAAGGAAATTTGTGACACCAAGGGCTCCCATGGAACAAAAGGGACATTGTGACACTGGGAGGCCTCAAGGAATCATGGAGATAATGACGACATTCTAGGGCCTAATGGGACTGTGGTGACACCAAGTTGGTTTGCTATCACAAGTGTCAATGTCCTTCCTAAACTGGGAGCCCAGAACTGGACACATCACTTGTGGCACAGCCTTAACAGTGCCAAGCACAGGGGAAGAATCACTGCCCGGGTTCTGCTGGCCACACCATTCCTGATCCAGGCCAGGTCCCTCTGCAGAGCCCTCCTACCCTCCAGCACATCCACACTCACACCCAGCTTGGTGCCATCTGCACATTTGCTGATGCTGCACTCAATGCCCTCATCCAGATCATCAATGCAGATTTTGAAATCCACGCTGGCTGGCTCTGATCCCTCAGCCATCCTGTAGGTGCCCTGTGATGGCACTCAAGGTGATCTGTTCCATCACCTCACCAGGCACCCAGGTCAGGCTGACAGGCCTGCACTTCCCCACATCCTCCTTCCAGCGCTTCTTGGGGATGGGCTCCCATTGGCACCTCCAGTCCTCTGGCACCTCCCTGCTGAGCCAGCACTGATGAGGAATGATGGAGAGCAGCTTGGGGAGCTCATCCAGCAGCTCCCTCATCCCCCTAGGATGGATCCCATCTGGTGCCAGAGACATCTGTGAGCATCTGAGTGGCTCAGCCAGTCCCCAGCTGCTTCCTCCTGGATTACAGGGGTCTGTTCTGCTCCCTGTCCCCATCTCCCAGCTCAGGAGAACACTTGTCCTCAGGACATCCTGGCTTATTGTTCGAAACTGAGGCAAAGAATGGGTTAAGTAGCTCAGCCTTTTTCTCATCTTCAGTTTCTCTATTCCCCACAGCATCCAATAAAGAGCTGAGATTCTCATTGTCCGCCGGTTTGCTAATAACTTATTTATAGAAATATTTTCTATTATTTTTCACAAAAGTGTCCAGGTTAAGTTCTAACTGAGTTTTCACTTCTCTCATTTTCTTTATGCATGACCTAACAACATCCTTAAACACTTCCTGAGTTGCCTGCACCTCTGTCCAAAGGTGATGCACTCTCTTTTCTCCCTGAGTGCCTGAAAAAAGCTCCATACCCAGCTAGGAGAGTAATTTTCCTCACTAGCTCACTTCTGGCACACTGGGACATGCTCCTCCTTCTCATTCATGATTTCTTTCTTGAACTGTCTCCATCCTTCTTGGAATGCTTTGGTTTTAAGTACTGTTTCCCTTGAAAAAGTCAGTTATTCCCAAATCTGTATCCTGGATAGGCTGAATTCTGCTCTCTGTAAGGGCAGTGTAGAAATTGTGTTGATGCCCCTCCTTCTTTCACAGGATATTTAAGAACTCAGTAATTTCATGGTCACTGTACCCCAAACAGCCTCTGAGCACCACATCTCCCACCAACCCTTCTCTGTTTGTGAACAGCTGGAGACAGAGCTTTTCTGAGCAGATGGAGTGTTACCAAAAATTCAGTAAAATAAAATACTTCCAATCACCAATATAGCACTAAAAACCACCATTCTTTATTTGGCTGGATACACAGGGGACAGCTCCTCCCAAAGCCAAGTACAGGAAAGTTTCTGTTGATATTCTGTACTTTGCAAACTTATTCATTGACTGTCCTGGACTAAACACACATACGATAATAATTTCCCCAAAACCATGAACATATTTTCCCTGCCCTTTACCCATGGGTTCTTCTGTCCTGGGGGTCTCTCTGGTGGTCCCTGGTGGTCGTGGACCCCAATGTTCCAGTTCAGCCTGGCTGAGCTGGCAGGACACTGAGGCTGGGGAACTTCCAGTTCCCCTTCTCACACAACGGGAATTGTGCAGGTTCCATAGGCCAGTGGTTTTGGAGAACAAGCATTGTGTTAGCTCACCTGGGATGGGCAATTTATCATCTGGTAACATGAGGTCACAGAGTGGGCTATGACATCACCGAGTGGGCTATGACATCACAGAGTGAGGTATGCGAGGTCATTGAGTGTCACAGGCTGTCCCTGTGACATCACAGAGATGACTGTGACATCACAGGACAGAGGTGTGACATCACAGAGCAGGCTGTGACATCACAGGAGGGGCTGTGTGACATCCCAGCAGGGCTGTGTGAGGTCACTGGGTTGGTCACTCTGCCCCAGCCCCCCCTCACAGTTTCCCCAGACAAGTCCAATGCTGTTCGTGCCCAGCAGGGTCCCCTGTCCCCCGGGATCCCCCTGCTCCACCTGGAGCCACAGCCTCCCCCAAGGATGTTCCACAAATCAACCCCAGAGCCTGACACGGGGACAAGGGGCCAGGGCTGTGTGACCAGGACATCAAGGCCGTGGATTATCCAGGTCACTGGGGCGTGGTTTCGGTTGCCCAGGGCAGGAAAGATGTCTGGCAGCTGGAGCAGGGTGAGGGAAGGGCCTCCAAGGTGGGGCTGGAGCCCTTTGGCTGTGAGGAGAGGCTGAGGGAGCTGGGCTTGTCCAGCCCGGAGCAGGGAAGACTGAGGGGCTCCTCATGCCAGCCTGGCAGTGCCAGCCAGGAGCTGATGGAGAACACAGAGCCAGGCTCTGCACTGGGGGGGCTGGGGGGGACAAAAGACAATGGGTGGAAGGGGAATGAGGGCAGATCAGACAGGACATGTGGAAAACCTTTGTTCCCATGGGCTCAGACAGGTTCTGAGATGCTGCCCCATCCCTGGCCTTTGGGATTTTCCAATCCACACCAAAACAAGCCTTGAACCCCTTGGTCTGACCCAGTTTCTGACAGGTTTGGCTGCAGACTTGCTGAGGTCCCTTCCAACCTCAGCTCCCTGATGATCCCGGGACGATGCTGTTCCCGAATTTGGAATGGGCTGGAGCAGATGTTTATGGGACAGGAGCCCTCTGGGGCTGTAGGGGACCTGCAGCTTGTGAGGTGGACGAGCACATCTCATTAGCTGGGGCATTTGAGTACTTTACAAAATGTAAAAAATGTTCCACCAGAAGAGAATAGAAATTTCCTGGGTGTGTACTGATGGCAGGACAAGAAATACTGATCTTCCCCTGTACCTGTGTTACCATTGCACTGTCTATTATTTTATGTCACTCTTCATTTGGGTCTTTCCACCTCTCCTTTTTAAATGGCCATGTCTAAGGACATTTCTTCCCTAGACCAGCTCCTATGGCCTTGCCATTGCTCCCAGATTTCCCCCTCCGGTTATTCTCTGGTCATTCCACATTCGTCAACATCTTAATTGTGTCTACATCTATCACAGAATCACCTTTTCTAATGTCTGTGTCTAAAACTGTTCCTGTATTGAAATCCCATATGCATGGTGGATACATCAGATACTGCTTTGACATTGCACAGAGCTGAGGAAAGAAATTTGAAGTTTATTGAATTTTATCATGGGTACTTTGATTTATGTTGGCCACGAAGTGAAACCTTGTGTGCCTCTGAGTCTCACCAGTTGCTGACCCCCAAAGGACACAAACCTGATGAGTTGTGGTTCCCACTGCAGTGCTGGCACTTGCACCTCCCTCCATTCCCACAGCAGACCTGCCTTGTCCCACAAAGTCCCTGGCAATGCAGGGATGAAGGAAACAGGACAGGCTGTGGGGATCAGGGGCAGGGCACAGGCAGGGATTTGGGGTGGTTGTGAGCCCAGGGCAGGAGCCAGCCCTTGGCCTTGGTGAACCTCATCCAATTGTCCTGGGCCCATGGCTCCAGCCTGTCCAGATCCCTCTGCAGAGCTTCCTGCCCTGCAGCACAGCCACACTCCCACCCAGCTTGGCCTCACCTGGACACTGACTGAGGGTGCCCTCCATGGCCTCGTCCAGATCAGCAAGAAAGAGATTTCACTGCCCTGGCCCCAATCCTGAGCCCTGGGGACACCCCTGGATGTGGCTCCATTGCCCAGCACTCCTTGGGCTGGAATTCTGTTTTTTATGGAGCTGTGCTTGCCTTTGGTTTTGTTTGCTGACAATAAATGAACATCCCTCTGTGTCTGGGGCAGCTCCTTCTCCAAGGAAAGCAGGTGGGAGTTGGTGCCAAGGAGCTGAAAGCTGCAGGCACAGTCTGGAGGGGAGGGAGATCAGATTTGCACAAGGCTGCTCTGAGTGCCAGGGGCTGGATGGGGGAAATGGTGGGGTGGGGGTAGGGACAGAGTGTGATTGATTGTCAGCCATAAAGGATCTTGATTTTCATATCTATTCAGACTGCATTAGGAGGTGCTGGGGATCAATATCAACTGGAGATTGCTGATACCAATCTATAAACAGGAAAACAAAACTAAATAGGACAAAAAACCCCTGCATTTAAAAAAATACATATAGCATATTCTCTCTGAATATACTTCTGAAATCTGTATAATTAACCATAGAAGAATTTAATTCATTAAAAAGAAAATATTCCCAGAAGGTTGTCTTGATACAGTGTTTTGATATATTAATGAGTCTTTGTAACAGAATTCCTGAACTGAAGAGCTGAAGACTGAACAAGTCTCTGGAGAACTGAAATCCATCAGGGAACCTCCAACTTGCTGAGGATCCATCCTCAGCAGAGCAGGAATGAACATATTCCAGGGGTTTCCAGGCTGCTCAAGAGCTGTGAGCTCACGTGCAGGCACAGGGGCTCCATGGGGACATCTGAGGGGTCTCTGGGCTCCTGAAGATCTGTTTGGTCACACTCAGTCACATGTCCATGGGGACATCCCAGGGCTCCTTAATCTTCCTAAGGGTCATGAGGTGACAGTCACAGGGCTCCACAGTGACAACAGAGGTGTCTCTGCCCTGCCAAGGAGCCAATTTGTCACAGGCAGTGGCAGGAGTGCAGTGGGGACATCCCTGTGCTCCTAAAGAACAGTGAGGGCACAGACACTCCCAGGGGTTCCAGGGTGACACCCCAGGAGTGCCCAGGCTGCCAAAGAGCCGGGATGTCACAGACACTCACAGGGGTTCCTGTCATGGGCACAGTGGGAGCTTCAGGCAAAGTTCATTAGAGAAGCTCCTGTTGGGTCACGAGTTGCAGAAAGGACCCCCAACACCCCAATTACACCCCCAAGCTCCCCCAAACCAGCACCTCCAGGCTTTCTAAACTCCTGTGAGAGGAGCCTGGGAGTGCCTGGATCCAATCCCAGCCCCAGACTTTGTTAAGGATTTATGTGTAAAGGATTAAACAGATGGAATTGAATCTTTGTACAACTTTGTCCCTCAACATTAAGAATGGCAAACCACAAATATTTGTATACATAGAGATATGATTGATAATGATCATGATTAGACATAAAGATCTTAATCAGAATTATTTACTCCACAGTACAGGAGCTGTAACATCTATTTTAATGTAGTGCTCTAGGAAGCAATTTTGAAGCAATTGTATCAAAGCAGAACTAAGTAGAGATGGGTGTCACTCCCCCAGACCAACGACCCTGGGCTCAGTGTTCTTTAGCTCAGCCTCAAGCAGTGACCCTGAGGGGTGTCTCCACTTTCTGGAAAAGGGAAATGTCAGGAGAGGCTGCCACTAAAATTTGGGATGGGGCTTTTCCAGTCTCAAGTGCTGCCCTGTCAGTCAGATGTGCCCAGGCTGTGCCAGCTCAGCAGCTCTGCACAAGTTCTCAGTGGTGTCACTTGGTTGTTCCTTTCTCTGGGGATTTTACCAGCTCTGCCACAGCTCCAGCTCCCTCTCAGGATGTTGAACTTTGGGATGGAGGAGTCAGACTGGTTTCAGCATTATTCACCCCAAAAGCAGCGCGAACCCCCCTCCTTCATTTCCCCCTGGGGCTTTGCAATCAGGGCCTTGCTGGAGTTGTTTGAGCCCATTCCAGGCAGAGCCTCCTGCTCCAGCAGGAACTGCCTTTCCTGTGCCATGGCCAGCCCAGGTCCTGCTGCAGGAAAAGCCCCAGGCCAGCCCCAGCACAGGGAAGGGCTCGGGCACAAGAGCAGAGAGCCGTGGTGGGAGCTGTGCCAGGCAGAGCCTGAGGCACCAAAGGCACCTTGGCAGCAGCAGCTCCCTGCAGGCCATGGCCAGAAGCCTCCTGGGCAAGCCAGCCTGGTGGCCACCACTGCAGAGCTGCTGGCTCAGGGGGGATTTCTGGCTGGGCTCTGCCCCAACCCACAGAGTGTGACCTCAGCCCTGCCTCTGGCACAGCCCTTGTGCCTGGGACCTGCAAAGCCCAAAGGTCACCTGTGCCACCCTGGTGCCCATCCCTGCCTCTGGCACTGTCAGTTCTGTACTCGGTGCTGCCTCCAGCCCTGCACCCCTCATCTACAGCCTGAGGGACCAGGAGCTTGAGGATGCCCTGAGGAATATGACCACTCTGTGCTTTTCAGAAACAATAAAGTACCTGTTTGTTCTGCATAGCATTCAGAATGGAACTCATTACAGACTGCCCACACTGCTTTGTGCCATGTGTCTTTTTTGTTATTCTATTTGGTGTATTCTATTTTTCCACTTGTTTTTCTTTTTTTTTTTTTGACTTCTGATTATATTTTCCACCAAGGGATGCCATTAGTCACAGTATTGCTCCATCAGTATCTACCGTGCTTGTGTTCAGCAGAGACAGTGAGGAGCCTGGGGCAGAGGGGCAGTGTGCAGGGGGAACACAGCAGTGTCCTGGCACAGCCAGAGCTCTTGGGATGGACCTGAGGAGCAGCAGGGCACAGCCTGGGCTGTGTCTTTGTTCTGGGAACAGCCTGGGAAGGTGCCCCAGGGCAATTGTCCCACACCAGCCCCTGCAATCACCACACCCAGCACTGGCCTCTCCCCCAGCTGCAGGAGGTTGTTTGTCCCTGCATGGAGGGACACCAAGTGACCAGGCCAGCAGGCCATGTTTGGTGTGTACTGAGGAGATTTCAGCAGTGTATTGTGTGTGTGTGTGGGGAGATGAACCCGAGTGAGCACAAACACCATCATCAGCACATGGCGGGGGGGGCACAGTTCTGGTGGCACAAACAGTGCCTTGAGGCCACTACATGCTGGGAAAACACCTGAATTCATTACTGGGCTGTGGTTAGGATTGCATAGAGAGAAACATTCTGGCAGGGAGGTTCCAGGAAAAAATGCTCAGGACAGCCATGGACTGCACAGAGAGACCATTGGAGTTCCCTGGTCTGTGGGGAGAAATCAGAGCTGTCTCCCTTCTGAACCATCCCAAGGACCTGGATAGGGCTGTGCTGTGCTCTGGGCACTGACCTGGAACTGAGGGATGTGGAAAAGGCCTTTGGAGTCAGGGATGTTGAGAAGGCTGGGAAGTGTCACTGTGAGACCTCTCTCAAACCCCTTGGAAAGGGCAGAGCCATCCCAGAGGGTTCTGGGCACTTGGGAAGGGCAGACATGGAACCAGTCTGCAAACAGGGAAGGGAGGGGCACTGGGACAGTCACAGACTGGTCAGGCTCAGCAGGGAAGGGCAGGTGGCAAATCCTCCTGCAGCCATTCCAGGCACTGGCAGCACGAGGCAGGGATTGCAGAACCCCCGTGGGAAGGAAAAGAAGGGGATGTTGTGTGCCCAGACTTTAGCCAGGCCTGGGACATGGTCTGCTGTGCTCTCTTCAGAGCCAGATTGGAGAGAGCTGTGCTGCAGGAGAGGAACATGGGGTGGGTGGGAATTTGGCTGAACAATCAGGGTCAAATGTCATCCATGGCACAGAGTCCTCTGGGCAGCCACTCCCTGGTGACCTCCCTCAGTGACCAGTCCTTGACCACCAGTGTGGAACATTTCTATTATCGCTATAAGGGCATGAAATGCACTTTCAATTCCTTTGTGGATGCTGCCAAATTGCAGGGAGTCTGTGACCAAACTCATCTAGTTAATGGTGACTGCAAAATGTAATTGGGCAAAATGACTGAGTTGGGTAAATTTATCTTGCTGTCAGGGGCCAATCAAGCAACAAGAAAAGGTAAAACTTATGTATCAATTAAAAGGCAGTTCAATAGGGAAAAATCAAACCCAACCAAAAAATAAAAACAAAGCAAGACCCAGCCACAACAGCAAAAATCCCCATGAACCAAGCAAGCACAAAAAAGCAAAGGGCATACACAGAAGCAAAATAAATCCACAGGAAATCTCCTAGCAGCAGAAAATATTTAACCATGCTGTGGCAGGAGTGGATTCTGTATGTGTAGGTGCTGTTTTGAATAAAAATGTCTTAAAAAATGCATCAATTCCCTATGCCCCTTGCCCCCCACTACTCTCAGTTTATTGCTGATCGTGGTATAACATGGAATGGAACATCCCTTGGGTCAGTCCAGCCCAGCTGTCCCATCCCTGCTCCCTAAGGAACACTTGCCCTCCCCAAGCCCATGGGTTGGAGGGGGTTGCAGACTCGCCTCATGTGGGGCGAGCACTGTGACAAGGACAGGAGAACAGAACAACATTTACTCTTGTCAAGGACAGTACAACAGAACAGAACAGCCTTGGAGAAACGGATAAAGGATGTAGCTGAGGCAAACAGAAGTCACACAAAATGCAAGGAGGATGCCAGCTCAGCTCTGCAAGGCTGACAAAACAGAAGTTCTACAAAACATCAATATTGCCCTTACTCAAAAGCGGGGATAGAGGAACAGCCACCTAAAAAAGACACTGAAGGATATTGAAGACAGACCCCGAAGAACCATATAAAGACTTTCAATAAGGGGTGCAACTATGTCAAATAAAGTCGAAGGAAGTGGGAAAGCTAATAAATCACATAATCAATGTGTCTGATAAAAACTCTGTTCATTCAATGTTCATTCGATGCTCTGTGCACTAAGATGGAGCAAGGATTGCCCAAGTGACCACCATGCTGTAATAAAGAATACCTGTTTTCAAATACTCAGAATTGTGTTCAAAAGTTTCTATCCTGTGGATTTCAACATCAGTGCTGTCCTTGACTCCATTATGGCTCTTGCACAGTTTCACAATTGCCCCTTGGTTCCATGAGGCCCTGCTATATAACAGTGGACCCTTGGTTCCATTTGGGTCTGTACTGTCAAAATGGCCTCCTTGGTTCTGCACTGCCACAATGCTCTCCGTGGTTCCACGAGGCCTTGGTGTGTCACAAAAGCCCCTTGGTTCCATGAACTGCCATAGTGTCACCACGGTCCCTTGGATCTGCAGTATCACAATGGACAATTGTTTACAAGCAGCCCTGCAGTGTCACAATGAATATTTGGTTCCATGGGTCCCCACAGTGTCACCATGGCCCCTTGGTTCCACGAGGCCTCGCTGTAAAACAATGGCCCCTCAGTTCCATGAGGTTTTGTACTGTCACAATGGCCTCCTTGGTTCCACCATGTGAAAATGGCTGCTTGGTTCCATGAGGTTCCTCAGTGTCACAGTGGTCTCCTTGGTTCCATGAGGCTCTGCTGTGTCACAGTGTCCCATAGGTTCCATGAGCTTCTGTCCTATCAACCATGTCCTTTGTTCCAGTGAGGCCCCACAGTGTCACACTGGTCCCTTGGTTCCATGAGGTTCTGTGGTACCACCATGGTCTCCCTGGATTTCCAGTATCACTGTGGACCATTGGTTCCATGTGGCCCTGCTGAGTCACAATGGACAACTGGTTCCATGAAGCCCCACTGTATAACAATGGAATCTTGGTCCCATGAGATTCTGTACTGTCACAATGGTCTCTTTGTTTCTGGACTGTAACAATGGACCCTTGGTTCCATGAGGTTCCATGATGTCACAATGCTTTCCTTGGTTCCACAAGGCCTTGCTGTCTCACAATGGACCCACGTTCCATGAGCTTCCATAGTGTAACCATGGTCTCCTGGGAACCAAATTGTCACAATGGACAATTGGTTCAATGGGACTCTGCTGTGTCACAATAAACCCTCAGTGCCACGAGGTTCTGGAGTGTCACAATGGTCTCCCTGGCTCAAGGAGGCTTTGGAGTGTCACAACGGCTGCTTGGTTCCATGAGCTTCCATAGTGTCACAATGGTCTCCTTGTTTCTGCAGTGCCATGGTGGACCCTCGGTTCCATTTAGGTTCCTAAATGTCACTGGTATCCTTCGTTCCCTGTAGCCCTGCTGTGTCATCACAGCCCCTTGGTTCCATGAGTTCCTGTGCTGTCAACAATGGTTCCTTTGTTCCAATGAGGGGCTGCAATGTCACACTGGACCATGGGTTCCATGAAGTTCTTCAGTGTTACAGTGGCCCCTTGGATCCATGAGGTCCCACAGTGTCACCATGGTCTCCTTGGATCTGCATTGTCACAATGGACCATTGGTTCCATGTGATATTGAAGTGTCACCATGGTCTGCTGGGTTCCATGATTCCCCACATTTTAATCAGTCCCTGGCCTCAGTGGGGCCAGTGATGCTCCAAGGAACTTGTAGTTTTGTTTCTGACTCCTTGAGCAGCTTCTTCAACCTTCTCTCAGTGCCTGGGGCTCCTGGACTCAGCCCCAAATCCACCATGGGGATCACTAAAATACAGAAAGTCCTCAGGAGCTCTTTGTCTTCCTTTCACTGTGTTCAAGTCTCCAGGGCAGCTCATTGGAGTCAGTTTGCAGTTCTTTTACGGAGGAAGATTTCAAAGTGCATCTGATGATTTTCATTTTCTTTACTCAAGTGAGCATTGTTTTAATTTTCAGTTCATTGCAGAGGCGATAGAAGCATTCCCCAGGTGATCTTGATGCTGAATGTCTCCTTAGGAAGTCTGGGCATGCAGAAGAATGAGCCCCTTGCAGGATGACCCTGTTTGGACAACCTGCTCCTCATTCCCCGCCTCACCATGTCAGACATTGCCCACCTGGGACTGACATCCTAAAACATAAAAAACCCCTATAAATTTATTATTTTAATTGCAATTTAAGTAAATAATAAAAATATAATTATGCTTTTCTTTTTATAATAGTATTGTGATAAATGTGATTCGTGCTAATTAAATTGTAACTATATTAGCAAAATTGTATTTAGATCAATAGAAGACAATTGTTACAGAGTGAGGGGGGAGATGGGTGAGACAGGGCAAAGGACATCTTCCAGATGTTGGGAGTCGAAGTAGGAGATTGGAAGAAAGTCAAACAAGAATAGTAGAAGGACGAGCAGAAAATAGAAATAGAAAGTTTTGACCTTGAAATGGGCCAAAATGGGATGATTCCAAGCATGGGACTCAGTTAGAGTCATGTTATGGAAAACATCTGCTCAGTCACACAGTGCACCTGCGCTACCTGCAGGTCACACCTCGGTCACTGAGGAAGATGATGAGCCTTCATCTCAAAAGGATGAGAGACCCCCTAACCCATTAGTAGAGCATGCACCATACACACAGTGACGTAGATTTTAGGAATAGAAACTGGGAGGTGTTTTCTAGAAACCTCTGTAGCCTACAGTATAGAAGTGGGATTGTTAGCCTGGATGCTTTGGTACGAGAGGAATGGCGAGCCCTCCCCAGTCAGTTTTGTTTATGCTTTATATGAACCTCAATTATACTAAATTACTTACTGCCAAATTTTGTATATTCTTAAATATATGTACTTTGATTGTTTCATCTCCAATACTTTGTCATCTCCAATACTTTGACTGTATTCATTTTGTTACTATTAAAAATTTACTGTTAAATTTAATCTTGTTGCTTGATAAAGTGGAAAAATAGAACATCATTCATAAGAACTTGGTGCTGAAACCCGGGAACTCCAGTCCAAGTGAAGAGTGGCTGGTTTTGGGAATGAGCTCCCCACCAGTTGTTAAGGTGGTCCCAGGGCTAGACCAGGCTCTCTTGGAGAAGGAGTTCCAAATTAAAATAAATCATAAGCAAAAGAAGCTCGCTACAAAGAGGCGCGCCAGAAGAAGAAGGCTCCCGTGGGAACGCCGGCAGAAAGGGAAAGGTGCCCGTAAAACGTCTTGTGCACAAGAACCCTGTGTGAAAACGGGGCTGTGTGAGCACCATGGGGTTGGGTAAAGGGGGCGGCTGTGTGCTTGTGTGTAAGTGAGGAATGTCTGAAAGGGGAGAGCGAGTGAATACCCCGGGAGGGACTGGGAGGGAAAGTCCCAGCCCGAGAACTCACGAGAAAAGTCTTTGAGAAGGGAGCTGATGCTCGGAAGAAGTGATTTAAGAAGGGAGTAAATGAACCAGGTTCAACTATCTGTTGGGAGGATAATAGATGGAAGTTTCAGTATGTGATTAAGAAAGGATTGTGGAGAATGGCCAGAAAGAGAGGTTGGGGAGAGAATAAAAGGAAAAGAAGGAATTAGGTAGGAAACAAGTGTTTGGCAAAAGAAGTGAGATTGGTATATTAAGCGAAGGAGTTGAACTGCAGAACGAATGAGAGAGAGCAAGGGAAATGTTGCCGCCAGAGATGGGTCAGAGGAAAAGTAAAATCTCTGACCCAGGGGTTGTGAAGTGTGAGAAAAATTCACAAGAACCCAGTGTGCCTGGGAACCGAGAGGGGGTTCCCAGAAGGGGAGCGAGATTCCTCAGGACAGCCCCCTGAGGATAGTGTTACAATACTAAAGTATAAGGGAATCCCAAAGAGAAAAAGTAAGCAGAAAATTATACAGTACTGTATGTTTGAGTGGAGAAAAGAAAAGATTTGTGCAAATAATTTGTACTGGCCAGAGTTTAAATCATTTGAAGATTAGATTTGTCAGGTTTTAAATCTATATATGAGTTCAAAACAACGTTTTAATTAGGAAAAAAAGTGAATATGCTGCTTTGTGGCTTCCAAAAAGTGTGTGGGGGGGGTAAATTTATAGTTCAAAGGCAAGAAAAAGAAGGTTATTCGTTATACCCTTTGCAAACTAAAGGACGGCCAGCAAGAAGGGACTGGCTAAAGCCATGGGACTCGTTAAATCACCTCCCACCCCCATACAGACAGCCTGTCCAGCCTGTCCAGCCCCTGGTCCCTGATGCACCCCCTATTCAAGACGAGCCAGTAGCACACAGAACTAGAGGCAGAAGGGGACAGGAGGAAGAAAGTGACAAAGAGGACGAGGAAGCAGGAAGGGAAGATAAATTATACCCTCTTAGAGAGGTTCCAGTGGCAAATCTGGCCCCAGGACAGGGACCTATTGGTTACATGAGTGTTCCCCTGAATACTAGGAACTTTAAGAAATTTAAGAAAGAGATGGGCAGGATGCCAGAAGATCATATTAAGGTAGCAAAGAAACTAGATCAGTTATTAGGACTGAATATTTACACCTGAGTGGAATTGCAGTCTATTTTAGAAATCTTGTTTATAGTGGAAGAGAGAAATGATTAGATAGTCAGGAATACAGGCTTAGAATAGAGATCATTAGAAGCCAAACCAAAGAGATCAGAAATGGCCTATGGCAGATCCAAATTGTAATAATCAGGAGGTAGAACATAGGCAAAATATAAGAGATTTCAGGTAAATGATTATCCAAGGTATTCAGGAAGCAATGCCCAGAGGACAAAATATAGGGAAATCTCTGAGTGAGCACCAAGAGAAAGATGAATGCCTGGCAGAATGGTTAAAGAGACTAAAAAGAAAAGGATTTGCAGTTATACTCAAGCATAGACCCCGATACACCAGCAGGGCAGGTCCTTTTGAAAACACAATTTGTAGCTAAGTCTTAGGGGGGGACATCAGGAAAAAAATTAGAAAAATTGGAAGATTAGCAGGATAGGAGCTTCAGGAGTTGTTAAAGGAAGCACAAGAAGTGTATGTTCGGAGAGATGAGGAAAAGAAAATTAAAGCCAGGATTCTAATAACAGCAATCCAAGAAATACAAACAGCCACAAACACAAAGAATTTATCAGGAAAAAAATATTAATTCAAGAAAACTAAGGGGGGGTCAGGAGCTCATTTATTTAATATTAACCAAAATACCAGAAGACCCCTTGATAAAGCTGAAAGTAGATTCTCAAAATGAAGAAATCATATTTTTAGTAGACACAAGGACTTTGTTTTAGTTTAAGGTAAATTTAGAAAGAAACTTTTGAATAGAATTTTTCTGAGAAACAAATTTAAGCAATCTTTTTTTAATTAGTTAAAGAAAAAAAATATTTCCTCAGAGAGAAGTGGAAAAAATAACTATTTATTTAACAGGCAAAACACTTTTCAGTATAAAAATGAACAATATTAAACAACAAAACTTCTTATTGTTTCAAAAAGATGACAGATTCAAAAGAAGGGTTTTTTTGTAAGTTGCAGCTTAACTTACTTAGTCTGGTATCAGTTCCTTCAGTGCTGGGAAATGCCTTGGCCCAGGCCAGGCTAGGTGAGCTACAGTGTGAGCTTCCAGTGCTTTCTTGGGTTTTCAGTCCAGAGCAAAATTAAATAATTCAAGAAAAAAAAAGAAGAAAAACACACTCCAGGGAATTTTTTTACTTTAATTGGTTAAGAAGAAAAAAAAAAACAACCTAACCAAAAAGCAAAAGAGAGTTCTCTCCCGCTGTCCACTGCAGACAACTAGGTCTGTGAGCAGGAATGCGGGGGAGTCAGTGTAGTTTCTGATAACTAATTCTGCACTTTCTCTCTCCTCTTTCACTCCTGGAATCAGTCTTAAAGCTGCAGAATTCAATATTCAACACCAACTGAACAGACTATTTAAAGATACAAGCATCATAAAATAAAAAGAAACTATTTGGCTGATAATAAAGCAGGGGGGAGCCCTAGGAAAAAAACGGCAGTGTGAGTGTGGCTTTTCGGGAAGCAAAAGCACAGGGTGGGGCACCATGCTTTTCCTTGGCAGAAGTGAAAGCTGTGAAAAAGCTGGGGGTAACCCTGAAAAAAGGATGAATTCTTCTGCCCAATAGTAAAAGAGCGGTGCCAGGACTTTTGGCCCAACAGATCCCAGACAGCTCACATGGGGGGATTCACTGGGGCACGAGAGCACTTTGTGACCATTTTTGTAAAATTTTATTAAAAAAAAAAAAAAAATTACTCAAAAAAATTGTAATAAATCAAATGAAGCTAAGGAGGGTACTGGGTGCCAAAAGCTACAGTCCATATAGAGTTAGCATAGAACCACTGTACTTTGGGACCAAGGGAGAATGTGATTTTTGTATGTGCAATGAAAAAAAATATTATTTTACTGCTGTTTGAAATACCAGTTTAAAGTTGTTTTAAAAGGTGCATTATCAAAGTCTGGACATCCTGAATTAGCTGCCAACTGCAACCTCATTGAACCTGAAGGCAGAACAGTGCAGATGAGAAAGAATCAGACACCTAGTTGATCAATGAAAACAGCCCAGGAGGATTGAAAAATTCCTCCAAGAGCCTCCAACAAACATTAACTGATTTATTTGAAGAACTACCACTCAAGAGAAAGAGACTGGTAACACCTATTATTGAGGAGGCCCAAAAACAATTAGAACATTGGCAATGTCGTACTCATGGCTTAGAATGCCGCCCATGGATTTGTATTCTTTGCACTTGCTGTTTTTAATTCATGGTGGAGAGTAACTAGGGCAAAAGAAAAAGAGAGACAATTGCTTTGTTTCAGTTGTTCAGGGCGTATGCATGATCAGCTAACAACAGAAAGATTTTTTAGTGACTTCTATGGGAAACCATTAAGACATGAAAACGGGACCTTTTATGCCGCAATTCAACTAATAGAGAATCAGGACCAACTACTCCTTGCCATATTAACTTTTGTGCAGGCTAAAGAACAAGCAATCCAAAATATTATAAATCAGAGTATCATAACTGGCAATTGCTGTGGAGAAGAAGTCTATGTGCCACGTAGTAAATACGTCTCACCAGCAAATTGGCATCGCGAGAATATCTATTGGTGGAAAAGAAGGTTTAGAAAACCAAAAAGAAGAATTATTTAATTGAAATAGTGTAATTTTGTTGTGGTTGGCATATCTCCAGAGCTTTACTAAATTGGGAAAAAAAAAATAGCTAATCAATCTAGGGAAAGAGATAAGGCAGTGCTGCAGAACTATAAATATTTTGTGCCATCTTTGGAACAGAAAAAGTTAAAATAGATCGTGCGAACCTTATGAGGCCAAGGGTACCAAAGAAAAAGAAATCCCAGGATAAAAACTTTGCTACCGAGAAGATGGACATCTCGGCCCTTGGCTGCAATCCAAGGGGCCTTGAGACAGGTAGAAAGTTAAAATTCCTGAGGATTCTTTTCATGGTGCTTACAATAATACCCCTAGCAGCTGGCCAGAACCGTAAGACTGCATGGAACGGAAAAGAACAGGCCATGCAGGAACAAATTACAAGACGACAAACCACTCAAGAAGCAGGAATAAAGACACGAACCCTTCCTGATCCCTGTGACAAATGCAATCAATCCATGTGGGTCAAGAATAAGATGGAATCAGTATTTGTGGCACACCCATATATTAGTGCAGCTTGTTATGATCATAACAGCTTCTTAGAAATCTGTGTAAAAAGTTCAAAATTGTGTTGGGTAAGAAAAAATTTGGGATTCAGGGGACGAGCTCCTTACCCTAATGATAATCAACTCTGTCCTAGATACGAACATTTTTTGTGTTTTGAAAAGGATGAAAAAGGAAAAGGGCCAAGGAAAAAACTAATTGGAAAACAAAAAGAAACAATGAAGGATAGGGAAATAATCAAAAGGAAAGAGTTAGAAGAACTGGATGAGCTGTATGAACAATTAAAACAGCACTATAGCGACTGGGATTTGCCAACTTCAAACAAAAATTTGTTTGTAGATCTGATGCAAGAAATTGCCACAGAATTAGGATTATCTAAATGTTTTGTTTGTGGAGGACTTAGAATGGCTGAAAGATGGCCATGGAGAGGTGAGGGTTTGGCTCCAGAACAATTTTTAAAATGGGATCATACACAAATTTCTAAGACATTAAAGCAGCCTGAGGGTTGGGTTCTGAGTCATCAAGTCATTGGAACAGTTTGTATAACTCAGGAAGGGAGAAAATACACTGAAGTGGTGGGATATACTCCTTGCCTATCTACTTTAGTAGTAAATTCAGACAATAACACAAAGACCTGGCAACCCAAGAGTCCTACTGGATATTGGGGAATAGCAAAAGAAATGAATTGCAAGTGGAATAATCAAACTGATTTGTTCTGGCATAACAGTTCTGGAGCTAACCCCTACCTATCCATAAAAGACTTGAAATCTTATTAGGAACAACCAGAAAATACAAAAAAAAAAATGGAAAGCCCCTGATGGAATATATTGGGTTTGTGGGCAACGAGCATACAGTGAACTACCCCGAAGGTGGGAAGGAACTTGTACCTTAGGAGTTCTACGACCCTCCTTCTTTGTCATACCAAGGTCTAAGGACAATATACTAGGAACACCACTTTATGAAACCTTAGAAAGAAAAAAAAAAGAAAATTAAATCTCGACTTTCCGATGGTGGGAGGAAACAAAAATGGAAAGATGAAGAATTATAGCATACTATGAACCTGCTACTTGGGCTCAGGATGGGTCTTGGGAATATAGAACACCAATTTACCTATTAAACCGGTTAATAAGGCTCCAGGCCGTAATGGAAGTCGCAGCAGACGCTTTAAAGTTGTTGGCCAAACAGCATTCACAAATGCGAGCATTTGTATATCAAAACAGAATTGCCCTAGACTATCTGTTGGCAGAAGAAGGAGAAGTTTGTGGGAGGTTTAATGAATCTGAGTGCTGTGTGGAAATAGATGACCACGGGGAAGCCATCACCAAACTTGCTGACGAAAAAGTGGCACATGCACCAGTTCAAAAATGGAATTCTATCCTGAAAGCTGACTGGTGGGATAATCTTTTTGGGGGTGTGTGGTGGAAAAAATTAGGATTCATGCTATTGTGTTCTGTTTTAGGTCTATTGTTTCTGCCTTGCATGATACCATGTCTAATCAGACTAATACAGTCAGTAATTCAAGGAATGCAACTTACAGCCATGCCCATAGATCCAGAATTAACAGCAAAAGGGAAAATAAACTCCTTAATGGTACTGAAAGCGCAATCTAATCGCACTCAAGGGAAAGAGGTCGAAAAAGTGGTGACTGAATGCAAAGAGAATACCCTGGCACGAGAAATGTTAATCAAATTTGAGAAGGAATATGAAAAGCTGGAAACCGCACGAGAAATGTTAGAAAAAATGGAGGCTAGTATGAAGGAACATAGACAATAACAAGTAACAACCTTCTAAAGCACGAATCAAAATGATTTAAAAAAAAAAAGAAATGGGGGAATTGTGATAAATGTGATTCGTGCTAATTGTAACTATATTAGCAAAATTGTATTTAGATCAATAGAAGACCATTGTTACCGAGTGAAAGGGGGGGAGATGGGTGAGACAGGACAAAAGACATCTTCCAGATGTTGGGAGTCGAAGAAGAAGGTTGGAAGAAAGTCAGATAAGAATAGTAGAAGGACGTAGGTCTGATAAGCAGCATCTAGAAATACAGCTTCAACCTTGAAACGGGCAAAAATGGAATGATTCCAAGCATGGGACTTAATTAGAGTCATGTTATGGAAAACATTTGCTCAGTCACACAGGGCGCCTGCGCTACCTGCAGGTCACACCTCGGTCACTGATGAAGATGATGAGCCTTCACCGGAAATAAGACCCTCAAAAGGATGAGAGACCCCCAACCCATTAGTAGAGCATGCGCCGTGCAGTATAGTTATGTAGATTTTAGGAATAGAAACTAGGAGGAGCTTCCTAGAAACTTTTGTAGCCTACAGTATATAAGTGGGATTGTTAGCCTGGATGCTTTGGTACGAGAGGAAGGGCAGGCCCCTCCCCGTACCCCCGGTCGGTTTTGCTTATGCTTTATACGAACCTCAATTATACTAAAACACTTACTCTCAAATTTTATCCATCCCAAATTATACAACTGTAATACTTTACTTGGATAGTATTTAGTTTCAATAATTTTTGTAATCATCTTTAATACTTCTGATTGTATTCATTTATAATTGTTACTATTAAAATTTTGTTGTTACTTTTAATCTTTGTTGTTTGTTTAATTGGAAAAATAGAAAACCATTCATAACAATTTGGTGCCGAAACCCGGGAACTCCAGTCCAGGTGAAGAGTGGCTAGTTTTGGGAAGGAGCTCCCCACCAGTTCTTAAGGTGGTCCCAAGGCTAGACCAGGCTCTCCTGGAGAAGGAGTTCCAAATTAAAATAAAGCATAAGCAAAAGAAGCTCGCTACAAGGAGCTGTGCCAGAAGAAGGCTCCCGTGGGAACGCCGGCAGAAAGGGAAAGGTGCCCGTAAAACGTCTTGTGCACAAGAGCCCTGTGTGAAAACGGGGCTGTGTGAGCACCATGGGGTTGGGTAAAGGGGGCGGCTGTGTGCTTGTGTGTGAGTGAGGAATGTCTGAGACGGCTGCCTAGCTGAAGTAAGTGGGACCTCCTCGTACCGCGGTTCCGTCTCTCCGCGAGGAGAACGGCCGGGAGCGGAGGGAAGCGACTGGGGAGAGCGAGTGAATACCCTGGGAGGTACCGGGAGGGAAAGTCCCATTCTGAGAATTCCCGGGAGAGAAGGGAATGAATGAGTTAGGTTCAACTATTTGTTGGGAGGATAAAAGGTGGAAGTTTTAGTAAGTGACCAAGAAGGACTGTGAAAAGTAGTCAGAAAGAGAAGCTAAGGAGGAAAGGATAGAAAAAAGAAGGAATTAGGTGGTTAGGAAACAAGTGGTTGGCAAAAAAAGTGAGATAGTGCATATTAAAGGAAGGAGTTGAACCGCAGAACAAGTGAGGGAGAGCCAGGAAGCTGTTGCCGCCAGAGATGGGCCAGAAAAAAAGTAAAATCTCTGACCCAGGGGTTGTGAATTATGAGAATAGTTCACGAGAACCCGGTGTGCCTGGGAACCGAGAGGGGGTTTCCCAGAAGGGGAGCGAGATTCCTCAGGACAGCCCCCTGGGGATCTTGTTACAATACTGGGATACATGTGAATCCCGGAGAGGAAAAAGTAAGCAGAAAATGATACAGTACTGTATGTTTGAGTGGACAAAAGAAAAGATCCGTGCAGACAATTTATACTGGCCAGAGTTTGGGTCATGTGAGGATTGGATTTGTCAGGCTTTAAATCTATATGTGAATTCAAAAGAACCTTTTAACCAGGAGGAAAGTGAGTATGCTGCCTTGTGGCTTCCAGAAGGGGAGGGTAAATTTATAGTTCAAAGGCAGGAAAAGGAAGGTTATTCATTATACCCTTTGCAAACAAAAAGACAGGCAGTAAAAAGGGACCGGCTGGAGCCATGGGACCCGTTAGATCACCTCCCACCCCCATACAGACAGCCTGTCCAGCCTGTCCAGCCCCTGGTCCCTGATGCACCCCCTATTCAAGACGAGCCAGTAGCACACAGAACTAGAGGCAGAAGGGGACAGGAGGAAGAAAGTGACAAAGAGGACGAGGGAACAGGAAGGGAGGATAGATTATACCCTCTTAGAGAGGTTCCAATGACAAATCTGGCCCCAGGACAGGGACCTATTGGTTACATGAGTGTTCCCCTGAACACTGGGGATGTTAGGGAATTTAAGAAAGAGATGGGCAGGATGCTAGAAGATCCTGTTGGAGTAGCAGAGAGGCTAGATCAGTTTTTGGGACCGAATATTTATGCCTGGGTGGAATTGCAGTCTATTTTAGGAATCCTGTTTACCGTGGAAGAGAGAGAAATTATTAGACAGTCAGGAATGCGGGCCTGGAATAGGGATCATCAGGGGCCAGATCAGGGAGATCAGAAATGGCCTATGGTAGATCCAAATTGGAATAATCAGGAGACAGAACCCAGGCAAAATATGAGGGATTTCAGGTGGATGATTATCCAAGGAATTCGGGGAGCAGTGCCCAGGGGACAAAATATAGGAAAAGCTCTGAGTGAACACCAAGGGAAAGATGAGTCCCCAGCAGAATGGTTAGAGAGATTAAGAAAGGATTTGCAATTATACTCAGGCATAGACCCCAATAGTCCAGCAGGGCAGGTTCTGTTAAAAACACAATTTGTAGCCAAGTCCTGGGGGGACATCAGGAAGAAACTGGAGAAATTGGAAGATTGGCAGGATAGGGGGCTTCAGGAGTTGTTAAGGGAAGCACAAAAAGTGTATGTTAGACGAGATGAAGAAAAACAAAAAACAAAAGCCAGGATCTTAATGGCAGTAGTTAAAGAAACACAAGCAGCCACAAACACAAAAGATCTAGTAGGAGAGGATAAAAAGAAAAGATCAGGACTTCATTCAGAAAACAGTAGACCTATGTGCTACTCTTGTCACAAAAGGGGACATTTACAAAATTCTTGTCCTGTTTCCAGGAGTACAGGTCCTATTTGTTTCTACTGTCACCAAAAAGGACATGTGCTGAAAGTCTGCAAAAAGAGGCAGAAGGATGAAAAGATGTTTAAAGAGGATTAGGGGGGTCAGGGGCTCATTTATTTAATGGGGACCAAAACATCAAAAGAGCCCTTGATAAAATTAAAAGTAGGTCCTCAAGGTGAAGAAATTACATTTTTAGTAGATACAGGGGCTTCTAGGTCCACAGTAAAAAAACTGCCTCAAGATTGTAGTGTGAGCTCCGAGCATGTCCCAGTAGTAGGGGTTAAAGGGGAAGTTTTTCAGGTTCCCGTAATCAAAGATGTACAAATAGAATCTGATATGAAATTCGAGTTGAATGATTTATTACTAATACCAGAGGCAGATAACAACTTGTTAGGAAGGGATTTAATCATAGCCCTGGGAATTCAAATAAAGCCCTGTGAAGGACAACTTAAAATTTATTCTTTAACTGAAAAAGATAATCAGGAAATTAGTGACACAGTGTGGTATTCTGGAGAAGTGGGAAAATTAAACATTCAGCCCCTAAGCATTGAAATACAGAATCCAGAAATCCCCATTCGAGTAAGACAATATCCAATATCACTGAGAGTCGGAGGGGATTAAAACCAATAATTGAGAATTTGAGGCACCAGGGGATATCAGAACCTTGCATGTCAGCACATAACAGCCCCATTGTGCCGGTAAAGAAGCCTGATGGCAGTTACCGACCAGTTCAGGATCTCAGGGCAATCAATCAAAGCACCATTACTCGTTTTCCAGTAGTGGCCAATCCATGGACTTTACTAAGCCAATTGGCCCCTCATTATACTTGGTATAGTGCAGTGGATTTAAAAGATGCTTTTTGGACTTGCCCTCTGGATGAGAGTAGCCGGGACTATTTTGCCTTTGAGTGGGAGGACCCAGACACAGGCAGAAGAGAACAGCTTAGGTGGACGGTAACACCCCAAGGTTTCACTGAGTCACCAAACCTTTTTGGGGAGCATTAGAAGATCTCTTGAAGTCTTTTGAGTTACCAAAAGGGATTAAGTTGTCACAGCATGTAGATGATTTGTTATTAGCAGGAGAAACTGAAGAAGAATCTAGGAAGGGTACTATAAATCTTTTAAATTTTCTGGGAGAAAATGGGTTAAAGATATCCAGGTCAAAGTTACAATTCATGGAGTCAGAAGTACGTTATTTAGGTCACTGGATCAGTAAGGGAAGGAAAAAACTAGACCCTGAAAGGGTTTCAGGAATATTGAATATGGGATCCCCAAAGTCTAAAAGAGAAATAAGACAGTTTTTGGGTCTTCTGGGTTATTGCAGACAGTGGATAGAGGGATATAGTGGGAAAGTAAAATTCCTATATGAAAAATTGATTACAAATCACTTAAAATGGACTGAAAAGGATCAGGAAAATTTTGAGCAAGTTAAAGAGGCCCTTCTGCAAGCTCCTGTCTTAAGCGTTCCTGATTTAGACAGGCCATTTCAATTATTTGTTAATACAATTGATCAAACAGCTTATGGAGTATTGACTCAGGATTGGGCAGGAAGCAGAAAGCCAGTGGGATATTATTCCAAGTTACTTGATCCAGTTAGCAAGGGCTGGCCAGCATGTTTACAAGCTCTGGTAGCAACAGCATTGTTAGTAGAAGAGGCCCAAAAAATAACTTTTGGGGCAGCACTAGTAGTATACACTCCCCATATAATTAAAGGAATTCTTGCTCAAAAGGCTGTAAAATAGTTAACAGATAGTCGAATATTAAAATATGAGGCTATCTTGATAACCTCTCCAGAATTAGAATTGAGAGTGGTAAACGTACAAAGCCCAGCCCAGTTTCTGTATGGGGACCCAGGGGAAAAATTAATACATGACTACATAGAGGTCACAGAATTACAAAAAAAATACGTCCAGATTTAAGGGAACAGGGGAAAAATTATTTATTGATGGATCATCTCGAGTGGTAAACGGGAAAAGAAAATCTGGATATGCCATAATTAGTGGAGAACAATTAGAAGTAAAAGAATCTGGTCCCCTTAGCTCGTCCTGGTCAGCACAAGCCTGTGAACTTTATGCATTACTCCGTGCATTGTTGTTATTAAAGGATCAAGAGGGAACCATATACACGGATTTGAAGTATGCTTATGGGATTGTGCATACCTCTGGACAGATCTGGAAAGAAAGGGGGTTTATAAACACCCAAAGAAAAGGATTAATACACCAAGGATTAGTAAGTAAAATACTTGAAGCCATAAAAGGTCCAAAAAAGATAGCAGTTCTACATGCAAAAGGGCACCAGAGGGGAGAGATATTAAAATAAGAGGAAACAATTTGGCTGATGATGAAGCAAAAAAGGCTGCCTTAAGGGAAACCACCAGTGTAATTATGACTTTTAAAGAGAGAGAAATACAAACTGAAACACCATACTTTTCTTTAACAGAGGTAGAAGCTATAAAGAAACTAGGGGCAACCCTGAATGCAGGAGAATGGATTCTACCTGATGGTAGAAAAGTAGTCCCAAAACCTATAGCCCGACAGATCCTGGACAACCTACATTGAAGAACTCACTGGGGCACAAGGGCACTTTGTGACTACTTTTTAAAATTTTATGGGTGTATAGGAATATTTGAAATTGGGAAACAAATTACTCAAGGATGTCTCACATGTCAGAAGATGAACAAAAAGATGTTGAGGAGTCCTCCCTCTGGAGGCCCTCAGACAGCCTATTGGCCATTCGAAAAGATCCAAGTTGACTTTACTGAATTACCTAAAGTAGGCAGGTGGAAATATCTGCTGGTTATAGTAGATCAGTTGACTCAGTGGGTAGAAGCATTCCCTGGGGCTATAGCCACAGCTCAAACAGTAACTAAAATTTTATTGGAGCATATTATTCCACAATTTGGAATAGAACAAGTTATTGATTCAGATCAGGGCACTCATTTTACCTCGAGAATAATCAACAATTTAAACCAAGCACTAGGAATTACCTGGGAATATCATACCCCATGGCATCCCAAAAGCTTGGGATGAGTTAAAAGGATGAACCAAACTATTAAACAACAACTAACTAAATTAATGATAGAAACTAAATTACCATGGACTAGATGCCTTCCCTTAGCCCTGTTAAATATAAAAACTAAGCCCAACTCTGAAACTGGGATCTCACCATATGAGATGTTATATGGATTGCCTTACCCCCAAGGCATGACAATGGATCCTTCACTAGTCGGGGACAAAACCATTCAGGGGTATCTTACAACCATCACAAACAATTTGAGGGAATTAAGAGAGAAAGGCATTTTAGCTCAAACCACTCCTCTCGATTTTCCAATACATTCTATCTGACCAGGACAGTATGTGTTGATAAAATGCTGGAGAGGAGGAAGTTTAGAACCTCTATGGGAGGGACCATTTCTGGTTCTTTTAACCACAGAAGCAGCAGTCCAAACGGCAGAAAAAGGCTGGACTCATGCTTCACAAGTAAAAGAACCAATACAAAATAAAGATTGGAAAATTATTTCAGCACCAGGAGACCTAAAAAGCAAATTAAAAAGGGAATTTAAAAGTTGATTAAATTTCCATCCAGATTCAAAAACATAGAGAAATTGAAATAAATTCATGATTAGGTGGAAAGGAGTGCTTGGTGCCAAAAAGCTACAGTCTATAAGAAATTGACATAAAATCATTGTATCTTGGGACAAAAGGGGGAGATATAATATATAACAGGAAAGATATTATTGTATGCTGTTACTGCTTGAAATATCAATTGAATTGTTTTGGGAAGTACATGGTTGTCATTTAGACATCCTGCATTGGCTGCCAACTGCAACCTCATTGAGTTTGGAGGCTGAACAGCGCCCATGGGAAAGAATCAGACGCCTCCTTGATCAGTGGGAAAAGCCCAGGTGGATTGAAAAGCTTCTCAGGAGCTTCTGACTGCCAGCATTAACTGATTTATTTGAGGAGCTGCAACTCCAGAAAAAGAGACTGGTAACACCTATTATTGAGGAGGCCCAACAACAATTAACACATTGGGAATGTAATAATCATGGCTTAGAATGCTGCCCTTGGATTTGTATTGTTTGTACCTGTTGTTTTAATTCGTGCTGGAGGGTAAATAGGGCAAAAGAAAAAGAGAGACAATTGCTTTGTTTCAGTTGTTTAGATTGTGTACGTGGACAGCTAACAATAGAAAGATTTTTAGTGACTCTTATGGAAAACCATTGAGACAAGAAAGTGGGACCTTTTTTGCAGCAATTCAACTGATAAAGAACCAAGACCAACTACTCCTCACCATATTAGCTTTTGTACAGGCTAAAGAACAAACAATTCATAATATTATAGACCAGTGTATAATAAATGACAATTGTTGTGGAGAAGAAATCGATATGCCACGTCATAGATTTGTTTCAGCAGCTGATTGGCATCGTGAGTGTATCTATTGGTGGTGACAAATATTTAACTACCAACCCCAATTTCATAGCAGAAAAAGACCAGTAAAACGAGCTGTTTAACTGAAGCAGTGTGAAAACAAATTTTGTTGTAGTTGGCATATCTCTGGGGCTTTAGTGGATTAGGAAAAATAGCTGATCAATCTAGGGAAAGAGACCGGGCAGTGCTGCAGAACTACAAATAATTGATGCCATCTTTGGAAAAGAAAAAGCTAAAATGGCTTATATGAGCTTTATGAGGCCAAGGACACCAAAAGGAGACAAATCCCAGGATAAAAGCTTTGCTACCGAGAAGATTGACATCTCTGCATTTGGTTGCAACCCGAGGGGCCTTGAGATGGGTAGAAAGTTAAAATTCCTGAGGATTTTTTTCATGGTGCTTACAATAATACCCCTGGCAACTGGCCAAAGCCATAAGACTGCATGGAGCAGGAAAGAAAAAGCCATGCAGGAACAAATTCCAAGATAACAAGCAGCACAAGAGCCAGCAGGAAAGAAACAAACCATTCCTGATCCCTGTGACAAATACAATCACTCCATGTGGGTCAAGGATAAGATGGAATCAGTTTTTGTGGCACATTGACACGTTAGTGCTGCCTGTTATGATTGTAGCAGTTTCTTAGAAATTTGTGTGAAAAGTCCAAAATTGTATTGGGTGAGAAGGAATTTGGGATTCAGTGGGCGTGCTCCTTATCCTAACAACCATCAACTTTGTCCCAGATATGAAAATTTCTTGTGTTTTGAAAAGGATGAAAAAGGAAAAGGGCCAAAGAGAAAATTAATTGAAAAACAAAAAGAAACAATGAAGGATAAGAAAAAGATCAGAGGGAAAGAGTTAGAGGAGCTGGATGAGCTGTATAAACAATTAAAGCACCACTGGGATTTGCCAACTTCAAATAAAAATATGTTCGTAGATGAAAGAAATTGTCACAGAATTGGGATTATCTAAATGTTTTGTTTGTGGAGGACTTAGAATGGCTGAAAGATGGCCATGGAGAGGTGAGGGTTTAGGTCCAGAACAATTTTTAAAATGGAATCATACTCAAATTTCTAAGACATTAAAGCAGCCTGAGGGTTGGGTTCTGAGTCATCAAGTCATTGGAACAGTTTGTATAACTCGGGAAGGGAGAAAATACACTGAAGTGGTAGGATATACTCCTTGCCTATCTACTTTAGTAGTGAATTCAGACAATAACACAAAGACCTGGCGACCCAAGAGTCCTACTGGATATTGGGGAATAGCAAAAGAAATGGATTGTGAGTGGAATAACCAAACTGATTTGTGCTGGCATAGCAGTCCTGGAGCTAATCCCTACCAATCTATAAAAGACCTAAAATCTTATTGGGAACAACCAGAAAACACAGAAAAAGGACAGAAAGCCCCTGATGGAATAAATTGGATTTGTGGACAACGAGCATACAGTGAACTACCCCGAAAGTGGGAAGGAACTTGTACCTTAGGAGTTCTATGACCCTCCTTCTTTGTCAGACCAAGGTCTAAAGGCAATATACTAGGAACACCACTTTATGAAACCTTAGAAAGAAAGGAGAATTAGACCTCGACTTTCCAATGGCAGGAGGAAATCAAAAATGGAAAGATGAAGAATGGCCTGCAGAAAGAATTATAGCACATTATGAACCTGCTGCTTGGGCTCAGAATGGGTCTTGGGGATATAGAACTCCAATTTACCTGTTAAATTGGTTGATAAGGCTCCAGGCAGTAGTGGAAGTCGTCTCAAACCATAGGGCAGATGCTTTGAAGTTGTTGGCCAAACAGCATTCACAAATGAGAGCATTTGTACATCAAAAGAGAATTGCCCTAGATTATCTGTTGGCAGAAGAAAGAGAAGTTTGTGGGAGGATTAATGAATCTGAGTGCTGTGTGGAAATAGATGATCACAGGGAAGCCATCACAAAAATTGCTGATGAAATGAAAAGAGTGGCACATGTACCAGTTCAAAACCAGAATTCTATCCTGAAAGCTGACTGGTGGGATAATCTTTTTGGGGGTGTGTGGTGGAAAAAATTGGGATTCATGCTATTATGTTCTGGTTTAGGACTATTGTTTCTGCCTTGCATTATACCCTGTCTAATTAGAGTAATCCACTCAGCAATTCCAGGAATGAAACTTAGAGCCATGCCCATGGATCCAGAATCAACGGCAAAAAAGAAACTGAATTTCTTGATGGTACTGAAAGCACAATCCACTCACACTCGAGGGAGAGAGATTGAGAAAATGGTGACTGAATGCAAAGAGAATACCCTGGCACGAGAAATGTTAATAAAATTTGAGAAGGAGTGTGAAAAGCTGAATGCAGCATGAGAAATGTTAGAAAAATTGGAGGCTAGTATGAAGGAACCTAGAGAATACCAAGCAATAATGTTTTAGAGCACGAATCAATATGATTAAAAAGAGAAATGGGGGAATTGTGATAAATGTGATTTGTGCTAATTAAATTGTAACTGTATTATCAAAATTGTGTTTAGATCAATAGAAGACAATTGTTACAGAGTGAGGGGGGAGATGGGTGAGACAGGGCAAAGGACATCTTCAGATGTTGGGAGTTGAAGAAGGATGTTGGAAGGGAATAGTAGAAGAATGTAGGTCTGATAAGCAGCATCTAGAAATAAAAGTTTCGACCTTGAAATGGGTCAAATTGGGATGATTCCATGCATGGAACTTAATTTTATTGTGGGAATTTATGCTTAGTTATATAACCCAAGCTTAGGGCGCTTGTGCTACCTGCAAGGTTACACAGCAGACACTGATGAAGATGATGAGCCTTCATCAGAAATAAAACCCTCAAAAGGAAGAAAGACCCCTAAGCATTAGTAGAGCATGCACCAAACAACACAGTAACGTAGATTTTTAGGAATAGAAACTAGGAGGAGTTTTCTAGTAACTTCTGTAGCCTGCAGTATATAAGTGGGATTGTTAGCCTGGATGCTTTGGTATGAGAGGAAGGGGGAGCCCCTCCCTGTACCCCTGGTCGGTTTTGCTTATGCTTTATACGAACCTCAATTTTACTAAATTACTTACTCTTAAATTTTACATATCCTGAAATATATGTATTCTACACATTGATTGTATTCATCTCAAATACTTTGATTGTATAAATTTATAAACATTACTAGCAAAAATTTGCAGCTAAATTTAATCTTGTTGTTTGATAAATTGGATAAACAGAACAACATTCATAACCCTTCCTTCCTTCCTTCCTTCCTTCCTTCCTTCCTTCCTTCCTTCCTTCCTTCCTTCCTTCCTTCCTTCCTTCCTTCCTTCCTTCCTTCCTTCCTTCCTTCCTTCCTTCCTTCCTTCCTTCCTTCCTTCCTTCCTTCCTTCCTTCCTTCCTTCCTTCCTTCCTTCCTTCCTTCCTTCCTTCCTTCCTTCCTTCCTTCCTTCCTTCCTTCCTTCCTTCCTTCCTTCCTTCCTTCCTTCCTTCCTTCCTTCCTTCCTTCCTTCCTTCCTTCCTTCCTTCCTTCCTTCCTTCCTTCCTTCCTTCCTTCCTTCCTTCCTTCCTTCCTTCCTTCCTTCCTTCCTTCCTTCCTTCCTTCCTTCCTTCCTTCCTTCCTTCCTTCCACCCTCCCTTCCTTCCACCCTTCCTCCCTTCCACCCTTCCACCCTTCTACCCTTCCTTCCACCCTTCCTTCCTTACCCCTACCGAATGATCTTCCATCACTGACCAGGATCCCCAGAAAATGCTCCCAGCTGCAAGGCTGACACAGCTCCAGGAGCCTTTGGACACCTCTCCCAGGGATGCACAGCCTCCCCTTGTTGGGCTGTCTGTGCAGGGCCGGGCCTGGACTCCATGATCCCACCGGGTCCCTCCCAGCTCAGCCCCTCCCGCAATTCTCACCCTTTGCCTCAGCCTTTGTGTCCTTGAGAGGAGCTGGCAGAGCTGTTGGGGCCGGGCCAGGAGCAGGGCACCCCAACATTCCCCTCTCTGGGACACGGCAGCTGTGGCAGCCCCAGCGTTCCCCTGTCTGTGACACCACAGCCCTGGCAGCCCCAACCTTCCATCCCTGGAGACGCTCCATGGCAGCTTCCAGCCAATGCAAGGCACCGGCCACGGAGCACCCCCAGCCTGGCCTGATGGGGATTCCTCTGCACACAGCTCGGGCAAGGCCCCCCTGGACACCTTCACTGTGCCACACACAAGTGTCACACACAGCTACAGAGCTCTGCCCACAGCTGCCAGGAGGAACTGATTAAAAAATAAGATTTAAAATTATAAACCACAATAATCAAACCCATCCAAAAAATCAAACAAATCCAACAAGAACAACAAAACCAAAAACCACTAGGGAGGAGAACATCTCCCCCCAATAGACCTGTTCCATCCTTCACTCAGTACACCTGCACACACACAGGGGCTGAGACGGCAAAAAAAGAGAATTCCTTGAGTACATTTGCAGGAAAAGCAGGTTTAGGACAGGCTCTCAGTTCCGACTGTTCTCAGAAGATTGAAAACGGCCCCTTTGGCACCTGCAGGGCCCTTGCCAATGGCAAGTGCCACACCCTCAGCCCATGGGGGAGAAAAGGGCTCTGAATTGCCCACCCTGGCATGGAAACCCTGTTCCCAGGCTGCTTCACACACAGGATTCTTCTGGATGAATCCAGAAAGCTGAGGGTCTGCTCTGGCTCCTCCATGTCCTAAAGCTGCCTGACAGAAGAAATGGAGGGTGGGCTCCAGCAGCACAATCCCTGCTGGCCCAGGGCACAGTGCCAGGAAGGTCTCTGCGTGCCCAGCCTTTGATCCAGCCAAGAAAAGCTCCCGGCACAGGCTCACCTTTCCTGCTCAGCCACAACCCCCGAGTGCCCCAGCAGCAGGAAACTGACGGCTCTGGGCGGCACCGATGCTGGCAAACGCCAGACCTGGGCACTGCCAGCGTCAACAATCTGCTGGATCTGCAGTGCTGGCACCCACAAATCACCAGATCTGAGCAGCGCTGGTGCTGGAAACGGGGAATTGCTGAGTTTTGGCTTTCTGTGCATGCAATTTGCTGGACTTGGGATGTGCCAGGGTTGGGATGGATAATGATTGGACAGGAAAGTCTCACAGATATGTATGTATGTGATAAATGAGATTCGTGCTAACTAAATTGTAACTATATTAGCAAAATTGTACTCACATCAATAGAAAATAATCGTTACAAAGCCAAAAAAAAGGAAACGAGTGAGACAAAGCAGATGGAATCTTCCAGATGTTGGAAGGGAGTAGGAGAAGGACATAGGTCTGATAAGCAGCATCTAGAAATAGAAGACTCTACCTTGGAATGGGCCAAAATGGGATGATTCCAGGGATGGGATTTAATTAGAGTCCTATTATGGAAAACATCTGCTCAGTCACACAGGGCACCTGTGCTACCTGCAGGTCACACCTCGGTCATTGATGAAGACGATGAGCCTTCATCGGGAATAGACCCTCAAAAGGATGAGAGACCCCCTAACCCATTAGTAGAGCATGTGCCATACAACATAGTGATGTAGACTTTAGGAATGGAAACTAGGAGGAGTTTTTTAGAAACTTCTGTATTAATATGTATTAGCATATAGTATATAAGTGGGATTTTTGGCTTGATTGTTCAGTACGTGAGGAAGGGCGAGCCCCTCCCCGTAGCCCCGGTTGGTTTTGCTTATGCTTTATAGGAGCCTCAATTACACTAAATTACTAACTGCCAAATTTTGTATATATTCAGATATACGTATCCAATATATTTTGATTGTATTCATTTATATACAATTGTTGCAATTTTAAAAATTGCCTCAAAATTTAACCTTGTTGCCTGATAAATTGTATAAATAGAAGGACATTCATGACAGAGAGAAGCATTTCCAGAGTGATCTTGGTGCTGAATGTCTCCTTAGGAGCTCTGGGCACAGAGAAGAATGAGCCCCTTGCTGGCTGGCCCTGTTTGGACAACCTGCTCCTCACCCCCATCATAACTGTGTCATGATATCACCCACCTTTGACTGACAAACCAAATTAGAAAAAAATATTAAGTTTCTCTTTAAATTAAAAATGTTCTTAAATATTAAAATATAATTATATCTTTCTTATTTGTAATATTACTATTCTATATTTTTGTAACCAAATTTTTATATTTATAATAAAACTCTATACATAATTAGCAACCAAAAAATTACTGGGCAATGGTTCTAAGTAACACAATTCCCTTCATTAATTAAATAACCTCTCCCTGTTATTTATTTCTCCCTTGTTATGAATGATGTTCTATTTTTCCAATTTATCAAGCAAGAAGATTAAATTTAATAGTAAATTTTTAATAGTAACAAAATGAATACAAAGTATTGGAGATGACAATTAAAGTTTTGGAGATGAAACAATCAAAGTGCATGTATTTAAGAATATACAAAATTTGGCAGTAAGTAATTTAGTATAATTGAGGTTCGTATAAAGCATAAACAAAACTGACTGGGGAGGGCTCGCCATTCCTCACGTACCAAAGCATCCAGGCTAACAATCCCACTTATATACTGTAGGCTACAGGAGTTTCTAGAATGCTCCTCCTAGTTTCTATTCCTAATATCTACATCACTATGTTGTATGGCACATGCTCTACTAATGGGTTAGGGGGTCTCTCATCCTTTTGAGGGTCTTATTTCTGATGAAGGCTCATCATCTTCCTCAGTGACCAAGGTGTGACCTGCAGGTAGCACAGGCGCCCTGTGTGACTGAGCAGATGTTTTCCATAACAAGACTTTAATTGAGTCCCATGCTTGGAATCATCCCATTTTGGCCCATTTCAAGGTCAAAACTTTGTATTTCTAGATGCTGCTTGTCAGACCTACGTCCTTCTACTATTCTTGTTTGACTTTCTTCCAACCTTCTTCTTCGACTCCCAACATCTGGAAGATGTCCTTTGCCCTCTCTCACCCATCTCCCCCCTCACTCTGTAACAATTGTCTTCTATTGATCTAAATACAATTTTGTTAATATACTTACAATCTAATTATCACGAATCACATCTATCACAGCTGGGACTCATTGGATCAAATCTTTGTCCACCTCCAATTCTGTCCTATCTCTGTTCCTTGGAGGCCTGTCTATCAGGTCAGGCTGTTTCTCCCATATGTGACCAAATTAACTGCCCTGTACAAGCCAGCTTGCACTGTGACAATTCCCCGTTTCTTTTTTATTAATTTGAAGAAAAAAATTAAAACACAAACATGCAGCTTGTTCTCTGTTATCTTACCTGCAAGGGATCTTTTGCATGCAAGATGACATTGACAGCAGAAATTTAATTTGGATGGGGTTTTTACTTAGCTTAATAAATTTGGCTTTCTTAGGTGGTGATGAGTTCCACGTACCAAAAGCTGCAGTGCTTATGTTCAGGAGCGGTTGGGTGAATTTAGTACCTTCTGGTTTCACATATAACCATTTAACTGCTTAAAATAGATATTGTGGAACAGCAGACTGAGAATCTGGAGCTGCTCACTAATGCTCTGCACATCCTTCTGGCTAAGTCCTGCAGCCTCTTTGAAGTCATGACTAGCATTTCCAGCTGTAGTCAAAGAGCAGCAGCTCTGTCGTGGGGCAATAGCATATATACCAACAGCCAGCTGGCCTCACTTCTGCCAGTCCATTTTTGCCTTCTTGATGTCGTTTCTGAGGAAGTCCATTGGAGCAGTTTGGCTGCCAGTGGAGATTGATGCAGTACCAGAGCAACACGTTGTGTTCTGAAAGAGGGCTGCATGTGCACAGGAGATCTAAGCAGCTATGGCTGGCTTCACAATCAGGGCCAAGAAGGACTTGGTCTCTGCTCAAGAGTGTAGATGCAGCAGGACTTTGTTGGCCTTGAATTGCAGAGGAAAGCCTGCTGCAGTACCAGGACTCAGGCACCTCTCTTCAGCTCCTGAAAGCAGAGCACTCCCACGTGGGTTTGGAGTTGGTGCAGCAGATCAAGGAGCCTCTCTTGGCAATTCTCTGGCACTCCACACAGGTGAAGGCCACGTGGCTGCTCGTGGCTTGTCTTGCTCTGGTCTCATTTGATTGTGGGCAAACTAAAGGACTTGATCAGCTGGGGGGATAGAGTCAGGATAGTGTGTGTGCAGGGGAGGGGTTTGCACCCCAAATTACATCTTGTTTCCCTGTCTCTTTTGGCTGCTCTTTCCTGCTTCCAGGATTTCCATGTTGGGCTCCAGACTTGAGGAGATGCTGTTCAGAGAAAGTTGAAACTCCCAAATGTGCCTGCTTCAGCCCTTGCATGTACAGGGTGAGTTTTCTTAGTGGGGTAACAGGGCAAGGTGAGTGAGTGCAGACAAAAAGCAGGTGAGCAGAGTTTTCTCCTGTGCTCACTGACACACAAAAGAGTGAATGACAGACACTGATTATTTGCATCCTCTTTTGTGGCTTGAGGTAGCAATTGAAGTGACATGGTGGTGTAGGGAAAGCAGCAAAACCTGTGCTTGTATGCAGCTCTGATCCAGAAAGCTCCAACACTGGCAGACTCAGTTATGGAAGTTGCTCTCCCTGGACTCTCTTGAGTTTCTTTGGATGGAGATGCTGAGACCATGACAGTGGGGTGTTGTGGGGCTGGGTGGTGGCTGGTGCTCACAGCAGAGGCTCTGCTCTTGTGCTCTCCTTCTCAACAGGCAAAACCTTAACATCCTGTGTGACTGCCCCAACACAGATGAAGGTGGCAAAGAGGCTGAAGGTGAGGAGTGTGATCCACAGTGGCAGGAAGACTATGATGATGACCTTGATGAAGACAACTTTATGATTGATAATGATTCAGATTGTGATTCTTACTTTAATGATAATGATGTCCAGTGGTAGCTACAATAGCTGTGTTCTGTCACCCAGCCTGCCACCTTGGACCTCTGCCTCTGCTTTGTCTCAACCAGTTTGTGTTCATGTTTTTCCTGGAAGGCAGGGAGGAGCTCTCAGATGGAACAAAACATTTCCTCTGAGAGGTTTCTTGCTCAGTGACTCTTGAATATGCAGGAACATGCTCTGGGCAGCTGGTCTGTGTTACTGTGGCCACCTCTCTCAGAAAGGCATCTCCTTGCCTTTTTCCCTTGTTCTCCAGTTCTGCCTGTAGGTATTTGAGTTAGAAAGTCACAGCCCACCTGCACAGTGAGGACCACTTGCCACCTGTTCAAGGGCTGCTCCTTGTGCTTGGTGTGCCCTCCCCAAGGGATGGGCACAGGGGAGGGTGGCATGTGTCCCAGCACAGCCCTGTCTAGCAATGGCCAGTGTCTAGAAATGCTCTAAGAAGATGCATTTACACTCAAGTTCAAGCCTCCCAGCTGGAGCTGGTGGGATGCTCTCCAGCCACAGATGGATGTGGTTCAGTTCCTCTGGTTGAGAGGGGCTGCATTTTTACCCTTTGTTGGAGTTTTCTTCTCTGTTAGGAAGCAGGAAGGGCTGCTGTGAATGACACAAGGTTGCAGAATTGTTTAAGTTTATAAATATATGCACACACATAGATTTTATATATACGCAGAGATTGTTCAGATAATACTCTATCTTTGCCAAAAAAGAATGAAAACCCAGGGGTTTGAAAAACAAGTTCTATTTTAAAAAATAAACAGTTTTCTTCCAGCACAAGCCTTCTTCTTGTCTGTGGGAAGCAGGGGAGTGAAGGGAGAGCAGGATATCCTCAAGTGAGGATGTGACCTGCATGTGCTAATCCCAGGAGTTATTTGTGAAATTCGTGTGGCTTTGGAATCCTCAGGCAGGCCACACAGTCTGCCATGCCAAGTGGCTTTTCCTTCCTGGGCATTTTAGGGAACAGTGAGAGGGTGTGGGGAGGGCTGGCAAAGAGGGCAGGGCACCAGGCCATAGGGAGGGGTGGGGCTGCTGTTTCTGGGAGCAGGAGCAAGGCAGGATGCCTGCATGCTGATGGAGGGGTAACATCTGGTGCCCAGAAAAAGGCATATGACCAACATTGAACTTGTCAACTTCCATGTCAAAATGGGCTCTTGGAGGACATGGAGCTGTTTTCCCTGGCTAGTTTGATCAATTGCATGGAAGGGGGAAGGATGAAGAATTTGGGCAGTGTTGGAGCCAAAATGGCATTTTGCCACTTGTGATTTCCTCCCAGCTTCTGCAGAGGGGTGACAGCTCCAGCCCTGCAAACCACTCCCTTTTGCAAGGCACACTCAGACCCTGCTGGAAGCTCAGGGTTCTTGAAGGGGCTGCTGCAGTTGGCAACAGGAGCTGCTGTTGAATTTTTCACGTTGCTTAACCCCCCAACCCAAATCCCACCAAGAGGAAGGACAGAAAAAGATTTCCGTGGAAGAAGGGAGGCCAAAAGCTCGGAAAAGGAGGAAAGAAACACACCGATGATGGTAACAAGATAAAGATTTATTTTTGGCAGCAAATTAACACCTGCCGCCCTGCAGCCCTCCCAGATGGGCAGGCCCAGCGGTGCCGTTTCCATGGCATGAGGTGCTGGGAGCCTGGGGAGAGAAGCCAGAAAGCCACGGTCACTCACAGAAGGCTCCTGTCCCCCCTGTCCCACCAGGGCCTGTGCGTGGGCCAGGCTGCTGGCTGTGCCCAGAGCCCAAACCTCCCAACCCATTCTCTCATTTTTAGAGGAGAGCAGCAGGGCAGGCCACGCTCCACCTCTTCCGCTTAAGCACAGCACAGCAACCTCCTCAGCAGCTGCAAGAGCGAGATTCTCGTGTGCCCACTCCCATCTGCCCCTGTGCCACCTGTGCTGTGGAGCTGGGTACCCACCTCTGCAGAGCTGCTGCCAGGAGAGGAGCTGATCCCACACAAGGTCCTCGTCCTTCTTGAAGGGGATGTCCCTGCACACCGTGGCTGCCCCGGGTAGCGCCGGCACCTCCGTGGAGTGCGTCCAGTGCCGGCGCTTCCCCACCCGGTCTGGGCACAAGGTGCAATCTTCCATGAAAAAACAAAGAACAATTGCATGAAAGTCAATTCAAAATGAGACCTAGAAAGAAGAAAAACCACCAAAGGTTATCAATGTTTCAATAGGCCTGAGGAGGGTCTGACCACTCCATGCAAGAATTAAACCTCTCCCCAGGTGGGGAAAAACCCCACCTTTCCTGCCTCTAAGTCCACCCCTTCCTCAAGGGCCTGAAAAGCAGACCAGCTGGGGCATGGCTTTGGAACCCACCCCTCTCTACTGTCCCCCATCCTCATGGATGGATGCTTTTGTCAGGCAGGCTGCCCCCACCCCAGCCCACACCAGGCTGGCTGGCAGAAGCTGTAGGCGAGGCCAGGAGCCGGCTCCCCTTCCACAACATCCGTCCCCTGTCCCCCCAAAAAGCAGCTGGGTGGGCGGCGCAAAGATGAATATTCCCCATTGCCGCCGAGCGGGGAACCTCCGGCGCGTGGCCAGGCCGAGCCCTGGCATGCCTGGGAGCACGAGCATCCCCCCGCCCCTGCACCGGCTGGGGACTCATCTTGATTTCGTCGGGGCACAGAGCCTGTCCTGTCCTCCAGGAAGGGGCCACAACCAAAGCCCGTGGGCTTTGCCCCGCCAGCGGCCAGCTCGAGGATGGTGTTCTCCGGCTCCGCGTCGTGCTCCAGAAGAACACGCCAGCTGTGCCTCGGCTTGCGGGGACATCACGATGCCATTGAGCTGCAGGGAGATCACCATGCAGGCATCCTGCCTTGCTCCTGCTCCCAGAAACAGCAGCCCCACCCCTCCCTATGGCCTGGTGCCCTGCCCTCTTTGCCAGCCCTCCCCACACCCTCTCACTGTCCCTGAACTGCCCAGGAAGGAAAAGCCACTTGGCATGGCAGACTGTGTGGCCTGCCTGAGGATTCCAAAGCCACACGAATTTCACAAATAACTCCTGGGATTAGCACATGCAGGTCACATCCTCACTTGAGAATATCCTGCTCTCCCTTCACTCCCCTGTTCCCCACAGACAAGAAGAAGTCTTGTGCTGGAAGAAAACTGTTTATTTTTTTAAATAGAATTTGTTTTTCAAACCTCTGGGCTTTCATTCTTTTTTGGCAACGATACCTGAACAATCTCTGCATATATATAAAATATATGTGTGTGCATATATTTATAAACTTAAACAATTCTGCAACCTTGTGTCATTCGCAGCAGCCCTTCCTGCTTCCTAACAGAGAAGAAAACTCCAACAAAGGGTAAAAATGCAGCCCCTCTCAACCAGAGGAACTGAACCACATCCATCTGTGGCTGGAGAGCATCCCACCAACTCCAGCTGGGAGGCTTGAACTTGAGTGTAAATGCATCTTCTTAGAGCATTTCTAGACACTGGCCATTGCTAGACAGGGCTGTGCTGGGACACATGCCACCCTCCCCTGTGCCCATCCCTTGGGGAGGGCACACCAAGCACAAGGAGCAGCCCTTGAACAGGTGGCAAGTGGTCCTCACTGTGCAGGTGGGCTGTGACTTTCTAACTCAAATACCTACGGGCAGAACTGGAGAACAAGGGAAAAAGGCAAGGAGATGCCTTTCTGAGAGAGGTGGCCACAGTAACACAGACCAGCTGCCCAAAGCATGTTCCTGCATATTCAAGAGTCACTGAGCAAGAAACCTCTCAGAGGAAATGTTTTGTTCCATCTGAGAGCTCCTCCCTGCCTTCCAGGAAAAATATTAACACAAACTGGTTGAGACAAAGTAGAGGCAGAGGTCCAAGGTGGCAGGCTGGGTGACAGAACACATCCAGTGGTAGCTACAATAGCTATCATTATCATTAAAGTAAGAATCACAATCTGAATCATTATCAACCAAAGTTGTCTTCATCAAGGTCATCATCATAGTCTTCCTTCCACTGTGGATCACACTCCTCATCTTCAGCCTCCTTGCCACCTTCATCTGTGTTGGGGCAGTCACACAGGATGTTAAGGTTTTGTGTGTTGAGAAGGAGAGCACAAGAGCAGAGCCTCTGCTGTGAGCACCAGCCACCACCCAGCCCCACAACACCCCACTGTCATGGTCTCAGCATCTGCATCCAAAGAAACTCAAGAGAGTCCAGGGAGAGCAACTTCCATAACTGAGTCTGCCAGTGTTGGAGCTTTCTGGATCAGAGCTGCATACAAGCAGAGGTTTTGCTGCTTTCCCTACACCACTATGTCACTTCAATTGCTACCTCAAGCCACAAAACAGGATGCAAATAATCAGTGTCTGTCATTCACTCTTTTGTGTGTCAGTGAGCACAGGAGAAAACTCTGCTCACCTGCTTTTTGTCTGCACTCACTCATCTTGCCCTGTTACCCCACTAAGAAAACTCACCCTGTACGTGCAAGGGCTGAAGCAGGCACATTTGGGAGTTTCAACTTTCTCTGAACAGCATCTCCTCAAGTCTGGAGCCCAACATGGAAATCCTGGAAGCAGGAAAGAAGAGCCAAAAGAGACAGAGAAACAAGATGTAATTTGGGGTGCAAACCCCTCCCCTGCACACACACTATCCTGACTCTATCCCCGCAGCTGATCAAATCCTTTAGTTTGCCCACAATCAAATCAGACCAGAGCAAGACAAGCCACGAGCAGCCACGTGGCCTTCACCTGTGTGGAGTGCCAGAGAATTGCCAAGAGAGGCTCCTTGATCTGCTGCACCAACTCCAAACCCACGTGGGAGTGCTCTGCTTTCAGGAGCTGAAGAGAGGTGCCTGAGTCCTGGTACTGCAGCAGGCTTTCCTCTGCAATTCAAGGCCAACAAAGTCCTGCTGCATCTACACTCTTGAGCAGAGACCAAGTCCTTCTTGGCCCTGATTGTGAAGCCAGCCATAGCTGCTTAGATCTCCTGTGCACATGCAGCCCTCTTTCAGAACACAACGTGTTGCTCTTGTACTGCATCAATCTCCACTGGCAGCCAAACTGCTCCAATGGACTTCCTCAGAAACGACATCAAGAAGGCAAAAATGGACTGGCAGAAGTGAGGCCAGCTGGCTGTTGGTATATATGCCATTGCCCCACGACAGAGCTGCTGCTCTTTGACTACAGCTGGAAATGCTAGTCATGACTTCAAAGAGGCTGCAGGACTTAGCCAGAAGGATGTGCAGAGCATTAGTGAGCAGCTCCAGGCTCTCAGTCTGCTGTTCCACAATATCTATTTTAAGCAGTTAAATGGTTATATGTGAAACCAGAAGGTACTAAATTCACCCAACTGCTCCTGAACATAAGCACTGCAGCTTTTGGTACGTGGAGCTCAACACCACGTAAGAAAGCCAAATTTATTAAGCTAGGTAAAAACCACATCCAAATTAAATTTCTGCTATCAATGTCATCTTGCATGCAAAAGAGCCCTTGCAGGTAAGATAACAGAGAACAAGCTGCATGTTTGTGTTTTAAAATTTTTCTTCAAATTAATAAAAAAGAAATGGTTAATTGTCACAGCGCAATCTGGCTTGTACAGGGCAGTTAATTTGGCCACAAATGGGAGAAACAGCCTGACCTGATAGACAGGCTCCAGGGAACAGAGATAGGACAGAACTGGAGACAGACAAGGATTTGATCCAATGAGTCCCAGCTAAGCTGCAGGAGCTATTGGTCAGAGAGCTGAGCAGCCTGAACTTTCAAGCAATCACAAGGGCTTGCCCAGGAACATAAAGAAAGGTATTTAAGGTGAAGTCAGAACAATAAAGAGCTTTTTGTCACATGGATCATAGAGTGCTGTGTCTCTGTCTCAGGCACAGTGCCAGTCAATGTCACACAGCTGCACTACCCTGAAGACTTGAAGGCAATTGAAGGAAGACAAAGAGCTCCTGAAGGCTTTCTGTATTTTAATCAGCCCCATGGTGGATTTGGGGCTGAGTCCAGGACCCTCAGGCACTGAGAGAAGGTTGAAGAAGCTGCTCAAGGAGTCAGAAGCAAAACTCCAAGTCCCTTGGAGCATCAGTGGCCCCACTGAGGGCACGGAGTGCCAAAGGCTCCCCAGGGACTGGTGAGAGCAGATCCTTGAGGGCAGGATTGCAGGAGCCCGAGGCTGTGAGCAGGGAACTGCAATGCTGAGCAAGGCCTGGGCTGGCTGGAGGAAGCAGAAAGGCCAAGGCCTGAGCGCAGGCCTGGCCCAGCAGGGCCTGTCCCTCACGGGTGGCTCGGGGCTGTTGCTGGGGCAGTGGGATGGCAGGGGCAGCAAGGACAAATGTCATCAAGCTGTGTGACACTGCAGATGCTCATGGAACCAAGGGCCAGTGTGACACAGCAGGGCCTGATGGAAACAAGAGACCATGGTGAGCCTGTGGGGCTGGAACACCCCAGAACACTGAAATGCTGGGGATAACCAAAGGTTCCTTTACTCGTGTTTGGTGCACAGGAGAAACTCCAACCAGGTATTCTCAACATGGTCAGATGCAAAGAAGATTCTTGGTAGGAATGGACCCACAAGGACCATCAAGTCCAGCTCTTGAGTGAATGGCCCAAACAGGGATTGAACCCACAACCTCAGTGATACCAGCACCCTGCTCCAACTAACTGAGCTAAGGGGCCAAAATGACACACGATACTGGCAAAATATAGACAATCAAAGAACTTGGGCAGAAGGATTTATACAAGCTCCGACTCACCATAAAACTCTTCTCATAGCATTAACTTAATTAACACAAGGCCATTTATCCTACAAACCTTTAACCCTGAAGATGTTAAATTACCCAAAACCATTCCAGGTAAGTAGGATTAGACAAAGAACTAGAGAAAACAGAACATCTATATACAGAAATGCACACAGGTACCAGCTGCTCAAGTTCCTGCATGGCTTACAGAAGAACCCCAGCAGACAGCAGGATCCAGACGATGGCTGGCTCCGAGCTCCAGCTTTTAACCCCCTGAGCCTGTATGGGCCCGCCCTTTGGGTGGGATTTCCAGTTGTTTGCCCAATCAGAGTCAGGGTTTGTACCTGCTGCTAGTGTGTGACTGATGGACAGCTCAGCCAATCTGAGCTGGGTTAACACTGCCCCTACTGTGTGATTGACAGCTCGACCAATCAGAGCTGGCTTGACATCACCTCTGATGTGTGATTGATTGTCAGCTCAGCCAATCAGAGCTGGGTTAGCATTGCCCCTGCTGTGTGATTGATTGGCAGCTGTGCCAGGCCAGGGCTGGGGGCGGGGCTCTGTCTCAGCACAATCCCAGGCCTGACCCGGCCCTGGCCCCTGGCCCCACACGGGCATTCCGAGCATCCCAAGGTGCCTGGGACATCGATCTCATCCAGCCTCTGACAGTGACCATGGTGACACCATGGAACCTCATGGAACCAAAGAGACCATTGTGACATTCTGGTGCCTCATGGAATCAGGGGGTGAAATCCCTTGTGAAACTCAGGACCCCTATGAAACCAAGGGTTAGTGATGAAGCTGTGGGGCCCAGAGAACCAAGGAGCCATTGTGACACAGCGGGGCTGCATGGAGCCCAGGGGCCATGGTGACACTGCAAGAACTTATGGATCAAGGGGCCATTGTGACACTACAGAAGCAAGGAGAATATTGTGACAAGGAGAATATTGTGACAATACAGGGACTCATGGAATCAGGGAGAATATTGTGACACTGTGAGGCCCCATGGAACCAAGGGAGCATGGAACAGGTCTGGCTGGCTGGGCCTCCCGGGTGCCACCTGACAGGTCTGGCTGACCTTGGCATGTCGAGGACCACTGCTCATCTGCCCCTGAAACACTGGGGCTCTGGGCTTTCCTTCCTGTGGAAAAGAACCGTCCTTCTCCAGGTGCCCGTGGCCAAAATTGGGAATCTGCCTCCAGAATTCCCTATATCCAAAGATTGCTCCCAGACAAAAGCTGCCATGACTGACAAGTCAGGCTGGCCTTGGTTTCCTGAGGGCTGGCTCTCATCTGCCTTTGAAACACTGGGGCTCTGTGCTTTCCTTCCTAGGGAAAAAAAATGTCCCTTTTATCAGTGCAGATATGGCCAAAATTTGGATTCCATCTCTGAAATTCCCTATATCGAAGGATTGCTTTCAGACAAAAACTGAAAACAGAACAGACAGGTCTGCCTGGCCTTGGCCTCTGATGGTCATCTTTCATCTGCCCCTGAAACACTGGTATTCCGTGCTTCCCTGCAAAAGAACTGTCCTTTTCCTCCAGATATCCATTTCTGAAATTGGTATTCCACCTCTAAAATTCCCTATATCTGGGGATTACTCCCACAAAAAAATCTGCAAATACCATCAAGTCTGTCTGTCCTTGGCCTCTGGTGACTGCCCCACATCTGCCCCTGCAGCACTGGGGCTCAGTTATTTTCTTTCTATGGAGACCATTGTGACACTGTGGGGCCTCGTGCAGCCCAAGGGCCATTGTGACCCTGGAGGGCACCGTGGATCCATGGAGACCATTGTGGCATTGCAAGGCCCCATGGAATCATGGAGACCATTCTGACACTAAGGGGAACCAAAGGGCCATTGTGACCCTGCAGGGCCTCATTGTGACACTGCAGAAGCAAGGAGAACATTGTGAGACTACAAGGTCCCATGGAACCAAGGGGACATGGAACAGATCTGGCTGGCTTGGCCTCCTGGGGGCCAGCTCTCAGATCTGGCTGTTCCTGACATGCTGAGGGCTGCTGCTCATCAGCCCCCAGAGAACTGGGGCTCTGTGCTTTCCTTCCCATGGAAAAGAACCATCCCTCTTTCCAAGTGCCCAAGGCTGAAATTGCTACTTCCCCCTAAAGAGTTCCCCATATACAAGGGTCCTCCCAGACAAAAACTGCCAAGACAGACAGCTCTGCCTGGCCTTGGCCTCCTGAGGGCTGTCTCTCATCTACCACCAAACACTGGGACTCTGTACTTGCATTACAGTGGAAAAGAACTGCCCTTCTCACCTAAATGTCAATGGCCCAAACTGGGATTTAACATCTAAAATTCCATCCATCCAAGGATTGCGTCCACACAAAAGTATCCAGGACAGAAAAGTCTGGCTGCCTTGTCCTCTGATGATTTTCTTACATTATGAGAAGAATATTTTAATTTGCCCACACCTGGGAGAGGGTAGAGATGTCTCCCAAGGTGGGGTTTGGAGGCTGCAAGAACATGACCACTACATGAAGGAGCTCTGTGCTGAGTGGGGTGGAGACTGAGGACAGCAAAGGAGAGCCCAGACTGGACACAAGGAGAAAGGAATTTCTCTCCCAGGGTAGGGCTGTGGTGCAGCACATCCCCCAGAAGGAGTCTGGAGCAGCCCAAGGCTCTGTGTGTGCAGGCAGAGGCAGGCAGGAGGCAGAGCTGTCAGCAAAGGAAGGGGCCAGCGAGGTGGGGCAGCCGGGGGATGACGACAGCCTGCAGGGACAGAGGCGCAGGGCATGGACACCGTAGGACAGCCTGGGCTGCAGAGGCCACAGGGATGGGCAGCAGCTGAAAGGCCCTGACACAGCCAACTCCTGCAGCACTTGGGCCATGCAGGCTGGCCCTGGGCCTGAGGCCAGCAGGGGACAAGTGAGCCTTGCTGTGCTGGGGCCTCATTGCCTCCTTGTCCCTGCTCAGCAGCCTGGCAGGGGCCGCCCCATGGTGCTGCCCTTGGCATTGCACATGGCCAGAGCCCAGTGGCCCGGGAAGAGCCCTGAGCAATGAGGGAGGGACAGGATCTGCCTTGCCAGGGCCTGCGGCTCAGCCCTTGGCCCTTTGCATTCCTGAAACACATCCAGGTGTGCTCAGCATCAGAGACACCTTTCCCTTGTTTGTCCCCATCTGTCATCAGTGCCACCAGTGTTCTGTCCTAACTGGAACCTTTCTCAGTCATATCTCTCATTGGGATCCATTAAAATTTCTAGAAACGTTGGGGTTTGAGTCTGACCTTGAGTTCTCGAGAAGTTTTCTTTCAGCTCCCTCTCAGGGAATGATGTCCAGGGGCTCAGCACTGTTGGGAAATCCCAGCTCTGCAGAGATGGGACAACTGAGAGGTGTTTTAAAAGATTTTCTTCCATTATCAGTCTCCTTGAAGTGTGAAACATCAGAGATGTACAACTCCATGCCATTCTATTCAAAGCCAATTTATTTCCTGTTTACAATACTTTATAAATAATTTTTAGTCTATTAGCTTTTGCCGCACAGTGGTGCAAATAATCCTAACACCAATCACCTTGTATTTTACTCCACATAGTCTTGCCACAATGCATCTTTCACAGTTCTAATTCTCCAAAATATCTGATCTTTTTGCAAGGCCATGGTTTGAAACTTCTTTCTAGTTCAATCTCTCTCTCAGCAATGTCTTCTCTATTCCATGGCCATTCTGAGTCAGCACACCTTATCTCAGAGTTTGCATCCAGATGACAAGAATGTGTGAGCTTTCAGTCAGGCTTTGAGAATCCTTTACAAATCCATTTCTCACAAATATCAATCACAGAATGCTGCAATCACCTCCACTCTGAAGACAACAGTAATAACATACACCCTTGAAAATGGGAATGTATATTTCTAAGAAGGTCTTTGTCCTATTTCTCCATAACTGGAGTTGAAAAACTTCCAAATGAACTGCACCAGACCAGAGGGAAATCAAGGCAGAACCGTTGTTTTCTAGGAAACCTCTGAAGAATTTGGACAGAATCGAACTCCAAAGTGTCTGATACTGCTCATGGGTCTCACTGAGGGCCACGACTGAGAAAGTGTCCCCAGGTTCCAGTGTGAGCAGGAAATTGGAGGCAGAGATGACAGGTGGTGTGGGAAATGCAGGCACAGAGAGCTCTCAGGGCCTTGTGCAAACAGGCTCAGAGATTGAGATGGATCCAAGCTTTGACCTAAGACCTTGGAGAAGGCTTGGGGAATCAGAGCATTAAAAGGAAAATTGATATAAAACAAGAATATAAGTTTGTAGTTTAAGTAGAGATATGTTTTAAGCAAACAGAAATATGCATTCTGTAAGCAAAGCAGTATGTTAAGTAGATAGTAAAAGATTGTAAAGCTAAGCAATAAAACCTGTTATAAAGTTGATGAGAAGTTTAAGGTTTATCAGTGTAGGTTTGTGAAGTGTTATAGCATTGGTTGAAAAATGATGAATTGCGGTAAAGCCATGAGAAGGAAAGCAATTAATGATTGGTGTAAAAGGATGCTGGCAAACGTCACAGAAGTATTTGATTGGCTAAAAAACTAACATAAGGCATTGTAACTAAGAATGAGGAGGCTTCTGATATTATGGTGTTGGATGTAACACCTTTAATGTCTCACCCTTCTGTGAGACTGACACCATGAGGCCATAAACCATCTTTGACAACGTCTCTCAGCTGCCTCATCTCTTGTAATATCAATCTCCCAATACACATTTTTTTGATATCAGACATGACTAATGAAATCAATAGGGACTTATGGATACCAGGTCTATCCCATTAAAGTCAATATTGATTTAGGGACACCTGGTTTATCCATTAAAATCAATGGGAATTTGAGAAAATTTGGCCCTAAAATAGGGAGATTTGAGTAAATTTGGAGGAAATCTTGGGCTGAATTCTGGGAATTTCCGCTCCAGGATCGCAGTGCCAATGCTCTGGATATCCTGGATGAATTTCTGGAGGCCAATCCCGAATCCCAGATCCCTCACCTGCCGTCCATGCTGGAGCTGTGCCTCCAGGTAAGCCCAAAAATGTCCATTTTCAGTCTGTAACCTGGGAATTTCGAGCCCAAAATTGGTATTTTTAGCAGCAAAAATACTGGGATATCAAGTCTACCCACTGAAGTCAACAGGGATTGAAGGACACCAGGTGTCCCCCTGTGAAGTCAATAGGGATTTAGGGACACCCTGTCTACCCATTGATAGGGCTTGATTGGGAAGAGTTACTGTTTAAACTGGGAGCACTGAAGCAAAAGTGGGACCACTGGGAGGGATTTGTAGAGATAAATGGAGATAAACAGGACTCCAGAGCTAACCCATTGAAATTAATAATAATTTCGGGACAGCAGGTCTACCCTTTCAAAGCAATAAGGTTTAAAGGCACCAGGTCTACCCAATCAAATCAATGAGGATGCTTGAGACACTAGTTTTTGGAGGGACCAGGGGTTTTTGGTGATCCAGGTGTGCAAGTGGTACCCAGGTGTATCCAGGTGATTTCTGGGGGTACCCAGGTGATTTTTGGGGCACCCAAATGGCCTGACTCACCCTGACAGGCCAGGAGAAGATGATGGCCTCCCAGTCAACATGGACACAGGTGACCCTTGGCAGCTGCGGGGCTGTCAGGGGACACCCCAACATTCAGGGGGTGCCCCAAAACTGCAGGTGAGGACATCAGGGGTGGGAGGGAGCCCTGAGTTACCTCGGGAGAGGATGCAGTGCAGGTACAGCCAGGTGCTTTGGTGCATGGGGTTGGTGAAGATGGTATTCTGCAGCAGCTCCAGCTCTGGGGTGGGCAAAGGAGGCACCCCAAAATCTCTAGGGGATACCGGGGGAATTCCCAATATCTTGATGGGGGCACCCAGGTATCCAGGAGTTCGGGTCTACCCATTAAAGACAGTGGGGATTTAGGGAAACCAGATCTATTCATTGAAGACAATAGGGATTTAGGAACACCAGGCCTACCCATTTAACCCAACAGAACCCACCAGCTCACACTTTAGGTGAGGGAGGGGCTGTAAAATTTTGGGGATCTCGCAAAATAGTGGGAGTTTTTTTGGGGAATCCCTCACCTTCCTTCAGCCTTCCAGGGGGCAGTGGCCTTGCCGTAGTTCCTGGTGGGCATCAGCAGCCCCAGGCAGTGTTGCCAGGCCGAGAAGTTGGAGAAGCTGCAGCACAGCAGGGCCCTGGTGAAGGCCAGCTAGGCCTTGAGGTCCTGCCTGGCCGCAAGTGCCTACCAGTGTTCCCAGGTGTGGACTGGGAAGGCACCAGTATAAACCAGTAAGCACTGTGAGCTACTCCCGAGCTCCTGAGGCCTGTGGCAGCAGCTCCCAGTATAAACCAGTAAGGCCTCATGCACCCAAACCCATTCCCAGTGTAGTCTAGGGGGCTCCTAGTGTGGTCCTGGGGCTCCCAAGTTTTTACTGGGATGGCACCAGTACAAACCAGTAAGCACTTGGAGACACCCCTGAGGCCGTGAGCCCTTGGTGACAGCTCCCAGTAGAAACCAGTAAGGCCAGCACAACCTGAAGTCACTCCCAGTAGGTCCCAAGCCCCATCCCAGTATAAATCAGCAAGAGCAGCATCCCCAGAATTTGCTCCCAGTGGAGTGCCAAGCATCCCCAAGCTCCCTCCCAGTATAACCCAGGACACCCCACTTTAACCTAGTAAAATCCAAAATATCCCTGTATAACCCAATATAAATCACTGCAACCCAGTCACCCCCAGGGCCACACCCCATTATAAACCAGTATAAACCAGTATAAACCAGTATAAACCAGTATAAACCAGTATAAGCCAGTATAAGCCAGTATAAGCCAGTATAAACCAGTGACCCCCAGCACCCCATCCCAATATAAACCAGTATAACCCAGCATAAATCAGTCACCCCTAGTACCACATCTCAGTATAACCCAGTACAAATCAGTAACCCCCCATCAGCCCATCCCAGTACAAACCAGTATAACCCAGTACAACCAGTACACACAGCCCTAGGTCCTCCTGGACACTCACAAAACCTCTCCCAGTATAACCCAGTACAACCCAATGACCCCAGACTCGTCCCAGCAACCCCTGGACCCCATCCCAGCACAAACAAATACAAACCAGTACAAACCAGTACAAGCCACTCAGTTGCAGGGGTCAGCCACCAGGAGGTGCTCACAATGTTCCAGGTCCTCCCGGCCAGCAGGGGGCGCTGCAGTGTCCATTGTGACCCTACAGAACCAAGGAAACCCCTGTGACACTGCGGGGCCCCACGGAACCAAGAGTCCATTGTGAGACACCTGGGCCACGTGGAGCCAAGGAACCATTGTGACACTGGGGAAACTCATGGGACCAAGGGTCCACTGTGACATTGTGGGGCCTCATGGAACCTGTGAGCCATTGTGACACTGCACGGCCTTGTGCAACCAAGGAGACCACGGTGACACTGTGGGGCCACCTGGAACCAAGAGTCCATTGTGACACTCTGGAACTACAGAGACCATTGTTGAGAGTATGGAACCTCGAGGAGCCAAAAGTCCATTGTGACAGATCAAGGCCCATGGAACCCAAAAGAGCATTGTGACACTGTGGGACACCATGGACCCAAATCTCCATTGTGACAGTGCAGAACCAAGGGGCCTTTGTGACACTGCAAGGCCTCAGGGAACCAAGGAGTCCAAAGGACTCAAACATTTCTTGCAGGCTTCTGCCTTGGGGAAGGGGAAGCTGCTTGGTGGCACCTTGGCTTTAGCACACACTAATAGAAGGTGTCTGTTTTCAATGGGGACATAAAGGAGTTGTAGATTGCTTCAAAAGAGAAAAAAAAAATTAAAAAGGGGGGGAACACTCTTTTTGGCCTGTGTGCAGCCAGTTCTCCAAGCAAAGCAGGTCCCAGGTGAGTGAGGACAGACAGAATGGGGTTGAGGAATGTGGAGCAAGGTTGTCCACACTGGGTCAGACCTCAAGGCACAGCTTCTGTGAGCAGGTCAGACCTGAGGAGAGACCCTGCATCAATATCAATCACAGAATGCTGGAATCACCTCTGCTCTAAAGAGAATAGCAATGAAATACAGTCTTCAAAATAGGAATGTGTATTTCTTAGAATCTCTTGGAAATATTTCTCCATAACTGGATTTGAAAATCTTCCTAATGAATGAACTTCACCAGAGGGAAATCAAGGCAGAGCCATGGTTTGTCAGGACTTGCTTGATCCCAATCAGCCCTGTGGTGCATTTGGAGCTGAGCCCTTGAACCTCAGGGCCTGAGAGGAGATTGCACAAACCTTTCCAGGAGTCCAAGGCAGAAGAAAAACCCAAAGTGTCTCAAAGCATTAATGGGTCTCACTGAAGTCCATCCCCAACACAGGCTCCTCATGGACTCCTTGGAGGAAAGAACTGGATGCCAGGATCGCCCAAAACCCTCTCGGAGAGTCAGAGAGGAAAGGAAAATCCAAACTACCTTTAAAACCTTGAGTATCTCAATGTATTAATGAGCCCCACTGAGTGTCAATATAAAGCTCTCAAGGGACTAATTAAAGTAAATAATTGGGGCAATGATTGCATAAACTACTAGAAGAGTTGGTGTCAAAAGGGAACCTCCAAATACCTTAAAAAAAATGAAGTATCCTGAAGCATTAATCAGCCCCACTGAGTGTTGTTACTGAAAAAGCCTCTCAAGGGACTAAATACAGCAGATAATTGGAGGCCATGATTGCACAAAGCTCTCAGAGACTCGAAGGCAAAAGCAAAACCCAAGTCCTTGGAAAAACCTGCAGTCCCTGGGAGCATGAAGGAGCCCCCAGGGCCATTCCTGACCAGGGCTCTCCAGGGACTCGTCCCAGCACATCCCTGAGGCCACTGGGATGTGGAGGGATGCTGAGGGCAGTACAGGGGGTGACAGTGGCCAGACTTGCTGGGGCTGTGCCAGGAGGCCCCAGTGGCTCAGGACAAGGTGTCTCCTCCCAGCCCTTGGTGGCACAGACCCTGCTGTGCCCCAGGGCACCAAGACTTGGCTTCTCTTTGTCCCCACCTGTCATCTCTGCCTCCAAATTCCTGCTCTAACTGGAACCTGGGGACACTTTCTCAGTTGTGTCCCTCAGTGGGACCCATTAAAACTTTAGGAAACTTTGGAGTTTGATTGTGACTTGGAGTTCTTGAGAGGTTTCTTCAGCTCCCACTCAGGGACTGATATTCAGGGACTCAGCCCCAACCCCGAGAGGGTCATTAAAGTCCTTGTGCTGTGTCTGTGCTGCTGAGCTGGGCTGGGCTCCCTGCACAAAAGGCAATCCTGGTAACCAAGAAGATCTTCAAAAACACATTTCTCTTGATGAGCAGCTCTTCTCCCAGCCCAGCAGGGCCGGGGCACTGCCTGCAGCAACCCCGGGCACAGCACAGAGGCACAGAGAGCTTCATCAGTCAGGGCTGGGAAGATGCTCAGAAGTGACTGGGGCAGAATCACTCCCAGCCCTTGACACAGGAAGCCTCTGGCTGCAGGACAATGCAGCTGCAGCTCCTGGAGCCATCTCCTAAAGCTGGAACATCCCAATGCCTGCAGACTGTGTGAGTACATTCTCTGATGATCTCTTGTGTAGAGCAGCCAGGGGTGCCCAGGGCTGTGGTGCAGAGCAGGGTCCTGCAGCCCAGGGCGCTGTGCTGGGGCAGGGACTCTGCTGCCTGCCAGGGACAGCTCTCAGCCAGCCCTGGGAGCTGCTCCCAGCACTGGGGGACAAGGTCTGGGTGGAAGGAGACAGCTGGTAAGGCTTGGAAGTGTTCTTGTGTGGTGAGCATGCTGCATTGTTCAGGGCTTCTCCCAGCATGACATTTAACTCCAGAACTTTTCCAAGGAGATTATAGAGGGAGCAGAGCAAGTGAGTGGCTGTCTAGAATGGAAAATCCTGCTTTTTTAATCTACTGCTCTGGGTTGCCTGGAAAGGAAATTGCACATAGATATTAATCTCTCAGTTTGGGTTTGTCCTAGGGTGATGTTATGGTGTTTCTATCTCCAATCGTGTGTCCTGATTATGTTTGGTATTATGTCCTGTGCTTCCAGGACTGAGTCTGAGAGTGAAGTTTTGTTTTGTCTTATTATCAGCCGGCTCACCTCCCCCATGGTCTATGTTTAGGAGAGGTTTTAGCTCGGCTTGCTTGCTTGCTTGCCTGCTTGCTTGCTTGCTTGCTTGCTTGCTTGCCTGCTTGCTTGTCTGCTTGCTCGCTTCTGCCTTTTTCTTTCCTTCGCTTTGCCCTTGCTTTCTGCTTATTAGTTAGTTCAGCTAGGCAGTCCAACTTTTTCCCTGGACTGTTTTCTCTTCCACCCCGTCCCCTCCCTCTCCTGGATACCATCTGAACGGACGGGGACCTGGGAACCCCAAGAAACACCGGGAGGCTACACTTTGTCACCTGCAGCAGTCATCCCCAGCGCCAGAGACTGATAACTGAGCGACCACTCGCCAGAGAGACTGAGTTTGTCATCCCTTCAGAACGGTGAAAGAGTTTTTTTTTGTCAGCTGGTGTTGTCTTTTTTCCCTGTGCTGGGGAGTGTCTTGCTTGTTAAATAAACAGGTTTTTTCTCCCACTCTTCTCCGAGGAAATTCTTCCCGAACCCGGTGGGGTGGGGGGGGAGGAGTCGTGGGGTTTGCTGTCTGGGGGCTCCTTCTGGAGGTTTTCCCCCAAATTTGCCCAAAACCAGGACAAATAAATTGGCGCCCAACTCGAGGCTCGAGAAAGTGGGAAAAAACCCTGTTCTAATAATAATAATTTGGTTCAAATTCTTTTGTGTTGGTATAGAGCAGTTATTGGCTATGTTGTTGGAATTCATGTCTTTTGGGGTGGAGGCCTGCATGGGATTTTGGTCCCTAGGGTTTTTTGAAGTCTTAATACCTTTGTGGTCCCTGGGTTTATTTGCTTATCCAGAAATAGCTCCGGTATTGTCCCTAATGCGTAGTTTCTGTAGCAGAGGGGCATTGACCAAAATATCCATCGGGCTGGGCTTGGTTTTAATGGCCTGCAGGAGATTTATAAAGGTGCTGGAATCTGTTCCAGGAATGTATGGTTCTTGGTTGTGGTTGTGCACTCAGTTTGTTAGAGGAGAAGCAGGGGATGAGGCTTTTCAGCCTTTGTTCTCCTTCTTCTCCTCTGAATTTGTTACATCCTTATTAGAGAATGTTCAGTTCCCCCTGAGTGTTAAAGAGACCATCTTTCTGGTGTTTAATATAGTAAGCTTTCTCTATACAGTCTGCAGTTTCTCTAGAATGAGAGCTGAGATTTCTAGAGGGGCTGAGACCCTTGACCCCAGAGTAGAGCCAGGCGTGAGGAATCCTGAATGGTGTGGGAAATGGGAGGATATGGGCCAAATCTTAAAGGAATTTTCTGATCCTACATCCTGGGATTTTCCATGTGAACAAATTCAGAACCCAGCTGAGGTAGCAAAGTACCTGAAAGAGAAGTGCCATGGTAATTCTAAGGAGAAGAAGATCATTGCAGTGAGCTGGGCCCTGGCATATGCTTACCGTACCCTGCTAGATACTGTAGGGCAGCAGACAGAGGAAGGGGGACAGGCAGATAAATCAGCCACTATCCCAGTCACTCAGGCTGCAGCCAACACCCCAGGCTCGAGGCCAACAACTACACCAGACAGTGAGCCTAAGCCAGCAGCTAAACCTGTCAGTAAGCCTCAACCAATGGCTGTTGCTACCAGCACGAGAAGTGGAAAGTGCACAGACAAGACTGATCGACCAGTGGATGATGATGATGATGATGCAGGAGAAGGACCCTCGACGCCTCCTGACATAAAACCAGGAGTCAAAGCAACTGGTAAAAGATCAGAGGCCAATATTGAGTCTTTTTCCCTAAAGGACCTCCGTGGCCTAAGAAAGGATTACACCCGACGACCTGATGAGTCTATAATTAGTTGGTTGGTCCGTCTTTGGGATGCTGCAGGCGAGGCTACAATTCTGGATGGCACTGAAGCCAGGCATTTGGGATCCCTGTCACATGATCCTGTCATCGACCAAGGAATGATGAGAGGGCCTAACCCTCACAGCCTCTGGGCACGGGTCCTGGACAGTGTAGCACAAAGATACCTGTGTGCAGATGATCTTTATATGCAGCAGACCCACTGGAAGACGATAGAACAAGGGATCCAACGCCTGAGAGAAATGGCAGTGGCAGAGATTATCTTCTCAGATGACATAACAACTAGGAATCCGGACTTGGTACCATGTACATCTGTGATGTGGCGAAAACTTGTACGACTTGGGCCCCATGAATATGCTTCTGCTTTAGCAATAATGAAGCGGGACGAGAGGGATGAGACCGTGCTTGATATGGCAAAGAAGCTCCGAGCATATGCAGATGCTGTGCATGGCCCAACACATGCCAGAATTGCAGCTGTGGAAACACGTCTGCAGAAATTAGAAGACAAGATAGAGGAGAATCATAAAAGACTCAGGGAGGAGATTAAAGAGGACCTTCTCCAAATCTCAGCAGTACAAATTAGAGGCCCTGGTATCCAACGCAGACGTTCCCCTGATGGGGAGAGGAGGTACACCCCACGAGCTGAGCTGTGGTTCTTCCTACGTGATTGCGGAGAAAACATGAGGAGATGGGATGGAAAATCTACTGCTGCTCTGGCACAACGGGTGCGTGAATTGAAGGAAGGCAAGACCCAAAGAGGAAGTTCCACCAAAAGGAGAGCAGCTCCAGTTGCCCGTAGCCAAGCTGCCAAGTATGATGATGATGATGATATGTCTGATCCCCTTGAAGGAACCTCTAAGACATATGCCCAAGGAAAGAAGGATAAACAGGCTTAGAGGGGCCCTGCCTCTAGCCAGGGAGAGGTGAGGGAAAATCATGTTTTCTGGACTGTGTGGATTCGTTGGCCTGGCACATCGGAACCACAAAAGTATAAAGCTTTGGTTGATACTGGTGCCCAATGCACATTAGTCCCATCAAGATATGTGGGGGCAGAATCTGTTTCTATTGCTGGTGTGACAGGTGGATCACAGGACTTTACCTTGGTGGAAGCTGATGTGAGCTTGACTGGACATGAATGGAAAAAACATCCTATTGTGACTGGCCCAGAGGCCCCATGCATTTTGGGCATAGATTACCTCCGAAGGGGGTATTTTAAAGATCCAAAAGGATTCAGGTGGGCATTTGGGATAGCAGCTGTGGTGACAGAGGGCATCCAGCAATTGAACACCTTGTCTGGACTGTCTGAGAATCCAAGTACTGTAGGACTTCTGAAAGGAGAAGAGCAAAAGGTACCAATTGCCACTTCCATAGTGCATCGCTGACAATACAGAACAACTCGAGATGCTGTGGTTCCCATCCATAAAATGATCCGTGAGCTGGAGAGCCAAGGGGTGGTCAGCAAAACCCACTCACCCTTCAACAGCCCCATCTGGCCTGTGCGTAAATCTGAAGGAGAATGGAGACTGACCGTAGACTATCGTGCATTGAATGAAGTGACTCCACCACTGAGCGCTGCTGTGCCAGACATGCTGGAACTGCAGTACGAGCTGGAGTCCAAGGCAGCAAAGTGGTACGCCACTATCGATATTGCCAATGCATTTTTCTCCATTCCTCTGGCAGCAGAGTGCAGGCCTCAGTTCGCTTTCACATGGAGGGGAGTGCAGTACACCTGGAATCGACTGCCCCAGGGGTGGAAGCACAGTCCTACTATCTGCCATGGACTGATCCAGACTACACTAGAAAAAGGTGAGGCTCCAGAACATTTACAATATATTGATGATATCATTGTGTGGGGGAACACAGCAGCAGAAGTGTTCAAGAAAGGAGAGAGAATCATCCAAATCCTCCTGGAAGCCGGCTTCGCCATCAAGAAGAGTAAAGTTAAGGGACCTGCTCGAGAGATCCAGTTCCTGGGAGTGAAGTGGCAAGATGGACGGCGTCAGATTCCTACTGATGTCATCAACAAAATCACAGCTATGTCCCCATCAACCAACAAGAAGGAGACACAAGCTTTCTTAGGCGCCATAGGTTTTTGGAGGATGCACATTCCTGAGTACAGTCAGATCGTGAGCCCTCTCTACCTGGTCACCCGCAAGAAGAACGATTTCCATTGGGGCCCTGAGCAACAACAAGCTTTTGCCCAGATAAAGCAGGAAATTGCTCATGCAGTAGCCCTTGGCCCAGTCAGGACGGGACCAGATGTGAAGAACGTGCTCTACTCTGCAGCCGGGAACCATGGTCTGTCCTGGAGCCTGTGGCAGAAGGTCCCTGGTGAGACTCGAGGCCGACCATTAGGATTTTGGAGTCGGAGCTACAGAGGGTCTGAAGCTAACTACACCCCAACAGAGAAGGAGATCTTGGCCGCCTACGAAGGGGTCCAAGCAGCCTCAGAGGTGGTTGGCACAGAAGCACAACTCCTTCTGGCACCCCGACTACCAGTGCTGGGGTGGATGTTCAGAGGAAAGGTTCCCTCAACCCACCATGCCACCAGTGCTACATGGAGCAAGTGGATTGCCCTCATTACACAGCGCACCCGGATTGGAAAACTGAATCGCCCTGGGATTTTGGAAGTAATTACAAATTGGCCTGAAGGTGAAAGTTTTGGTGTCACAGATGAGGAACAAGAACCAGTGACACGGGCTGAAGAAGCTCCACCATATAACCAACTGCCAGCAGAGGAAACACGCTATGCTCTATTCACCGACGGTTCCTGTCGCATTGTGGGGATGAATTGGAGGTGGAAAGCAGCCATATGGAGCCCCACACAACGGGTAGCAGAGGCCACTGAAGGAGAGGGTGGATCCAGTCAACTTGCTGAACTCAAAGCGGTTCAACTGGCCTTAGACATTGCAGGAAGAGAGAAGTGGCCAAAGCTTTACCTTTATACCGATTCATGGATGGTAGCCAATGCTCTGTGGGGATGGTTGGAGAGATGGAAAGAGGCTAACTGGCAGCGTAGAGGAAAACCAATTTGGGCTGCCGAAGAGTGGAAAGATATCGCTACCCGGTTAGAGAAATTACCTGTGAAGGTTCGCCATGTAGATGCCCATGTTCCCAGAAGTAGGGCTAATGAAGAGCAGAAAAACAATCAGCAGGTAGATCAGGCTGCAAAGATAGGGGTGTCAAAGACAGACCTTGATTGGGAACACAAGGGAGAGTTGTTCCTGGCTCGATGGGCCCATGATGCCTCAGGCCACCAGGGCAGAGATGCCACCTATAAGTGGGCACGAGACCGAGGGGTGGATCTAACCATGGACAGTATTTCTCAAGTTATCCATGACTGTGAGACATGCGCTGCCATCAAGCAAGCCAAGCGGGTGAAGCCCCTCTGGTATGGGGGGCGATGGTCCAAATATAAGTATGGAGAGGCCTGGCAGATTGACTACATCACACTGCCTCAAACCCGCCAGGGCAAGCGCTATGTACTGACCATGGTGGAAGCCACCACTGGATGGTTGGAGACCTACCCTGTGTCTCACGCTACAGCCCGTAACACCATCCTGGGCCTGGAAAAGCAGGTCCTTTGGAGGCATGGCACCCCTGAGAGGATTGAGTCAGACAATGGGACTCATTTCAAGAATAGCCTTATCAACACTTGGGCTAGGGAACACAGCATTGAGTGGGTGTACCATATCCCCTACCATGCACCAGCTGCAGGGAAAGTGGAAAGGTACAATGGACTGTTAAAAACCACCTTGAGAGCATTGGGTGGGGGATCTTTCAAAAACTGGGAGCAGCATTTAGCAAAGGCCACTTGGTTAGTTAACACCCAGGGTTCCACCAACCGAGCGGGCCCTGCCCAGTCTGAGTCCCTGAATATAGTAGATGGAGACAAAGTCCCAGTGGCACATATCAGAGGTTTGTTAGGGAAGGCAGTTTGGATCAATTCTGCCCCGAGTACAGACAAACCCATTCGTGGGATTGTCTTTGCTCAAGGACCAGGTTGTACATGGTGGGTAATGCAGAGAGATGGAACAACACGATGTGTGCCTCAGGGAGATCTGATTGTAGGGTGAGGCAGCATGAGACAGAAGGAAATGTGTAAGTGTCAAAGGTCTGAGCAAGTGAGATAGAAGGAAATGTGTAAGTGTCGAAGGTTTGAGCAAGTGAAATGGAAGAAAATGTGTTCAGGTAAGTGAAAGATGGAAATTTCTACTTGCTGAAGTTTTTACATGCTGTTTAGTATGTTCACGATATGGAAATAAGGGGTGGAATGTCCTAGGGTGATGTTATGGTGTTTGTATCTCCAATCGTGTGTCCTGATTATGTTTGGTATTATGTCCTGTGCTTCCAGGACTGACTCTGAAAGTGAAGCTTTGTTTTGTCTTGTTATCAGCCGGCTCACCTCCCCCATGGTCTATGTTTAGGAGAGGTTTTAGCTCGGCTTGCTTGCTTGCCTGCTTGCTTGCCTGCTTGCTCTCTTCTGCCTCTTTTCCTTTCCTTCGCTTTGCCCTTGCTTTTGCTTATTAGTTAGTTCAGCTAGGCAGTCCAACTTTTTCCCTGGACTGTTTTCTTTTCCACTCAGTCCCCTCCCTCTCCTGGATACCATCTGAACCTGTTCTGGACGGGGACCTGGGAAACCCCAAAAAACACTGGTAGTCTGCATTCTGTCACCTGCAGCAGTCATTCGCCAGCGCCAGAGACTGATAACTGAGCGACCACTCGCCAGAGAGACTGAGTTTGTCATCCCTTCAGAACGGTGAAAGAGGTTTTTTTGTCAGCTGGTGTTGTTTTTTTCCTGTGCTGGGGAGTGTCTTGCTTGTTAAATAAACAGGTTTTTTTCTCCCACTCTTCTCTGAGGAAATTCTTCCCGAACCCGGTGGTGGGGGGGAGGAGTCGTGGGGTTTGCTGTCTGGGGGCTCCTTCTGGAGGTTTTCCCCCAAATTTGCCCAAAACCAGGACAGTATTCTATACTTTGATTGTATTAATTTCAAATACTTTGATTGTATTAATTTAAAAAAATTACTATCAAAAATTTGCTACTAAATTTAATCTTGTTGTTTGATAAATTGGATAAATAGAATAACATTCATTACCCTCCTTTCCTTCCTTCCTTCCTGGAATCCTTCCTTCCTGGAATCCTTCCTTCCCCCTACCGAATGATCTTCCATCACTGACCAGGATCCCCAAAAAATGCTCCCAGCTGCAAGGCTGGCACAGCTCCAGGAGCTTTTGGACACCTCTCCCAGGGATGCACAGCCTCCCCTTGTTGGGCTGTCTGTGCAGGGCCGGGCCCTGGACTCCATGATCCCACCGGGTCCCTCCCAGCTCAGCCCCTCCCGCAATTCTCACCCTTTGCCTCAGCCTTTGTGTCCTTGAGAGGAGCTGGCAGAGCTGTTGGGGCCGGGCCAGGAGCAGGGCACCCCAACATTCCCCTCTCTGGGACACGGCAGCTGTGGCAGCCCCAGCGTTCCCCTGTCTGTGACACCACAGCCCTGGCAGCCCCAACCTTCCATCCCTGGAGACGCTCCATGGCAGCTTCCAGCCAATGCAAGGCACCGGCCACGGAGCACCCCCAGCCTGGCCTGATGGGGATTCCTCTGCACACAGCTCGGGCAAGGCCCCCCTGGACACCTTCACTGTGCCACACACAAGTGTCACACACAGCTACAGAGCTCTGCCCACAGCTGCCAGGAGGAACTGATTAAAAAATAAGATTTAAAATTATAAACCACAATAATCAAACCCATCCAAAAAAACAAACAAATCCAACAAGAACAACAAAAACAAAAACAAAACCACTAGAGAAGGAAAACATCCCCACCCCACAGACCCATTCCATCCTTCACTTGGTACACCTGCACGCACACAGGGGCTGAGACTGCAAAAAAAGAATATTCCTTGAGTACATTTGCAGGAAAAGCAGGTTTAGGACAGGCTCTCAGTTCCGACTGTTCTCAGAAGATTGAAAACGGCCCCTTTGGCACCTGCAGGGCCCTTGCCAATGGCAAGTGCCACACCCTCAGCCCATGGGGGAGAAAAGGGCTCTGAATTGCCCGCCCTGGCATGGAAACCCTGTTCCCAGGCTGCTTCACACACAGGATTCTTCTGGATGAATCCAGAAAGCTGAGGGTCTGCTCTGGCTCCTCCATGTCCTAAAGCTGCCTGAGAGAAGAAATTTAGGGTGGGCTCCAGCAGCACAATCCCTGCTGGCCCAGGGCACAGTGCCAGGAAGGTCTCTGCGTGCCCAGCCTTTGCTCCAGCCAAGAAAAGCTCCCGGCACAGGCTCACCTTTCCTGCTCAGCCACAACCCCCGAGTGCCCCAGCAGCAGGAAACTGACGGCTCTGGGCGGCACCGATGCTGGCAAACGCCAGACCTGGGCACTGCCAGCGTCAACAATCTGCTGGATCTGCAGTGATGGCACCCACAAATCACCAGATCTGAGCAGTGCTGGTGCTGGAACCGGGGAATTGCCGAGTTTTGGCTTTTTGTGCATGCAAATTGCTGGACTTGGGATGTGCCAGGGTTGGGATGGATAATGATTTGACAGGAAAGTCTCACAGATATGTATGTATGTGATAAATGAGATTCGTGCTAACGAAATTGTAACTATATTAGCAAAATTGTACTCATGTCAATAGAAAATAATCGTTACAAAGCCAAAAAAAGGAAATGAGTGAGAGAAAGCAGATGGAATCCTCCAGATGTTGGAAGGGAATTGTAGAAGGACGTAGGTCTGATAAGCAGCATCTAGAAATAGAACGACTCGACCTTGGAATGGGCCAAAATGGGACGATTCCAGGCATGGGATTTAATCAGAGTCTTATTATGGAAAACATCTGCTCAGTCACACAGGGCACCTGTGCTACCTGCAGGTCACACCTCGGTCATTGATGAAGACGATGAGCCTTCATCAGAAATAAGACCCTCAAAAGGATGAGAGACCCCCTAACCCATTAGTAGAGCATGTCCCATACACATAGTGACGTAGATTTTAGGAACAGAAACTAGGAGGAGTTTTCTAGAAACTTCTGTATTAATATGTATTAGCATATAGTATATAAGTGGGAATTTTGGCTTGATTGTTCAGTACGTGAGGAAGGGCGAGCCCCTCCCCGTACCCCTGGTTGGTTTTGCTTATGCTTTATAGGAACCTCAATTATACTAAATTACTCACTGCCAAATTTTGTATATGTTCAGATATATGTATCCAATATATTGTGATTGTATTAATTTATATACAACTGTTGCTCTTAAAAAATTGCCGCAAAATTTAACCTTGTTGTCTGATAAATTGTACAAATAGAACGACATTCATGACAGAGAGAAGCATTTCCAGAGTGATCTTGGTGCTGAATGTCTCCTTAGGAGCTCTGGGCACAGAGAAGAATGAGCCCCTTGCTGGCTGGCCCTGTTTGGACAACCTGCCCCTCACCCCCATCATAACTGTGTCATGATATCACCCACCTTTGACTGACAACCCCAAATAGAAAAAAACCACATAAATTTTTCTTTAAATTAAAAATGTTCTTAAATATTAAAATATAATTATATTTTTCTTATTTACAATAGTACAATTCTATATTTTTATAACCAATTTTTTTATATTTATAATAAAACTCTTTACATTATTAACAACCAAAAAAAATACTGGCCAATGGTTCTAATTAACACAATTCCCTTCATTAATTAAATAACCTCTATTGGTTATCTATTTCTCCCTCTTTATGATAATTTGAAATATTTGATAATTTGTAATATTTGATAATTTGTAATATTTGTAGTCATTTGGTCACCTTTATTATCATCTTTTTCTCCGATAGGGTCCAGGGGATCACTTCGGGTCCAGGGAGACATTTCTGGGGCACATTCGCGGCAATTTTGGGTCTGGGGAACTAATTGAGAAGGAAGTTGAGGACGGGAGGACACTTGGGAGCGTCGAGTGGGCATTAACAGAGAACTTAGAGATGCTGAGGGAAAGTCTGGGCTTCGGATGTTACCTGGCTGTTTCAGGGAGGCCCTTGGCGGTCAGGGAGGGGAATCTGGGGCCATTCGGGGTCCGGACGGGCACTCGGGGGCTCTAACGGGCCTCTCTGGGGCGTGGGGGGTGATGGGAGTTGTAGGCGCGGGTATAATAAGGTTTAATGGAGCCGTGGAGCATCACGGGAGTTGAAGTCGCAGCTGCAGAGTCTGTCTAGGCGGCGCGGGGCATGATGGGAGATGAAGTCATGGTTAGAATGGCGTTTAACTGGAACAGTGGAGCATGGTGGGAGCTGTAGTCCCGGAAGTGGTTCTTACGGAGAGTTTGGGGGTGTGGGAAGGCACTTGGGGAATATGTTTGCCTCTGAGTGGCGGCTTCAGGTCCTCAGGGGGAACGAATATGGGTCGGGAGAACATGGGGGGAGCCTGGGGAGCTCTAACCGGGCTCTTTAGGGTGCGGGTCAGGGCAGGAGTTTTCAGCGCGGGACTGGGTTATGAGGTGCTGCGAGCTCCCGGGGGATGGCAGGAGATGAATTCCCAGAAATAGCTGTAAGGGGCATCTATGGGGTTGGGAGCATTCAGGGGATTTGGGGATGGTTTTGGGGGGTCTGGAATGGGCCCTGAGGGGGCAATTAGGGATCCTCCAGGGTCCGGGGTCATGCATGGGTCATAGGGAGAGCGGATGCGGGGGGGGGGGGGGGGGTGTGTCTGTGGAGCGCAGGGCATGATGGGCGTTGTAGTCCCGGCTCCAATGGGGCTCTATGGGGCCGCGGGGCATGACGGGAGTTAGAGGCAGAAAGGAAAGATGGCACTGACTGCAGGCACCGTACAGAAGCACCGATCCCCAGAGCTGAAGCTCCTTGGTGGGGCCTTGTCTGGCACACACCTGAGGAGTGTGTCTGTATTCAATGGGGAAAAATAGGAGTTTTAGATTGCTTCCAAACTAAAAAAAATGGAAAAAACCCCTCTTTGCCTGAGTGCAGCCAGTTCTCCAAGCAAAGCAGGTCCCATGTGAGTTCTGACAGACAGAATGGGGTTGGGGAATGTGGAGCAAGGTTGTCCACACTGGCTCAGACCTCAAGGCACAGCTTCTGTGAGCAGGCCAGACCTCCTGAGGGGAAACCCTGCATCAATATCAATCACAGAATGCTGCAGTCAGCTGTGCTCTAAAGAGAACAGTAATAAAACACACACTTTAAAATAATAATAAATATCTCCAAGACCCTCTTTGGATTATTTCTCCATAACTTTAATAGGAAAGCTTCCTAATGAACTGCACCAGACCAGAGGGAAATCAAGGCACAGCCGTGGTTTGTTAGGAAATTTCTCAAGAATTCAGTCAGAATCAAACTCCAAAGTTTCTGATACCATTCATGGGTCCCACTGAAAGACACAATTCATAAAGTGTCCCCAGGTTCCAGTTAGAGCAGTCAATCGTTAAAAAAACCGGTATAATCACAACAAAGACCCTCTAACTAATTAAAGTTACAAAGTGGTGTGTTTATTCCCCGCGGGCAGCATAGGAGTCACCTCCGAAAGGCGTGACCGCCCCGAACAAGATTCTTTGCCATCTATTTATTGCCCAAGATGTTACATACAATACATCTGCATAACCCCAGCACCTCCCATCCCCACCCCATATTAAAATGAGCCCATTAGTCCTTCACACATGCACAGTTCTTCCCTGGAATTGGGTCGGTGGTCTCGAAGTGGGTCAGTGGTCTGGAAGGATGAAGTCAGGAGAGTCTTCATCAGGTCTCAGTGACCCTCTGGCACGATCCAAGGCCCCATGCTTCATGGTTAACGGTTTACTTATTTTACATTCTTCTGTACGTGAATTTATAATAGCAGATAATTATACCAATTAGTTCTAGCCTAAGCATCTAGTAATTATTAACCTACCATTTACCTACCTAACTTACATCTTGGTCATGGAAACTACTTCTACCCTTAGCAAAAATCTTAACTTTTTAAACCATGATTCACTACAACTGAGAGGAGTTCCTGTGTTTCGACAGCAACGTGGGGCTGTTCATGGGATTCACCCCTGTCCTAGGGTGATGTTATGGTGTTTGTATCTCCAATCGTGTGTTCTGATTATGTTTGGTATTATGTCCTGTGCTTCCAGGACTGACTCTGAGAGTGAAGCTTTGTTTTGTCTTGTTATCAGCCGGCTCACCTCCCCCATGGTCTATGTTTAGGAGAGGTTTTAGCTCGGCTTGCTTGCCTGCTTGCTCACTTCTGCCTCTTTTTCTTTCCTTCGCTTTGGCCTGGCTTTTGCTTATTAGTTAGTTCAGCTAGGCAGTCCAACTTTTTCCCTGGACTGTTTTTTTTCCACCCCGTCCACTCCCTCTCCTGGATACCATCTGAACCTGTTCTGGACGGGGACCTGGGAAACACCAAGAAACACCGGGACTCTACATTCTGTCACCTGCAGCAGTCATTCCCCAGGGCCAGAGACTGATAAGTGGGCGACCACTCGCCGAAGAGACTCTCTGAGTTTGTCATCCCTTCAGAATGGTGAAAGAGTTTTTTTGTCAGCTGGTGTTGTTTTTTTCCTGTGCTGGAGAGTGTTTTGCTTGTTAAATAAACAGGTTTTTTTCCCACTCTTCTCTGAGGAAATTCTTCCTGAACCCAGTGGTGGGGGGGAGGAGTCGTGGGGTTTGCTGTCTGGGGGCTCCTTCTGGAGGTTTTCCCCCAAACTTGCCCTAAACCAGGACAATGATGGAAATGCTGTTGGAGAGCTCAGCTCTGTCCCAGCAGTGCCCATGGCCTGTCCCTGCCTGCAGCCCCTGGACAGTCACACAGCAGGACAGGGATTGAGGCCTTAAACCAGCCCAGGGGCTCTGAAGGGGAGTGTGGAAGTGAAGGAAGGGGAGGTTATGGAGCAGAAGCCCTGGGGCTGCCTGGCAGTGAGGAGCACTGGGGTTTATTTTTCTCTCCAGTTCTGCCCAGAGGCACCGACCCTGCAGCTCCAGAGAAGTCAGGAGGAAAAATGTCAGGGGAACACAGCAATACAGAGTTCTTTATTTTGTGTAAAAACGTATGTAGTACAACTCCTGGGTTATACAGTCTATGGCTCACAATAAAAATGCAAGTACTGAATTAAAAATGGCACAGACAAAGTTTTTCCTGTGAACAAATTCTCAAAAATATAATACCTGTGCCAGCACAAAAAACACAGGACACAGTGTGGGCATTAATGAGTAACATCTTAAGAGCTATACAGGAGAATGAGTTTATTGCTTCTGAAAAGCATTCATGATTATTTTCTTAAGGCCATCCTTGAGCTCCTGGTTCCTCAGGCTGTAGATGAGGGGATTCAGGGTTGGAGGCACCACTGAGTACAGAACTGACACTACCAGATCCAGGGATGGGGAGGTGATAGAGGGGGGCTTCAGGTAGGCAAATGTGGCAGTGCTGACAAACAGGGAGACCACGGCCAGGTGAGGGAGGCAGGTGGAAAAGGCTTTGTGCTGTCCCTGCTCAGAGGGGATCCTCAGCACAGCCCTGAAGATCTGCACATAGGAGAAAACAATGAACACAAAACATCCAGAAGCTAAACAGGCACTAAGAGCAAGAAGCCTAATTTCCCTGATGTTGGAGTGTGAGCAGGAGAGCTTGAGGATGTGTGGGATTTCACAGAAGAACTGGCCCAGGGCATTTCCATGGCACAGGGACAGGGAAAATGTATTGGCCGTGTGCAGCAGTGAATAGAGAAAGCCACTGGCCCAGGCAGCTGCTGCCATGTGGGCACAAGCTCTGCTGCCCAGGAGGGTCCCGTAGTGCAGGGGTTTGCAGATGGACACGTAGCGGTCGTAGCACATGATGGTCAGGAGGAAATACTCTGCTGAGATGAAGAACAAAAAGAAAAAGAGCTGAGCAGCACATCCAGCATAAGAGATGTTGCTGGTGTCCCAGAGGGAATTGTGCATGGCTTTGGGGACAGTGGTGCAGATGGAGCCCATGTCCGTGAGGGCCAGGTTGAGCAGGAAGAAGAACATGGGGGTGTGCAAGTGGTGGCCGCAGGCTACGGCGCTGATGATGAGGCCGTTGGCCAGGAAGGCAGCCAGGGAGATGGCCAGGAAGAGGCAGAAGTGCAGGAGCTGCAGCTGCCGCGTGTCTGCCAATGGCAGCAGGAGGAAGTGGCTGATGGAGCTGCTGTTGGACATTTGCTGTGTCTTGGCATGGGGATCTGTAAGAAAAGTAATGATGGAATAGTTCAGTTTGGAGAGGATTTAAAATATCCCAGCCCATCTTGGTGGCTCTTTCTCCCCACTGCCTGCCCAGGGCTCTGCTGCCTGGAGCTGTCCCTGCCAGCAGCTGCTTCCCTGTGCCCAGGGCTGGGCCCTGCCAGTGCTGCCAGAGTCCAGCCCAGCCCTGGGGGCTCAGCTCTGCCCTGCAGACCCCTCCCAGCACAGGGCACTGCCCAGGGTCAGCTCTGCCTCTGCAGGCTCTGATGGCAACATCACAACAACCTTGAGGAGGCTGGAAAAGCAACACTGATGCTTCCTGTATGGGACCCTCTGCTGATTTATTCCTTTGCCTGGTTTACTGAGATATAAGAGAATTTTTAAAAATTTTTCTCAACCTGAACTGAGAGATGAATATCAATGTGCAATCTGCCAGCAATGCAACCCAGTGCAGCAGATTAAAAAAGCAGGGCTTTGCCTTTTATGCAGCCCCTGCTTCACTGTGCTCCCCATATAATCTCCTTGGAAATGTTCTGCAGTTAAATGTGATGCTGAGAGCAGCCCTGCACTATCCTCATCACACAAGGACAACCCTTCCAAGCCTTACCAGCTGTCTCCTTCCACCCAGACCTTGTCCCCCAGTGCTGGGAGCAGCTCCCAGGGCTGACTGAGAGCTGTCCCTGGCAGGCAGCAGAGTCCCTGCCCCAGCACAGCGCCCTGGGCTGCAGGACCCTGCTCTGCACCACAGCCCTGGGCACCCCTGGCTGCTCTACACAAGAGATCATCAGAGAATGTACTCACACAGTCTGCAGGCATTGGGATGTTCCAGCTTTAGGAGATCACTGCAGGAGCTGCAGCTGCATTGTTCTGCAGCCAGAGGCTTCCTGTGTCAAGGGCTGGGAGTGATTCTGCCCCAGGCACTTCTGAGCATCTTCCCAGCCCTGACTGATTGAAGCTCTCTGTGCCTCTGTGCTGTGCCCGGGGTGGCTGCAGGCAGTGCCCCAGCCCTGCTGAGCTGTGCACAGGAACTGCTCATCAAGAGAAATGTGATTTTGAAGCTCTTCTTGGTTGCCAGGATCACATTCAGTGCAGGGGGCTCAGCTCAGCTCAGCTCATCAGCACAGACACAGCACAAGGACTTTAATGACCCTCTTGGGGTTTGTGCTGGGGCCCTGAACATCAGTCCCTGAGTGGGATCTGAAGAAACCTCTCAAGAACTCCAAGTCACAGTCAAGCTCCAAAGTTTCCTCAAGTTTTAATGGGTTCCACTGAGGGACACAACTGAGAAAGTGTCCCCAGGTTCCAGTTAGAGCAGGAAATTGGAGGCAGTGATGACAGGTGGGGACAAAGTGAAGCCAAATCTTGGTGCCCTGGACCACAGCAGGGTCTGGCCACCAAGGGCTGGGAGGAGACACCTTGTCCTGAGCCACTGGGGCCTCTTGGCACAGCCCCAGCAAGGCTGGCCACTGTCACCCCTTGTCCTGCCCTCAGCATCCCCCCACATCCCAGTGGCCTCAGGGATGTGCTGGGACGAGTCCCTGGGGAGCCTTGGTCAGGAGTGGCCCTGGGGGCTCCTTCATGCTCCCAGGGACTGCAGGTTTTTCAGAGGACTTTGGGTTTTGCTTTTGCCTTGGAGTCTCTGAGAGCTTTGTGGAACCATGGCCTCCAATTGTCTGCTTTAATTAATCTCTTGAGAGCCTCTGTTAGTAACAACAGTCTGTAAGGCTCATTAATGCTTCGAGGTACTTCAGTTTTTTAAGGCAGGTTTCTTATTCCTTTCCTCTCTGGGTCTCTGAGAGGTTTTTGGGCAATCCTGGCCTCCAGTTCTTTCCTTCAAGGAGTCCATGAGGAGCCTGTGTTGGGGATGGACTTTAGTGGGAACCATTAATGCTTTGAGACACTTTGGGCTTTTCTTCTGACTTGGACTCCTGGAAAAGTTTGTGCAATCTCCTCTCAGGCCCTGGGGTTGAAGGGCTCAGCACCAAATGCACCACGGGGCTGATTGGGATCAAGCAAGTCCTGACAAACCATTGCTCTCACTTGATTTCCCTCTGGTCTGGGGCAGCTCATTAAAAAGGTTTTCAACTCTATTTATGGAGAAGTTATTCAAAGAGCTTCTAAGAATTATGTATTCCTATTTTCAAGAGTGTATTTTATTACCATTCCCTTTAGAGCAGAGGTGATTGCAGCATTCTATGGTTGATATTGATCCAGGGTCTCTCATCACGAGGTCTGGCCTGCTCACAGAAGCTGTGCCTTGAGGTCTGACCCAGTGTGGAGAACCTTGCTCCACATTCTCCAACACCATCCTGTCTGTCCTCACTCACCTGGGACCTGCTTTGCTCGGAGAACTGGCTGCCCTCTGGCAAACAGTTGTTTTCATGTTTTTTTTGGAAGCAATCTAAAAATCCTGAGTTTCCCCACTGCAAAAAGACACACTCCTCAGTTGTGTGCCAAGCCCAAAGTGCCACCAAGAAGGTTCCCATTCCCCAAGGTAGATCCCTACAAGGATTATTTCAGACCTTTGGACTCCTTGGTTCCCTGAGGCCTTGCAGTGTCACAAAGGCCCCTTGGTTCCATCAGGTTCTGCACAGTCACAATGGAGATTGAGGTCCATTGGGTCCCATGGAGTCACAATGCTCTTTTTGGGTCTATGAGGCCTTGATCTGTTACAATGGGCATTTGGTTCCATGAGGTGCTGTACTCAACAATGGCCTCTGGAGTTCCAAAGTGTCACAACAGACCCTTGGTTCCATGAGGTTCCTCAATTTCAAAATGAAATCTTTGATTCCACGAGGCCCCACAGTGTCACAATAGCTCACAGGTTCCATGAGGCCCCTCAATGTCACTGTGGCCCCTTGGTCCCATGATTTTCCCCAGTGTCACAATGGTTCCTTGGCTCCACGTGGCCTCTCTGTGTCACAATGGACTCTTGGTTCCCAGGGGCTCTGCAGTGTCACAGGGGTTTCCTTGGTTCTGTGACATTCTGTAGTGTCACAATGGATGTTTGGTTCCATGTGCCCCACAGTGTCACAGGGGTCTCCTTTTTCCAGCAAACTCCACTGCCACGCCAAATGCCTGGGAAGAAGGAGGAGGGGACATTTGGAGTGATGGTTTTTGTCTTCCCAGGGCACAGTGACGTGGGGTGGGGCCCTGCTGTCCTGGAGATGGCTGAACACCGGCCTGCCCATGGAAGGGCTGAGAGACAACAACCTCTGTGCATGGAACTGCAACAGCAGAGAGCTCAGGCTGAAGGCTGGGTTTAACAGACTGTCACCAGCACAGGAACCATCAATGTGAGAGGAAAGATGTGTGCTCATGTCTTTACAAATCATTTGGTGGGTGAAGGGATGGGTGTTAAGGTGTTTGAAATGGGTCGTAACATTTCTACTGACTTTGGGCAGCAGGTTTGTTACCGGGCCCAGCCAGCTTGGCTCCTGACACAGACAAGGGTTTTCACTGGTTTGTACTGGTTTTTACCTATTTTCCTGGTTTGTACTTGTTATGAATGATGTTCTATTTTTTCCAATTTATCAAGCAACAAGATTAAATTTAATAGTAAGTTTTTAATAGTAACAAAAGGAATACAATCAAAGTATTGGAGATGAAACAATCAAAGTGCATATATTTAAGAATATACAAAATTTGGCAGTAAGTAATTTAGTATAATTGAGGTTCATATAAAGCATAAGCAAAACCGACCGGGGATACGGCGAGTGGCTCGCCATTCCTCACGTATCAAAGCATCCAGGCTAACAATCCCACTTATATACTGTAGGCTACAAAAGTTTCTAGAAAGCTCCTCCTAGTTTCTGTTCCTAAAAACTACGTAACTATACTGCACGGCGCATGCTCTACTAATGGGTTAGGGGGTCTCTCATCCTTTTGAGGGTCTTATTTCTGATGAAGGCTCGTCATCTTCATCAGCGACTGAGGTGTGACCTGCAGGTAGCGCAGGCGCCCTGTGTGACTGAGCAGATGTTTTCCATAACAAGACTTTAATTGAGTCCCATGCCTGGAATCGTCCCATTTTGGCCTATTTCAAGGTCAAAACTTTCTATTTCTAGATGCTGCTTGTCAGACCTACGTCCTTCTACTATTCTTGTTTGTTTCTCCTTCTTCGACTCCCAACATCTGGAAGATGTCCTTTGCCCTGTCTCACCCATCTCCCCCCTCACTCTGTAACAATTGTCTTCTATTGATCTAAATACAATTTTGTTAATATAGTTACAACTTAATTAGCACGAATCACATTTATCACAATTCCCCCATTTCTCTTTTTGATCATATTAATTCGTGCTCTAAAAAGTTGCTACTTGGTATTGTCTATATTTCTTCATACTAGCCTCCAATTTTTCTAACATTTCTCATGTGGCATCCAGCTTTTCACACTCCTTCTCAAATTTGGTTAACATTTCTCATGCCAGTCACTATTTTCTTGATCTTTCTCCCTCGAGTGCAAGTGGATTGTGCTTTCAGTACCATCAAGGAATTTAATTTCCCTTTTGCTGTTGATTCTAGATCCATGGGCATGGCTGTAAGTTGCATTCCTTGAATTATTGAGTGGATTAGTTTGATTAGACAGGATATCATGCAAGGTAGAAACAATAGTTCTAAAACAGAACATAATAGCATGAATCCCAATTTTTTTTTTCATTACACGCCTCCAGAAAGTTTATCCCACCAATCAGCTTTCAGAATTCCATTTTTGAAGTGGTACATGTGCCACTCTTAATTTTATCAGCAAGCTTTGTGATGGCCTCCCCATGATCATCTATTTCCACACAGCACTCAGATTCATTAAACCTCCCACAAACTCTTCCTTCTTCTGCCCATGGATAGTCTAGGGCAATTTCTTGCATCAAATTTGCAAAAAGGTTTTTATTTGAAGTTGGCAAATCCCAGTCGCCATAGTGCTGTTTTAATTGTTTATAAACCTCATTCAGTTCCCTTAACTCTTTCCCTCTGATCTTTTCCTATCCTTTTTTTGTTTCTTTTTGTTTTTCAACTTCCATTATCATATTTTTCAAAACAAAAGAAAATTTTATATCTAGGACAAAGCTGATCATTGTTAGGATAAAGAGTTCACCCATTGAATCCTAAATTTCTTCTTACTTAATAGAATTTTTGACTTTTCACACAATTTTCTAAAAAGCTGGTACAATCGTAACAGGCAGCACTAACATGTGGCTGTGCCACAAAAACTGATTCCATCTTATCCTTGACCACAGGGATCAGGAATAGTTTGTTTCTTTACTGCTGGCTCTTGCATTGCTTGTCTTCTTGTAATTTGTTCCTGCATGGTCTGTTCTTTGCTCCATGCTGTCTTATAGTTTTAGCCAGTTGCCAGGGGTATTATAGTAAGCACAATGAAAATAATTCTCAGGAATTTTAACTTTCTACCTGTCTCAAGGCCCCTTGGGTTGCAGCCAAGGGCCGAGATGTCAATCTTCTCGGTAGCAAAGTTTTTATCCTGGAATTTTTTTCTCTTTGGTATCCTTGGCCTCATAAAGTTCGTATGAGCCATTTTAACTTTTTCTGTTCCAAAGATGCCGCAAAGTATTTGTAGTTCTGCAGCACTGCCTTATCTCTCTCCCTAGATTGATCAGCTATTTTTCTTAATCCACTAAAGCTCCGGAGATATGCCAACTACAAGATTTGTTTTTACACAACTTGTCTCGATGGTGTTCCAAAAAATCACTAAAAAATCCTTTCAAAGTTAACTGTTTACATGCACAACTTAAACAAACCAATTGTCTCTCTTTTTCTTTCACTATAGTTACTCTTCACCACAAATGAAAACAACAGGTACAAATAACACAAATTTGTGGACAACACTTTAAGCCATGGTTAGTAGATTCCCAGTGTGCTAATTGTTTTTGGGCCCTCTTAATAATAGGTGTTACCAGTCTCTTTTTCTGGAGTTGTAGTTCTTCTCAAATAAATCATTTAATGTTGACTGTTGGAGGCTCCTGAGAAAATTTTCAATCCTGCTGGGCTGTTCCCATTGGTCAACGAGGTGTCTGATTCTTTCCCATCAGAGCTGTTCTGCCTTCAGGTTCAATGAGGTTGCAGTTGGCAGCCAATTCAGGATGTCCAGACTTTGATAATGCACCTCTCAAAACAACTTTAAACTGGTATTTTAAACAGCATTGCCATAAAATAACATTTTTTAATCACACATACAAAAACCACATCCCCCCTTGGTCCCAAAGTACAGAGGTTCTATGCTAACTTTATATAGACTGTAGCCTTTTGGCACCCAGCACCCTCCTTAGCTTCACCATGGATTTATTACAATTTTCTTGAGTAATTTGTTTCTTAATTTCAAATATTCTTATACACCCATAAAATTGCTTTAAAAAATGGTCACAAAGTGCTCTGGTGCCCCAGTGAATCCCCCCATGCGAGCTGCCTGGGATCTGCTGGGCCAAAAGTCCTGGCACCGCTCTTTTAACATTGGGCAGAAGAATCCATCCTTCTTCCAGGGTTACCCCCAGCTTCTTCACAGCCTTCACTTCTGCCAAGGAAAAGCATGGTGCCCCACCCTGTGCTTCTGCTTCCCCAAAAGCCACACTCACACTGCTGCTTTCTCCCAGGGCTCCCCCCCTGCTTCATCATCAGCCAAATTGTTTCCTTTTATTTTATGATGCTTGTATCCCCAAATAGTCTGTTCTGTTGGTGTTGAATATTGAATTCTGCAGCTTTAAGACTGATTCCAGGAGTGAAAGAGGGGAGAAAAAGTGCAGGATTAGTTATGAGAAACTACAATGACTCCCCCACATTCCTACTCACAGACTTAGTTGTCTGAAGTGGACAGAGGGAGAGAACTCTCTTTTGCTTTTGGGTTAATTTTTTTTTTCTAACTAATTAAAGTTAAAAAGTTCCTTTTTTTTTTATTATTTTCTTGAATTATTCAATCCTGCTCTGCACTAAAAACCCAAGAAAGCACTGGAAGCTCACACTGTAGCCCACCAAGCCTGGCCTGGGCCATGGCATTTCCCAGCACCGAAGGAACTGATACCAGACTAAGTAAGTCAAGCTGCAACTCATAAAAAACTCTTTTGAATCTGTCATCTCTTTGAAACAACAAGAAGTTTTGCTGTTTAATATTGTTCATTTTTATACCAAAAAGTGTTTTGCCTGTTAAATAAACAGTTTTCTTTTTTTTTCTCTTTTCCCCACTTGTCTCCAAGGTAATATTTTTCCCCTAACCAACTAGAAAAGAAAGACTGCTTAAATTTGTTTACTAGAAAAACCTTATTTAAAAGTTTCCCCCCAAATTTACCCTAAACTAAAACAAAGTCCCTGTGTCTACTAAAAATATGATTTCTTCATTTTGAGAATCTACTTTCAGCTTTATCAAGGGCTCTTCTTTTGTTTCAGTCCTCATTAAATAAATGAGCCCCTGACCCTTCTAGTCTTCTTGAAGCATTTTTTTTATTTTGCTGCCTTTTTTTTCAGATTTTTTTTTTTATATGTCCTTTTTTTATTACAATAGAAAGAAATGGGTCCTGTACCCTTAGAGACAGGATAAGAATTTTGTAAATGTCCTTTTTTGTGACAAGAAAAGCACATAGGTCTTGTGTCCGCAGAAGTAGGACCTGATTTTTCTTTCTTCTTTTTATTCTTTCCTGATAAATTCTTTGTGTTTGTGGCTGCTTGTATTTCTTGGACTGCTGCCATTAGAATCCTGGCTTTTATTTTTTTTTTTCTCATCTCTTATAACATACACTTCGTGTCCTTCCTTTAACAACTCCTGAAGCCCCCTATCCTGCCAATTTTCTAATTTCTTCAGCTTTTTCCTGATGTCCCCCCAGGACATAGCTACAAATTGTGTTTTCAAAAGGACCTGCCCTGCTGGTGTATCGGGGTCCATGCTGGAGTATAATTGCAAATCCTTTCTTAGTCTCTCTAACCATTATGCTGGGGACTCATCTTTCCCTTGGTGTTCACTCAGAGATTTCCCTATGTTTTGTCCCCTTGGCACTGCTCCCCGAATTCCTTGGATAATCATCCAAATCCCTCATATTCTGCCTGTGTTCCACCTCCTGATTATTCCAATTTGGATCTGCCATAGGCCATTTCTGATCTCCCTGGTCTGGGCCCTGATGATCTCTATTCCAGGCCATTATTCCTGGCTGTCTAATCATTTCTCTCTTCCACTGTAAACAAGATTCCTAAAATAGACTGCAATTCCACCCAGGTGTAAATATTCGGCCCTAAAAACTGATCTAGTCTCTCTGCTACTCCAGTAGGATCTTCTAGCATTTTTCCCATCTCTTTTTTAAATTCCCTGATGTCCTCAGTGTTAAGGGGAGCACTCATGTAACCAATAGGTCCCTGTCCTGGGGCCAGATTTGCCATTGGAACCTCTCTAAGAGGGTATAATCTATCTTCCCTTCCTGCTCCCTTGTCCTTTTTGTCACTTTCTTCCTCATGTCCCCTTCTGCCTCTAGTTCTGTGTGCTACTGGCTCATCCTGCATAGGGGTTGTTGGGGGTTGAATTTTTCCCTTTTCTTCCTGTAGAATTTTTCCCATTGTTATGCTAAGTATTTGTGGCTACTCCCTAGCTAGTAACAGTTTCTCTTGAAGGGGTTAGGGAGAGGGGGAACACCAGAAAAGGAGAGGTGGGGCAGCTGCCTGCTCTCCCTGGCTCTCTCGCTCACTCGTGGAGTCGGAGGATGACGGCTGGTGCTGCTACCGAGCACCCTTCCCGCAATCCCAATGCCGGGAGCCACCTTCCTGCTGTCAGACATCGCTCTGCTGCCTTCCCACTTCACCCTCCTACCTCTGGACACTCTGCTGAGCACCACGACCGACACCATGAAGGGGGAGTCGCTCCCCCATCCCTCTCCCCCCTGGGCCACTGCCGCCATCACCCAGCCCTCTTCAACTGTGCAGGACCTGCCCTGCCCACAGCACCGGTAACTGAGCACAGGGACAGTGGGCCTGTGGCCAAAAAGGACTGGAACTGAGCTATACTGTTCTGTTTTGCTGTCAATTTTTATAGCTGTTGTTTCTTTTGTTTGCCTTGGTATATATATTAGTAAAGAACTGTTATTCCTACCCCCATATCTTTTGCCTGAGAGACCCTGATTTCAAAACTATAATAATTGGAAGGGAGGGGGTTGCACTCTCCATCTCAGGGAAGGGGCTCTTGCCTTTTCTTAGCAAATACCGGTTTTTCAAACCAAGACAGTTGGGCTTGACCACCAGGCTTGGCCAGGAATGGCAGGGTGGGGCAACCTCACAGCTCCAGGCACAGGGCAAACTGCTCTACTCAGCTCTGGCAGGACATAGCTGAATTTTGGCATGGCCTGGGTAGACGAGTCTTCCCTGGCCATCCTGGAAGTTTGCCAGGGGCTTGATTGTTTGAATTTCTGTGAGTTACATTATCCAAGTGCTGGCACCACCCCAGGGAAGCCTCAAACGTAACTGGCACAGGGCATTGCCCTGGCAGTGAAAATGTCTTGGCTGTGAGCAGCAGAGCAGAGAGAAAGCAACTGGCCCAGGCAGCTGCTGCCACAGGGACACAAACTCTCGTGCCCAGGACAGTCCCAGAGTGGCCATTAAGGGTTTTCAGATGGACACAGAGCAGTTGTAGAACATGTTGGGGAGAAAAGAATATTCTGTTCCAAGGAAGATGCAGAGAAAAAAGTCCTGTGCAGCTCATTTCCCATAGGAGGTGACACTGGTGTCCCAGAGGGAATTGGCCATGGCTTTAGGGACAGCAGTGCACATGGAGCCCTGGTGAAGCAGAGAGAAACTGAGCAGGAAGAAGTCCCTTGGGTGTATATTTGGTAGTTGCAGACTCTCACAGGGATGATGAGGCCGTTGCCCAGAAGGGCAGCCTGGGCGATGCCCAGGAAGAGCCCCAAGGGCAGGAGCTGCAGCTCTGGTGGGTCTGCAAAGGCCAGGAGGAGGAACTGGGTGCTGGAGCTGATGTTGGACAACTATTGGAGCAAATACTCAAACGAGAGCTTTGAAGGCCGAAGTGGAGCAGGGTTCCATGTGAACAGCAGTTGAACATGGGTCAGTCGGTCCTAAGCGATAGGCGAGCGCCGTTCCGAAAGGGAGGGCGATGGCCTCCGTTGCCCTCAGCTGATTGAAAGGGATTCGGGTTCAGATCCCCGAATCCGGAGTGGCAGAGACGGGCGCCGTGAGGTGCCCAGTGCGGTGACACAACCAATCCCGGAGAAGCCGGCGGGAGCCCCGGAGAGAGTTCTCTTTTCTTTGTGAAGGGATGGGCGCCCTGGAATGGGTTCGCCCTGAGAGAGGGGCCCACACCTTGGAAAGCGTCGTGGTTCTGTCGGCGTCCGGTGAGCTCTCGCTGCCCCATGAAAATCCGGGGGAGAGGGTGTAAGTCTCGCTCTGGGCCGTACCCATATCTGCAGCAGGTCTCCAAGGTGAACAGCCTCTGGCATGTTGGAACAATGCAGGTAGGGGAAGTCAGCAAGGCAGATCCTCAGGCTTAGGATTAGTTCTAAGGGCTGGGTTGGTCGGGCTGTGGTGAGAAGGGGGCTGGGTGAGCACTGTGGCTGGACGAGGCTCCGCACACAAGTAAGTGTGCTCCGCATGGCCTGCCCAGGTACTGGGGCATGTGCGTGTGTGGAGGTGAATCCGGATGCGCACTGGGCCCTTCCTGTGGATCACCCCAGCTTCAGCGAGTGCTGCTCGCCCCTCCCGTCCTGCCCTTCAGTGTGCCGTCATCGCCGTGTGCCACCGCCTTGTCAGTTCCCGCTGGCAGGGTTCACGCCGTTTGCGGCCGGCACGTGCGGCCATGGCTGGTGTCAGCCAAGCGATTCCTGCCGGGGAGGGTCTCTAGGGGGAATTCCCAGGCTGGCACCCCACCTCAGCCAGTGCCTAGCAGCCGGCTTAGAACTGATGCAGACCAGGGGAATCCGACTGTTTAATTAAAACAAAGCATCGCAAAGGCCCGAGGCGGGTGTTCACACGATGTGATTTCTGCCCAGTGCTCTGAATGTCAAAGTGAAGAAATTCAATGAAGCGCGGGTAAACAGTGGGAGTAACTATGACTCTCTGAGGGCAGCTTTAGAGAGTCAGGTTACAAACTGGGCTTGGCTGCGGAAGTCACACCTCCTCGTGGTCCCGCTGGACACCCATAAAGGGTGACCGAGTTGACTTCTGCCCCAGTGTCAGTGAGGGTGTCGTATCGGCCTCTACCTGTGGCTTGGATTCGCCACCCAGCGGTAGTCTCACAACTTTGCTGAAACCACAAATTAATTGGCACAGCTTCAGAGCTGCTGCCCAGAGCCTTGTCCACGGGCTACAGTTGGACACAGTTGGCAGTGTGGGAGAGGGCCACCTGCTGACTTTGACCACCCTCACTTGATCTTGACAGTTACTAGTTTTTACCAGTCTTGACAATGGTCCAACTACTGGCTTTGCGGTACATATCAATACCTACTCAGACAGACCCTTCAGATCTGTGGGTCCAAAAAGCCAACATTCCATCTGTTCCCCCTGCCATACACAATGATGAAGGATTCGATCTGGCGAGTTTGGAGTTTATGAACTCCACCTATTCTGACACAGGTAGACTCCATCTAGATATTGGTCAGGTGGGATTGGCTGATTTTCCTGAGCCGTATGAGACCTCGCCCATTGGGTTGGCTCAGGAACTTAACTCTGAGTGCAGAGTGAGAGCGAGTGAAGAGCCTAGTACACCCATTGCTCTTCAAAAAACCAATAAGGGCGAGCCATTACTAAAAACACCCGTTCTGTCCGTTAAGGATAAAGATCTGGCTTGTCCTAGTTGCGACATCCATTTCACCAGGATGTCAGGATTAGTCGAACATCTGCTGAGAAATCACGGAGAGAAAAAGATCATTTTCCAATGTCCGAAGTGCGGTAAACAAAATCTCAATTGCCGCAGCATACAATGTCATATCCCACGATGCAAAGGGACAGTGTGTTTGGTTCCAACAGGTGACTGGACGTGTGAGGTATGCCAGAGAAGTTTTAACTCCAAGATTGGCCTGGGACAACATAAGAGATTGATGCATCCCTTTGAGAGAAATAAAGAGCGAATTGTGGCCTCCCATCCAAAGGAAACATCACAGAGAGGGGCCCACAACAAGGTGTGGTCAGAGAGTGAGGAAGCGCTACTAAGACAGCTGATAACAGAGTATGCCGGGTGCAAGAATGTAAACCTAAGAATTGTGGAGCGATTGCCAACAAAAACAACTAAACAAATAAGGGATAAAAAACGCCTTTTGATAAAGGCCCCTTCCAAGCACTCACAAGAGGTGAAAGGACAGAAGTGCATGAGGTGAATTCTAGGATGGAAATGCATAAGGTGAATTCTAGGACGGAAGTGCAAAAAAAGGCCCCCCATGAGATGGAACTGCTGAGGGGAAATGAATTGAAGCTCCATTATCACGATGCCATCAGAGAGAAATAGGCGGTACACGAGTTACCCAACTGTCAAAGAGCCTTCAAGAAGGTTCTAAAGGGAAAAGACCCGCAAAAGGCAGTGAATAAGTGCTATAAGGAGGTCCTTGAGGGTCCAGAGAGTAATTGTCATGATGGAAAATCTTCCCAAAAAGCAAAGTCGAAGAAAGCCCGAAGACAGAAAGCATCCAAGTCAACTAACTGGATGCACAAGATAGCTATCAAAAGAGGGAAATATCTAAGATTCCAAAAAATGTTCCACTTACAGAGGGGAAGACTTGCAAGAATCATCCTGGATGATGTGGAAGATTTGCAATGCCAGATACCATCTAACACAGTCCACGCAGCGTTCAGATCCAGATGGGAAACAACCGTAGGGTTCAGGAGTCTTGACTCTTTCCCACCTCATGGGAAAGCTGATAACACCGCCTTTCAAGCTCTGATCACCCGGAAAGAGATTGAGAAAAACATCAAGGAAATGAGTAAGAGATCTGCTCCCGGGCCAGATAAGATTACTTTGGGTCATCTGCTTAAAAAGACACAAAGTTTTCTATGTTGATGGAGATCTTCAACCTCTGGCTTATATCTGGAACGATCCCCGATACACTGAGGGGCTGCCGGACAGTCCTAATCCCAAAATCCAGCAATGTTGCCAAGCTGGGTGACATCAACAACTGGAGGCCCATCACCATTTCATCTACGGTGCTGAGGTTGTTCTCCAGAATCATAACAGCAAGACTGGCCAAAGCGTGTCCCATTAACCCCAGACAAAAGGGGTTCACAAGGGCGTTGGGATGTTCAGAAAATCTCAAGCTCTTACAACTTGTGCTTAAGCATGCAAAAGGGGAGCACTGTGACCTCGGAGTTGTGTTTGTGGACATTGCAAAGGCTTTCGATACTGTCTCCCACCAGCATATCATCACGGGTCTTGAGCAAAGGGGAGTCGATCCCCATATTATCCATCTCATTAAAGACGTATAAAAACACAACCATGTATATCACTATGAAGAACGAACAGACCGAGTATCAACATCCTCTCAGGTCTAAAGCAAGGTGACCCCATGTCGCCCCTGCTGTTCAATCTGGCTCTTGACCCCCTGCTGTGCAAGTTGGAGAAAGAAGGTAAAGGGTTCCAGCGAGGCAAACTAAAAGTTACAGCAATGGCCTTCGACGATGACCTAGTACTACTCAGTAATTCCTGGGACAGTATGTGTGGGAACATCAAAATCCTGGAGACCTTCTGCAATCTATGGGACTCCAAACTCAGGGGAAGAAATGTTATGGATTCTACATCAGGCCAACTAAGGACTCGTATACCATCAATGATTGTCCGACTTGGCTCATCAAAGGTTCCCCGCTGAACATGATCAATCCAGGAAGCTCTGAAAAATATCTTGGTGTACAGGTCAGACTCTGGATTGTCAAGGAAAATGGAAGGATGGCTCCGTCGAACTGGGGAGGCACCACTCAAACCTCTACAAAAGATTGATATACTTCGGTCTTATACCATCCCAAGACTGATGGATCTGGCCGACCACACCGAGATCAAAGCTGGGCCCCTGAGTCTCTTGACTCGAGTATTCAGAACGCAGTCAAGGATTGGTTACATCTCCCACCGTGCACATACGATGCCATCCTATATTCAAGTTGCAGAGACGGTGGACTAGGCATCATCAAATTGGCGGCGCTGATCCCAAGTGTACAAGCGAGACGTCTACATTGATTGGCCCAAACATCTGACAAGGCCCTAAGAAAGTTTTTGAAGGGAGAAAACCTGGAGACGCTATATGAGAAGCTATGGATCAGAGCTGGAGGTGCGAAAGAAGCCATGCTGTCAATTTGGGAGCGTAGTACAATGATGACCATGGTCATGGGAAATGAGGACTTATCAGAATGGGAGGTCCCTGCTCCAAAAATTCATTACCAAAAACCATCTAATTGGAGAAAAACTGAATTTAAGAAATGGAAAAAGCTAGCATCACAGGGCCATGGAATTGAGATCTTTGAGGAAGACACCATCAGTAACAACTGGCGAAGGAACTACAGAGGCATACCTCATCGTAAACTGATCACCGGTCTGCAACTAAGGGCGAATGTCTACCCCACACGAGAATTCCTGGCCAGGGGTAGGAAAGAAAGTTATGCACGATCTTGCAGGCACTGTAAAGCAGAATACGAGTCAGCTGCCCATATCATTGGAACTTGCCTGATCACCCAGGACGCCAGGATCAAGCGGCACAACTCCATCTGTGACACCCTTAGTGCCGAAGCTAAAAAAGGAGGGTGGACCGTATTCCAGGAACCGCACATACGGGATGATAGCAATGAATTATTTAAACCTGATTTAATCTTTGTTAAGGACAGCAAGGCATTGGTGGTGGATGTGACTGTACGTTATGAACATGACAAGCGCTCTCTAAAGAGAGCAGCTGCGGAGAAGGTGACTAAATATCAACACCTTCTGCTGCAAATTCAAGACCTTACTAATGCCGCAGATGTCGAATTTATAGGCTTTCCCATTGGGGCGCGGGGAAAGTGGTACTCAAAGAACTCTGACATGCTACAGACTCTCGGTCTCTCTAAATCGAGGCTAGGGAAGACTGCAAGAGCCTTGGCACTCAGAGCGCTCTCTTCCTCTGTTGATATTGTTCACATCTTTGGGAGCAAAGCTCGTTCAATTGTTTCTGTTTTACCTAATAAAGTTGTCGACCCCTCCCCTCCTGTTGGTTGCGCTGGACAGTGAGAATTGGTTTGGGTGGGAGGGGTTCATCCTTCATAACTGCGTCTGGCCCCATAACAGCTTTTAGGCCCCAAATTCTGATTTGACTATAGGTGGACGGGCCACCTTTACTTAACTCGGAAGAGGAACATAGAACTCTGTATATGTTTATTATATAGCCAAATGCCTCGTCATCTAATTAGTGACGCGCATGAATGGATGAATGAGATTTCCACTGTCCCTACCTACTATCCAGTGAAACCACAGCCAAGGGAATGGGCTTGGCGGAATCAGCGGGGAAAGAAGACCCTGTTGAGCTTGACTCTAGTCTGGCGCTGTGAAGAGACATGAGAGGTGTAGAATGAGTGCAAGGCCAGGTGCGTGCTCGGCGGCGCGGGGCGACCCACCCGTCGGCGTCCCGGCCATCGGTGAAATACCACTACTCTGATCGTTTTTTCACTTACCCAGTGAGGCGGGGGGGTGAGCCCCAAGGGGGGCTCTCGTTTCTGGCGCCAAGCGGCCGGCGTGCACCGGCCGCAACCCGCTCCGGGGACAGCGGCAGGTGGGGAGTTTGACTGGGGCGGTACACCTGTCAAAGCGTAACGCAGGTGTCCTAAGGCAAGCTCAGGGAGGACGGAAACCTTCCGTGGAGCAGAAGGGCAAAAGCTTGCTTGAGCTTGATTTTCAGTACGAATACAGACCGTGAAAGTGGGGCCTCATGATCCTTCTGGCTTTTTGGGTTTCAAGCAGGAAGTGTCAGAGAAGTTTCCACAGGGATAACTGGCTTTTCGCGGCCAAGCATTCATAGCAACGTCGCTTTTTGATCCTTCAATGTCAGCTCTTCCTATCATTGTGAAGCAGAATTCACCAAGCGTTGGATTGTTCACCCACTAATAGGGAACGTGAGCTGGGTTTAGACCGTTGTGAGACAGGTTAGTTCTACCCTACTGATGATGTGTTGTTGCAATAGTGATCCTGCTCAGTACGAGAGGAACCGCACGTTCAGACCCCTGGTGCGTGCGCTTGGCTGAGGAGCCACAGGCGCGAGGCTACCATCTGCGGGCTTATGACTGAACGCCTCTAAGTCAGAATCCCGCCTAGACATAGCGATACTGCAGCGCCGCCGACGCCTCGGTGGGCTCGCGATAGCCGTCCGCCCGCCCATCCGCGGGCGGGCCCAGTGAGGAGCGCCGCTCGTGGTTGGGAGCCAGAGGGGCGGACGGATGCGGTGCTGCCTCTCCCCCATCACGTACCGCATGATCGTGGGGCACTCGGCGCTAAATCATTCGTAGACGACCTGATTCTGGGTCAGGGTTTCGTACGTAGCAGAGCACCTCACTCGCTGCGATCTATTGAGAATCAGCCCTCGATACAAGCTTTTGTCGCTCGAAACGGGCCGGCCGGCCCGCCGCTCGGGTGCGGCACGCTTCCTTCCTTCCTTCCTTGCTTCCTCCAAGGGCTCTCTCAGCGGGCCGGGGCCGACAGGCGGCCCCGGTAGCGAGGGCGCGCGCAGGGCGCCCCTCGCTCTCGCAGGTCCGCCTTAGCGCCCTCCTCCACGCGGGTCCCAGGCCTGATACGCGGAGTCCGGGGGCCGGGCAGCAAGCCAAGGGCTGCGTGCTGCGCCGCCAGCCAGAAAGAGAGAGAGGCCCCGCCGGCCACGCGGCCTCGACTTCCCTGCGCGCAGGTCCCAGACCCAATACGCGGTGCGGGGGCTTGGCTTGGCGGGTTTCCCTTCACCGTGCGCATGTGGGGTGCGAGGGGGATCTGTTTGCTGCCATCTCCAGGCGGCAAGGTAGACCTGGTGTCGGCCGGGGCAGGAGCCCAGGGACCTGGGCCCGAGGCCGGGGACCAGGGCGCAACGTGCCACGCCCATCATGCCGCGTCCACAAACGTGGTTGGTCGGCGTTTGGGAGGCCAAGAGGGTGGCATGCGGAGCCCAGTCCGGTGCCTTGCCGTCCTGGTGGGTGCTGGGTAGACCGGGTGCCCTGGACCGGACTTCGCCACCTGGTGAGGGGAAAGAGGGTAGACCGATTGCCACCGCCAGGTCTCAGTCTTTGGCGGCCTGTTGCGAGGTAGACCGGCAGCCTTGCGCTTCCCTTCGTACCTGGCGGCCGAGAGGTGGGTTGACCGGTTGCCCTCGGCCGGCCTTGGTCTATAGCAGGCTATTGCCGGGTAGACCTGTTGCCCTCTGCCGGTCTTAGTCTCTGGCCGCCCACTGCGGGGTAGACCTCTTACCGTCGGCCGGCCTTGCCGCCCGGCCGCCACGCGATGGCGCCCCGTCTCTTCCATCGGTCGCGCGGCCTCCTTGTCGTCTCTGCAGCGGCGAGCACGCCTTCGGCGGTCGGCCTGCACGTCCGGCAGGCCCGCGGGCACTGGCAGCCCCGCAGGCAGCCCTGCTCACGCGTGTTCTTCCCCCCGGCGAAAGGCGGGACGTGAAGGCGGGCGACTTTCGGTCCCAGCCGTGCCCAGGTGTCCCTGCCGGCTCCGTGCGCCAGCATCCACTGGCGAGCTCCGCCGGCCTCTTCCCCAGCCGCGGCCCCTGTCCGCTCCGCCGTCATGGTGCCGGCACCCCGCTTCCCCAAGCACTCCCCGAGAGCAGCCGGCAGCGTTACCGCACCCCCTCCCCGTGCTCGAATGGACCGCGGCCCTGCTCCGGGCTTCATTTCTGCAGCGCTCGCTCGCTCCCTCCATCCCCCCCCCCGGCCGCCCGCCCGCCCGCCGCGCTGCCGCCCTGCCGCAGGCTTGAGCGGCGCCGGGGCTGAGCAGGAAGGAACGCCACCAAACCAAAAGGCTCAGAGAAAGCTGAACAGAAAGCTTCTTTGACCAGGGACAGACGGAGCCAATCATCCCGCCGCCTCCTGCAGCCCGCCGCCATCCCTGCTTCTGCACCAGGCTCTCAGCCTGCTGGTCTCAACATCAGCCCCCTCACCTCCCTGCTGCTGCCGCTGCCGCTGCCGCTCCGTGAACTGCCCGGTGGGACCCTGGGCGGGGGCGGGAAAAGTCTGAAGATGGCGCCAGGGAGGCTGATGGTGGGGGGCGGGGTCGCTCCCAGAGTTAATGGGCAGCCAGAAGAAGATGGGACAGGGGACAGGGAGAGGGCATGAGAGAGGGTGTGGGGGGGTGTCTGTGTGTGTATCTGTGTGTCTGTGTGTGTCTGTGTGTCTGTGTGGCGGTGTGTCTGTGTATCTGTGTGTCTGTGTGTCTGTATCTGTGTGTCGGTCTGAGGGGGTGGCGTCGGAGTGCGAGTGTGTGGAGTGGGTGTGTGAGTCACTGTGTCTGTCTCTCTCTCTGTGTGAATGCAGACCGAGGGCTGGCGGCTTCATGCTGGCCTCGGGCGCCTCGACAGCGAGCCCTCACGGCCCCCCAAACCCGCGCCGAGGCCCCAAGAGCTCTGCGGAGCTGCCGGTCGCCCCGCTGCAGCCTCCTCTGTGGGGCGGGAAGGGACAGGGCGAGTTGTGCCAGGGAGCGGCGGCTTTGGGGCGAGTTTCGCTGCACGTACGTGCTTCCCCTGGCTGTGCTGCGGCCCGTGAGGTTCTGTTTTGTGGGGGGGGCTCTGCAGGTAGGGTCTCTGGGGGACGGGGAAAGGGGGGGGTTGTGGAGACAGTGTTTGGGTGGGTCAGTGTGTCAGCAGGGCGAGAACAGGACACAGGCTGCCCGTCAGCTCGGCTAGGAGTGGTCTGGGAACAAAGGGAACACAAATAAGATTTGGCTAGAATTTTATTTTCCAGAAAATATTTTTGTTCGAAGCAATGTGATAAATGTGATTCGTGCTAATTAAGTTGTAACTATATTAACAAAATTGTATTTAGATCAATAGAAGACAATTGTTACAGAGTGAGGGGTGGAGATGGGTGATACAGGATAAAAGACATCTTCCAGATGTTGGGAGTCGAAGAAGGAGGTTGGAAGAAAGTCAGATAAGAATAGTAGAAGGACGTAGGTCTGATAAGCGGCATCTAGAAATACAGCTTCAACCTTGAAGCTGTCAAAAATGGGATGATTCCAAGCATGGGACTTAATTAGAGTCATGTTATGGAAAACATCTGCTCAGTCACACAGGGCGCCTGCGCTACCTGCAGGTCACACCTCGGTCACTGATGAAGACGATGAGCCTCTTAGAGAGGTTCCAATGGCAAATCTGGCCCCAGGACAGGGACCTATTAGTTACGTGAGTGTTTCCCCTGAATACTAGGAACTTTAGGAAATTTAAGAAAGAAATGGGCAGGATGCCAGAAGATCATATGGAGGTAGCAAAGAAACTAGATCAGTTATTAGGACTGAATATTTACACCTGAGTGGAATTGCAGTCTATTTTAGAAATCTTGTTTACAGTGGAAGAAAGAAATGATTAGATAGTCAGGAATATAGGCTTAGAATAGAGATCATTAGAAGCCAAACCAAAGAGATCAGAAATGGCCTATGGCAGATCCAAATTGGAATAATCAGGAGGTAGAACATAGGCAAAATATGAGAGATTTCAGGTAAATGATTATCCAAGGTATTCAGGAAGCAATGCCCAGAGGACAAAATATAGGGAAATCTCTGAGTGAGCACCAAGGGAAAGATGAATGCCTGGCAGAATGGTTAAAAAAAAAAAAAAAAAAAAAAAGGATTTGCAGTTATACTCAAGCATAGACCCCGATACACCAGCAGGGCAGGTCCTTTTGAAAACACAATTTGTAGCTAAGTCTTAGCGGGGGGACATCAGAAAAAAAGTTAGAAAAATTGGAAAATAGCAGGATAGGAGCTTCAGGAGTTGTTAAAGGAAGCACAAGAAGCGTATGTTCAGAGAGATGAGGAAAAGAAAATTAAAGCCAGGATTCTAACAACAGCAATCCAAGAAATACAAGCAGCCATAAACACAAAGAATTTATCAGGAAAGAATAAAAAGAAGAAAGAAAAATCAGGTCCTGCTTCTGAGGACACAAGACCTATGTGCTTTTCTTGTCACAAAAAAAGGACATACACACAAAAAAAAAAATATATTAATTCAAGAAAACTAAGGGGGGGTCAGAGGCTCATTTATTTATTATGAACCAAAATACCAGAAGACCCCTTGATAAAGCTGAAAGTAGATTCTCAAAATGAAGAAATAATATTTTTAGTAGACACAAGGACTTTGTTTTAGTTTAAGGTAAATTTAGAAAGAAACTTTTGAATAGAATTTTTCTGGGAAACAAATTTAAGCAATCTCTTTTTTAATTAGTTAGAGAAAAAAAAATATTTCCTCAGAGAGAAGTGAGAAAAATAACTATTTATTTAACAGGCAAAACACTTTTCAGTATAAAAATGAACAATATTAAACAACAAAACTTCTTATTGTTTCAAAAAGATGACAGATTCAAAAGAAGGTTTTTTTTGTAAGTTGCAGCTTAACTTACTTAGTCTGGTATCAGTTCCTTCAGTGCTGGGAAATGCCTTGGCCCAGGCCAGGCTAGGTGAGCTACAGTGTGAGCTTCCAAAGCTTTCTTGGGTTTTTAGTGCAGAGCAAAATTGAATAATTCAAGGAAAAAAAAAAAAAAAAGAAGAAAAACAGACTCCAGGGAATTTTTTACTTTAATTGGTTAAGAAGAAAAAAAAAAACCTAACCAAAAAGCAAAAGAGAGTTCTCTCCCGCTGTCCACTGCAGACAACTAGGTCTGTGAGCAGGAATGAGGGGGAGTCAGTGTAGTTTCTGATAACTAATTCTGCACTTTTTCTCTCCTCTTTCACTCCTGGAATCAGTCTTAAAGCTGCAGAATTCAATATTCAACACCAACTGAACAGACTATTTCAAGCATCGTAAAATAAAAAGAAACAATTTAGCTGATAATAAAGCAGGGGGGAGCCCTAGGAAAAAACGGCAGTGTGAGTGTGGCTTTTCGGGAAGCAAAAGCACAGGGTGGGGCAACATGCTTTTCCTTGGCAGAAGTGGAGGCTGTGAAGAAGCTGGGGGTAACCCTGAAAAAAGGATGAATTCTTCTGCCCAACAGTAAAAGAGTGGTGCCAGGACTTTTGGCCCAACAGATCCCAGACAGTTCACATGGGGGGATTCACTGGGGCACGAGAGCACTTTGTGACCATTTTTGTAAAATTTTATTAAAAAAAACCAAATTACTCAAAAAAAATTGTAATAAATCAAATGAAACTAAGGAGAGTACTGGGTGCCAAAAGCTACAGTCCATATAGAGTTAGCATAGAACCACTGTACTTTGGGACCAAGGGAGAATGTGATTTTTGTATGTGCAGTGAAAAAAAATATTATTTTACTGCTGTTTGAAATACCAGTTTAAAGTTGTTTTAAAAGGTGCATTATCAAAGTCTGGACATCCTGAATTAGCTGCCAACTGCAACCTCATTGAACCTGAAGGCAGAACAGTGCTGATGAGAAAGAATCAGACACCTCGTTGATCAATGAAAACAGCCCAGGAGGATTGAAAAATTTCTCCAAGAGCCTCCAACAAACATTAACTGATTTATTTGAAGAACTACAACTCCAGAAAAAGAGACTGGTAACACCTGTTATTAAGAGGGTCAAAAACATAATTAACACACTGGGAAGGTACTAACCATGGCTTAAAGTGTTGTCCATAAATTTGTGTTATTTGTACCTATTGTTTTAATTTGTAGTAAAAAGTAACTAGAGTGGAAAAAAAAAAAAAAAGATAATTGGTTAGTTTAAGTTGTGTATGTAAACAGCTAACTTTAAAAAAAAAAAAAAAATTTAGTAATTTTTTTATGGAATGCTATTGGGACAAGTTATGTGAAAACAAATCTTGTAGTTGGCATATCTCCGGAGCTTTAGTGGATTAGGAAAAATAGCTGATCAATCTAAGGAGAAAGATAAGGCAGTGCTGCAGAACTACGAATACTTTGTGCCATCTTTGGGAAAAAAAAAAAAAAAAAAAAAGTTAAAATAGCTCATACGAACCTTATGAGGCCAAGGGTAACAAAAAGAAACAAATCCCAGGATAAAAACTTTGCTACCAAGAAGATTGACATCTCGGCCCTTGGCTGCAACCCAAGGGGCCTTGAGACAGGTAGAAAGTTAAAATTCCTGAGAATTATTTTCATTGTGCTTACTATAATACCCCTGGCAACTGGCTAAAACCATAAGACAGCATGGAGCAAAAAAGAACAGACCATACAGGAACAAATTACAAGAAGACAAGCAATGCAAGAGCCAGCAGTAAAGAAACAAACTATTCCTGATCCCTGTGGGTCAAGGATAAGATGGAATCATTTTTTGTGGCACATTCACATGTTACTGCTGCCTGTTATGACTGTACCAGCTTTTTAGAAAATTGTGTGAAAAGTCCAAAATTCTATTGAGTAAGAAGAAATTTAGGATTCAATGGGTGAACTCCTTATCCTAACAATAATCAACTTTGTCCTAGATATAAAATTTTCTTTTGTTTTGAAAAATATAATAATGGAAGTTAAAAAACAAAAAGAAACAAAAAAAAAAGATAGGAAAAGATCAAAAGGAAAAAGTTAAGAAAATTGAATAAGCTGTATAAACAATTAAAACAGCACTATAACGACTGGGATTTGCCAACTTCAAACAAAAATTTGTTTGTAGATCTAATGCAAGAAATTGCCACAGAATTGAGATTATCTAAATGTTTTGTTTGTGGAGGACTTAGAATGGCTGAAAGATGGCCATGGAGAGGTGAGGGTTTGGCTCCAGAACAATTTTTAAAATGAAATCATACACAAATTTCTAAGACCCTAAAACGGCCTGAAAGCTGGGTCCTGAGTCATCAAGTCATTGGGACAGTTTGTATAACTCGGGAAGGGAGAAAATACACTGAAGTGGTAGGATATACTCCTTGCCTATCTACTTTAGTAGTAAATTCAGACAATAACACAAAGACCTGGCAACCCAAGAGTCCTACTGGATATTGGGGAATAGCAAAAGAAATGAATTGCAAGTGGAATAATCAAACTGATTTGTTCTGGCATAACAGTTCTGGAGCTAACCCCTACCAAGCCATAAAAGACTTGAAATCTTATTAGGAACAACCAGAAAATACAAAAAAAAAAATGGAAAACCCCTGATGGAATATATTGGATCTGTGGGCAACGAGCATACAGTGAACTACCCCGAAAATGGGAGAGAACTTGTACCTTAGGGATTATACGACCCTCCTTCTTTGTCATACCAAGGTCTAAGGGCGATGTACTAGGAACACCACTTTATGAAACCTTAGAAAGAAAGAAAAGAGAACTAAATTTCGCCTTTCCAATGGCAGGAGGAAACCAAAAATGGAAAGATGAAGAATGGCCTGCAGAAAGAATAACAGCACATTATGAACTTGCTACTCGGGCTCAGGATGGGCCTTGGGGATATAGAACTCCAATTTACCTATTAAATTGGTTGATAAGGCCCCAGGCAGTAGTGGAAATGGTCTCAAACCACAAGGCAGACACTTTAAAGTTGTTGGCCAAACAGCATTCACAAATGAGAGCATTTGTACATCAAAAGAGAATTGCCCTAGATTATCTGCTGGCAGAAGAAGGAGTTTGTGGGAGGTTTAATGAATCTGAGTGCTGTGTGAAAATAGATGATCACGGGGAAGCCATCACAAAACTTGCTGATGAAATTAAAATTGTGGCACATTTACCAGTTCAAAAACGGAATTCTATCCTGAAAGCTGATTGGTGGGATAATCTTTTTGGGGGTGTGTGGTGGAAAATATTGGGATTCATGCTATTATGTTCTGGTTTAGGACTATTGTTTCTGCCTTGCATGATACCCTGTCTAATTAGAGTAATCCACTCAGTAATTCATTGAATGCAACTTACAGCCATGCCCATGGATCCAGAATCAACAGCAAAAAAGAAACTGAATTTCTTGATGGTACTAAAAGCATGATTCTATCATACTGGAGGGAGAGAGATCGAGAAAATGGTGACTGAATGCAAAGAGAATACCCTGGCACGAGAAATGTTAATAAAATTTGAGAAGGAGTGTGAAAAGCTGAATGCAGCATGAGAAATATGAGAAAAATTGGAGGCTAGTATGAAGGAACATAGAGAATACCAAGCAACAATGTTTTAGAGCACGAATCAATATGATCAAAAAGAGAAATGGGGGAATTGTGATAAATGTGATTTGTGCTAATTAAATTGTAACTGTATTAGCAAAATTGTATTTAGATCAATAGAAGACAATTGTTACAGAGTGAGGGGGGAGATGAGTGAGACAGGGCAAAGGACATCTTCCAGATGTTGGGAGTCGAAGAAGGAGGGTGGAAGGGAATAGTAGAAGGACGTAGGTCTGATAAGCAGCATCGAGAAATAAAAGTTTCAACCTTGAAATGGGTCAAATTGGGATGATTCCAGGCATGGAACTTAATTTTATAGTGGGAAATTATGCTTAGTTATATAACCCAAGCTTAAGGCGCTTGTGCTACCAGCAAGGTTACACAGCAGACACTGATGAAGAGGATGAGCCTTCATCAGAAATAAGACCCTCAAAAGGATGAGAGACCCCCAACCATTAGCAGAGCATGCATCAAACAACATAGTGATGTAGATTTTTAGAAACTGAAACTAGGAGGAGTTTTCTATAAACTTCTGTAGCCTACAGTATATAAGTGGGATTGTTAGCCTGGATGCTTTGGTACGAGAGGAAGGGCGAGCCCCTCCCTGTACCCCTGGTCGGTTTTGCTTATGCTTTATATGAACCTCAATTATACTCAATTACTTACTCTTAAATATTACATATCCTGAAATATATGTATTCTATACTTTGATTGCATTAATCTCATATACTTTGGTTGTATAAATTTATAAAAATTAGTATCAAAAATTTGCTGCTAAATTTAACCTTGTTTTTTGATAAATTGGATAAATAGAATAATATTCATAACTTTTCCTTCCTTCCCTCCTTCCTTCCTTCCTTCCACCCTTCTACCCTTCCATCCTTCCTTCCTTCCCCCTACCGAATGATCTTCCATCACGGACCAGGATCCCCAAAAAATGCTCCCAGCTGCAAGGCTGACACAGCTCCAGGAGCCTTTGGACACCTCTCCCAGGGATGCACAGCCTCCCCTTGTTGGGCTGTCTGTGCAGGGCAGGGCCCTGGACTCCATGATCCCACCGGGTCCCTCCCAGCTCAGCCCCTCCCGCAATTCTCACCCTTTGCCTCAGCCTTTGTGTCCTTGAGAGGAGCTGGCAGAGCTGTTGGGGCCGGGCCAGGAGCAGGGCACCCCAACATTCCCCTCTCTGGGACACGGCAGCTGTGGCAGCCCCAGCGTTCCCCTGTCTGTGACACCACAGCCCTGGCAGCCCCAACCTTCCATCCCTGGAGACGCTCCATGGCAGCTTCCAGTCAACGCAAGGCACCGGCCACGGAGCACCCCCAGCCTGGCCTGATGGGGATTCCTCTGCACACAGCTCGGGCAAGGCCCCCCTGGACACCTTCACTGTGCCACACACAAGTGTCACACACAGCTACAGAGCTCTGCCCACAGCTGCCACGAGGAGCTGATTAAAAAATAAAACAAAATTTAAAATTATAAACCACGATAATTAAACCCATCCAAGAAAACAAACAAATCCAACAAGAACAACAAAACCAAAAACCACTAGAGAAGGAGAACATCCCCCCCAATAGACCCGTTCCATCCTTCACTCAGTACACCTGCACACACACACAGGGGCTGAGACAGCAAAAAAAGAGAATTCTTTGAGCACATTTGCAGGAAAAGCAGGTTTAGGACAGGCTCTCAGTTCCGACTGTTCTCAGCAGATTGAAAACGGCCCCTTTGGCACCTGCAGGGCCCTTGCCAATGGCAAGTGCCACACCCTCAGCCCATGGGGGAGAAAAGGGCTCTGAATTGCCCACCCTGGCATGGAAACCCTGTTCCCAGGCTGCTTCACACACAGGATTCTTCTGGATGAATCCAGAAAGCTGAGGGTCTGCTCTGGCTCCTCCATGTCCTAAAGCTGCCTGACAGAAGAAATGGAGGGTGGGCTCCAGCAGCACAATCCCTGCTGGCCCAGGGCACAGTGCCAGGAAGGTCTCTGCGTGCCCAGCCTTTGCTCCAGCCAAGAGAAGCTCCCGGCACAGGCTCACCTTTCCTGCTCAGCCAGAACCCCCGAGTGCCCCAGCAGCAGGAAACTGACGGCTCTGGGCGGCACCGATGCTGGCAAACGCCAGACCTGGGCACTGCCAGCGTCAACAATCTGCTGGATCTGCAGTGCTGGCACCCACAAATCACCAGATCTGAGCAGGGCTGGTGCTGGAACCGGGGAATTGCCGAGTTTTGGCTTTCTGTGCATGCAAATTGCCGGACTTGGGATGTGCCAGGGTTGGGATGGATAATGATTGGACAGGAAAGTCTCACAGATATGTATGTATGTGATAAATGTGATTCGTGCTAACTAAATTGTAAATATATTAGCAAAATTGTACTCATGTCAATAGAAAATAATTGTTACAAAGCCAAAAAAAAGGAAACGAGTGAGACAAAGCAGATGGAATCCTGCAGATGTTGGAAGGGAGTAGGAGAAGGACGTAGGTCTGATAAGTAGCATCTAGAAATAGAAAGACTCGACCTTGGAATGGGCCAAAATGGGATGATTCCAGGCATGGGGTTTAATCAGAGTCTTATTATGGAAAACATCTGCTCAGTCACACAGGGCACCTGTGCTACCTGCAGGTCACACCTCGGTCATTGATGAAGACGATGAGCCTTCATCAGAAATAAGACCCTCAAAAGGATGAGAGACCCCCTAACCCATTAGTAGAGCATGTCCCATACACATAGTGACGTTGATTTTAGGAATAGAAACTAGGAGGAGTTTTTTAGAAACTTCTGTATTAATATGTATTAGCATATAGTATATAAGTGGGAATTTTGGCTTGATTGTTCAGTACGTGAGGAAGGGCGAGCCCCTCCCCGTAGCCTCGGTTGGTTTTACTTATGATTTATAGGAACCTCAATTATACTAAATTACTAACTGCCAAATTTTGTATATATTCAGATATACGTATCCAATATATTTTGATTGTATTCATTTATATACAATTGTTGCTATTAAAAAATTGCCTCAAAATTTAACCTCGTTGTCTGATAAATTGTATAAATAGAACGACAATCATGACAGAGAGAAGCATTTCCAGAGTGATCTTGGTGCTGAATGTCTCCTCAGGGGCTCTGGGCACAGAGAAGAATGAGCCCCTTGCTGGCTGGCCCTGTTTGGACAACCTGCTCCTCACCCCCATCATAACTGTGTCATGATATCACCCATCTTTGACTGACAAACCAAATTAGAAAATAAAATTAAATTTCTCTTTAAATTAAAAATGTTCTTAAATATTAATATATAATTATATTTTTCTTATTTATAGTAGCACTATTCTATATTTTTATAACAAATTTTTTATATTTGTAATAAAGCTCTACACATTATGAGCAACCAAAAACATTATTGGCCAATGGTTCTAAGTAACACAATTTCCTTCATTAATTAAATAAACTCTCCGGGTTATTTATTTCTCCCTCTTTATGATAATTTGTAATATTTGTTAATTTGTAATATTTGTAGTCATTTGGTCACCTTTATTATAATCTTTTTCTCAGACAGGGTCCAGGGGATCACTTCGGGTCCAGGGAGACATTTCTGGGGCACATTCACGGCAATTTTGGGTCTGGGGGAAGAATTTAGAAGGAAGTTGAGGACGGGAGGACACTTGGGAGCGTCGAGTGGGCACTAACAGAGAACTTAGAGATCCTGAGGGAAAGTCTGGGCTTCGGATGTTACCTGGCTGTTTCAGGGAGGCCCTTGGCGGTCAGGGAGGGGAATCTGGGGCCATTCGGGGTCCGGACGGGCACTCGGGGGCTCTAACGGGGCTCTCCGGGACGCGGGGGGTGATGGGAGTTGTAGGCGCGCATATAATAAGATTTAATGGAGCCGTGGAGCATCACGGGAGTTGTAGGCGCAGCTGCAGTGTCTCTCAGTGGGGCGTAGGGCACGATGGGAGATGAAGTCATGGTTAGAATGACATTTTACCGGAACCACAGAGCACTGTGGGAGCTGTAGTCCCAGAAGTGGTTCTTACTGGGAGTTTGGGGGTCTGAGAAGGCACTTGGGGAACACATTTGCCTCTGAGTGGTGGCTTTAGATCCTCAGGGGGGAACATACACGAGTCGGAGAAATTGGGGTGAGCCTCGGGACCTCTAACCGGGCTCTTTATGGTGCAGGGCTTGGCAGGAGTTTTCGACTCGGGACTGGGTTATGAGGTGCTCTGAGCTCGTGGAAGATGGAAGGAGATGAATTCCCAGAAATAGCTGTAGGGGCATCTATGGAGTTGGGAGCATTCAATGTATCTGGGAACGTTTTTGGGGGGTCTCCAATGGGCCCTGGGGGGGCAATTAGGGATCCTCCAGGCATATGGGGGGCACTTACCTGGGGTTCTGTGGAGCGTGGGGCATGATGGGCGTTGTAGTCCCGGCTCCAATGGGGCTCTATGGGGCCGCGGGGCATGATGGGAGTTAGAGGCAGAAAGGAAAGATGGCGCCGACTGCAGGCACCGCCCCCGAAGCACCGATCCCCGGAGCTGAACCTCTTTGGTGGGGCCTTGGGCTGGCACACACCTGAGGAGTGTGTCTGTTTGCAGTGGGGAAAAATGGGAGTTTTAGATTGCTTCAAAACTAAAAAAAAGGAAAAAACCCTCTTTGCCTGAGTGCAGCCAGTTCTCCAAGCAAAGCAGGTGCCAGGTGAGTGAGGACAGACAGGATGGGGATGGGGAATGTGGAGCAAGGTTGTCCACACTGGGTCAGACCTCAAGGCACAGCTTCTGTGAGCAGGCCAGACCTCCTGAGGAGAGACCCTGCATCAATATCAGCCACAGAATGCTGCAATCACATCTCTTCTAAACAGAACAGTAATAAAATACATCCTTTAAAATACAATGTGTATTTCTAAGAATCCCTTTAAAATACTTCTCCATAACTGGAGTAGGAAACCTTCCTCATGAGCTGATCTAGACCAGAGGGAAATCAAGGCAGAGCCATGGTTTGTTAGGAAACCTTTCAAGAATTCAGTCAGAATTGAACTCCAAAGTTTCCTAAACTGTTAATGGTTCCCACAGAGGGACACAACAGAGAAAGTGTCCCCAGGTTCCAGTTAGACCAGACAACTGGAGAGAGTGATGAAAACTGGGGACAAAGAGAAGACAAGTGTTGGTGCTATTATGAATGATGATCTATTTTTCCAATTTATCAAGCAACAAGATTAAATTTAATAGTAGATTTTTAATAATAACAAAATGAATACATTCAAAGTATTAGAGATGACAATGTATTGGAGATGAAACAATCAAAGTGCATATATTTAAGAATATACAAAATTTGGCAGTAAGTAATTTAGTATAATTGAGGTTCGTATAAAGCATAAGCAAAACCGACCGGGGAGGGGCCCCCCTCCGACCGGGGATACGGGGAGTGGCTCCCATTCCTCACGTATCAAAGCATCCAGGCTAACAATCCCACTTATATACTGTAGGCTACAGAAGTTTCTAGAAAGCTCCTCCTAGTTTCTATTCCTAAAATCTACGTCACTGTGTGTACAGTGCATGCTCTGCTAATGGGTTAGGGGGTCTCTCATCCTTTTGAGGGTCTTATTTCCGATGAAGGCTCATCGTCTTCCTCAGTGACCAAGGTGTGACCCGCAGGTAGCACAGGCGCCCTGTGTGACTGAGCAGATGTTTTCCATTACAAGACTTTAATTGAGTCCCATGCTTGGAATCATCCCATTTTGGCCCATTTCAAGGTTGAAACTTTCTATTTCTAGATGCTGCTTGTCAGACCTACGTCCTTCTACTATTCTTGTTTGACTTTCTTCCAACCTCCTTGTTCGACTCCCCACATCTGGAAGATGTCCTTTGCCCTGTCTCACCCATCTCCCCCCTCACTCTGTAACAACTGTCTTCTATTGATCTAAATACAATTTTGTGAATATAGTTGCAATTTAATTAGCATGAATCACATTTATCACACTCCTCTCCTGGGCTGGGCCACCATGGCTGGGGCAGCAAGGCACAAAGGGGCCACGGAGCTGCTGCCAGGGCTGACAGCAAGGCCAGGCACACACAAGGAATTGCTGAGCATGGCCTGTGCTGGGCAGGGCTGGCTGTGGCAAGAGCAGAGCTCAGCTGGCCTTGGTGGCTGCAGGAAAAGCCAAGAGCCCAAAGAGCCTCCATGGCTGTGTTGGAGAGCAAGGCTGGAGGAGGGAAATGTAGGGCTGCTGTGGGATGGGGAGGGGATTGAATTCCAGCAGACACATCAGCTTGCAAGGTGCTCTCCTGTTCCTCAGCTGGTCTCTGAGACATCCAATCCCAGCTTGGCACCTCAGGGCACTGGGGCCCTACAAGTGGCACTGCCTATCTATGGGCACATAAGTGATGGCTGCCTGGAAAGGGGCACTGGTTTTAATACTTGTACATTTCATAATATACAAGCACATTCTGATTATCTGGGTCATTTGAGTACTTTTAACATATGACAATTTTTTCCCACCAGGAACAGGAGTTTTCTGGACCTACTAGTTTCTTCTGCTGATAGCAGGAAAAGAAATCCTGATCTTCCTGTCTACTTGTGTCACCAATATTCAGTCTATTATCTCCTCTTCCTCTTCCTTCAGGTGTTTCCATCTCTCCTGTTTAAATGGCCATGTCTAAGGACATCTCTTCATTAGACCAGCTGGATCTATGTCCTTTCCATTGCTCCCAGATTTCCTCCTCCAGATGCTCTCTGGTCATTCAAGTGCCTCTCAATTGACTGCTTTCATGCTTTGAGCTGCAGGCAGTTGCTCAGTCTTTCAGAAGTTTAAGTAAATATCACATTAGTCAACGTCTTAATTGTGATTATATCTATCACAGAATTCCCTTTTCTTATGCCTTTGTCTAAGACTGTTCCTGTACAGAAGTCCCCTGGGGATGGTGGACATGTCAGATGCTGCTGGGACATCCCAGAGAGTGAGGGAGGAGTTGTGATGGTTATTAAACTGCATCATGTTCAACTTTTGTTTGTTGGCGAGAAACTTTTCTGTGCCTCTGAGTCTCCCCAGTCTCTGAGCCCAAAGGACACAAACCTGATGAGCTGTGGTTCCCACTGCAGTGGTGGCACTTGCACCTCCCTTCATACCCACAGCAGAGCTGCCTTGTCCCAGAAAGTCCCTGGCAATGCAGGGATGACAAAATCGGGAAAGGCTGTGGGGATCAGGTGCAGGACAGAGACAGGGAGAAGATTGACTTTTGTATTTTATGGAGCTGTGCCTTCCCTTGGTTTTGTTTGCTGACAAGAAATTAACATCCCTCTGTGTCTCAGGCAGCTCCTTCTGCAAGGAAAGCAGGTGGGAGTTGGTGCCAAGGAGCTGAAAGCTGCAGGCACAGCCTGGAGTGGAGGAAGCTCAGGTTTGCACAAGGCTGCTCTGAGTGCCAGGCTTTGGATAGGTGAATTGTTGAGGTGGGGGTAGTAACAGAGTGTGATTGATTGTCAATCATAAAGAGCCTCGATTTTCATATCAATTAAAACTGCATGAGGAGGTACTAGGATTAAGTGACAATTGGAGATTGCATATATCAATTTATTAACAGTAAAAAGAAAAACTAAACAGGACCAAAAGTATTTTCTCATTGCCTTTGTAAGTAGAATATATTCAGTTTGAATATTTCTGAAATCTTTCTAATTAACCAAAAAGATTTGAAAACTTACATCAAAATATTTCCCAAGGCTTGGCTTTTTAAGGTGTTCTGAATGTTAATGAGCCCTGGGGCACTGAATCCCTGAACTGAAGAGCTGAAGGCTGAACAAGCCTCTGGAGAAGTCAAATTCAGCAGCAGCCTCGGAGTTGCTGAGGATGTCAGCAGCCCCCACTGGGGCCATCCCTGCCCAGAGACCGTGGGGGAATGGGCAGACAAGGAGAGTGTCCCTGGGGCTGGGGAAGCAGAACTCAGAGGCACCAGAGGGTCCAGGTGGAAATGGAATGTGGAATGTGGCTGTGAAAGCCCTGCCTGGGCTGTGCCAAGCAGGACAGAGAAGCCCTGACCCCATCCCCCAAACAATTCTCTCAATGAGACATTTAAATGGAATTATAATTATTTGGGTATTCTGAGTTGGATGCACTGGAGAAAAACCAACTAGAGATTCTCAGGAGCTCAAAACAACCAAACAGGCTTTACTAGCAACTTCAGAAAATCAGAGAAACTTCAGCAAAAGGTTTAATATGACATTCAATCAAGAAAAAGCACTTCTCAAAGTATTAACTTGTCCCATTGTACTCCACAAATTCTAAGCCAGTTCAATTTTCAGTTACTCAAAATTTGCAAGAGGAGAAAATTAGAAGAAGGCACAGAAAATGGGAAAGACAGAAGATACAGAGAAGCACACACTGAGCTACCAACTCCTGGATTCCAGTGGCATTCAGACAGAAATTCCAAGAGGAGGTAGGGTGTGTTCAGCTTTAAATACCCTTTGGTCTTCCCCCAGGTTGGACTTGGAATCATTTGGTCACTCAGGAGCTGGGCTGGGGCTCCAGGAGTGGGTGTGGAACATTGCCTTTGGTGTGCCAGGGACTGGCAGACACTGCTGGGCTGGGATAGAGGCTTGGGGGGGATTGGGGTTACAGGGTAGTGCAGTGCTGGGGTTACAGGGCAGGGCAACTTCTTTTCTGCTGCCCCTTCTTCCCTCACACATGAAATATTTCAAGCAACAATGTTCTCCAGTCTCTCACAATAGGCAATGTTGGAGGTGGAATCCAATTCTAGCCATGGGCACCTGGCCCAGAAGGACAGCTCTTTTCCATAGGAAAGAAAGCAGGAAGCCCTGCAGATGAGAAGTAGCAGATGAGAAGAGACCCTCAACATGCCAAGGTCAGCTTGACCAGGCAGGCGGCTCCCTGGAAGACCAAACCAGCCAGAGCTGTTCTGTGTTCCTTTGGTTTCATTGGGGCCTGTAGTGGCACAATGGCTCCTTGATTACCAGAAGACCTTCAGTGTTACCAGGGACCTTTGGACCAAGGGGCTTTGTGGTGGTGTCACAATGCAAATGTTCCTTTGGCTCCACAGTGTCTCAATGGACCATTGATTACAGGAGGCCCCTCTGTGTGACCCTGGAGTTTTGGTTCCATGCAGCCCTGCAGTGTCACAATGAGCCCTTGGGTCAATTGGGTTCCACAATGTCACAATTGCCCCAAGGTTCCATGAAGCCCTGCAGTGTCACAAAGGCCTCTTGGTTTCACGAGGCCCTACAGTATCACAATGGTCCTCCTGGTTCTGTGGGGACCATCAGGGTCACAATGGTCTCTCCACAGTTCCAGGAGGCTGTGAAGTGTCTGAATGGTCTCTCCATGGTTCTATGAGGCCTTGCAATGTCACAATGGACATTTGGCTCCATGGGGTCTCACAGTGTCACAATGTCATCCTTTGGTTCCATGACACCCCAAAGTGTCATAATGCTCTCCAGGGTTCCAGGAGGCCCCGCGGTGTCACAATGGACCCTTGGTTTGATGGGATCTCAATGTCACAATGATCCAAACATTCCATGGAGCCACACTGCATCACAAAGGTCCCCTTGTCTCCATGATGCCCAGGAATGTCACAGTGGTCTCCATGATTCCATGAGGCCACAAAATGTCACAATGTCCCCTTGGTTCCATCAGGCCCATCGGGGTCACAGAGCTCCCTGTGCATCCTGAGGCCCCACTTCACCCAGCCCAGGCCATTGCCATGGTTCCAGCCACTCCCTGTATGATCCCAGTGACTCCCAGTCTCTCTCAGTACATCCCAGCTGATCTCAGCATGCTCCCAGTCTCTCCCACTTCCTCATAGTTGCTTCCAGCGTGATTCTAGTTGCCCACAGCCACTCCAAGTCACCCTCAGTTCAATGCAAGTTGTTCCCAGTATATCCCAGTTGCCCTCAACATTGTTCAAACTGCCCTCAGCATGTTTCTGGTAACTCCAAGTATGATCCCAGTCCCCCTCAGTGTCATCCCAGTTCTACCCAGTGTGATCCCAGTTACACCCAGTCACTACCAGTATGATCTCAGTGGCCTCAGTATAGACAAAGTCACTCCCAGTTGCTCCCCGTTGGCCCCAGCATGATTCCAGTTGTACCCAGTGTTATCCCCTCCAGTATCATTGCAGACACTCCCAGTATATCCCAGCTGCCCACAGCATGCTCATTCCCAGTCACCCCAGAATCCCCAGTATGGTTCCAGTTGCTCCCAGGATGATCTCACTCATTCCCAGTATATCCCAGTTACCTCCAGCATGCAACCATCATTCCCAATTGTTCCCAGTAGCCTTCAGTGTGGTCCCAGTCAATCCCAGTATTTCCATGTCCGTGCTCCAGGTGCTGCTCCCAGCCCTGATCCGTGGGGATGGGAATGTCCTGCTCCCTTCCCGGGGCAGGGTCACACCTGAGCCAGGTGTGCAGGGCAGGACCTTGTCCTGAGCCCAAGCACTGTCCCACCTGCAGGATCTGCTTCCCCTCAGCCTCTTCCTCCTGCAGCCCCAAGCCAAGCTTGGTGCTGAACAAAGGGTTTGGGGCGGGCTCATGCCCTGGCGGGGGCTGTGCATCCCCTCTGCCCCCTCCCCAAATTCCCTCCAGGGGGCTGCAGGACCTGGGGCAGGAGCCCTGTGAAGAGGGAGAAGGGGGTGACACCAGGATGGGGGGGGGGGGGTCACACACGGTCTGGGGGAGACACACATGGCCCCTGAGGACCTCCCCTCGCCTTCTCCTACAGCACCAGGAGGATGAACCCCAACATGGCAACCCTAAATCCCAGAAGCATCTTGGGGTGTGGTGTCTGGTGGCAGCTTTCAGGGTGCTGGGGGAATCACAACTGCCCCAAAATCCCCTCCCAGCCCCACAGCCACTCCTGGATCCCCCAAACCACTACACAGCTCCTGGCCACAGCAAACCCTCGACCACTCTCTATAACATAAATATCCCCCAAAAAACAAAAAAAACCCCTTCCCATCTTCCCCAACACCCACCCAGCTCACAACCCTTCCAGAAGGCCCCCAAAGCCCCTCCCAGCACCACAAATGTCCCGAAGAACCACAAAAGCCTCTCTCAGTGCCCCCCAGGAGTCCCTAAAACCCCTCCCAGCCCCACCCGGAACTGACCAGGAGAGGTGGGGGACAGGAACATCCACAGTCCAGAGCAGCTCAGGCACTTCAGCAGGGATTTGGACACTTTGAGGGGGGCACCCCGGATGGGGAGACCCAGGCCAGAGACTGGGATAGACAACTGGAATTCCTGGAGAAAAGATGAGCTCAAATGGACACCTTCTGCTGGAAGAGCTACGAGATCATGGCCTTGGCTTAGGTGGTCCCAAAACACCCAAATCCTCCTGAATATTCCCCTGAACGCTGAGCATGAACAAATTCATGCTCACATCCCTGTAAAATGGTTCAGCTTTAGATGTCTTTGCTAAATTTCTCTATTTTTACCCCAATTCTGGGTGTTTGGATGGGATAAACAAGGACATTACTCAGGTAGGAAAGGATCAGCAAGATCCTCCAGCTTTGCTTGATGCCACCAGAAAAAACAAGTGGACAGAGCAGATGATAATTTTTGGGCTGTATTAATTAATTACCAATTAATTACCAATGTTGATCAGAGTCCCGATGGATGTTCCTGCCCCTGGGTTCATCCAGGTGCCTGTGGGGATACAGGAGGATGTGGAGAGCACCAGCCAGGTGTCTTCCCAACCTGGATCACAGGGAATTTGGGTCACCAGGGCTCTGCCCAACATGGATCCTCTGATGGGGTGATGGGTGTTGAGGTTGGAGATGCACATGAAGCTCTTCCCACAGTTGGGACACTCACAGGGCTTCCATTACCTGTGCCTCCACCGGTGTTTGGTCAAGTGAGAGCTCAGGGTAAATCTCTTCCCACACTCAGGACACTCATAGGGCCTCTCCCCAGCATGGTTGCACCGGTGCCTGATGAGATGGGAGTTGTGCTTGAAACCCTTCCCACAGTCAGGGCAGTGGAAGGGCCTCTCCTGTGTGTGAATCTGCTGGTGCAGGAGGAGATGGGAGCTGGTCTGAAACCTCTTCCCATACTTTTATGGCCTTAAAAGTAGCAGCAGTTAAAAGTAACAACTTAGCAAAAGAACAACCCTTAGCACCATTTAACTTAGCTTGTACCTCATGACTTAACCTTACTGACAGCCTGACTGACTCAGACACCCAAGGCACTCCAACCCCTCAGAGAGCAGCATTTCTGCCACATTTGCCAGGGCACAGGCGCTCGTGTGTGCACACAGAGAGAGTCAGTGCCAGGGAGCTGTGAGGAATTCCCCTGGAGGGCAGGGAGATGCTCCCTGTGGATGCTTTGGCATCTCCCCAGCAGTGAAGGGCTGAGCCTGGAGGAGTGGGGGATCAGCCCAGGCTCCGTGGTTGTTCAGGGATGCCCCGAGTGCAGCACATGGGAGAGTTCCCTGCTCAGAGAGGCCCCGCTCAGAGGGAGGTGCTGGCCCAGGAGAGCTCCAAGGGGCTCCTTGTGGAGCTCTGTTTGTAGGGCCCCAAGAGAGGGGCTTTGGGCACAGCAATGTTTCATCCTGGCCACACTTGGCATCCACAGCTTTCTTTGGAAGGGTGAGAACAGGGATGTTGTGCCTGAGGGAACAAGAACAGTTCCAGGGCTGCTCCTAAAGGAACCAGGATCTCGCTGGGCAGCAGCAGTGCCTGGGAGCAGACAGTGTTTGTGCTGAGCTCCAGAGGAGCTGAGCCCAGGGGCTGTTGGCCATGGCTGAGCCCCAGGGAGCATTTCTCAGCTGGCAGGGTGGGCTGAGAAGGGCAGGGGGGAATGCAGCAGCACAGGGACCATGGAACCATTGTGACACTGTGGGGTCTCATGGAGTCTTGGAGACCACTGTGACATTCCTGGGCATCATGGAGACAAGGGGACCTTTATGATGCAGTGTGGCTCCATGGAATGTTTGGATCATTGTGACATTGAGATCCCATCAAACCAAGGGTTCATTGTGACACCACGGGGCTTCCTGGAGCCCTGGAGAGCATTATGACACTTTGGGGTGTCATGGAACCAAAGGATGACACTGTGACACTGTGAGACCCCATGGAGCCAAATGTCCATTGTGACATTGCAAGGCCTCATAGAACCATGGAGAGACCATTCGGACACTTCACAGCCTCCTGGAACTGTGGAGAGACCATTGTGACCCTGAGGGGTCCCATGGAATCATGGAGTCCATTTTGAAACTAGGAAGTCCCATGGAATAAGCAAAGCACTGTGACACTGTGAGACCTCATGGAACCATGGAGAGACCATTGTGACCTGATGGTCCTCACAGACCCAAGAGGACCATTGTGGTACTGTGTGGCCTCATGAAACCAAGAGGCCTTTGTGACACTGCAGGTCTATATGGAAACAAAGGTCCATTGAGACATTGGGGGCCTCATGTCATCAGTGGTCCATTGTGACACTGTGGAGCCAAAGGAGACCATTGTGACAATGCAAACCTCATGGTCCAAAGGTCCATGGTGATAATGAAGGTCTTCTTGTAATCAAGGCGCCATTGCGACACTGCAGGGCTCCATAAAACCAAGGGAACACAGAACAACTCTGGCTGGTTTGGCCTCCAGGGAGTCATATGACTGGTCCAGCTGACCTTGGCATGTTGAGGGTCTCTTCTCATCTGCTACTGAAATACCAGGGCTTCCTGCTTTCCTTCCTATGGAAAAGAACTGCCTTTCTCCTCCAGGCATCCATGGCCAGAATTGGGATTTCACTGCCAAATTTCCTTATATCCAGGGATTGTTCCCATAGGAATATTGCCAGGACAAGTCTGGCTGGCCATGGTTTCACAAGGGTCACCTCTCATCTGTCTCCAAAACCCTGGGGAAGGCTCTGTGCTTCCCTTCCTATGGGAATGAACTGTCCTTCTTCTCCAGGCACCCATGGCCGAGATTGGGATTTCACCTCTAAAATTCCCTACATTCAAAGACTGCTCCCAGACAAAATCTGCCATTATTGACAAGTCTGGCTGGACTTGGCCTAGTGAGGCTCTCACCTGCCTTCCAAACACTGGGGCTCTGTGCTTTCTTCCTATGAAAAAGAACTGTCTTTCTTGGCCAGCGGCCCATGACCAGAATTGGGATTCCACCTCCAACATTGCCTGTCGTGAAAAAGATTGTTGGCTCACAATATTCCATGTATGGGGGAGGAAGGGGCAGGGGCAGCCTTGCCCTGCCCTGTTACCCAGCACTGCACTGCCCTGTAACCCCTGAGCCTCTAGTCCAGCCCAGCAGTGTCTGCCAGTCCCTGGCACACCAAAGGCAATGCTCCACACCCACCCCTGGAGTCCCAGCCCAGCTCCTGAGGGACCAAATGACTGAAAGTCCCACCTGGGGGAAGGGCCCAGGAAGACCAAGGATGTATTTAAGGCTGAACACAGGTCAAGGACACAGGTTGACCCTACCTCCTCTTGGAATTTCTGTCTGAACACTGCTGGAATCCAGGAGTTGATACCTGTGTATGTGCTTCTCTGTGTCATCTTTCTTCCTTCCTTCCTTCCTTCCTTCCTTCCTTCCTTCCTTCCTTCCTTCCTTCCTTCCTTCCTTCCTTCCTTCCTTCCTTCCTTCCTTCCTTCCTTCCTTCCTTCCTTCCTTCCTTCCTTCCTTCCTTCCTTCCTTCCTTCCTTCCTTCCTTCCTTCCTTCCTTCCTTCCTTCCTTCCTTCCTTCCTTCCTTCCTTCCTTCCTTCCTTCCTTCCTTCCTTCCTTCCTTCCTTCCTTTCTATTTTTGGCCTCTTGCAACGTTTGAGTAACTTAAAATTAAAGAGGCCTAGAGTTTGTGAAGTAAAATTCTCAAAGTTAAGGCTTTGAGAAGTGGTTTTTTTTGTTGACTGAATATCATATTAAACCTTTTGTCCAAGTTTCTCTGATTTTCTAAAGTTGCTAACAAAGGCTATTCTGTTGCTTCGAGCTCCTGAGAATCTCTTGTTGGTATTTCTCCAGTGCTTCTAACTCAGAGTGCACAAATAATTATAATTCCATTTAAATGTCTCATTGAGAGAATTGTTTGGGGGATGGGAGTCAGGGCTTCTCTGTCCTGCTTGGCACAGCCCAGGCAGGGCTTTCACAGCCACATTCCACATTCCATTTCCACCTGGACCCTCTGGTGCCTCTGAGTTCTGCTTCCCCAGCCCCAGGGACACTCTCCTTGTCTGCCCATTCCCCCACGGTCTCTGGGCAGGGATGGCCCCAGTGGGGGCTGCTGACATCCTCAGCAACTCCGAGGCTGCTGCTGAATTTGACTTCTCCAGAGGCTTGTTCAGCCTTCAGCTCTTCAGTTCAGAAATTCAGTGCCCCAGGGCTCATTAACATTCAGAACACCTTAAAAGCCAAGCCTCCGGGAATAATTTATGTCTTTTACTCTCCTATGGTTAATTAAATTGATTTCAGAAGTATATTCAAAGTGAATAAACTATGTTACCAGTACAAGGAGAAAAGAATTCTTTGTTGAGCCTTGTTTATATTTTCCTGTTTATACACTGATATCAGCAATCTCTAATTGATATTGAACCCCAGCCCCTCATCATGCAATCTGAATAGAGATGAAAATCAAGACCCTTTATGGCTGACAATCAGTCACACTCTGTCCCTACCCCCACCCCAACATTTCTCCATCCAACCCCTGGCACTCAGAGCAGTCTTGTGCAAACCTGAGCTTCCTCCACCCCAGGCTGTGCCTGCAGCTTTCAGCTCCTTGGCTAAAACTCCCACCTGCTTTCCTTGGAGAAGGAGCTGCCTGAGACACAGAGGGATGTTCATTTATTGTCAGCAAACAAAACCGAAGGAAGGCACAGCTCCATAAAAACAAAGGTAATTCCTCAGCTGGATATTAAGTCACTTTCCACAGCAGACAGTCTCAGACCAATTGAAAACACGTTCTGTGCCCAGCACAGATCCCAAGATGCCCCAAACCCTCCCTGCCCCGATTCTGCCCGAATTTGCTCTTTGCACACACGAGTCACACACTGAAGTCAGGAGCTCCCTCCATGCCCAGAGGGAGGAAAGGAGAGAAAGTGGCTGAAGAGCTCTCTTGTGCAGAGCTACAGCTGCACTAATGCCAATCTTCTGGGCTCACAGGAACGTGATCCAACAGCCTCTGCAGCATCTGTTCCCTGGGCAGAAATCTGACTGGATAAGCCAGGCCCAAGGAGTTTTGGGCAATGGAGCCACATCCAGGGGTGTCCCCAGGGCTCAGGATTGGGGCCAGGGCAGTGAAATCTCTTTCTTGCTGATCTGGACGAGGGCATGGAGGGCACCCTCAGTCAGTGTCCAGGTGAGCCCAAGCTGGGTGGGAGTGTGGCTGTGCTGCAGGGCAGGAAGCTCTGCAGAGGGATCTGGACAGGCTGGAGCCATGGGCCCAGGACAATTGGATGAGGTTCACCAAGGCCAAGGGCTGGCTCCTGCCCTGGGCTCACAGCCACCCCAAATCCCTGGCTGTGCCCTGCCCCGGATCCCCACTGCCTCATCAGGTTTGTGTCCTTTGGGGTCAGGAACTGGTAAGACTTAAGAGGCAAGAGAAGGATTCTCTTCAGTGCTAAAATATAAATGTAAAATCACAGAATTTATTGAACATTGAACCTCCTCCCTCAACAATGTGAGACATCCCAGCAGCATCTGACACGTCCATCATCCAGAAGGGATTTCTGTACAAAATTAATTTTAGGCAAAGATGATGCTATGATAGATATAAACACAGTCAAGTTGTTGTACCAGCCTGCTCTGCCTGGAGTGCAGTTAAAACAGCTTGAAGATTGTTCTATTTGCAAAGCTTTCAGTGATGGATGGACAAAGGGAAGCCAAGCTGCTTTTGGTGTTGAGGAAATGCTGAAACCAGCCTGAGTCATTTAAACTCATCCTGTTCTTGCTGGGATGAGGAGCCCCTCAGCCTTCCCTGCTCCGGGCTGAACAAGCCCAGCTCCCTCAGCCCCTCCTCACAGCCAAAGGGTTCCAGCCCCACCTTGGAGGCCCTTCCCTCACCCTGCTCCAGCTGCCAGACATCTTTCCTGCCCTGGGGAACCCAAACCAGGCCCCAGTGATCTGGATAATCCACGGCCTTGATGTCCTGGTCACACAGCCCTGGCCCCTTGTCCCCGTGTCAGGCTCTGGGGTTGATTTGTGGAACATCCTTGGGGGAGGCTGTGGCTCCAGGTGGAGCAGGGGGATCCCGGGGGACAGGGGACCCTGCTGGGCATGAACAGCATTGGACTTGTCTGGGGAAACTGTGAGGAGGGGCTGGGGCAGAGTGACCAACCCAGTGACCTCACACAGCCCTGCTGGGATGTCACACAGCCCCTCCTGTGATGTCACACAGCCCCTCCTGGGATGTCACAGCCTGCCCTGTGATGTCACAGAGACAGCCTGTGATGCTCAATGACCTCACATACCCCACTCTGTGATGTCATAGCCCACTCTGTGATGTCATAGCCCACTCTGTGACCTCATGTTACCAGATGATAAATTGCCCACCACAGGTGAGCTAACACAATTCCTGTTCTCCAAAACCACTGGCCTCTGGAAACTGCACAATGCCCGTTGTGTGAGAAGGAGAACTGGAAGTTCCCCAGCCTCAGTGTCCTGCCAGCTCAGCCAGGCTGAACTGGAACATTGGGGTTAATGACCACCAGGGACCACCAGAGAGACCCCCAGGACAGAAGAAGCCATGGGTAAAGAGGAGGGGAAATATGTTCATGATTGTGGGCAAATGATTATCATATGTGTGTTCAGTCCAGGACAGTCAATGAATATGTTTGCAAAGTACAGAATATCAACAGAAACTTTCCTGTACTCAGCATGCACGGCTTTGGGAGGAGCTGTCCCCTGTGTATCCAGCCAAATAAAGAATGCTGCTTTTTAATGCTACATTGGTGTTCAGGAGTTTTTAATTTTACTGAATTTTTGGTAACACTCGCACTGCCCAGGGAAGCTCTGTCTCCAGCTGTTCACAGAGAAGGGCTGGTGGGAGATGTGGTGCTCAGAGGCTGTTTGGGGTACACTGACAATGAAATTATTGAGTTTTTAAATACTCTGTGAAAGAATGAGGGGCATCTACAAAACTTCTACATTGTACTTAGAGAGAGCAGAATTTGGCCTATTCAGGATGCAGTTTTGGAGAATACCAAATCAGGTACTAATTTTTTTTTTAGGGAAACAGCCTTTAAAAAGCAAGGTTTCCCAGGAACAATGGAGACAATTAAAGAAAGAAATCTTGTAGGAGCTGCCTGTTTCTCTGTGCCAAAAAGTCAGATAGAAAAGGAAATGACTGGCCTGATAGGGCATGGAGCTTTTCCAGGAACTCAGGGTTAAAAGAAGATGAATCACCTTTGGACAGAGGGAGACAGGCAACTCAGGAAGTGTTTCAGGATGTCGCTAAGTAATGCAGAAAGAAAAACAGAGAGGTGAAAGTTCTATTAGGATTTAACCTGGCTGCTTCTGTGAAGGATAACAAAAATGATTTTAGAAATACATTAATGGCAAAAGAAGGGAAAAGGAGAAGCTCTATTGTTTATTAGGGGGGATATGGTTACCAAAGATGAGGAAAAGGCTGAGACACTTAACCCATTCATTGCCTCAGATTTCAACAATAGGACAAGTTGTCCCCAGGACAAGTGTTCTCCTGAGCTGGTAGATGGGGACAGGGAGCAGAACAGATCCCTGTAATCCAGGAGGAAGCAGCTGGGGACCTGCTGAGCCACGCAGGTGCTCACAGGTGTCTCTGGCACCAGATGGGATCCATCCTAGGGGGATGAGGGAGCTGCTGGATGAGCTCCCCAAGCTGCTCTCCATCATTTCTCATCAGTGCTGGCTCAGCAGGGAGGTGCCAGAGGACTGGAGGTGCCAATGTGAGCCCATGCCCAAGAAGGGCTGGAAGGAGGATGTGGGGAAGTGCAGGCCTGTCAGCCTGACCTGGGTGCCTGGTGAGGTGATGGAACAGATCACCTTGAGTGCCATCACAGGGCACCTACAGGATGGCTGAGGGATCAGAACCAGCCAGCGTGGATTTCAATATCTGCACTGATGATCTGGATGAGGGCATTGAGTGCAGCATCAGCAAATGTGCAGATGGCACCAAGCTGGGTGTGAGTGTGGATGTGCTGGAGGGTAGGAGGGCTCTGCAGAGGGACTCGGACACCAGTATGACACTGACATTGCAGGGTGTCATGGCACCAAGAATCCATTGTGACACTGCAGGATCTTGTGTCACCGGGGGTCCATTGTGACACTGTGCAAACAAAGAGTCCATTGTGTCACTGGAGCTTTATGGAATTCGGGGGCCCCTGTGACTCCATGGGGCCTCATGAAATCAAGAAGACAGTTGTGACACTTTTTGTCCTTGTGGAAACAAGGAGACCACTGTGACACTGCTGGACCTCGTATAACCAAGAGGCCATTGTGACACTAGAGGGACTCATGGACTGAAGGAAACAATTTTGGCACCATGGTGCCCCATGGGACCAAGAGGCCATTGTGACACTGTGGAACCAAGGAGAGCATTGCTGCACTGAGACCTCATGGAAACAAGGATCCACTGTGACACTGCAGGCCCTTGATGGACCAAGGTGCCATTGTGACACTGCAAGGCTGAAGGATACAAGGGAATTTGTGACACCCAGGGGCTCCATGGAACCAAAAGAAAATTGTGACACTGGGAGGCCTCATGAAATCATGGAGACCATTGTGACACTCTAGAGCCTCATGGAACTGTGATGTCACCAAAGTAGCTCTGAGTGTGGATCTGCTAGAAGGTAGGAGGGCTCTGCAGAGGGACCTGGACAGGCTGGATCCAGGGCCCAAATTCAAGAAGGAGAGGTTTAACAAAACCAATTTCGGGCCCTCTACTTTGGCCACAACACCCCCTGCAGTGATTGGCTGGACTGGGGCCAGGCAGAAAGGGACCTGGGAGCACTGATGGACAGCAGGCTGGACATGAGCCAGCAGTGTGCCCAGGTGGCCAAGAAGGCCAATGGCACCTGGCCTGGATCAGGAATGGTGTGGCCAGCAGGAGCAGGGCAGTGATTCTTCCCCTGTGCTCAGCACTGTTTGGGCAGCACCTCGAGTACTGTATCCAGTACTGGGTCCCCAATTTAAGATGGACATGGAGGGGCTGGAGCGTGTCCAGAGAAGGGCAACAAGGCTGGTGAGGGGTCTGGAACACAAGTCCTGTGAGGAGTGTATGAAGGAGCTGGGGTTGTTTATCCTGGAGAAGAGGAGGCTCAGGGAGACAAGGTGATGTCAGGGCACAGGTTGGACTTGCTGATCTCCAAGGACTTTTCCAGCCCAGCTGATTCTGTGATTCTCTGATACCACCCCTGGAGCAGTTGCAGGATGAGTCCTGGGCCTCCTCTTCACAAGGTCCAGCAGCCCAGGTCCCTCAGCTTCTCCACACAGCCCCAAAGCCCATCCTGTCAGTCCTGCAGAGCCTCTCCAGCCCCTCCTCATTGCCCACAACAGGGAGCCCCACACCCAGACACAGCAGCCCAGATGTGCCCCCCTGGCCTGTGGTGCCTCTGGCAAGGGAGCAGGACGAGGCACTGCAGGACCCTGCAGACAATTCCTGAAGCACTTGGAGGATGATCCTGCTCCCCAAACAATGTTCCCATGGTGCCAGCTCAGAAACCGAAATAAGGAGTAGGGCCAGAAGTGCAAGGGGAAACAGGGATGGGCTGTTTGCAAGGGAGGGGACAGGGATGAGCAAGAGGAAGAAATCTGGATCAGGAAAGATGAAACAAAGCAAAGGTGAATAAAAGCAAGTGCTCAGGGCAGTTTGGGGGTGGCTGCCAGGCAGCCCTGGCTCTGGCCAGCAGCGTCTGCAGTGGGACAGGAAACTCACAGCTCATGAGAACAAACTTCCTGGCTGACTTCAGAGGCCACGACAAACCTGAGTGGTTTCCCTGCCGTCCCCCAGGCCCCAGGGGCTGATGGCATTTGTGCTCACTCAGCTCCATGTCCCCACAGCAGCACCATGGGGGTGCTGACCCTGCTGTGTGCAATGCAAACAGGGGCTCCTGAGCCAGTGCTGCCGTGTGTGTGCCTGCAAGGATGTGGCTCCTGTGTGAGCTGGGGGAGAGGCCAGGGCTGCAGAGGGGGGATGTTGTTGGCAGGTGCATGAGGACGCTCTGGGACGCTGCCCTGGGGTGTCCAGCGCAGTGGGGATGGATCAGCCCCTGCTCTGCTGCTCCTTGCCAGGGTGTCCCCCTTGCAGGGAGCTTGCAGAGCACCAGCCATGCTGTTTGCCCCCAGCCTGCCCACGGCCAGCCTGGGGCTGCTCCCGGGGCTTTTCTGTGCTCAGCATTGGGCTGGCCAAGTGTTGTGGAGAGAGGCTGGCCAAGGAGCCTGGAGCCCCCAGGCCCTGGCCTGAGGCGTCAGCGCTGCCCCAGCAGTGCCCATGGCCTGTCCCTGCTGCAGCCACGGCACTGCCACCCCCAGGGCTGTGCCCGGCCCCGAGAGCACTCAGGCCCTGCAGCAACACGAGGGCCAGGAGGGCAGCGGGGCAGTGGCACGGGAGCAGCACTGGCAACACCAAGTGCTGCTGCTGCTGCTGGGCACAGCTGCTGTGCCAGCACTGATCTGCCCCCAGCTCTGCACACAGACATTGCTGCTGCAGCTCCAGAGAAGGGAACAGAAGGGGCATCTCTGGAGAAATCTTTGCTGGGAGAATCTTTATTTTATTTTGTTTAAAGTTACCAAGAGCGCAGCCCCACATTGACACAGTCTCTGGGTCACAGAAAACATGGAGAAAATCAAAAGGAAATACAGCACAAATAATGACATTTCTTTCTGTACAATATTGAAAAGCTAAAACAAAGGAAAGTAAAGAACAAACCAACAAGCAAACCAACAAGAAGAATCAAAGGAGACTTTTATTACAAGTGATTTTCAGAAATTGGCCAGCAGTTTACTGTTTCTGAAACCATCTAGTGTTCAGTCTCCACATTGCAGCCTTGAGCTCCTGATTCCTCAGGCTGTAAATGAGAGGGTTCAGGGTTGGAGGCACCACTGAGTACAGAACTGACAGGGCCAGATCGAGAGATGGGGAGGAGATGGAGGGGGGCTTGAGGTTGGCAAACACTGCAGTGCTTAGGAACAGGGAGACCACAGCCAAGTGAGGGAGGCAGGTGGAAAAGGCTTTGTGCCGTCCCTGCTCAGAGGGGATCCTCAGCACAGCCCTGAAGATCTGCACATAGGAGAAAACAATGAACACAAAACAGCCAAATACCAAACAGACACTAACAGCAATGAGCCCAATTTCCCTGAGATAAGATTTGGAGCAGGAGAGCTTGAGGATCTGGGGGATTTCACAGAAGAACTGGCCCAGGGCATTTCCATGGCACAGGGGCAGGGAAAATGTATTGGCCGTGTGCAGCAGAGCATTGAGAAAGCCACTGGCCCAGGCAGCTGCTGCCATGTGGGCACAAGCTCTGCTGCCCAGGAGGGTCCCGTAGTGCAGGGGTTTGCAGATGGACACGTAGCGGTCGTAGCACATGATGGTCAGGAGGAAATACTCTGCACCAATGAAGAAGGCAAAGAAAAAGAGCTGAGCAGCACATCCAGCATAGGAGATGTTCCTGGTGTTCCAGAGGGAATTGTGCATGGCTTTGGGGACAGTGGTGTAGATGGAGCCCAGGTCGCTGAGGGCCAGGTTGAGCAGGAAGAAGAACATGGGGGTGTGCAGGTGGTGGCCGCAGGCTACGGCGCTGATGATGAGGCCGTTGGCCAGGAGGGCAGCCAGGGAGATGGCCAGGAAGAGGCAGAAGTGCAGGAGCTGCAGCTGCCGCGTGTCTGCCAATGGCAGCAGGAGGAAGTGGCTGATGGAGCTGTTGTTGGACATTTCTTGTGTCTTGGCATGGGAATCTGTAAAATAAATAATCATGGAATATTTCAGTTTGGAGAGGACTTGAAATATCCAAACCCAGCTTGGTGGCACTTTCCCCCCACTGCCTGCCCAGGGCTCTGCTGCCTGGAGCTGTCCCTGCCAGCAGCTGCTTCCCTGTGCCCAGGGCTGGGTCCTGCCAGTGCTGCCAGAGCCCAGCCCAGCCCTGGGGGCTCAGCTCTGCCCTGCAGACCCCTCCCAGCACAGGGCACTGCCCAGGGTCAGCTCTGCCTCTGCAGGCTCTGATGGCAACATCACAGCAACCCTGAGGAGGCTGGAAAATTGACACTGATGCTGCCTGTAACTGCTGATTTCTGTGACTGACTGCTTTATTAAGATCCAAGAAAAAATATTATATTTTTCCCAACCTGAACTGAGCGATTAATATCTATATGCAATTTCCCATCTACGCAACACAGAGCAGTCGATTAAAAAAAGCTGGAATTTAGTTTTTATGCAGCCCCTGACTAGCTGTGTTCCCTCTATAATCTACTTGGAAATGCTCTGCTGTTAAATATCATGTTGGGAGCAGCCCTGAACAATGCAGCATCCTCACCACACAAGAAGAAAACTTCCAAGCCTCACCAGCTGTCTCCTTCCACCCAGATCTTGTCCCCCAGTGCTGGGAGCAGCTCCCAGGGCTGGCTGAGAGCTGTCCCTTGCAGGCAGCAGAGTCCCTGCCCCAGCACAGCGCCCTGGGCTGCAGGACCCTGCTCTGCACCACAGCCCTGGGCACCCCTGGCTGCTCTGCACAAGAGATCATCAGAGAATGTACTCACACAGTCTGCAGGCATTGGGATGTTGCAGCTTTAGGAGATCACTGCAGGAGCTGCAGCTGCATTGTCCTGCAGCCAGAGGCTTCCTGTGTCAAGGGCTGGGAGTGATTCTGCCCCAGGCACTTCTGAGCATCTTCCCAGCCCTGACTGATTGAAGCTCTCTGTGCCTCTGTGCTGTGCCCGGGGTGGCTGCAGGCAGTGCCCCAGCCCTGCTGGGCTGGGAGAAGAGCTGCTCATCAAGAGAAAGAGCTTTTGAAGCTCTTCTTGCTTGCCAGGATCGCTTTCTGAGCCAGGAGCCAAGCCCAGCTCATCAGCACAGACACAGCAGAAGGACTTTAATGACCCTCTTGGGGTTTGTGCTGAGGCCCTGAGCATCAGTCCCTGAGTGGGAGCTGAAGAAACCTCTCAAGAACTCCAAGTCACAATCAAACTCCAAAGTTTCCTAAAGTTTTAATGGGTCCCACTGAGGGACACAACTGAGAAATTGTCCCCAGGTTCCAGTCAGAGCAGAAAATTGGAGGCAGAGATGACAAGTGGGGACAAAAAGAAGCCAAGTCTTGGTGCCCTGGGGTACAGCAGGGTCTGTGCCACCAAGGGCTGGGAGGAGACACCTTGTCCTGAGCCACTGGGGCCTCCTGGCACAGCCCCAGCAAGGCTGGCCACTGGCACCCCTTGTCCTGCCCTCAGCATCCCCCCACATCCCAGTGGCCTCAGGGATGTGCTGGGACGAGTCCCTGGGGAGCCTTGGTCAGGAATGGCCCTGGGGGCTCCTTCATGCTCCCAGGGACTGCAGGTTTTTCAGAGGACTTTGGGTTTTGCTTTTTCCTTGCAATCTGTGAGAGCTTTGTGCAATCATGGCTTCCAATTATCTGCTTTAATTAGTCTCTTGAGAGCCTTTGTCAGTAACAACACTCAGTGGGGCTGATTAATGCTTCAAGATACTTCAGTTTTTTTAAGGTACTTGGAGGTTCCCTTTTGACACCAACTCTTCTAGTAGTTTATGCAATCATGGTCCCAATTATCTACTTTAATTAGTCCCTTGAGAGCTTTACATTGACATTCAGTGGGTCTCATTAATACATTGAGATACTCAAAGTTTTAAAGGTAGTTTGGATTTTCCTTTCCTCTCTGACTCTCTGAGAGGTTTTTGGGCAATCCTGGTATCCAGTTCTTTCCTCCAAGGAGTCCATGAGGAGCCTGTGTTGCGTATGGACTTCAGTGAGACCCATTAATGCTTTGAGACACTTTGGGTTTTTCTTCTGCCTTGGACTCCTGGAAAGGTTTGTGCAATCTCCTCTCAGGCCCTGAGGTTCAAGGGCTCAGCACCAAATGCACCACGGGGCTGATTGGGACCAAGCAAGTCCTGACAAACCATGGCTCTGCCTTGATTTCCCTCTGGTCTGGTGCCATTCATTAGGAAAATTTTCAAATCCAGTTATGGAGAAATATTTCCAAGAGATTCTAAGAAATACACGTTCTTATTTTGAAGAATGTATTTCATTGCTATTCTCATTAGAGCAGGGGTGATTCCAGCATTCTGTGATTGATATTGATGCAGGCTCTCTCCTCAGGTCTGGCCTGCTCACAGAAGCTGTGCCTTGAGGTCTGACCCAGTGTGGACAACCTTGCTGCACATTCCCAACTCCATCCTGTCTGTCCTCACTCACCTGGGACCTGCTTTGCTTGGAGAACTGGCTGCACACAGGCCAAAAGGAGTGTTCCCCCCTCCCCTTTTTTTTTTTTTTTTTTCTGTTTTGAAGCAATCTACAACTCCTTAATGTCCCCATTGAAAACAGACACCTTCTATTACTGTGTGCTAAAGCCAAGGTGCCACCAAGCAGCTTCCCCTTCCCCAAGGCAGAACCCTGCAAGAAATGCTTGAGTCCTTTGGACTCCTTGGTTCCCTGAAGCCTTGCAGTGTCACAAAGGCCCCTTGGTTCTGCACTGTCACAATGGAGATTTGGGTCCATGGTGTCCCACAGTGTCACAATGCTCTTTTTGGTTCCATGAGGCCTTGATCTGTCACAGTGGACTTTTGGCTCCTCGAGGTTCCATACTCTCAACAATGGTCTCTGTAGTTCCAGAGTGTCACAATGGACTCTTGGTTCCAGGTGGCCCCACAGTGTCACCGTGGTCTCCTTGGTTGCACAAGGCCGTGCAGTGTCACAATGGCTCACAGGTTCCATGAGGCCCCACAATGTCACAGTGGACCCTTGGTCCCATGAGTTTCCCCAGTGTCACAATGGTTCCTTGGCTCCACGTGGCCCAGGTGTCTCACAATGGACTCTTGGTTCCGTGGGGCCCCGCAGTGTCACAGGGGTTTCCTTGGTTCTGTAGGGTCACAATGGACACTGCAGCGCCCCCTGCTGGCCGGGAGGACCTGGCACTGTGCGAGCACCTCCTGGTGGCCGACCCCTGCAGCTGTGAGTGGCTTGTACTGGTTTGTACTGGTTTGTGCTGGGATGGGGTGCTGGGGGTGACTGGATTGTAGTGGTTTGTACCGGGTTATACAGCGATATTCCGGATTTTACTGGGTTAAACTGGGGTGTACTGGATTATACTGGGAGGGGTCTTGGGGATGCTTGGCACTCCACTGGGATCAGCTTCTGGGGATGCTGGCCTTACTGATTTATACTGGAATGGAGCTTAGGACCTACTGGGAGTGACTTCAGGTTGTGCTTACTGGTTTATACTGGGAGCTGCTGCTACGGGCTCAGGGACGGCTCCCAGTGCTTACTGGGTTATACTGGTCCCCACCCAGTGTAAACCTGGGAGCCCCCAGACCACACAGGGAATGAGTTTGGGTGCATGAGGCCTTACTGGTTTATACTGGGAGCTGCTGGCACAGGCCTCAGGAGCTCCGGAGTAGCTCACAGTGCTTACTGGTTTATACTGGTGCCTTCCCAGTCCACACCTGGGAACACTGGTAGGCACTTGTGGCCACGCAGGACCTCAGGGCTGAGCTGGCCTTCACCAGGGCCTTGCTGAGCCGCAGCTTCTCCAACTTCTCAGCCTGGCAACACTGCCTGTGGCTGCTGATGCCCACCAGGAACTATGGCAAGGGCACTGCCCCCTGGAAGGCTGAAGGAAGGTGAGGGACTCCCCAAAACAACTCCCACAATTTTGCAAGATCCCCAAAATTTTCCAGCCCTTCCCTCACCTAAAGTGGGAGCTGGTGGGTTCTGTTGCATTGAATGGGTAGACCTGGTGTTCCTAAATCCCTATTGACTTCAATGGTAGATCTGGTTTCCCTAAATCCCCACTGAATTTAATGGGTAGACCTCAACTCCTGGATACCTGGGTGCCCTCACTGATATATTGGGATTTCCCCCGGTGTCCCTCTGAGATTTTGGGGTGTCTCCTTTGCCCACCCCAGAGCTGGGACTGCTGCAGAATACCATCTTCACCAACCCCATGCACCAAAGCACCTGGGTGTACCTGCCCTGCACCCTCTCCTGAGTATACTCAGAGTTCCCTCCCACCCCTGATGTCCTTACCTGGAGTTCTGGGGTACCCCTGAATGTTGGGGTGTCCCCCGACAGCCCCACAGCTGCCAAGGGTCATCTGTGTCCATGTTGACAGGGAGGACGGCAGCCATCACCTTCTCCTGGTCTGTCAGGGTGAGTCAGGGCACTTGGATGCCCCAAAAACAACCAGGATATCCCTGAAAATTATCTGGGTACACCTGGATATTTCCCAAAATCAGCTGGATCCCCCCATACAATCACCTGGGTACACCTGGCTATCCCCAAAAATCACCTGGGTACCCCCAAAAATCACCTTGATACACCTGGGTAGCCCTTGCATACCTGGATCACCAAAACCCCTTGCGGCCTCCCAAAACTAGTGTCTCAAAAATCCTCATTGCTTTCATTGGGTAGGCGTGGTGCTCCCAAAACTTATTGCTTTTAAAGGTTAGACCCACTGTCCCTAAATTCTTATTCATTCAATGGGTTAGACCTGGAGTCCTGTTTATCTCCATTTATCTCTACAAATCCCTCCCAGTGGTCCCACTTTTGATTCAGTGCTCCCAGTCACCCCAGTGTCCCCCTTTAGCCCTTCCCAGTGCTCCCAGTTTGAACAGTAACTCTTCCCAATCAAGCCCTATCAATGGGTAGACCTGGTGTCCCTAAATCCCTATTGAGTTCACCAGGGTAGACCTGGTGTCCTTCAATCCCCTTTGACTTCAGTAGGCACAGCTAACGTCCCAAAACTTTTGGCGCTAAAAATCCCAATTTTGGGCTTGGAATTCCCAGATTTTGGGCTGAAAATGGACATTTTTTGGCTTACCTGGAGGCACAGCTGCAGTATAGACAGCAGGTGAATCATCAGGGATTCGGGACTGGCCTCCAGGAATTCATCCAGAACATGCAGAGCATTGGCACTGCAATCCTGGAGCAGAAATTCCCAGAATTCAGCCCAAGATTTCCTCCAAATTTCCTCACATTTCCCTATTTTGGGGCCAAATTTCCTCAAAATCCCATTGATTTTAATGGATAGACCAGGTGTCCCTAAATCAATATTGACTTTAATGGGATAGACCTGGTGTCCATAAGGCCCTATTGATTTCATTAGTCATGTCTGATGTCAAAAAAATGTGTATTGGGAGATTGATATTACAAGAGATGAGGCAACTGAGAGACACTGTAAAAGATGGTTTATGGCCTCATGGTGTCAGTCCCATAGAAGGGTGAGACATTAAAGGTGTTACATCCAATGCCGTAACATCAGAAGCTGCCTCATTCTTAGTTACAAAGCTTTATGTTTGTTTTTTAGCCAATCAAACACATCTGTGAAGTTTGCCAGCATCCTCTTACCCCAATCACTAATTGCTTTTCTTCCCATGGCTTTGCAGTAATGTGTCATTTTTCAACCAATCCTAGAACACCTCACCAACCTACATTGATATATCTTAAACTTCTAACTAACATTATAAAAGGTTTTATTGCTAAACTTTACAATCTTTTACTATCTTACTTAACATACTGCTTTGCTTACAGAATGCATATTTCTGTTTGCTTAAAACATAGATCTAATTATACTAAAAAATTATATTCCTGTTTTATATCTATTTTACTTTTAATGCTCTGATTGTCCAAGATTTCTCCAAGGTCTTAGGCCAAACCTTGTTTCCATCTCAATCTCTGAGCCTGTATGCACAAGGCCCTGAGAGCTCCCTGTGCCTGCATTTCCCACACCACCTGTCATCTCTGCCTCCAATTTCCTGCTCTCACTGGAACCTGGGGACACTTTCTCAGTCTTGGCCCTCAGTAGGACCCATTGGAGTTCGATTCTGACTGAATTATTGAAATTCAAACCATGGTCCTGCCTTGATTTCCCTCTGGTCTGGTGCAGTTCATTCAGAAGTTTTTCAATTCCAGTTATGGAGAAATATGACAAAGACCTTCTTAGAAATATACATTGCCATTTTCAAGGCTGTATTTTATTACTGTTCTCTTTAGAGCAGAGGTGATTGCAGCATTCTGTGATTGATATTTGTGAGAAATGGATTTGTAAAGCATTTTCAAAGCCTGACTGAAAGCTCACACAGTCTTGTACATATGGATGCAAACTCTGAGATAAGGTGTGCTGACTTAGAAAGGCCATGGAATAGAGAAGGCATTGCTGAGAGAGAGATTGAACTAGAAACAAGTTTCAAACAATGGCCTTGCAAAAAGATCAGATATTTTGGAGAATTAGAACTGTGAAAGATGAATTGTGGCAAGACTATGTGGAATAAAATACAAGGTGATTGGTGTTAGAATTATTAGCACCATTGTGTGGCAAAAGCTAATAGGCTGAAAAACATTTATAAAATATTGTAACCAGGAAATAACTTGGCTTTGGATAGAATGGCATGTAGTTTTAAATCTCTTATGTTTCACCCTTCAAGGAGTCTGATAATGGAAGAAAATCTTTTTGAAACCCCTCTCAGTTGCCCCATCTCTGTAGAGCTGGGGTTTTCCAACAGTGCTGAGCCCCTGGAAATCAGTCCCTGAGAGGGAGCTGAAGGAAAACTTCTCAAGAACTCAAAATTAAATTGAAACTCCAAAGTTTCTTGAAGTTTTAATGGTTCCCACTGAGGGATAGGACTGAGAAAGTGTCCCCAGGTTCCAGTTAGAGCAGAACACTGGAGGCACTGATGACAGGTGGGGACAAGCAAGGGAAAGGTGTCTCTGATGCTGAGCACACCTGGATGTGTTTCAGGAATGCCAAGGGCCAAGGGCTGAGCCCCAGCCCCTGGCAAGGCAGATCCTGTCCCTCCCTCATTGCTCAGGGCTCTTCCCGGGCCCCTGGGCTCTGGCCATGTGCAATGCCAAGGGCAGCACCATGGGGCGGCCCCTGCCAGGCTGCTGAGCAGGGACAAGGAGGCAATGAGGCCCCAGCACAGCAAGGCTCACTTGTCCCCTGCTGGCCTCAGGCCCAGGGCCAGCCTGCATGGCCCAAGTGCTGCAGGAGTTGGCTGTGTCAGGGCCTTTCAGCTGCTGCCCATCCCTGTGCCCTCTGCAGCCCAGGCTGTCCTACGGTGTCCATGCCCTGCGCCTCTGTCCCTGCAGGCTGTCGTCATCCCCCGGCTGCCCCACCTCGCTGGCCCCTTCCTTTGCTGACAGCTCTGCCTCCTGCCTGCCTCTGCCTGCACACACAAAGCCTTGGGCTGCTCCAGACTCCTTCTGGGGGATGTGTTGCATCACAGCCCTGCCCTGGGAGAGAATTTCCTTTCTCCTTCGGACCATTATGGACGTCCCCAGCTTCCCTTGACATTATTTTTTCTATCTCTGGCTGATTTCTACTATGGGAAAAGGATCAATCATCTCTTAAACCACTCTTCAGTCCTTTCCAGGGGTCTCCTACTCTGTCCTAAATCTACAGTCCACTGGGCACTCTGAGCTCCTTCGTCCCTATAGGGTATTGGTGTGCTTTCAGCCTCCAAACCCCACCTTGGGAGATCTCTGGGCTCTCTCTAAGGGGCTGGCAAATGAAAACCTTTTGCCTATTGTCTTAAGAAAATCACAAGGGGGCAAGGTAGCCAGACATGTCTGTACTGGCTACTTTTGTCTGGGCACATTCCTTGGATAGATGGAATTTTGGAGGTAGAATCCCAGTTTTGGCTTTTGACACCTAGGTGAGAGAGCAGTTCTTTTCCACTGGAAGGGAAGCACTGGGCCCCAGTGTTTGGCGGTAGATGAGAGACAGCCATCAAGAGGCCAAGGCCAGCCAGATGAGACAATACTGGCAGATTTTGTCTGAGATCTATCCTTGGATAGATGGAATTTTAGAGGTGGAATATCAGTTTCAGACATGGTTGTCTGAAGAAGAAGGATGGTTCAGTTCCATAGGAAGGAAAGCATGGAACACTGGTGTTTCAGGAGGAGATAAAATGTGGCCATCAGAGGCCAAAGGCAGTCAGACTTCTCTGTTCTGGCAGCTTTTGTCTGAAAGCAACCCTTGAATATAGGGAATTATGGAGGTGGAATACCACATTTAGCCATTTCTGTGTACATAAGAAGGACGATTATTTTCTATAGGAAGGAAAGCACAGAGCCCAAGTGTTTGAAAGGCAGAAGAGGCCACTGGTTGTTCATGGGAGGCCAAGACAGCCAGACCTGTTTGTCCTGGCAGCTTTCATGACGGAGTAATCCTTGGATATACAGAATATTGGGGGCTGAGTCTCAATTTTGACCTTGTACACCTTGATGAAAAGGACGGTTCTTTTCCATTGGAAGGAAAGCAGTGAGCTACAGTGTTTCAAAAGCAACTGAGAGGCAGCCCCCAAGAGGCCAAGTGCAGCCAGACCTGTCTGTCCTGGCAGCTTTCACTTGGGAACAATCCTTGGTTGTATGGAGTTCTGGAGGTGGAATCCCAGCTTTGACCATGAACGCCTGCTTGAGATGGATGTTTTTTTTCCTATAGGAAAGAAAAGCATGAAGCCCAAATGTTTTGGAAGAAGATGAGAGGTGGCCATCCTTAGGCCAAGCCTGACCTGTCTCTCCTGACACCTTTCATCTGGGGGCTATCCTTGGATGTAGAGAATTTTGGAGGTGGAATCTCAATTTCGGCTGTGGGGGCCTGGAATGGAAGAAGAGTTCTTTTCATTAGGAAGGAACGCACAGACTGCCAGTGTTTCAAAAGGCAGACAAGAGCCAGTCCTCAGGAAGCCAAGGCTAGCCAGACTTGTCAGTCATGGAAAATTTTTGTATGGGAGCTGTCCTTGGATATATGGAATTCTGGAGGTGGATTCCCAATTTTGGCCATGGGCACCTGGATGTCAAGGTGTTTTTTTTCCCTGTAGTCAAGAAAAGCACATGGTCCCAGTGTTTCAAAGGTAGATGAGAGGTGGCCCCAGGGTGGCCAAACCAGCCAGATTTCATCTGGGAACAATCTTGGCATATAAGGAAATTTAGAGGAGGAATCCCAATTTTGCCGATGGACACCTGGAGGAGAAGGACAGTTCTTTTCCACAGGAAGGAAAGCACAGAGCCCCAGTTCTTCAGAGCAGCCCTCGACATGCCAATATCAGCCAGACCTGTCAGGAGGCCCCTGGGAGGCCCAGCCAGCCAGACCTGTTCCATGCTTCTTTGGTTACATGGGCCCCACAGTGTCACAATGTTCTTGATTCCATGAGTCCCTGTATTGTCACAATATTCTCCTTGTCACAATATTCTCCTTGCTTCTGTAGTGTCACCATGGCCCCAGGGATCCTTGCTGTGTCACAATGGCTCTTTGGTTCTCTGGGCCCCACAGCTTCATCACTGACCCTTGGTTCCCTTGGGGTCCTGAGTTTCACAATGCCCCCCCCTATTCCATGAGTCACCAGAGTGTCACAATGGTCTCTTTGGTTCCGTGAGGTTCTAGAGTGTCCCCATGGTCGCTGTCAGAGGCTGGATGAGATCAATGTCCCAGACACCTGGGGATGAGCTGTCAATCAGTCACACAGTGGGGTGGTGCTGACCCAAGCTCTGATTGCCCCAGCAATCACAAGTCCCACCTGGGGGAGGCCCACGAAGGCCCAGGGGCTTAAAACACGGAGCAGGCGCTCAGCCCATGGTCCATACCCTGCCTTCTCCTGGGGTCTGTGTCTCACCCACACTGGAACCCCAGGGGTTGGGAGCCATGTGTGTGTCTGTTTAGAGAACTTCTGTCAAACTGCCTCTCTTTCCTCTCCTTCTGGTGTTCTTTATATGGAACAAGTCGGGGTACCTCAACAATTTAAGTGTTTAAAGATTTCTAAGGTTAATAGGTTAAGTTAATGAAGTTCCTGCTATGACAAGTGTTTTATGTTGAATTGGAGGTTGTATTAATACAATCCTTTTCCAAAGTTCCTTGATTTTCTCTATTTGCCAATAAAATTTTGTGTCATTTTGACCTTGTGATAAATGTGATTCGTGCTAATTAAGTTGTAACTATATTAGCAAAATTGTATTTAGATCAATAGAAGACAATTGTTACAGAGTGAGGTGGGAGATGGGTGAGACAGGGCAAAGGACATCTTCCAGATGTTGGGAGTCAAAGAAGGAGATTGGAAGAAAGTCAAACAAGAATAGTAGAAGGACGTAGGTCTGACAAGCAGCATCTAGAAATAGAGCTTCAACTTTGAAATGGGCCAAAATGGGATGATTCCAAGCATGGGACTCAATTAAAGTCTTGTTATGGAAAACATTTGCTCAGTCACACAGGGCGCCTGCGCTACCTGCAGGTCACACCTCGGGCACTGAGGAAGACGATGAGCCTTCATCAGAAATAAGACCCTCAAAAGGATGAGAGACCCCCTAACCCATTAGTAGAGCATGCACCATACACATAGTGACATAGATTTTGGGAATAGAAACTAGGAGGAGTTTTCTAGAAACTTCTGTAGCCTACAGTATATAAGTGGGATTGTTAGCCTTGATGCTTTGGTACGTGAGGAATGACGAGCGCTCCCCAGTCAGTTTTCTTTATGTTTTATACCAACCTCAATTATACTAAATTACTCACTGCCAAATTCTGTATAATCTTAAATATATGCACTTTGATTGTTTCATCTCCAATACTTTGTCATCTCCAATACTTTGACTGTATTCCTTTTGTTACTATTAAAAACTTACTATTAAATTTAATCTTGTTGCTTGATAAATTGGAAAAATAGAACATCATTCATAACAAGGGAGAAATAAATAACGGGGAGAGGTTATTTAATTAATGAAGGGAATTGTGTTACTTAGAACCATTGCCCAGTAATTTTTTGGTTGCTAATTATGTATAGAGTTTTATTATAAATATAAAAATTTGGTTACAAAAATATAGAATAGTAATATTACAAATAAGAAAGATATAATTATATTTTAATATTTAAGAACATTTTTAATTTAAAGAGAAACTTAATATTTTTTTCTAATTTGGTTTGTCAGTCAAAGATGGGTGATATCATGACACAGTTATGATGGGGGTGAGGAGCAGGTTGTCCAAACAGGGCCAGCCAGCAAGGGGCTCATTCTTCTCTGTGTCCAGAGCTCCTGAGGAGACATTCAGCACCAAGATCACTCTGGAAATGCTTCTCTCTGTCATGAATGTCCTTCTATTTGTACAGTTTATCAGACAACAAGGTTAATTTTTGCTGCATTTTTTTTCCTAGCAAGAATTTTATATAAACGAATATAATCACAATATATTTGATGCGTATATCTGAATATATACAAAATTTGGCAGTTAGTAATTTAGTGTAATTGAGGCTCCTATAAAGCATAAGCAAAACCAGCCAGGGGTACGGGGAGGGGCTCGCCCTTCCTCACGTACTGAACAATCAAGCCAAAACTTCCACTTATATACTATATGCTAATGCATATTAATACAGAAGTTTCTAAAAAACTCCTCCTAGTTTCTATTCCTAAAATCTACGTCACTATGTGTATGGGACATGCTCTACCAATGGGTTAGGGGGTCTCTCATCCTTTTGAGGGTCTATTCCCGATGAAGGCTCATCGTCTTCCTCAGTGCCCAAGGTGTGACCTGCAGGTAGCACAGGCGCCCTGTGTGACTGAGCAGATGTTTTCCATAATAAGGCTCTGATTAAATCCCATGCCTGGAATCATCCCATTTTGGCCCATCTCAAGGTCGAGTCTTTCTATTTCTAGATGCTGCTTATCAGACCTACGTCCTTCTCCTACTCCCTTCCAACATCTGGAGGATTCCATCTGCTTTCTCTCACTCATTTCCTTTTTTTGGCTTGTAACAATTGTTTTCTATTGATATGAGTACAATTTTGCTAATATAGTTACAATTTAGTTAGCACGAATCACATTTATCACATACACACATATCTGTGAGACTTTCCTGTCAAATCATTATCCATCCCAACCCTGGCACATCCCAAGTCCAGCAATTTGCATGCACAGAAAGCCAAAACTCGGCAATTCCCTGGTTCCAGCACCAGCACTGCTCAGATCTGGTGATTTGTGGGTGCCAGCACTGCAGATCCAGCAGATTGTTGACGCTGGCAGTGCCCAGGTCTGGCGTTTGCCAGCATCGGTGCCGCCCAGAGCCGTCAGTTTCCTGCTGCTGGGGCACTCGGGGGTTGTGGCTGAGCAGGAAAGGTGAGCCTGTGCCGGGAGCTTTTCTTGGCTGGAGCAAAGGCTGGGCACGCAGAGACCTTCCTGGCACTGTGCCCTGGGCCAGCAGGGATTGTGCTGCTGGAGCCCACCCTCAATTTCTTCTGTCAGGCAGCTTTAGGACATGGAGGAGCCAGAGCAGACCCTCAGCTTTCTGGATTCATCCAGAAGAATCCTGTGTGTGAAGCAGCCTGGGAACAGGGTTTCCATGCCAGGGCAGGCAATTCAGAGCCCTTTTCTCCCCCATGGGCTGAGGGTGTGGCACTTGCCATTTGCAAGGGCCCTGCAGGTGGCAAAGGGGCCGTTTTCAATCTGCTGAGAACAGTCGGAACTGAGAGCCTGTCCTAAACCTGCTTTTCCTGCAAATGTACTCAAGGAATTCTCTTTTTTTGCAGTCTCAGCCCCTGTGTGTGTGCAGGTGTACTGAGTGAAGGATGGAACGGGGTCTACTGGGGGGAATGTTCTCCTTCTCTAGTGGTTTTTAGTTTTGGGTTTTGTTGTTGTTGTTCTTGTTGGATATGTTTGGTTTTTTGGATGGGTTTGATTATTGTGGTTTATAATTTTAAATTTTGTTTTATTTTTTAATCATCTCCTCGTGGCAGCTGTGGGCAGAGCTCTGTAGCTGTGTGTGACACTTGTGTGTGGCACAGTGAAGGTGTCCAGGGGGGCCTTGCCCGAGCTGTGTGCAGAGGAATCCCCATCAGGCCAGGCTGGGGGTGCTCCGTGGCCGGTGCCTTGCGTTGACTGGAAGCTGCCATGGAGCGTCTCCAGGGATGGAAGGTTGGGGCTGCCAGGGCTGTGGTGTCACAGACAGGGGAACGCTGGGGCTGCCACAGCTGCCGTGTCCCAGAGAGGGGAATGTTGGGGTGCCCTGCTCCTGGCCCGGCCCCAACAGCTCTGCCAGCTCCTCTCAAGGACACAAAGGCTGAGGCAAAGGGGGAGAATTGCGGGAGGGGCTGAGCTGGGAGGGACCCGGTGGGATCATGGAGTCCAGGGCCCTGCCCTGCACAGACAGCCCAACAAGGGGAGGCTGTGCATCCCTGGGAGAGGTGTCCAAAGGCTCCTGGAGCTGTGTCAGCCTTGCAGCTGGGAGCATATTTTGGGGATCCTGGTCAGTGATGGAGGATCATTCGGTAGCGGGAAGGAAGGAAGGGTGGAAGGGTGGAAGGTCAGAAGGAAGGAAGGGTGGAAGGAAGGGTGGCAAGGTGGAAGGAAGGAGGGAAGGAGGGAAGGAAGGAAGGAGGGAAGGAGGGAAGGAAGGAGAGAAGGATGGAAAAGTTATTAATATTATTCTATTTATCCAATTTATCAAACAGCAAGATTAAATTTAGCAGCAAATTTTTGATAGTAATTTTTATAAATTTATCCAATCAAAATATATGAGATGAATGCAATCAAAGTATAGAATACATATATTTCAGGATATGTAAAATTTAAGAGTAAGTAATTTAGTATAATTGAGGTTCATATAAAGCATAAGCAAAACCAGCCAGGGGTACAGGGAGGGACTCGCCCTTCCTCTCGTACCAAAGCATCAAGGCTAACAATCCCACTTATATACTGCAGGCTACAGAAGTTTATAGAAAACTCCTCCTAGTTTCTATTCCTAAAAATCTACATCACTGTGTTGTATGGTGCATGCTCTACTAATGGTTAGGGGTCTCTCATCCTTTTGAGGGTCTTATTTCTGATGAAGGCTCATCATCTTCATCAGTGTTTGCTATATAACCTTGCAGGTAGCAGAAGCACACTAAGCTTGGGTTATATAACTAAGCATAAGTTCCCACAATAAAATTAAGTTCCATGCCTGGAATCATCCCAATTTGACCCATTCAAGGTCAAAACGTTTATTTCTAGATGCTGCTTATCAGACCTACGTCCTTCTACAATTCCCTTCCAACCTCCTTCTTCAACTCCCAACATCTGGAAGATGTCCTTTGCCCTGTCTCACCCATCTCCCCCCTCACTCTGTAACAATTGTCTTCTATTGATCTAAATACAATTTTGCTAATACAGTTACAATTTAATTAGCACAAATCACATTTATCACAATTCCCCCATTTCTCTTTTTGATCATATTGATTCGTGGTCTAAAAAGTTGTTGCTTGGTATTCTCTATGTTCCTTCATACTAGCCTCCAATTTTTCTCATATTTCTCATGCTGCATTCAGCTTTTCACACTCCTTCTCAAATTTTATTAACATTTCTCGTGCCAGTGTATTCTCTTTGCATTCTTTCACCATTTTCTCGATCTCTCTCCCTCGAGTGTGAGTGGATTGTGCTTTCAGTACCATCAAGAATTCCAGATTCCTTTTTGCTGTTGATTCTGGGTCCATGGGCATGACTGTAAGTTGCATTCCTGGAATTACTGAGTGGATTAGTCTAATTAGACAGGGTATCATGCAAGGCAGAAACAATAGTCCTAAACCAGAACATAATAGCATGAATCCCAATTTTTTCCACCACACACCCCCAAAGAGTTTATCCCACCAATCAGCTTTCAGGATAGAATTCTGGTTTTGAACTGGTACATATGCCACTCTTTTCACTTCATCAGCAAGTTTTGTGATGGCTTCCCCGTGATCATCTATTTCCACAAAGCACTCAGATTCATTAAACCTCCCACAAACTCCTCCTTCTTCTGCCAGCAGATAATCTAGGGCAATTCTCTTTTGATGTACAAATGCTCACATTTGTGAATGCTGTTTGGCCAGCAACTTTAAATCGTCTGCCCTATGGTTTGAGATGACTTCCACTACTGCCTGGAGCCTTATCAACCAATTTAATAGGTAAATTGGAGTTCTATATCCCCAAGACCTATTCTGAGCCCAAGTAGCAGGTTCATAATGTGCTATAATTCTTTCTGCAGGCCATTCTTCATTTTTCCATTTTTGGTTTCCTTCTGCCATTGGAAAGTCGAGGCTTAGTTCTCTTTTCTTTCTTTCTAAGGTTTCATAAAGTGGTGTTCCTAGTATATTGCTCTTAGACCTTGGTCTGACAAAGAAGGAGGGTCGTAGAACTCCTAAGGTACAAGTTCCCTCCCACTTTTGGGATAGTTCACTGTGTGCTCATTGCCCACAAATCCAATATATTCTATCAGGGGCTTTCCATCTGTTTTCTGTGTTTTCTGGTTGTTCCCAATAAGATTTTAAGTCTTTTATGGATTGGTAAGGATTAGCTCCAGGACTGTTATGCCAGCACAAATCAGTTTGGTTATTCCACTCACAATCCATTTCTTTTGCTATTCCCCAATATCCAGTAGGACTCTTGGGTCGCCAGGTCTTTGTGTTATTGTCTGAATTTGCTACTAAAGTAGATAGGCAAGGAGTATATCCCACCACTTCAGTGTATTTTCTCCCTTCCCGAGTTATACAAACTGTTCCAATGACTTGATGACTCAGAACCCAACCCTCAGGCTGCTTTAATGTCTTAGAAATTTGAGTATGATTCCATTTTAAAAATTGTTCTGGAGCTAAACCCTCACCTCTCCATGGCCATCATTCAGCCATTCTAAGTCCTCCACAAACAAAATATTTAGATAATCCCAATTCTGTGGCAATTTCTTGCATCAGATCTACGAATAGATTTTTATTTGAAGTTGGCAAATCCCAGTCACTATAGTGGTGTTTTAATTTTTTATACAGCTCATCCAGCTCCTCTAACTCTTTCCCTCTGATCTTTTTCTTATCCTTCATTGTTTCTTTTTGTTTTCCAATTAATTTTCTCTTTGGCTCTTTTCCTTTTTTATCCTTTTCAAAACACAAGAAATTTTCATATCTGGGACAAAGTTGATCATTGTTAGGATAATGAGCTCACTCATTGAATCCCAAATTATTTTGGACTTTTCACACAAATTTCTAAGAAACTGCTACAATCGTAACAGGCAGCACTAACATGTGGCTGTGCCACAAAAACTGATTCCATCTTATCCTTGACCCACATGGAATGATTGCATTTGTCACAGGGATCAGGAATGGTTCGTTTTTTTACTGCTGGCTCTTGTGCTGCTTGTTACCTTGTAATTTGTTCCTGCATGGCTTTTTCTTTTCTGCTCCATGCAGTCTTACAGTTTTGGCCAGTTGCCAGGGGTATTATTCTAAGCACAGTGAAAAGAATCCTCAGGAATTTTAACTTTCTACCTGTCTCAAGGCCCCTTGGGTTGCAACCAAGGGCCGAGATGTCAATCTTCTTGGTAGCAAAGCTTTTATCCTGAGATTTGTCTCTTTTTGGCATCCTTGGCCTCATGAAGCTCATATAAGCCATTTTAGCTTTTTCTTTTCCAAAGATGGCATCAATTATTTGTAGTTCTGCAGCACTGCCCTGTTTCTTTCCCTAGATTGATCAGCTATTTTTCCTAATCTGCTAAAGCTCTGGAGATATGCCAACTATAACAAAATTTGTTTTCACACTGCTTCAGTTAAACAGTTTGTTTTACTGGTCTTTTTCTGCTATGAAATCGAGGTTGGTAGTTAAATATTGGTCACCACCAATAGATACACTCACGATGCCAATCAGCTGCTGAAACAAATCTATGACGTGGCACATAGATTTCTTCTCCACAACAATTGTCATTTATAATACACTGGTCTATAATATTATGGATTGTTTGTTCTTTAGCCTGTACAAAAGCTAATATGGTGAGGAGTAGTTGGTCTTGGTTCTCTATTAGTTGAATTGCTGCAAAAAAGGTCCCATTTTCTTGTCTCAATGGTTAAGCATAAAAGTCACTAAAAATCTTTTTATTGTTAGCTGTCCACGTACACAATCTAAACAACTGAAACAAATCAATTGTCTCTCTTTTTCTTTTGCCCTATTTACCCTCCAGCACGAATTAAAACAACAGGTACAAACAATACAAACCCAAGGGCGGCATTCTAAGCCATGATTATTACATTCCCACTGTGTTAATTGTTGTTGGGCCTCCTCAATAATAGGTGTTACCAATCTCTTTTTCTGGAGTTGCAGCTCCTCAAATAAATCAGTTAATGTTGGCAGTCAGAAGCTCCTGAGAAGCTTTTCAATCCATCTGGGCTTTTCCCACTCATCAAGGAGGCGTCTGATTCTTTCCCATGGGCGCTGTTCAGCCTCCAAACTCAATGAGGTTGCAGTTGGCAGCCAATGCAGGATGTCTAAATGACAACCATGTACTTCCCAAAACATCTTCAATTGATATTTCAAGCAGTAACAGCATACAATAATATCTTTTCCCATATATATCTTACATCTCCCCTTTGGTCCCAAGATACAATGATTTTATGCCAATTTCTTATCACTGCAGCTTTTTTGTGTTAAGTTCTCCTTTCCACCTAATCATGAAGTTATTAAAATTTCTATATGTTGTTTTCCTTAATCTGGGTGGGAATTTAATCAAATTTTAAATTCCGGGGTTTTTTAAAATTGATTTTTAGGTCTCCTGGTGCTGAAATAATTTTCCAATCTTTATTTTGGGTTGGTTCTTTTACTTGTGAAGCATGAGTCCAACCTTTTTCTGCCGTTTGGACTGCTGCTTCTGTGGTTAAAAGAACCAGAAATGGTCCCTCCCATCGAGGTTCTAAACTTCCTCCTCTCCAGCATTTTGTCAACACATACTGTCCTGGTCGGATAGAATGTATTGGAAAATTGAGAGGAGTGGTTTGAGCTAAAATGCCTTTCTCTCTTAATTCCCTCAAATTGTTTGTGATGGTTGTAAGATACCCCTGAATGGTTTTGTCCCCAACTAGTGAGGGATCCATTGTCATGCCTTGGGGGTAAGGCAATCCATATAACATCTCATATGGTGAGATCCCAGTTTCAGAGTGGGGCTTAGTTCTTATATTTAACATGGCTAAGGGAAGGCATCTAGTCCATGGTAATTTAGTTTCTATCATTAATTTAGTTAGTTGTTGTTTAATAGTTTGGTTCATCCTTTCAACTCATCCCAAGATTTTGGGATGCCATGGGGAATGATATTCCCAGGTAATTCCTAATGCTTGGCTTAAATTGTTAATTATTCTCGAAGTAAAATGAGTGCCCTGATCTGAATTAATAACTTGTATTATTCCAAATCGTGGAATAATATGCTCCAATAAAATTTTAGCTACTGTTTGAGCTGTGGCTCTAGCCGCAGGGAATGCTTCTACCCACTGAGTCAACTGATCTACTATAACCAGCAGATATTTCCACCTGCCTACTTTAGGTAATTCAGTAAAGTCAACTTGGATCTTTTCAAATGGCCGATAGGCTGTCCCATGGCCTCCAGAGGGAGGACTCCTCAACATCTTTTTGTTCATCTTCTGACATGTGACACATGGTTGAGTAATTTGTTTCCCAATTTCAAATATTCCTATACACCCATAAAATTTTAAAAAGTGGTCACAATGTGCTCTTGTGCCCCAGTGAGTTCTTCGATGTAAATTGTCCAGGATCTGTCGGGCTATAGGTTTTGGGACTATTTTTCTACCATCTGGTAGAATCCATTCTTCTTCCTTCATGGTTGGCCCTAGTTTCTTTATAGCATCTACCTCTGTTAAAGAAAAGTATGGTGTTTCAGTTTGTGTTTCTGCCTCTTTAAAAGTCATAATTACACTGTTGTTTTCCCTTAGGGCAGCTCTTTTTGCTTCATCATCTGCCAAATTGTTTCCTCTTGTTTTAATGTCTCTCCCCCTCTGGTGTCCTTTTACATGTACGACTGCTATCTTTTTTGGACCTTTTAAAGCCTCAGGTATTTCACTGACTAATCTTTGGTGTATTAATCCTTTCCCTTGGGTGTTTCCAAATCCCCTTTCTTTCCAGATTTTTCCAAAGGTATGCACAATCCCATAAGCATACTTCGAGTCCGTGTATATGGTTCCCTCTCGATCTTTTAATAGCAACAATGCACGGAGTAATGCATAAAGTTCACAGGCTTGTGCTGACCAGGATGAGTTAAGAGGACCAGATTCTTTCACTTCCAATTGTTCTCCACTAATTATGGCATATCCAGATTTTCTTTTCCCACTTACTACTCGAGATGATCCATCAATAAATAATTTTTCTCCTTTTCACAGTTCCTGTTCCCTTAAATCTGGAAGTATTTTTGTTTGAAATTCTATGACTTCTATTCAATCATGTATTAATTTTTCCCCTGGGTCCCCGTACAGAAACTGCGCTGGGCTTTGTACATTTGTTACTTTCAATTCTAATTCTGGAGAGGTTATTAAAATAGCCTCATACTTTAATATTCGACTGTCTGTTAACCATTTTTCAGCCTTTTGAGCAAGAATTCCCCTTATGTTATGGGGAGTGTATACTACCAGTGGTGCCCCAAAAGTTATTTTTTGGGCCTCTTCTACTAACAATGCTGTTGCTACCAGAGCTTGTAAACATGTTGGCCAGCCCTTCCTAACTGGATCAAGCAATTTGGAATAATATCCCATTGGCTTTCTGCTTCCTGCCCAATCCTGAGTCAATACTCCATAAGCTGTTTGATAGGTTGTATTAACAAATAATTGAAATGGCCTGTCAAAATCAGGAAGGCTTAAGACAGGAGCTTGCAGAAGGGCTTCTTTAACTTGCTCAAAATTTTCTTGATCCTTTTCATTCCATTTCAAGTGATTTGTAGTCAATTTTTCATATAAGAATTTTACTTTCCCACTAAATCCCTCTATCCACTGTCTGCAATAGCCCAAAAGACCCAAAAACTGTCTTATTTCTCTTTTAGTCCTTGGGGGTCCTATATTTAAAATTCCTGAAACCCTTTCAGGGTCTAATTTTTTTCTTCCTCTGCTGATCCAGTGACCTAAATAACGTACTTCTGACTCCACGAATTGTAACTTTGACCTGGATATTTTTAACCCATTTTCTCCTAAAAAATTTAAAAGCTGGATAGTCCCTTTCCTAGTGCCTTCTTCAGTTTCTCCAGCTAATAACAAATCATCTACATACTGTGACAACTTAATCCCTTTTGGTAACTCAAAAGACTTCAAGAGATCTTCTAATGCTCCCCAAAAAGGTTTGGTGACTCAGTGAAACCTTGGGGTATTACCGTCCACCTAAGCTGTTCTCTTCTGCCTGTGTCTGGGTCCTCCCACTCAAAGGCAAAATGGTCCCGGCTACTCTCATCCAGAGGGCAAGTCCAAAAAGCATCTTTTAAATCCACTGCACTATACCAAGTATAATGAGGGGCCAATTGGCTTAGTAAAGTCCATGGATTGGCCACCACTGGAAAACGAGTAATGGTGCTTTGATTGACTGCCCTGAGATCCTGAACTGGTCGGTAACTGCCATCAGGCTTCTTTACCGGCACAATGGGGCTGTTATGTGCTGACATGCAAGGTTCTGACATCCCCTGGTGCCTCAAATTCTCAATTATTGGTTTCAATTCCCTCCGACTCTCTAGTGATATTGGATATTGTCTTACTCGAATGGGGATTTCTGGATTCTGTATTTCAATGCTTAGGGGCTGAATGTTTAATTTTCCCACTTCTCTAGAATACCACACTGTGTCACTAATTTCCTGATTATCTTTTTCAGTTAAAGAATAAATTTTAAGTTGTCCTTCACAGGGCTTTATTTGAATTCCCAGAGCTATGATTAAATCCCTTCCTAACAAGTTGTTATCTGCCTCTGGTATTAGTAATAAATCATTCAACTCGAATTTCATATCAGATTCTATTTGTACATCTTTGATTACGGGAACCTGAAAAACTTCCCCTTTAACCCCTACTACTGGGACATGCTCGGAGCTAACTCTGCAATCTTGAGGCAGTTTTTTTACTGTGGACCTAGAAGCCCCTGTATCTACTAAAAATGTAATTTCTTCACCTCGAGGACCTACTTTTAATTTTATCAAGGGCTCTTTTGATGTTTTGGTCCCCATTAAATAAATGAGCCCCTGACCCCCCTAATCCTCTTTAAACATCTTTTCATCCTTCTGCCTCTTTCTGCAGACTTTCAGCACATGTCCTTTTTGGTGACAATAGAAACAAATAGGACCTGTACTCCTGGAAACAGGACAAGAATTTTGTAAATGTCCCCTTTTGTGACAAGAGAAGCACATAGGTCTACTGTTTTCTGAATGAAGTCGTGATCTTTTCTTTTTATCCTCTCCTACTAGATCTTTTGTGTTTGTGGCTGCTTGTGTTTCTTTAACTACTGCCATTAGGATCCTGGCTTTTGTTTTTTGCTTTTCTTCATCTCGTCTAATATACACTTTTTGTGCTTCCCTTAACAACTCCTGAAGCCCCCTATCCTGCCAATCTTCCAATTTCTCCAGTTTCTTTTTGATGTCCCCCCAGGACTTGGCTACAAATTGTGTTTTTAACAGAACCTGCCCTGCTGGAGTATTGGGGTCTATGCCTGAGTATAATTGCAAATCCTTTCTTAATCTCTCTAACCATTCTGCTGGGGACTCATCTTTCCCTTGGTGCTCACTCAGAGATTTCCCTATATTTTGTCCCCTGGGCACTGCTCCCTGAATTCCTTGGATAATCATCTACCTGAAATCTCTCATATTTTGCCTATGTTCTACCTCCTGATTATTCCAATTTGGATCTGCCATAGGCCATTTCTGATCTCTTTGGTTTGGCTTCTAATGATCTCTATTCTAAGCCTGTATTCCTGACTGTCTAGTCATTTGTCTCTTCCACTGTAAACAAGATTCCTAAAATAGACTGCAATTCCACCCAGGTGTAACTATTCAGTCCCAAAAACTGATCTCGTCTCTCTGCTACTCCAACAGGATCTTCTAACATCCTGCCAGTCTCTTTTTTAAATTACTTAACATCCCCAGTGTTCAGGGGAACACTCACGTAACCAATAGGTCCCTGTCCTGGGGCCAGATTTGCCATTGGAACCTCTCTAAGAGGGTATAATCTACCTTCCCTTCCTGCTTCCTCGTCCTCTTTGTCACTTTCTTCCCCCTGTTCCCTCCTGCCTCTAGTTCTGTGTGCTACTGGCTCGTCCTGAATAGGGGATGCATCGGGGACCAGGGGCTGGCCAGGCTGGCCAGGCTGTCTGTATGGGGGTGGGAGGTGATCTAACGGGTCCCATGGCTTTATCTGGTCCCTTCTTGCTGCCTGTCCTTTAGTTTGCAAAGGGTATAATGAATAACCTTCTTTTTCCTGCCTTTGAACTATAAATTTACCCTCCCCTTTTGGAAGCCACAAAGCAGCATATTCACTTTCCTCCTGGTTAAAACGTTCTTTTGAACTCACATATAGATTTAGAGCCTGACAAATCCAATCCTCAAATGATCTAAACTCTGGCCAGTACAAATTATTTGCACAAATCTTTTCTTTTGTCCACTCAAACATACAGTACTGTATAATTTTCTGCTTACTTTTTTTTTTTCTTTGGGATTCCCTTGTACTTTAGTATTGTAACACTATCCCCAGGGGGCTGTCCTGAGGAATCTCGCTCCCCTTTCTTGGAAACCTCCTCTCGCTTCCCAGGCACACTGGGTTCTTGTGAATTTTTCTCACACTTCACAACCCCTGGGTCGGAGATTTTACTTTTCCTCTGACCCATCTCTGGCGGCAACATTTCCCTTGCTCTCTCTCACTCGTTCTGCGGTTCAACTCCTCCGCTTAATATACCAATCTCACTTCTTTTGCCAAACACTTGTTTCCTACCTAATTCCTTCTTTTCCTTTTATTCTCTCCCCAACCTCTCTTTCTGGCCATTCTCCACAATCCTTTCTTAATCACGTACTGAAACTTCCATCTATTATCCTCCCAACAGATAGTTGAACCTGGTTCATTTACTCCCTTCTTAAATCACTTCTTCCGAGCATCAGCTCCCTTCTCAAAGACTTTTCTCGTGAGTTCTCGGGCTGGGACTTTCCCTCCCAGTCCCTCCCGGGGTATTCACTCGCTCTCCCCTTTCAGACATTCCTCACTCACACACAAGCACACAGCCGCCCCCTTTACCCAACCCCGTGGTGCTCACACAGCCCCGTTTTCACACAGGGTTCTTGTGCACAAGACGTTTTACGGGCACCTTTCCCTTTCTGCCGGCGTTCTCACGGGAGCCTTCTTCTTCTGGCACAGCTCCTTGTAGCGAGCTTCTTTGGCTTATGCTTTATTTTAATTTGGAACTCCTTCTCCAAGAGAGCCTGGTCTAGCCCTGGGACCACCTTAACAACTGGTGGGGAGCTCCTTCCCAAAACTAGCCACTCTTCACTTGGACTGGAGTTCCCGGGTTTCGGCACCAAATTGTTATGAATGAGGTTCTATTCTTCCAATTTATCAAGCAACAAGATTAAATGTAACAACAAATTTTTAAAAGTAACAATTATAAATGAATACACCCAAAAGTATTAAAGATGATTACAAAAATTATTGAAACTGAATACAATCAAAGTATTAAAGATAAGTAAAGTATTAAAAATGAATCATTTGAGATAGGTAAAATTTGGCAGTAAGCAATTTAGTATAATTGAGGTTGGTATAAAACATAAACAAAACTGACTGGGGAGGGCTCGCCATTCCTCACGTACCAAAGTATCCAGGCTAACAATCCCACTTATATACTGTAGGCTACAGAAGTTTCTAGAAAACTCCTCCTAGTTTCTATTCCTAAAATCTACATCACTATGTTGTATGGGACATGCTCTACTAATGGGTTAGGGGGTCTCTCATCCTATTGAGGGTCTTATTTCTGATGAAGGCTCATCGTCTTCATCAGTGACCGAGGTGTGACCTGCAGGTAGCGCAGGCGCCCTGTGTGACTGAGCAGATGTTTTCCATAACAAGACTTTAATTGAATCCCATGCTTGGAGTCATCCCATTTTGGCCCATTTCAAGGTCAAAACTTTCTATTTCTAGATGATGCTTGTCAGACCTACTTCCTTCTACTATTCTTGTTTGACTTTCTTCCAACCTCCTACTTCGACTCCCAACATCTGGAAGATGTCCTTTGTCCTGTCTCACCCATCTCCCACCTCACTCTGTTAACAATTGTCTTCTATTGATCTAAATACAATTTTGCTAATATAATTACAATTTAATTAGCATGAATCACATTTATCACAGAGTGATGATGAAATTATTGAGTTTTAAAATCTTCTGTGAAAGAAGGTGGGGCAACAAAACTTCTACACTGGCCTTACAGAGAGCAGAATTGAGACTATGGAGGATGCAGATTCGGGGATAACTGAATCGGGTACTGATTTTTTCAAAGGGAAACAGTCTTTAAAAACAAAGCATTCCAGGAAGGATGGGGAAACTTAAAGAAAGAAATCTTGAATGAGCAGGAACAGCCTGTCTCTGTGTGCCAAAATTGACGTAGTGAGGAAAAAGACTGGCCTGGTTGGGCATGGATGATTTGCCAGTAGTTCAGGGAAAAAGAGGGTGCATCACATTTGAACAGAGGGGCAGGAAACTCAGGAAATGTTTAAGGATGTTATTAGGTCATGCAGAAAGGAATTGAGAGAAGTGAAAGCTCAATTAGGACTTAACCTGGCCACTTTTGTGAAAAATAATAGAAGATATTTCTAAAAATTATTAGCGAACCATAGGACAAGGAGAACCTCAGCTTTTTCTTGGATGCTGTGGGGAATATAATAACTAAAGATGAGGAAGAGGCTGAGATACTTAACCCATTCTTTGCCTCAGTTTCAAACAATAAGCCAGGATGTCCTGAGGACAAGTGTTCTCCTGAGCTGGGAGATGGGGACAGGGAGCAGAACAGACCCCTGTAATCCAGGAGGAAGCAGCTGGGGACCTGCTGAGCCACTCAGATGCTCACAGGTGTCTCTGGCACCAGATGGGATCCATCCTAGGGGGATGAGGGAGCTGCTGGATGAGCTCCCCAAGCTGCTCTCCATCATTTCTCATCAGTGCTGGCTCAGCAGGGAGGTGCCAGAGGACTGGAGGTGCCAATGTGAGCCCATCCCCAAGAAGGGCTGGAAGGAGGATGTGGGGAAGTGCAGGCCTGTCAGCCTGACCTGGGTGCCTGGTGAGGTGATGGAACAGATCACCTTGAGTGCCATCACAGGGCACCTACAGGATGGCTGAGGGATCAGAGCCAGCCAGTGTGGATTTCAATATTTGCATTGATGATCTGGATGAGGGCATTGAGTGCAGCATCAGCAAATGTGCAGATGGCACCAAGCTGGGTGTGAGTGTGGATGTGCTGGAGGGTAGGAGGCCTCTGCAGAGGGTTCTGGACAGGCTGGATCCAGGGCCCAAATCCAACAAGGTGAGGTTTAACAAGACCAAGTGCCAGGTCCTGCACTTTGGCCACAACAACCCCTGCTGTGCTCCAGGCTGGGGACAGAGTGGCTGGACAGCAGCCAGGCAGAAAGGGACCTGGGGGCACTGATGGACAGCAGGCTGGACATGAGCCAGCAGTGTGCCCAGGTGGCCAAGAAGGCCAATGGCTCCTGGCCTGGATCAGGAATGGTGTGGCCAGCAGGAGCAGGGCAGTGATTCTTCCCCTGTGCTCAGCACTGGTTGGGCAGCACCTCGAGTGATGTGTCCAGTTCTGGGCCCCCCAATTTAGGAAGGACATGGAGGGGCTGGAGCATGTCCAGAGAAGGGCAACAAAGCTGGTGAGGGGTCTAGAACACAAGTCCTGTGAGGAGTGGCTGATGGAGCTGGGAATGTTTATCCTAGAGAAGAGGAGGCTTAGGGGAGACAAGGTGGTGTCAGGGCACAGGTTGGACTTGCTGATCTCCAGGATCTTTTCCAACCTTGCTGATTCCGTGATTCTGAAACCACCCATGGAGCAGTTGCAGGATGAGCCCTGAGCCTCCTCTTCACAAGGTCCAGCAGCCCAGGTCCCTCAGCTTCTCCACACAGCCCCAAAGCCCATCCTGTCAGTCCTGCAGAGCCTCTCCAGCCCCTCCTCATTGCCCACAACAGGGAGCCCCACACCCAGACACAGCAGCCCAGATGTGCCCCCCTGGCCTGTGGTGCCTCAGGCAAGGGAGCAGCACGAGGCACTGCAGGACCCTGCAGACAATTCCCAAAGCACTTGGAGGATGATCCTGCTCCCCAGGGGATGTTCCCATGGTGCACATTCAGGAACTGAAACGGGGAGTGGGGCCAGAGAGGAAAGGCCAAACAGGGATGGGCTGTGTGCTGGAGAGGGAACGAGGGTGAGCAATTGGGAGAAATCAGGTGCAGGAAAGTTGAAAGAAAGCAAAGGTGAAGGGAAGGAAAGGAAATGTTCAGGGCAGTTTGGGGGAGGCTGCAAGGCAGCCCTGGCTCTGAGCAACAACGTCTGCAGTGGGACAGGAAACTCACAGCTCAGGGGAACAAACTTTCTGGCTGACTTCAGAGGCCACAACAAAGCTGAGTGGTTTCCCTGCTGTCCCCCAGCCCTTGCTGGCCCCAGGGGCTGATGGCATTTGTGCTCACTCAGCTCCATGTCCCCACAGCAGCACCATAGGGGTGCTGAGCCTGCTGTGTGCAATGCAAACAGGGGCTCCTGAGCCAGTGCTGCCGTGTGTGTGCCTGCAAGGATGCGGCTCCTGTGTGAGCTGGGGGAGAGGCCAGGGCTGCAGAGGGGGGATGTTGTTGGCAGGTGCATGAGGACGCTCTGGGACGCTGCCCTGGGGTGTCCAGCGCAGTGGGGATGGATCAGCCCCTGCTCTGCTGCTCCTTGCCAGGGTGTCCCCCTTGCAGGGACCTTGCAGAGCACCAGCCATGCTGTTTGTCCCCAGCCTGCCCACGGCCAGCCTGGGGCTGCTCCCGGGGCTTTTCTGTGCTCAGCATTGGGCTGGCCAAGTGTTGTGGAGAGAGCGTGGCCAAGGAGCCTGGAGCCCCCAGGCCCTGGCCTGAGGCGTCAGCGCTGCCCCAGCAGTGCCCATGGCCTGTCCCTGCTGCAGCCCCGGCACTGCCACCCCCAGGGCTGTGCCCGGCCCCGAGAGCACTCAGGCCCTGCAGCAACACGAGGGCCAGGAGGGCAGCGGGGCAGTGGCACGGGAGCAGCACTGGCAAGACCAAGTGCTGCTGCTGCTGGGCACAGCTGCTGTGCCAGCACTGATCTGCCCCCAGCTCTGCACACAGACATTGCTGCTGCAGCTCCAGAGAAGGGAACAGAAGGGGCATCTTTGGAGAAATCTTTGCTTGGAGAGAGATCCTTTAGATCGTTTCAAGCTACCAAGAGCACACATGCTTATTTACACACTCAGTGACCACATGGATGCTGGAGAGAAATAAAATGAGTAATGCTACAAACAATGTTATTTATTTTTGTAGAATATTAAAAATTAAAACAAAGAAAAAAAGCTGCAAAATTAAACAAAAAAGAAGTATCAAAGACGAGTTTTATTACAAATGAGTTGCAGAAATTGGCAAGCAGTTTAATGTTTCTGAAACCATCTAATTATTATTGTCCACACTGCATCCTTGAGCTCCTGGTTCCTCAGACTGTAGACGAGAGGGTTCAGGGCTGGAGGCGCCACCGAGTACAGAACGGACAGGGCCAGATCCAGGGATGGGGAGGAGATGGAGGGGAGCTTCAGGTAGGCAAACACTGCAGTGCTGAGAAACAGAGAGACCACAGCCAGGTGAGGGAGGCAGGTGGAAAAGGCTTTGTGCCGTCCCTGCTCAGAGGGGATCCTCAGCACAGCCCTGAAGATCTGCACATAGGAGAAAACAATGAACACAAAACACCCAGAATCTAAACAGACAACAACAGCAAGGAGCCTAAGTTCTCTGAGATAGGATTTGGAGCAGGAGAGCTTGAGGATCTGTGGGATTTCACAGAAGAATCCCCCCAGGGCATTGCCATGGCACAGGGGCAGGGAAAATGTATTGGCTGTGTGCAGCAGAGCATTGAGAAAGGCACTGGCCCAGGCAGCTGCTGCCATGTGGGCACAAGCTCTGCTGCCCAGGAGGGTCCCGTAGTGCAGGGGTTTGCAGATGGACACGTAGCGGTCGTAGCACATGATGGTCAGGAGGGCAAGCTCTGCTGAGATGAAGAACACAAAGAAAAAGAGCTGAGCAGCACATCCAGCATAGGAGATGTGTCTGGTGTTCCAGAGGGAATTGTGCATGGCTTTGGGGACAGTGGTGCAGATGCAGCCCAGGTCAGTGAGGGCCAGGTTGAGCAGGAAGAAGAACATGGGGGTGTGCAGGTGGTGGCCGCAGGCTACGGCGCTGATGATGAGGCCGTTGGCCAGGAGGGCAGCCAGGGAGATGGCCAGGAAGAGGCAGAAGTGCAGGAGCTGCAGCTGCCGCGTGTCTGCCAATGGCAGCAGGAGGAAGTGGCTGATGGAGCTGCTGTTGGACATTTGCTGTGTCTTGGCATGAGGATCTGTAAGAAAAGTAATCATGGAATAGTTCAGTTTGGAGAGGAGATTAAATATCCCAGCCCAGCTTGGTGTCACTTTCCCCCCACTGCCTGCCCAGGGCTCTGCTGCCTGGAGCTGTCCCTGCCAGCAGCTGCTTCCCTGTGCCCAGGGCTGGGCCCTGCCAGTGCTGCCAGAGCCCAGCCCAGCCCTGGGGGCTCAGCTCTGCCCTGCAGACCCCTCTCAGCACAGGGCACTGCCCAGGCTCAGCTCTGCCTCTGCAGGCTCTGATGGCAACATCACAATAACCTTGAGGAGGCTGGAAAACCGACGCTGAGACTTCCTGTATGGGGCCCTGTGCTGATTTATTTCTTTGCCTGTTTTACTGAGATACAAGAGAATTTTTAAAAATTTTTCTCAACCTAAAGTGAGAGATGAATATCAATGTGCAATCTCCCAGAAATGCAACCCAGTGCAGCAGATTAAAAAAGCAGGACTTGCTCTTTTATGCAGCCCCTGCCTCACTGTGTTCCCTGTATAATCTCCTTGGAAATGTTCTGCAGTCAAATGTCGTGCTGAGAGCAGCCCTGCACTATCCTCATCACACAAGGAGAACACTTCCAAGCCTTACCAGCTGTATCCTTCCACCCAGACCTTGTTCCCCAGTGCTGGGAGCAGCTCCCAGGGCTGGCTGAGAGCTGTCCCTGGCAGGCAGCAGACTCCCTGCCCCAGCACAGCGCCCTGGGCTGCAGGACCCTGCTCTGCACCACAGCCCTGGGTACCCCTGGCTGCTCTACACAAGAGATCATCAGAGAATGTACTCACACAGTCTGCAGGCATTGGGATGTTCCAGCTTTAGGAGATCAGTGCAGGAGCTGCAGCTGCATTGTCCTGCAGCCAGAGGCTTCCTGTGTCAAGGGCTGGGAGTGATTCTGCCCCAGGCACTTCTGAGCATCTTCCCAGCCCTGACGAATTGAAGCTCTCTGTGCCTCTGTGCTGTGCCTGGGGTGGCTGCAGGCAGTGCCCCAGCCCTGCTGGGCTGGGAGAAGAGCTGCTCATCAAGAGAAATGTGTTTTTGAAGCTCTCCTTGGTTGCCAGGATCGCATTCTGTGCAGGGAGCCCAACCCAGCTCAGTAGAAGAGACACAGCACAAGGACTTTAATGAACCTCTCAGGGATTGGGGGTGAGTCTCTGAGCATCAGTCCCTGACAGGGAGCTGAAGAAACCTCTCGAGAACTCCAAGTCACAATCAAACTCCAAAGTTTCCTAAAGTTTTAATGGGTCCCACTGAGGGACACGACTGAGAAAGTGTCCCCAGGTTCCAGTTAGAGCAGGAAATTGGAGGCAGAGATGACAGGAGAGGACAAAGAGAAGCCAAGTCTCAGTGCCCTGGAGCACAGCAGGGTCTGTGCCACCAAGGGCTGGGAGGAGACACCTTGTCCTGAGCCACTGGGGCCTCCTGGCACAGCCCCAGCAAGGCTGGCCACTGTCACCCCTTGTCCTGCCCTCAGCATCCCCCCACATCCCAGTGGCCTCAGGGATGTGCTGGGACGAGTCCCTGGGGAGCCTTGGTCAGGAATGGCCCTGGGGGCTCCTTCATGCTCCCAGGGACTGCAGGTTTTTCAGAGGACTTTGGATTTTGCTTTTGCCTTGGAGTCTCTGAGAGCTTTGTGCAATCATGGCCTCCAATTATCAGCTTTAATTAGTCCCTTGAGAGGCTCTGTCAGTAACAACACTCAGTGGGGCTGATTAATGATTCAAGATACTTCAGTTTTTTTAAGGTACTTGGAGGTTCCCTTTTGACACCAACTCTTCTAGTAGTTTATGCAATCATGGTCCCAATTATCTACTTTAATTAGTCCCTTGAGAGCTTTATACTGACACTCAGTGGGTCTCATTAATACATTGAGATACTCAAGGTTTTAAAGGTAGTTTGGATTTTCCTTTCCTCTCTGACTCTCTGAGAGGTTTTTGGCGATCCTGGCCTCCAGTTCTTTCGTCCAAGGAGTCCATGAGGAGCCTGTGTTGGGGATGGACCTCGGTGAGACCCATTAATGGTTTGAGACACTTTGAGTTTTTCTTCTGCCTTGGACTCCTGGAAAAGTTTGTGCAATCTCCTCTCAGGCCCTGAGGTTCAAGGGCTCAGCACCAAATGCACCACGGGGCTGATTGGGATCAAGCAAGTCCTGACAAACCATGGCTCTGCCTTCATTTCCCTCTCGTCTGGTGCCATTCATTAGGAAGATTTTCAAATCCAGTTATGGAGAAATATTTCCAAGACATTCTAAGAAATACACGTTCCAATTTTGAAGACTGTATTTCATTGCTATTCTCTTTAGAGCAGAGGTGATTCCAGCATTCTGTGATTGATATTGATGCAGGGTCTCTCCTCAGGTCTGGCCTGCTCACAGAAGCTGTGCCTTGAGGTCTGACCCAGTGTGGACAACCTTGCTACACATTCCCCAACCCCATCCTGTCTGTCCTCACTCACCTGGGACCTGCTTTACTTGAAGAACTGGCTGCACACAGGCCAAAAGGAGTGTTCCCCCCCCTTTTTTATTTTTTTGTTTTGAAGCAATCTACAACTCCTTAATGTCCCCGTTGAAAACAGACACCTTCTATTAGTGTGTGCTAAAGCCAAGGTGCCACCAAGCAGCTTCCCCAAGGCAGAACCCTGCAAGAAATGTTTGAGTCCTTTGGACTCCTTGGTTCCCTGAGGCCTTGCAGTGTCACAAAGGCCCCTTGGTTCTGCACTGTCACAATGGAGATTTGGGTCCATGGGGCCCCACAATGTCACAATGCTCTTTTGGGTTCCATGGGCCTTGATCTGTCACAATGGACTTTTGGCTCCTCGAGGTTCCATACTCTCAACAATGGTCTCTGTAGTTCCAGAGTGTCACAATGGACTCTTGGTTCCAGGTGGCCCCACAGTGTCACCGTGGTCTCCTTGGTTCCACAAGGCCGTGCAGTGTCACAGTGGCTCACAGGTTCCATGAGGCCCCACAATGTCACAGTGGCCCCTTGGTCCCATGAGTTTCCCCAGTGTCACAATGGTTCCTTGGCTCCACGTGGCCCAGGTGTCTCACAATGGACTCTTGGTTCCGTGGGGCCCCGCAGTGTCACAGGGGTTTCCTTGGTTCTGTAGGGTCACAATGGACACTGCAGCGCCCCCTGCTGGCCGGGAGGACCTGGCACTGTGTGAGCACCTCCTGGTGGCCGACCCCTGCAACTGTGAGTGGCTTGTACTGGTTTGTACTGGTTTGTGCTGGGATGGGGTGCTGGGATGGGGTGCTGGGGTGTTACTGGTTTGTACTGGGTTCCACTGGGATAGGGAGCAGGGTTGTATGAGTGCCCCCTGCTGGCTGGGAGGACCTACTGGCCAACTGTGTGTTATAGTGGGTTATACTGGTTTGTACTGGGATGGGGTGCTGGGGGTGACTGGATTGTAGTGGTTTGTACTGGGTTATACAGAGATCTTCTGGATTTTACTGCGTTAAACTGGGGTGTACTGGATTATACTGGGAGGGGTCTTGGGGATGCTTGGCACTCCACTGGGAGCAACTTCTGGGGATGCTGGCCTTATTGGTTTATACTGGGATGAAACTTGGGACCTACTGGGAGTGACTTCAGGTTGTGCTTACTGGTTTCCACTGGGAGCTGCTGCAATGGGCTCAGGAGCTCAGGGGTGGCTCCCAGTGCTTACTGGGTTATACTGGTGCCCTCCCAGTATAAACCTGGGAGCCCCAGGACCACACTGGGAATGGGTTTGGGTGCATGAGGCCTTACTGATTTATACTGGGAGCTACTGCCACAGGCCTCAGGAGCTCAGGAGAGGCTCCAAGTGCTTACTGGGTTATACTGGTGCCATCCCAGTATAAACCTGGGAGCCCCAGGACCACACTGGGAATGGGTTTGGGTGCATGAGGCCTTACTGATTTATACTGGGAGCTGCTGCTACAGGCCTCAGGAGCTCAGGAGTGGCTCCAAGTGCTTACTGGTTTATACTGGTGCCTTCCCAGTCCACACCTGGGAACACTGGTAGGCACTTGTGGCCAGGCAGGACCTCAATGCTGAGCTGGCCTTCACCAGGGCCTTGCTGAGCTGCAGCTTCTCCAACTTCTCAGCCTGGCAACACTGCCTGTGGCTGCCGATGGCCACCAGGAACTATGGCAAGGGCACTGCCCTCCAGAAGGCTGAAGGAAGGTGAGGGATTCCCCAAAAAAAGCTCACACAATTTTCCTCACCTAAAATGGGAGCTGGTGTGTTCTGTTGGGTTGAATGGGCAGAACTGGTGTTCCTAAATCCCCATTCACTTCAATGGGTAGACCAGAACTCCTGGATACCTGGGTGCCCCCACTGAGATACTGGGGTTCCCCCACTGTTCCCCTGAGATTTTTGGGGTGCCTCCTTTGTCCACCCCAGAGCAGCAGCTGTTGCAGAACACTGTCTTCACCAACCCCATGCACCAAAGCACCTGGCTGTACCTGCACTGCATCCTCTCCTGAGGTAACTCAGGGCTCCCTCTCACCCCTGATGTCCTCACCTGGACTTTTGGGGTACCCCTGAATGTTGGGGTGCTCCCCTACAGCCCCTCAGCTGCCAAGGGTCATCTGTGTCCACGTTGACTGAGAGGACGGTGGCCATCATCTTCTCCTGGTCTGTCAGGGTGAGTCAGGCCACTTGGGTGCCCCAAAAATCACCTGGGTACCCCCAGAAATCACCTGGATACACCTGGGTACCCCTTGCACACCTGGATTACCAAAAACCCCTGGGCCCCCCAAAACTAGTGTCTCAAGCATCCTCATTGCTTTGACTGGGTAGACCTGGTGGCCCTAAACCTTATTGCCTTTAAAGGGTAGACCTGCTGTCCCTAAAATCTTACTGATTCAATGGGTTAACTCTGGAGGCCTGTTTATCTCCATTTATCTCTATGAATCCCTCCCAGTGGTCCCACTTTTTTCAGTGCTCTTAGTAACCCCAGTGTCCCTCCTTTAGCCCTTCCCAGTGCTCCCAGTTTAAACAGTAACTCTTCCCAATCAAGCCCTCTAAATGGGTAGATCTGGTGTCCCTAAAACCCCTAGTGACTTCACCGGGGTAGACCTGGCGTCCTTCAATCCCCTTTGACTTCAGTGGGCAGAGCTGATGTCTCAGCTCCAGCATAGACAGCAGGTGAAGGATCAGGAATTCGGTATTGGCCTCCAGGAATTCATCCAGGACGTCCAGAGCATTGGCACTGCAATCCTGGAGTGGAAATTCCCAGAATTCAGCCTAAGATTTTCTCCAAATTTACCTAAATTTCCCCATTTTAGGACCAAATTTCACCAAAATCCCCATTGACTGCAATGGATAAACCTGCTGTCCTGAAATCCATATTGACTTTAATGGGATACACCTGGTGTCCATAAGCCCCTATTGATTTCATTAGTCATGTCTGATGTCAAAAAATGTGTTTCAGGAGATTGACATTACAAGAGATGAGGCATCTGAGAAACGTTGTAAAAGATGGTTTATGGCCTCATGGTGTCAGTCTCACAGAAGGGTGAGACATTAAAGGTGTTACATCCAACACCATAATATCAGAACCTGCCTCATTCTTAGTTACAATGCCTTAAGTTCGTTTTTTAGCCAATCAAATACTTCTGTGAAGTTTGCCAGCATCCTTTTACACCAATCATTAATTGCTTTCCTTCGCATGGCTTTGCAGTAATGTGTCATTTTTCAACCAATCCTAGAACACTGCACCAACCAACATTGATACATCTTAAACTTCTAATTAACTTTATAACACGTTCTATGGCTAAACTTTACAATCTTTTACTATCTTACTTAACATACTGCTTTGCTTACATAATGCATACTTCTGTTTGCTTAAAACATAGATCTAGTTATACTAAAACTTATATTCTTGTTTTAGATCAATTTTACTTTTAATGTTCTAATTTTCCAAGACTTCTCCAAGGTCTGAGGTCAAACCTTGGATCCATCTCAATCTCTGAGCCTGTATGCACAAGGCCCTGAGAGCTCTCTGTGCCTGCATTTCCCATACCACCTGTCATTTCTGCCTCCAATTTCCTGCTCTCACTGGAACCTGGGGACACTTTCTCAGTTGTGTCCCTCAGTGGGACCCATGAACAGCATTAGAAACTTTGGATTTTAATTATAAGTTACTTTTGTGATATTTCTTAGCAAACAATGGTCCTGCCTAGATTTCCCTCTGGTCGAGTCCAGTTAATTCAGAAGTTTTTCAACTCCAGTTATGGAGAAATAAGACAAAGAGCTTCTAAGAAATATCCATTCCAATTTTCAAGGTTGTATTTTATTACCGTGGTCTTTAGAGCAGAGGTGATTGCAGCATTCTGTGATTGATATTTGTGAGAAATGGATTTGTAAAGGATTCTCAAAGCCTGACTGAAAGCGCACACAGTCTTGTACATCTGGATGCAAACTCTGAGATAAGGTGTGCTGACTCAGAATGGCCCTGGAATAGAGAAGACATTGTAGAGAGAGATTGAACTAGAAACAAGTTTCAAACAATGGCCTTGCAAAAATACCAGATATTTTGGAGAATTAGAACTGTGAAAAATCCATTGTGGCCTGACCATGTGGTGTAAAATACAAGGTGATTTGTGTTAGAATTATTAGCACCATTGTGTGGCAAAAGTTAATAGGCTGAAAAACATTTATAAAATATTGTAACCAGGAAATAACTTGACTTCTGATGGAATGGCATTGAGTTTTGCATCTCTTATTTTTCACCATTCAATGACACTGAACGATAATGGAATAAAATCTTTAAAAAAATGCGCCTCTCTGTTGCCCCTTTTCTGTAAAGCTGCGATTTCCCAACAGTGCTGAGTCCCTGGACATCACTCCCTGAGAGGGAGCTGAAGCAAAACTTCTCAAGAACTCAAAATTAAATTGAAACTCCAAAGTTTATAGAAGTTGTAATGGGTCCCACTGAGGGATAGGACTCAGAAAGTGTCCCCAGGTTCCAGTAAAAGGAAAACACTGGAGGCACTGATGACAGGTGGGGAGAAACAAGGGAAAGGTGTCTCTGATGCTGAGCACACCTGGATGTCGTTTCAGGAATGCAAAGGGCCAAGGGCTCAGCCCCAGCCCCTGGCAAGGCAGATCCTGTCCCTCCCTCATTGCTCAGGGCTCTTCCCGGGCCACTGGGCTCTGGCCATGTGCAATGCCAAGGGCAGCACCATGGGGCGGCCCCTGCCAGGCTGCTGAGCAGGGACAAGGAGGCAATGAGGTCCCAGCACAGCAAGGCTCACTTGTCCCCTGCTGGCCTCAGGCCCAGGGCCAGCCTGCATGGCCCAAGTGCTGCAGGAGTTGGCTGTGTCAGGGCCTTTCAGCTGCTGCCCATCCCTGTGGCCTCTGCAGCCCAGGCTGTCCTACGGTGTCCATGCCCTGCGCCTCTGTCCCTGCAGGCTGTCGTCATCCCCCGGCTGCCCCACCTCGCTGGCCCCTTCCTTTGCTGACAGCTCTGCCTCCTGCCTGCCTCTGCCTGGACACACAAAGCCTTGGCCTTGACACCAAAATGTTTCATTCAATTTTTACTGTGCCTGTGAACTTTCAGCAGAGAATCATGGCATGCAGGAGCTGCTTTCCCAGCAGAGACTGTCAGAAGAGAAGAGAAACACATTTGGCTCAAGGGTGCAGTGACAGAAAAAACAAGGACACAACCTGGTAACTTATGGTGGGTTTTATAGAAATGGTAAATTGCAATATGCATGTAATGATTAAATATAAGCAACACACTTGTAGAATCACGTGTCCATATAAGTTTAGGAGTTATCCCACATTGGACCTGAAGCCTGAAAAAAAGGATGTCCTCTTTAACACAAAATCAGTGTTAAGGAGCCTTATTCTGATATTTTGGAGATTTGGTGACAGCGGGTCATCACAGAATCAAGGAGTCAAGCTGTGACACTGTGGAACCTGAAGGTGCACTGTGGAACCTCCTGCAACCATGGGTGCATTGTGACACTGCAGGGCCTCACAGAACCAAGGTGACCATGTTATAGCACAGAACCTCGTGGAACAAAGGGTCCATGGTGAGACTGCAGAACTGTTGCTGAGAGTATGAAAGCTCATGGAACCTGAAGTCCATTGTGACCAAGGGGCCATTGGGACACTGCAGATCCAAGGAGACCATTGTGACACTGAAGAACCTCATGGAACCAAGGGTCCAGTGTTACACTGTGGGGACTCATGAAACCAAATTGTGACATTGCAGGGCCTCATGGAACAATGGAGACTATTATGAAACAGAATCACAGAGGTAATGAGGTTGGAAAAGACCTTTGAGAGCACGAAGTCGAACCTATCACCTAACATCACCTCATCAACTAAACCATGGCTCTGAGTGCCACGTCCAGACTTTTTTTAAATGCCACCAGGGGTGGTGACTCCACCACCTCCCTGGGCAGAAGATTCCAGTGCCCAGTCACTCTTTCAGTGAAGAATTTTTTCCTGATGTCAAACATATCCTACCTCTGGCTTATCTTCAGACTGTGCTCTCTCATTCTGGCAGGTGCTGCCTGGGAGAAGAGACCAACCCCCACCTGACTACAGCTTCTGTTCAGGTGGTTGTAGAGAGTCTCACTGGAGACCATTGTAGCCATTGGGGCCATTGTAGCACAGCAGGGCCTCATGGAATCAAGGGGACCACAGTGACAGTGTGGGGCTCCATGGGACAAAGGGGCCATTCTGACACTGTGGAACCAAGGAGATCATTGTTACACTGCAGGGTGTCATGGAACCAAGGAGGCCATGAGGACACTTTGAGGTCACGTGGAACCAAAGGACCATTGTGGCACTGCAGGGCCTCATGGAAACAAGGGCACAAGAGTGACCCTGTGAGCTCCAAGGGACCGAGGGGGCATTTTGACACTGCAGAACCAAGGAGACCATTGTGACACTATGGGGCATCGTGGAGCCGAGAGTCCTTTGTGACACAGCAGGGCCTCATGAACCCATGGAGGTAATTTTTACAATTTGAGGTTTTGTGAAACAAAAGGGCCCTTGTGGCATTTCAGGGCCTTATGAAATCAAAGGTCCATTGTGACACTGTGGGGCCTCATGGAATCCTGGAGGCCATGATGACACTTTGAGGCCTCGTTGAATCAAGGGGCTCTGCAGGACCTTGTGGAACCAAGGAGACCCTTCTGCCATTGTGAGTCCCCATGGAACCAAGGGTCCATTGGGATACTGCAGTGTGGGAAATGCAGGCACAGAGAGCTCTCAGGGCCTTGGGCATACAGGCTCAGAGATAGAGATGGATACAGGGTCTGACCTGAGATCTTGGAGAAGGCTTAGAGAATTAGAGCATTAAAGTGAAACAGACATAAAACAAGAATATAAGTTTGTAGTTTAAGTCAAAATATGTTTCAAGAAAACAGAAATATGGATTATGTAAGCAAAGCAGTATCTTAAGTAAGATAGCAAAAGATTTTAAAGTTCAGTAAAAATAACTTGTTATAAAGTTAATTAGATGTTAAGATGCATCAATGTAGGTTTGTGCAGTGTTATATGATATACTGAAAAATGATGCATTGCACTGAAGCCATGGGAAGCAAAGCAATTAATGATTGGTGTAAAAAGACACCAGCAAAGTTCATAGAAGTTTTTGATTGGCTAAAAACCTAATATAAGGCATTTGTAACTAAGAATGAGGAAGCTTCTGATATTATGGCACTGGGTGTAACACCTTTAATGTCTCACCCTTCTATGAGACTGATGAAATAAAGCAATAAACCATCTTTGACAATGTCTCTCATTTGTTCCATCTCTTGTAATATTAATCTCCCAATAGAGATCTTATGGACATCAGGTCTACCCTTTGAAATCAATGGCAATGTAGGTATAGCAAGTCTACCTATTTTAAAAAATCAAAGGGGATTTAGGAACATCAGGTCTACCTTTTGAAATCAATAGGGATTTAGGGAAACCAGGTCTGCCCATTAAAGTCAATGGGGATTTTGCAGAAATTTGGTGATAAAATGGGGAAATCTGGGGGAAATACTGGGTTGAATTCTGGGAATTTTCCATTTCAGGATCATGGTGCTGACACTCTGGAAGTCCTGCCAAAATTCCTGGGAGCTAATCACAAGTTCTTGATCCCACACCTTCAGCCTGTGCTGGAGCTGTGCTTCCACTTATGCCCAAAATCTTTGTTTTCAGCCCCAAATCTAGGAATTCCGAGCCCAAAGGTGGGATTTTTGGCAGCAAAAATTTTTAAACATTGGGTCTACCCATTGAAGTCAAAGGGGATTGAGGGATATCAGGTCTACCCGTTAATAGGGCTTGATTGGGAAGGGTTAGTGGTTCAACTGGGAGCACTGGGAAGGGCTAAGGGGGGACACTGGGGTTACTGGGAGCACTGGGGCATAAGTGGGACCACTGGGAGAGATTAATAGAGATAAATTTGTATAAACAAGACTCAACATTTACCCTTTAAAGTCAGTGAGGATTCAGGGACACCAGGTCCACCCAGTCAAAGCAATGAAGATTTCTGGGACACCAGTTTTAGGGGCCCTCAGAGGATTTGGGTGATTAAGGTGTTCAAGGTGTACCCAGGTGTATCCAGGTGATTTTTTGGTTAATGCAGGTGATTTTCAGGACTACTGAAGTGCACTGAGGTGATTTTTGGGGATACCCAGGTGTACCCAGGTGATTTTTGGGGATCCAGGTGATTTGGGGGAGTACACAGGTGTACCCAGATAATTTTGGGGGATCTCCAGGTTATTTTTGGAGCACCCAAGTGTCCCGACTCACCTTGATGTGTCAGGACAAGAGGATGGCCACTGTCCTCCCAGTCAACATGGACACAGATGACCCTTGGCATCCGAAGGGCTCTTGGGGGGCACCTCAACATTCAGGGGGTACCCCAAAACTCCAGATGAGGGCCTCAAGGGTGGGAGGGAGCCCTGAGTTACCTCAGGAGAGGATGCAGTGCAGGTACACCCAGGTGCTTTGGTCCATGGGGTTGCTGAAGACAGTGTTCTGCACCAGCTCTAGCTCTGGGAGGGGGCAAAGGGGGCACCCCAAAATCTCTTCGGGGCAGTGAGGGACACCCCAGTATTTGAATATTCAAGTGTACCAGAGTTCAGGTGTACCCATTAAAGTCAAAGGGGATTTAGAGACACCAGTTCTACTCATTCAACCCAACAGGACGCATCACCTCCCACTTTAGGTGAGGGAAGGGCTGGAAAATTTTGTGGATCCTGTGAAATTGTGGGAATTCTACTGGGGAATTGCTCCCATTTCTTCAGCCTTTCATGGGGCAGTGCCCCAGCCTCGCCATTTCTGGAGTCCCTGGCAGCTGCAGGCAGTGGTGCCAGGCCAAGAAGTTGGAGAAGTCGCAGCTCAGCAGTGCCCCAGCAAAGGATAGCTTGGCCTCAGGGTCCTGCCTGCCCGCCAGCACCCACTGGTGTTCCTAGGCATAGACTGAGAGGGCACCAGTATAAACCAGTAAGCACTGAGAGCCCATGGAGGCCCATGATGGCAGCTCCCAGTATGAACCATTAAGGCCTCATGCACCCAAACCCATCCTCAGTGTAGTCTAAGGGCTCCCAGCTTTATAGTGGGAGGGCACCAGTATAAGCCAGTAAGCACTGGGAGCCACTCCTGAGCCCCCGAGACCTGTGGCAGCAGCTCCCAGGATAAACCAGTAAGGGTTGATCTGCCCAAACCTGCTCCCAGTGTGCTCTAGAGGCTCCCAGTGCGATCTAGTAAGATGGGGAACATAAATGGTTTTGAAAGCTCAGAACCTTAGAAGTCTATGATATGCTTAAGCAGGTAGAGGGGAAATAGAATACATAGCAGAAATGGTATGAAACAAACCATGTAGAAACTTATTTGCAGGGAAAAAACTTTAAGGTAACATATATTGCAAACACTCAGCAAAGCAAGACCAAGTTATTGTACAAACCCAACAAAGCAGAAACCTGTGGCTCCAGAAACCAGCCAGGACCAGACGGGTGGTTTTGAGTGGGACAAGCTGACCTGAGGGTGAGCCAAACCTCCACTGCACCTGCCCAAAAGCAGAGCTCAAACAGCGATTACTGAGGAAGACATACAGCCTTCATCCCAAAGACCACGAAACACAACCACCAGGAGGGGTGGCAGCTAATTATAACACAAAGGGAGAGAAGGTGGAGAGGGGGGCGCAGGGAGGTGTGGGCTTGTGGGATCAGTGTGTATTTATACCTGGAACCTGTCTTGACCAGGTACACGTGGTTTGGAAGAAATATCCCCCCATATGTCCCAGCTGGCAATGAAACACTCTCTACAATTTCAGTGTCAAGTCCTGATTCCTGAAATGAGGAAAGGTCCAGCAGCTGTGTTGGTTCTGCAGAGCAAAAATGGCCCCTGGTTCCATGGGACCCCAGTGTCACAACTGACTCCTTGCTTCCATGTCACCCCCTCAATGTCAAAATGGCCCCGACGCTCCAACAGAACACAAAGGTTTTGCATAAATATTGAGCAAATCCTGCTTAACACACCTGGGAACATCTGTCAGCATTCAAAAGTGAGATTAAAGGTGAGAATGGCACCAGCAGCTTGCATCTACAACAAAGACCCAGGGAAAGGACAGGGAGAGAGAATTCAGCTGAAATATTCAGAGAATTCTGCTTACAGAGATCATTGCTGGTCACACTGTCCCTCGTAGGAAGGTGTCCTGGTTTTGGCCAAATTTGGGGGAAAACCTCCAGAAGGAGCCCCCAGACAGCAAACCCCACGACTCCTCCCCCTCCCCCCCACCGGGTTCGGGAAGAATTTCCTCGGAGAAGAGTGGGAGAAAAAACCTGTTTATTTAACAAGCAAAACACTCCCCAGCACAGGGAAAAAAGACAACACCAGCTGACAAAAAAAACTCTTTCACCGTTCTGAAGGGATGACAAGTTCAGTCTCTCTGGCGAGTGGTCGCTCAGTTATCAGTCTCTGGCGCTGGGGATGACTGCTGCCGGTGACAGAGTGTAGACTCCCGGTGTTTCTTGGGGTTTCCCAGGTCCCCGTCCAGAACAGGTTCAGATGGTATCCAGGAGAGGGAGGGGACGGGGTGGAAGAGAAAACAGTCCAGGGAAAAAGTTGGACTGCTTAGCTGAACTAACTAATAAGCAAAAAGCAAGGGCAAAGTGAAGGAAAGAAAAAGAGGCAGAAGCGAGCAAGCAGGCAAGCAAGCAGGCAAGCAAGCGGGCAAGCAAGCCAAGCTAAAACCTCTCCTAAACATAGACCATGGGGGAGGTGAGCCGGCTGATAACAAGACAAAACAAAGCTTCACTCTCAGAGTCAGTCCTGGAAGCACAGGACATAATACCAAACATAATCAGGACACACGATTGGAGATAGAAACACCATAACATCACCCTAGGACATTCCACCCCTTATCTCCATATCGTGAACATACTAAACAGCATGTAAAAACTTCAGCAAGTAGAAATTTCCATCTTTCACTTACTCGGACACATTTTCTTCCATCTCACTTGCTCAAACCTTTGACACTTACACATTTCCTTCTGTCTCATGCTGCCTCACCCCACAATCAGATCTCCCTGAGGCACACATCGTGTTGTTCCATCTCTCTGCATTACCCACCATGTACAACCTGGTCCTTGAGCAAAGACAATCCCACGAATGGGTTTGTCTGTACTCGGGGCAGAATTGATCCAAACTGCCTTCCCTAACAAACCTCTGATATGTGCCACTGGGACTTTGTCTCCATCTACCATATTCAGGGACTCAGACTGGGCAGGGCCCCCTCGGTTGGTGGAACCCCGGGTGTTAACTAACCAAGTGGCCTTTGCTAAATGCTGCTCCCAATTTTTGAAAGATCCCCCACCCAATGCTCTCAAGGTGGTTTTTAACAGTCCATTGTACCTTTCCACTTTCCCTGCAGCTGGTGCATGGTAGGGGATATGGTACACCCACTCAATGCCGTGTTCCCTAGCCCAGGTGTTGATAAGGCTATTCTTGAAATGAGTCCCATTGTCTGACTCAATCCTCTCAGGGGTACCATGCCTCCAAAGGACCTGCTTTTCAAGGCCCAGGATGGTGTTATGGGCTGTAGCATGAGACACAGGGTAGGTCTCCAACCATCTAGTGGTGGCTTCCACCATGGTCAGTACATAGCGCTTGCCCTGGCGGGTTTGAGGCAGTGTGATGTAATCAATCTGCCAGGCCTCCCCATATTTGTATTTGGACCACCGCCCCCCATACCAGAGGGGCTTCACCCACTTGGCTTGCTTGATGGCAGCGCATGTCTCACAGTCATGGATAACTTGAGAAATACTGTCCATGGTTAGATCCACCCCTCGGTCTCGTGCCCACTTACAGGTGGCATCTCTGCCCTGATGACCTGAGGCATCATGGGCCCATCGTGCTAGGAACAACTCTCCCTTGTGTTCCCAATCAAGGTCTATCTTTGACACCCCTATCTTTGCAGCCTGATCTACCTGCTGATTGTTTTTCTGCTCTTCATTAGCCCTACTTCTGGGAACATGGGCATCTACATGGCGAACCTTCACAGGTAATTTCTCTAACCGGGTAGCGATATCTTTCCACTCTTCGGCAGCCCAAATTGGTTTTCCTCTACGCTGCCAGTTAGCCTCTTTCCATCTCTCCAACCATCCCCACAGAGCATTGGCTACCATCCATGAATCGGTATAAAGGTAAAGCTTTGGCCACTTCTCTCTTTCTGCAATGTCTAAGGCCAGTTGAACCGCTTTGAGTTCAGCAAGTTGACTGGATCCACCCTCTCCTTCAGTGGCCTCTGCTACCCGTCGTGTGGGGCTCCATACGGCTGCTTTCCACCTCCGATTCATCCCCACAATGCGACAGGAACCGTCGGTGAATAGAGCATAGCGTGTTTCCTCTGCTGGCAGTTGGTTATATGGTGGAGCTTCTTCAGCCCGTGTCACTGGTTCTTGTTCCTCATCTGTGACACCAAAACTTTCACCTTCAGGCCAATTTGTAATTACTTCCAAAATCCCAGGGCGATTCAGTTTTCCAATCCGGGTGCGCTGTGTAATGAGGGCAATCCACTTGCTCCATGTAGCACTGGTGGCATGGTGGGTTGAGGGAACCTTTCCTCTGAACATCCACCCCAGCACCGGTAGTCGGGGTGCCAGAAGGAGTTGTGCTTCTGTGCCAATCACCTCTGAGGCTGCTTGGACCCCTTCGTAGGCGGCCAAGATCTCCTTTTCTGTTGGGGTGTAGTTAGCTTCAGACCCTCTGTAGCTCCGACTCCAAAATCCTAATGGTCGGCCTCGAGTCTCACCAGGCACCTTCTGCCACAGGCTCCAGGACAGACCATGGTTCCTGGCTGCAGAGTAGAGCACGTTCTTCACATCTGGTCCCGTCCTGACTGGGCCAAGGGCTACTGCATGAGCAATTTCCTGCTTTATCTGGGCAAAAGCTTGTTGCTGCTCAGGGCCCCAATGGAAATCGTTCTTCTTGCAGGTAACCAGGTAAAGAGGGCTCACGATCTGACTGTACTCAGGAATGTGCATCCTCCAAAAACCTATGGCGCCTAAGAAAGCTTGTGTCTCCTTCTTGTTGGTTGGTGGGGACACAGCTGTGATTTTGTTGATGACATCAGTAGGAATCTGACGCCGTCCTTCTTGCCACTTCACTCCCAGGAACTGGATCTCTCGAGCAGGTCCCTTAACTTTACTCTTCTTGATGGCGAAGCCGGCTTCCAGGAGGATTTGGATGATTCTCTCTCCTTTCTTGAACACTTCTGCTGCTGTGTTCCCCCACACAATGATATCATCAATATATTGTAAATGTTCTGGAGCCTCACCTTTTTCTAGTGTAGTCTGGATCAGTCCATGGCAGATAGTAGGACTGTGCTTCCACCCCTGGGGCAGTCGATTCCAGGTGTACTGCACTCCCCTCCATGTGAGAGCGAACTGAGGCCTGCACTCTGCTGCCAGAGGAATGGAGAAAAATGCATTGGCGATATCGATAGTGGCGTACCACTTTGCTGCCTTGGACTCCAGCTCGTACTGCAGTTCCAGCATGTCCGGCACGGCAGCGCTCAGTGGTGGAGTCACCTCATTCAATGCACGATAGTCTACGGTCAATCTCCATTCTCCTTCAGATTTACGCACAGGCCAGATGGGGCTGTTGAAGGGTGAGTGGGTTTTGCTGACCACCCCTTGGCTCTCCAGCTCACGGATCATCTTATGGATGGGAACCACAGCATCTCGAGTTGTTCTGTATTGTCGGCCATGCACTATGGAAGTGGCAATTGGTACCTTTTGCTCTTCTCCTTTCAGAAGTCCTACAGTACTTGGATTCTCAGACAGTCCAGACAAGGTGTTCAATTGCTGGATGCCCTCTGTCACCACAGCTGCTATCCCAAATGCCCACCTGAATCCTTTTGGATCTTTAAAATACCCCCTTCGGAGGTAATCTATGCCCAAAATGTATGGGGCCTCTGGGCCAGTCACAATAGGATGTTTTTTCCATTCATGTCCAGTCAAGCTCACATCAGCTTCCACCAAGGTAAAGTCCTGTGATCCACCTGTCACACCAGCAATAGAAACAGATTCTGCCCCCACATATCTTGATGGGACTAATGTGCATTGGGCACCAGTATCAACCAAAGCTTTATACTTTTGTGGTTCCGATGTGCCAGGCCAACGAATCCACACAGTCCAGAAAACACGATTTTCCCTCTCCTCTCCCTGGCTAGAGGCAGGGCCCCTCTAAGCCTGTTTATCCTTCTTTCCTTGGGCATATGTCTTAGAGGTTCCTTCAAGGGGATCAGACATATCATCATCATCATACTTGGCAGCTTGGCTACGGGCAACTGGAGCTGCTCTCCTTTTGGTGGAACTTCCTCTTTGAGTCTTGCCTTCCTTCAATTCACGCACCCGTTGTGCCAGAGCAGCAGTAGATTTTCCATCCCATCTCCTTATGTTTTCTCCGCAATCACGTAGGAAGAACCACAGCTCAGCTCGTGGGGTGTACCTCCTCTCCCCATCAGGGGAACGTCTGTGTTGGATACCAGGGCCTCTAATTTGTACTGCTGAGATTTGGAGAAGGTCCTCTTTAATCTCCTCCCTGAGTCTTTTATGATTCTTCTCTATCTTGTCTTCTAATTTCTGCAGACGTGTTTCCACAGCTGCAATTCTGGCATGTGTTGGGCCATGCACGGCATCTGCATATGCTTGGAGCTTCTTTGCCATATCGAGCACAGTCTCATCCCTCTCGTCCCGCTTCATTATTGCCAAAGCAGAAGCGTATTCATGGGGCCCAAGCCGTACAAGTTTTCGCCACATCACAGATGTACACGGTACCAAGTCCGGATTCCTAGTTGTTATGTCATCTGAGAAGATAATCTCTGCCACTGCCATTTCTCTCAGGCGTTGGATCCCTTGTTCTATCGTCTTCCACTGGGTCTGCTGCATATAAAGATCATCTGCACACAGGTATCTTTGTGCTACACTGTCCAGCACCCGTGCTCAGAGGCTGTGAGGGTTAGGCCCTCTCATCATTCCTTGGTCGATGACAGGATCATGTGACAGGGATCCCAAATGCCTGGCTTCAGTGCCGTCCAGAATTGTAGCCTCGCCTGCAGCATCCCAAAGACGGACCAACCAACTAATTACAGACTCATCAGGTCGTCGGGTGTAATCCTTTCTTAGGCCACGGAGGTCCTTTAGGGAAAAGGACTCAATATTGGCCTCTGATCTTGTACCAGTTGCTTTGACTCCTGGTTTTATGTCAGGAGGCGTCGAGGGTCCTTCTCCTGCATCATCGTCATCCACTGGTCGATCAGTCTTGTCTGTGCACTTTCCACTTCTCGTGCTGGTAGCAACAGCCATTGGTTGAGGCTTACTGACAGGTTTAGCTGCTGGCTTAGGCTCACTGTCTGGTGTAGTTGTTGGCCTCGAGCCTGGGGTGTTGGCTGCAGCCTGAGTGACTGGGATAGTGGCTGATTTATCTGCCTGTCCCCCTTCCTCTGTCTGCTGCCCTACAGTATCTAGCAGGGTACGGTAAGCATATGCCAGGGCCCAGCTCACTGCAATGATCTTCTTCTCCTTAGAATTACCATGGCACTTCTCTTTCAGGTACTTTGCCACCTCAGCTGGGTTCTGAATTTGTTCACATGGAAAATCCCAGGATGTAGGGTCAGAAAATTCCTTTAAGATTTGGCCCATATCCTCCCATTTCCCACACCATTCAGGATTCCTCACGCCTGGCTCTACTCTGGGGTCAGGGGTCTCAGCCCCTCTAGAAATCTCAGCTCTCATTCTAGAGAAACTGCAGACTGTATAGAGAAAGCTTACTATATTAAACACCAGAAAGATGGTCTCTTTAACACTCAGGGGGAACTGAACATTCTCTAAAAGGGATGTAACAAATTCAGAGGAGAAGAAGGAGAACAAAGGCTGAAAAGCCTCATCCCCTGCTTCTCCTCTAACAAACTGAGTGCACAACCACAACCAAGAACCATACATTCCTGGAACAGACTCCAGCACCTTTATAAATCTCCTGCAGGCCATTAAAACCAAGCCCAGCCCAATGGATATTTTGGTCAATGCCCCTCTGCTACAGAAACTATGCATTAGGGACAATACCGGAGCTATTTCTGGATAAGCAAATAAACCCAGGGACCACAGAGGTATTAAGACTTCAAAAAACCCTAGGGACCAAAAACCCATGCAGGCCTCCACCCCAAAAGACATGAATTCCAACAACATAGCCAATAACTGTTCTATACCAACACAAAAGAATTTGAACCAAATTATTATTATTAGAACAGGGTTTTTTCCCACTTTCTCGAGCCTCGAGTTGGGCGCCAATATATTTGTCCTGGTTTTGGGCAAATTTGGGGGAAAACCTCCAGAAGGAGCCCCCAGACAGCAAACCCCACGACTCTTCCCCCCCACCCCACCGGGTTCGGGAAGAATTTCCTCGGAGAAGAGTGGGAGAAAAAACTTGTTTATTTAACAAGCAAGACACTCCCCAGCACAGGGAAAAAAGACAACACCAGCTGACAAAAAAAACTCTTTCACCGTTCTGAAGGGATGACAAGTTCAGTCTCTCTGGCGAGTGGTCGCTCAGTTATCAGTCTCTGGCGCTGGGGATGACTGCTGCAGGTGACAGAGTGTAGACTCCCGGTGTTTCTTGGGGTTTCCCAGGTCCCCGTCCGGAACAGGTTCAGATGGTATCCAGGAGAGGGAGGGGACGGGGTGGAAGAGAAAACAGTCCAGGGAAAAAGTTGGACTGCCTAGCTGAACTAACTAATAAGAAAAAAAGCAAGGGCAAAGCGAAGGAAAGAAAAAGAGGCAGAAGCGAGCAAGCAGGCAAGCAAGCAGGCAAGCAAGCAAACCGAGCTAAAACCTCTCCTAAACATAGACCGTGGGGGAGGTGAGCCGGCTGATAACAAGACAAAACAAAGCTTCACTCTCAGTGTCAGTCCTGGAAGCACAGGACATAATACCAAACATAATCAGGACACACGATTGGAGATAGAAACACCATAACATCACCCTAGGACACTGTGCCATGGCCGGCCCAGGTCCCACTGCAGGAAAAACCCCAGGCCAGCCCCAGCACAGGGAAGGGCTCAGGCACAAGAGCAGAGAGTCGTGGTGGGACTTGTGCCAGGCAGAGCCTGAGGCACCAAAGGCACCTTGGCAGCAGCAGCTCCCTGCAGGCCATGGTCAGAAGCCTCCCTGGGCAAGCCAGCCTGGTGGCCACCACTGCAGAGCTGCTGGCTCAGGGGGGATTTCTGGCTGGGCTCTGCCCCAGCCCACAGAGTGTGACCTCAGCCCTGGCTCTGGCACAGCCCTTGTGCCTGGGCCCTGCAAAGCCCAAAGGTCACCTGTGCCACCCTGGTGCCCATCCCTGCCTCTGGCACTGTCAGTTCTGTACTCGGTGCTGCCTCCAGCCCTGCACCCCTCATCTACAGCCTGAGGGACCAGGAGCTTGAGGATGCCCTGAGGAATATGACCACTCTGTGCTTTTCAGAAGCAATAAAGTGCCTGTTTGTTCTGCATAGCATTCAGAATGGAACTCATTACAGACTGCCCAGACTGCTTTGGGCCATGTGTCTTTTTTGTTATTCTATTTGGTGTATTCTATTTTTCCACTTGTTTTTCTTTTTTTTTAACTTCTGATTATATTTTCCACCAAGGGATGCCATTAGTCACAGTATTGCTCCATCAGTATCTGCCGTGCTTGTGTTCAGCAAAGACAGTGAGGAGCCTGGGGCAGAGGGGCACTGTGCAGGGGGCACACAGCAGTGTCCTGGCACAGCCAGAGCTCCTGGGATGGACCTGAGGAGCAGCAGGGCAGGGCCTGGGCTGTGTCTTTGTTCTGGGCACAGCCTGGGAAGGTGCCCCAGGGCAATTGTCCCACACCAGCCCCAGCAAACACCACACCAACACTGGCCTCTCCCCCAGCTGCAGGAGGTTGATTGTCCCTGCATGGAGGGACACCAAGTGACCAGCCCAGCAGGCCATGTTTAGTGTGTACTGAGGAGATTTCAGCAGTGCATCGTGTGTGTGTGGGGAGATGAACCCGAGTGAGCACAAACACCATCATCAGCACATGGGGGTGGCACAGTTCTGGTGGCACAAACAGTGCCTTGAGGCCACTACACTCTCGGAAACACCTGAATTCATTACTGGGCTGTGGTTAGGATTGCATAGAGAGAAACATTCTGGCAGGGAGATTCCAGGACAAAATGCTCAGGGCAGCCATGGACTACACAGAGAGACCATTGGAGTTCCCTGGTCTGTGGGGAGAAATCAGATCTGCCTCCATTCTGAACCATCCCAAGGACCTGGACAGGGCTGTGCTGTGCTCTGGGCACTGAACTGGAACTGAGGGATGTGGAAAAGGCCTTTGGAGTCAGGGATGTTGAGAAGGCTGGGAAGTGTCACTGTGAGACCTCTCTCAAACACCTTGGAAAGGCCAGAGCCATCCCAGAGGGTCCTGGGCACTTGGGAAGGGCAGACATGGAACCAGTCTGCAAACAGGGCAGGGAGGGGCACTGGGACAGTCACAGACTGGTCAGGCTCAGCAGGGAAGGGCAGGTGGCAAATCCTCCTGCAGCCATTCCAGGCACTGGCAGCACAAGGCAGGGACTGCAGAACCCCCGTGGGAGGGAAAAGAAGGGGATGTTGTGTGCCCAGACTTTAGCCAGGCCTGGGACATGGTCTGCTGTGCTCTCCTCAGAGCCAGACTGGAGAGAGCTGTGCTGCAGGAGAGGAACATGAGGTGGGTGGGAATTTGGCTGAACAATCAGGGTCAAATGTCATCCATGGCACAGAGTCCTCTGGGCAGCCACTCCCTGGTGACATTCCTCAGTGACCAGTCCTCGACCTCCAGTGTGGAACATTTCTATTATCTCTACAATAGTATGAAATATACTTTCCATTTCTTTTGTGGATGCTGTCAAATAGCAGACACTCTGTGACCAAACTCATCTAGTTAATGGTGACTGCAAAATGTAATTGGGCAAAATGACTGAGTTGAGTAAATTTCTCTTGTCATCAGGTGTCAATCAAGCAACAAGAAAAGGTAGAACTTATGTATCAGAAAAAAGACAGTTCACTAGGGAAAATCAAACCCAACCAAAAACAACCAAATCAAGACCCACTCACAAAATCAAAAAACCCCACAAACCAAGCAAGCACAAAAAGCAAAGGCCATATACAGAAGGAAAGCAAATCCACAGGAAATCTCCTAGCAGCAGAAAATATTTAACCATGCTGTGGCAGGAGAGGATTCTGTATGTGTAGGTGCTGTTTCAAAAGAAAAATATCTTAAAAAAGAAATCAATCCCCTACACCCCTTGCCTCTCACTTCTCTCAGTTTATTTCTGATCATGGTGTGACATGGAATGGAACATTCCTTGGGTCCGTCCAGCCCAGCTGTCCCATCCCAGTTCCCTCAGGAACACTTGCCCACCCCAAGCCCATGGGTTGGAGAAGGCTGCAGATACGCCTCATGGTGGGCAAGCACTGTGACAAGACCAGAACAGAACAACATTTATTCTTATCAAGAACAGTAGAACAGAACAGTCTTGGAGAAATGGATAAAGGCTGTAACTGCAGCATAGAGAAGTCACACAAAATGCAAGCAGAATGCCAGGTCAGCTCTGCAAGGCTGACAAAACAGAAATTATGCAAAACAAGGAAATTGCCATCATTCAAAAGCAGGGATCGAGGAACAGCCACCTAAAAAGGACATTGGATGTTGAAGACAGACCACATAAAAATTTTTGATAAGGGGTCCAACTATGTCAAATAAAGTAAAAGGAAATGAGGATAACTCATTAATAGATGATCGTTGTGTGTGATAGGAACACTGTTCACTTGATATTCAGTGCACTCAAATGGATGAAGGATCCCCTGAGTGACCACTATGCTGTAATAAAGAATACCTGTTTTCAAATACTCAAAACTGTGTTCAGAAGTTTCTATCTTGTGGGTTTGAGTATCAGTGGAGTCCTTGACTCCATTATGCCCTTGCACAGTTTCCCAATGGCCCCTTGGTTCCATTAGGCCCTGCTGTATAACAATGGACCCTTGGTTCAATGAGGGTCCATACTGTCAAAATGGCCTCCTTGGTTCTGCACTGCCACAATGCTCTCCGTGGTTCCACAAGGCCTTGGTGTGTCACAACAGCCCCTTGGTTCCATGAACTGCCATAGTGTCAGCACGGTCTCTTGGATCTGCAGTATCACAATGGACAATTGGTTAAAGCAGCCCCGCAGTCTCACAATGAACATTTGGTTCCATGGGTCCCCACAATGTCACCATGGCCCCTTGGTTCCACCAGGCCTCGCTGTATAACAATGGCCCCTCAATTCCATGAGGTTTTGTTCTGTCATCAATGGTCTCCTTGGTTCTGCCATGTGAAATGGCTGCTTGGTTCCAGAAGGTTCCTCAGTGTCACAGTGGTGTCCTTGGTTCCATGAGGCTCTGCAGTGTCACAGTGTCCCAACGTTTCCATGAGCTTCTGTCCCATCAACCATGTCCTTTGTTCCAGTGAGGCCCCACAGTGTCACACTGGTCCCTTGGTTCCATGAGGTTCTGTGGTATCACCATGGTCTCCCTGGATCTGCAGTATCACTATGGAGCATTGGTTCCATGGAGCCCTGCTGTGTCACAGTGGCTCCTTGGTTCCATGAAGTGTCACTGTATAACAATGGAATCTTGGTCCCATGAGGTTCTGTACTGTCACAATGGTCTCCTTGGTTCCACGAGGCCTTGCTGTGTCACAATGGATCCTTGGTTCCATGAGCTTCTGTGGTGTCACCATGGTCTCCTGGGATCTGTCACAATGGACAATTGATTCCATGTGACACTGCTGTGTCACAATAAACCTTCAGTGCCATGAGGTTCTGGAGTGTCACAATGGTCTCCCAGGTTCAATGCGTCCCTGGAGTGTCACAATGGCTGCTTGGTTCCATGAGCTTCCATAGTACCAACAATGATCTCCTTGTTTCTGCAATGTCATAGTGGACCCTTGGTTCCAGAAGGTTCCTAAATGTCACTGGTCTCTAATGCTGGCCAGGGGTTTTACACATAGAAGCACAAATGCGATGGGACTGCTGTGGAATGTGTCTCGAGCTGCTTTATTATTATTTTTTCCTCCCAAGCATCAGTCTCATTACAAGGTTGGGACAGCAGGAAGATGCCAACAGCTCATATCCTCAGCAACAGCCAGAGAACGTGATGTTACAACGCAGTTTGAAAGGTTTTTGACCAATCACAAAAGCAGAAACATATTGACAATAGTTCTATCTAACCACTATAAGTACACATATACCTTTGGTTAAAACAATGCTTGTTTATTTCAAATACAATACCTACTTGTAAGCCTTAAAATACAATGCACAGGGCTCCAATACTAAACTTAGACCTTCCTGATATCTTGCTAGATATACTTTTCTGCAGCTTAGGGAGTTATTCTCGCCATGTGTTAATGCACAAACCATTGTTCTATTTGTCCTTGCTTTCTATATTTCATATAATTCCTCTGCTGATATGCCTTATGCTTTCCACTTAGCTCTAATTACAGTTGGTTGTCTCTGAGGCCTGCTTTTTTCAGCTTTCCCAAAACCCTCTGATTTTAAGGATTCTCACAGTTTCCTTGATTCCATGTGGCCCTGCTGTGTCACCAGGGCCCCTTGGTTCCATGAGTTCCTGTGCTGTCAACAATGGTTCCTTTGTTCCAATGAGGGGCTACAATGTCACACTGGACCCTGGGTTCCATGGAGCTCTTCAGTGTCACAGTGGCCCCTTGGATCCATGAGGTCCCACAGTGTCACCATGGTTACCTGGGATCTGCATTGTCGCCATGGAACATTGGTTCCATGTGGCCCCTCTGTGTCACAATGGTCTCCTTGATTCCATAATTCCCCTCAGTGTCACAATGGAGCCTTGTTTCTGTGAGGCTCTGAACTGTCACAATTGTCTCCTTGGTTCCATGAACCCCTGCTGTGTCACAAGGGTCTCCTTGATTCCATGAGGATACAAAAGCTTTGCATAAACATTGAGCAACATCTGCTTAACACACCTGGGAACATCTGTCTGCATTCAAAAGAGGAGTCCAAGGTGAGGGTGGCACCAGAAGCTTCCATCTGCAACACAGATCCAGGGAAAGGACAGAGAATTCAGCTGAAAGATGCAGAGAATTCTGCTTACAGAGATCATTGCTGGTCACACTGTCCCTTGTACAAAGGTGACATCATTCCAGACAGCCTGTACTGAGCATGTGGTTCCTCAGTGGGGTTTTTTGTTCAGGAAACCTGCTCAGGCTTTTCCATTCTTTCCTCACAAACAGGAAAATTTCTCCTGGGCCTGTGTGCAGGCAGAGCCCTGAGGAGAGCAGGTGGGACATGGTGCAATGGGCTGGGACACCCAGCTGCAGAGCTCAGGGGACAAGGTTGTGCTGCAGGGCACAGGGATGTCAGTCCCAGGTGGGCGATGTCAGACATGGTGAGGCTGGGGGTGAGGAGCAGGTTGTCCAAACAGGGTCAGCCTGCAAGGGGCTCATTCTTCTCTGTACCCAGACCTCTTAAGGAAACATCCAGCATCAAGATCACCTGGGGAATGCTTCTATCCTCTCTTTTCTGAAATTAAAAATTAAAAAAATAATCACTTCATTAAAGAAAAAAAAGTAACAAGGTGCACTTTGAAATCCTTCCTCCTTAACAAAACTCCAAACGGACTCCAAGCAGCTGCACAACCCCTGATAACTTGAAGACAACTGGAAGAAGACAAGGTGCTCCTGAAAACTTTGTGTATTTTTATGATCCCCACAGTGGATTTGGGGCTGAGTCCAGGACCCTCAGGCACTGAGAGAAGGTTGAAGAAGCTGCTCAAGGAGTCAGAAGCAAAAACTCCAAGTCCCTTGGAGCATCAGTGGCCCCACTGAGGGCAGGGAGTGCCAAAGGCTCCCCAGGGACTGGTGAGAGCAGATCCTTGAGGCCAGGATTGCAGGAGCCCGAGGCTGTGAGCAGGGAACTGCAATGCTGAGCAAGGCCTGGGCTGGCTGGAGGAAGCAGAAAGGCCAAGGCCTGAGCCCAGGCCTGGCCCAGCAGGGCCCTGTCCCTCACGGGTGGCTCGGGGCTCTTGCTGGGGCAGTGGGATGGCAGGGGCAGCAAGGACAAATGTCATCAAGCTGCAAGCCCTGCCAGCCTCCTGAGGGAGGGCCGAGGCAGAAGCAAAGTGCAGCCCCTGCCAGGAAAGTTCCTTCTGTGGGGCTGCAGAGGCCCTGCCCGAGCCCAGGGCACAAAGGCCTGGGTGCCTCTGGCCCTGCCAGCCCTGCCCAGCCCTTGGCCATCTCTCCTGCAGGCTGTGCCCCCTGTGCGTGCTGCTCCTGTGCCCTGGCCGGCTGCACACGCCCATCTCGCTGTCCCCCCCAGCATTTCTCAGCCCAGCATTGCTGTGCCCTCCCTGGGCTCCCTGCACCCAGCGCTGCCGGCTCCTGGCACACAGAGCCATGGCATGGCCCAGCCTCACGCTGGGACACCTCGGGCACCAACATTCTGCCCTGGCAGGGACTTTTCTGTCTCCTCACCTCCAGGCTGAACCTTCCAGGCTGCACTTTGGGGAAGTTTCCTTCTCTTCCCAATCCACAGGAAAGCTCTGTGTCCTGCTGTTCACAAAGAGAGAAGGGCTGGTGGGAGATGTGTTGTTGAGAGGCTGTTTGGGCTACAGTGACCATGAAATTAAGGAGATTAAAAATATTCTCTGGAAGAAGGAGGAGCATCTACAAAACTTCTACATTGGACTTTGAGAGAATAGAATGTGGCCTATTCAGGATGCAGTTTTGGAGAGTACCAAATCAGTTACTGATTTTTTTTAAGGGAAACAGGCTTTAAAAAGCAAGGTTTCCCAGGAAGGATGGAGACAATTCAGGAAAGAAGTCTTGTAAGAGATGCCTATCCCTCTGTGCCAAAAAGTCAGATAGAAAGGAAAATGAGTGGCCTAGTAGGGCATGGAGCTTTTCCTGAAACTCAGGGTTAAAAGCAGGTGAATCACCTTTGGACAGAGGGGGACAGGCAACTCAAGAAGTATTTCAGGATGTCGCTAAGTCATGCAGAAAGAAAATTAGAGAGGTGAAAGCTCTATTAGGATTTAACCTGTCTGCTTCTGTGAAGGATAACAAAAATGATTTTAGAAATACATTAATGGCAAAAGAAGGGAAAAGGAGAACCTCTATTGTGCATTAGGGGGGATATGGTTACCAAAGATGAGGAAAAGGCTGAGACAATTAACCCATTCATTGCCTCAGTTTTCGACAGTAAGACAGGTTGAGCTCAGGACAAGTGTTCTTCTGAGCTGGGAGATGGGGACAGGGAGCAGAACAGACCCCCTGTAATCCAGGAGGAAGCACCTGGGGACCTGCTGAGCCACTCAGATGCTCACTGGTGTCTCTGGATACAGATGGGATCCATCCTAGGGGGATGAGGGAGCTGCTGGATGAGCTCCCCAAGCTGCTCTCCATCATTTCTCATCAGTGCTGGCTCAGCAGGGAGGTGCCAGAGGACTGGAGGTGCCAATGTGAGCCCATCCCCAAGAAGGGCTGGAAGGAGCATGTGGGGAACTGCAGGCCTGTCAGCCTGACCTGGGTGCCTGGTGAGGTGATGGAACAGATCACCTTGAGTGCCATCACAGGGCACCTACAGGATGGCTGAGGGATCAGAGCCAGCCAGCGTGGATTTCAATATCTGCACTGATGATCTGGATGAGGGCATTGAGTGCAGCATCAGCAAATGTGCAGATGGCACCAAGCTGGGTGTGAGTGTGGATGTGCAGGAGGGTAGGAGGGCTCTGCAGAGGGACTCAGACACCAGTGTGACACTGACATTGCAGGGTGTTATGGCACCAAGAATCCATTGTGATACTGCAGGTTCTTGCGTCACCAGGGGTCCATTGTGACACCGTGCAAACACAGAGTCCATTGTGTCACTGGAGCTTTATGGAATTCGGGGGCCCCTGTGACTCCATGGGGCCTCATGAAATCAAGAAGACAGTTGTGACACTTTTTGTCCTTGTGGAAACAAGGAGACCACTGTGACCCTGCTGGACCTCGTATAACCAAGAGGCCATTGTGACACTAGAGGGACTCATGGACTGAAGGAAACAATTTTGGCACCATGGTGCCCCATGGGACCAAGAGGCCATTGTGACACTGTGGAACCAAGGAGAGCATTGCTGCACTGTGAGACCTCATGGAACCAAGGATCCACTGTGACACTGCAGGCCCTTGATGGACCAAGGTGCCATTGTGACACTGCAAGGCTGAAGGATACAAGGGAATTTGTGACACCCAGGGGCTCCATGGAACCAAAAGAAAATTGTGACACTGGGAGGCCTCATGAAATCATGGAGACCATTGTGACACTCTAGAGCCTCATGGAACTGTGATGTCACCAAAGTAGCTCTGAGTGTGGATCTGCTGGAAGGTAGGAGGGCTCTGCAGAGCGACCTGGACAGGCTGGATCCAGGGCCCAAATTCAAGAAGGAGAGGTTTAACAAAACCAATTTCGGGCCCTCTACTTTGGCCACAACACCCCCTGCAGTGATTGGCTGGACTGGGGCCAGGCAGAAAGGGACCTGGGAGCACTGATGGACAGCAGGCTGGACATGAGCCAGCAGTGTGCCCAGGTGGCCAAGAAGGCCAATGGCTCCTGGCCTGGATCAGGAATGGTGTGGCCAGCAGGAGCAGGGCAGTGATTCTTCCCCTGTGCTCAGCACTGGTTGGGCAGCACCTCGAGTACTGTATCCAGTACTGGGTCCCCAATTTAAGATGGACATGGAGGGGCTGGAGCGTGTCCAGAGAAGGGCAACAAGGGTGGTGAGGGGTCTGGAACACAAGTGCTGTGAGGAGTGGCTGAGGGACCAGGGGTTGTTTATCCTGGAGGAGGCTCAGGGAGAAAAGTTGGTGTCAGGGCACAGGTTGGACTTGCTGATCTCCAGGGTCTTTTCCAACCTTGCTGATTCTGTGATTCTCTGAAACCGCCCCTGGAGCAGTAGCAGGATGAGTCCTGGGCCTCCTCTTCACAAGGTCCAGCAGCCCAGGTCCCTCAGCTTCTCCACACAGCCCCAAAGCCCATCCTGTCAGTCCTGCAGAGCCTCTCCAGCCCCTCCTCATTGCCCACAACAGGGAGCCCCACACCCAGACACAGCAGCCCAGATGTGCCCCCCTGGCCTATGGAGCCTCTGGCAAGGGAGCAGCACGAGGCACTGCAGAACCCTGCAGACAATTCCTGAAGCACTTGGAGGATGATCCTGCTCCCCAAACAATGTTCCCATGGTGCCAGCTCAGAAACCGAAATAAGGAGTAGGGCCAGAAGGGCAAGGGGAAACAGGGATGGGCTGTTTGCAAGGGAGGGGACAGGGATGAGCAAGAGGAAGAAATCTGGATCAGGAAAGATGAAACAAAGCAAAGGTGAACAAAAGCAAGTGCTCAGGGCAGTTTGGGGGTGGCTGCCAGGCAGCCCTGGCTCTGGCCAGCAGCGTCTGCAGTGGGAGAGGAAACTCACAGCTCATGAGAACAAACTTCCTGTCTGACTTCAGAGGCCACGACAAACCTGAGTGGTTTCCCTGCCGTCCCCCAGCCCTTGCTGGCCCCAGGGGCTGATGGCATTTGTGCTCACTCAGCTCCATGTCCCCACAGCAGCACCATGGGGGTGCTGAGCCTGCTGTGTGCAATGCAAACAGGGGCTCCTGAGCCAGTGCTGCCGTGTGTGTGCCTGCAAGGATGTGGCTCCTGTGTGAGCTGGGGGAGAGGCCAGGGCTGCAGAGGGGGGATGTTGTTGGCAGGTGCATGAGGACGCTCTGGGACGCTGCCCTGGGGTGTCCAGCGCAGTGGGGATGGATCAGCCCCTGCTCTGCTGCTCCTTGCCAGGGTGTCCCCCTTGCAGGGAGCTTGCAGAGCACCAGCCATGCTGTTTGCCCACAGCCTGCCCACAGCCAGCCTGGGGCTGCTCATGGGGCTTTTCTGTGCTCAGCATTGGGATGGCCAAGTGTTGTGGAGAGAGCGTGGCCAAGGAGCCTGGAGCCCCCAGGCCCTGGCCTGAGGCGTCAGCGCTGCCCCAGCAGTGCCCATGGCCTGTCCCTGCTGCAGCCCCGGCACTGCCACCCCCAGGGCTGTGCCCGGCCCCGAGAGCACTCAGGCCCTGCAACAACACGAGGGCCAGGAGGGCAGTGGGGTAGAGGCACGGGAGCAGCACTGGCAACACCAAGTGCTGCTGCTGCTGGGCACAGCTGCTGTGCCAGCACTGATCTACCCCAGCTCTGCACACAGACATTGCTGCTGCAGCTCCAGAGAAGGGAAGAAATGGGACATCTCTGGAGAAAGCTTTGCAGGTAGATCCTTTAGTTCGTTTAAAGCCACGAATAATGCAGCCCCTAATTGATACAGTCTCTGTTCGCAATAGTGGTGGAAGAAAACAAAATGAGAAATGGCAGAGGCAATGGCATTTCTTTCCAGACAATAGTAAAAGACTAAAAGAAAGGAAAGAAAAGAACAGATTAACAACCAAACTAACAAGAAGAATCAAAGGTGACTTTTATAACAAGTGAATTGCAGAAATTGGCCCGCAGTTTAATGTTTCTTAAACCATCCAGTCATCAATGTCCACACTGCAGCCTTGAGCTCCTTGTTCCTCAGGCTGTAGATGAGAGGGTTCAGGGTTGGAGGCACCCCTGAGTACAGAACTGACACTGCCAGATCCAGGGATGGGGAGGAGATGGAGGGGGGCTTCAAGTAGGCAAAAAACCCAGTGGTAACAAACAGGGAGACCACAGCCAGGTGAGGGAGGCAGGTGGAAAAGGCTTTGTGCCGTCCCTGCTCAGAGGGGATCCTTAGCACAGCCCTCAAGATGTGCACATAGGAACAAACAATGAACACAAAACAACCAAAAGCTAAACAAATACTAACAGCAATGATCCCAAGTTCCCTGAGGTAGGAGCGTGAGCAGGAGAGTTTGAGGATCTGGGGGATTTCACAGAAGAACTGGCCCAGGGCATTGCCATGGCACAGGGGCAGGGAAAATGTATTGGCCGTGTGTAGCAGAGCATAGAGAAAGGCACTGGCCCAGGCAGCTGCTGCCATGTGGGCACAAGCTCTGCTGCCCAGGAGGGTCCCGTAGTGCAGGGGTTTGCAGATGGACACGTAGCGGTCGTAGCACATGATGGTCAGGAGGGAAAACTCTGATCCAAGGAAGAACACAAAGAAAAAGAGCTGAGCAGCACATCCTGAGTAGGAGATGTTCCTGGTGTTCCAGAGGGAATTGTGCATGGCTTTGGGGACAGTGGTGCAGATGGAGCCCAGGTCAGTGAGGGCCAGGTTGAGCAGGAAGAAGAACATGGGGGTGTGCAGGTGGTGGCCGCAGGCTACGGCGCTGATGATGAGGCCGTTGGCCAGGAGGGCAGCCAGGGAGATGGCCAGGAAGAGGCAGAAGTGCAGGAGCTGCAGCTGCCGCGTGTCTGCCAATGGCAGCAGAAGGAAGTGGCTGATGGAGCTGCTGTTGGACATTTGCGGTGTCTTGGCGTGGGGATCTGTAAGAAAAGTAATGATGGAATAGTTCACTTTGGAGAAGATTTTAAATACCCTAGCCCAGCTTGGTGTCACTTTCCCCCCACTGCCTGCCCAGGGCTCTGCTGCCTGGAGCTGTCCCTGCCAGCAGCTGCTTCCCTGTGCCCAGGGCTGGGCCCTGCCAGTGCTGCCAGAGCCCAGCCCAGCCCTGGGGGCTCAGCTCTGCCCTGCACACCCCTCCCAGCAAAGGCACTGCCCAGGCCCAGCTCTGCTTCTGCAGGCTCTGATGGCAATGTCAGAGCAACCCTGAGGAGGCTGGAAAAGTGACACTGATGCTGCCTGTGAGGGACCCTGGGCTAATTTCTGTCAGTGCCTGCTTTATTAAAATCCAAGAAAAAAATATTATATTTTTTCCAAACTGAACTTAGAGATTAATATCTATATGCAATTTCCCTTCTATGCAATGCAGAGCAGTAGATTATAAAATCACGATTTTCCTTTTTAGGCAGGCCCTGCCTCACTGTGCTCCCTGTGTAATCTACCTAGAAACATTCTGGAGTTAAATGTTATGCTGGGAGCAGTTCTGAACTATGCAGCATCCTCACCACATAAGGAGAACCCTTCCAAGCCTCACCAGCTGTCTCCTTCCACCCAGACCTTGTTCCCCAGTGCTGGGAGCAGCTCCCAGGGCTGGCTGAGAGCTGTCCCTGGCAGGCAGCAGAGTCCCTGCCCCAGCACAGCGCCCTGGGCTGCAGGACCCTGCTCTGCACCACAGCCCTGGGCACCCCTGGCTGCTCTACACAAGAGATCATCAGAGAATGTACTCACACAGTCTGCAGGCATTGGGATGTTCCAGCTTTAGGAGATCAGTGCAGGAGCTGCAGCTGCATTGTCCTGCAGCCAGAGGCTTCCTGTGTCAAGGGCTGGGAGTGATTCTGCCCCAGGCACTTCTGAGCATCTTCCCAGCCCTGACTGATTGAAGCTCTCTGTGCCTCTGTGCTGTGCCCGGGGTGGCTGCAGGCAGTGCCCCAGCCCTGCTGAGCTGTGCACAGGAGCTACTCATGAAGAGAAATGTGTTTTTGAAGCTCTTCTTGGTTGTCAGGATCACATTCTGAGACAGGAGCCCAGCCCATCTCAGCAGCACAGACACAGCACAAGCACTTTAATGACCCTCTTGGGGTTTGGGTTTGAGTCTCTGAGCATCAGTCCCTGAGTGGGAGCTGAAGAAACCTCTCAAGAACTCCAAGTCACAATCAAACTCCAAAGTTTCCTAAAGTTTTAATGGGTCCCTCTGAGGGACACAACTGAGAAAGTGTCCCCAGGTTCCAGTCAGAGCAGGAAATTGGAGGCAGAGATGACAGGTGGAGACAAAGATAAGCCAAGTCTTGATGCCCTGGGGCACAGCAGGGTCTGTGCCACCAAGGGCTCTGAGGAGACACCTTGTCCTGAGCCACTGGGGCCTCCTGGCACAGCCCCAGCAAGGCTGGCCACTGTCACCCCTTGTCCTGCCCTCAGCATCCCCCCACATCCCAGTGGCCTCAGGGATCTGCTGGGACGAGTCCCTGGGGAGCCTTGGTCAGGAATGGCCCTGGGGGGCTCCTTCATGCTCCCAGGGACTGCAGGTTTTTCAGAGGACTTTGGGTTTTGCTTTTGCCTTGGATTCTGTGAGAGCTTTGTGCAATCATGGCCTCCAATTATCTGCTTTAATTAGTCTCTTGAGAGCCTTTGTCAGTAACAACACTAAGTGGGGCTGATTAAGGCTTGAAGATACTTCAGTTTTTAAGGTACTTGGAGGTTCCCTTTTGACACCAACTCTTCTAGTAGTTTATGCAATCATGGCCCCAATTATCTACTTTAATTAGTCCCTTGAGAGCTTTATATTGACACTCAGTGGGTCTCAATAATACATTGAGATACTCAAGGTTTTAAAGGTAGTTTGGATTTTCCTTTCCTCTCTGACTCTCTGAGAGGGTTTTGGGCGATCCTGGCATCCAGTTCTTTCCTCCAAGGAGTCCATGAGGAGCCTGTCTTGGGGATGGACTTCAGTGAGACCCATTAATGCTTTGAGACACTTTGGGTTTTTCTTCTGCCTTGGACTCCTGGAAAGGTTTGTGCAATCTCCTCTCAGGCCCTGAGGTTCAAGGGCTCAGCTCCAAATGCACCACGGGGCTCATTGGGATCAAGCTCATCCTGACAAACCATGGCTCTGCCTTGATTTCCCTCTGGCCTGGTGCCATTCATTAGGAAGATTTTGAAATCTAGTTATGGAGAAATATTTCCAAGAGATTCTAAGAAATACTCATTCCTATTTTGAAGAGTGTATTTCATTGTTATTCTCCTTAGAGCAGAGGTGATTCCAGCATTCTGTGATTGATATTGATGCAGGGTCTCTCCTCAGGTCTGGCCTGCTCACAGAAGCTGTGCCTTGAGGTATGACCCAATGTGGACAACCTTGCTGCACATTCCCCAACTCCATCCTGTCTGTCCTCACTCACCTGGGACCTGCTTTACTGGGAGAACTGGCTGCACACAGGCCAAAAGGAGTGTTCCCCTCCCCCCCCTTTTTTATTTTTCTGTTTTGAAGCAATCTACAACTCCTTAATGTCCCCATTGAAAACAGACACCTTCTATTAGTGTGTGCTAAAGCCAAGGTGCCACCAAGCAGCTTCCCCAAGGCAGAACCCTGCAAGGAATGTTTGAGTCCTTTGGACTCCTTGGTTCCCTGAGGCCTTGCAGTGTCACAAAGGCCCCTTGGTTCTGCACTGTCACAATGGAGATTTGGGTCCATGGTGTCCCACAATGTCACAATGCTCTTTTGGGTTCCATGAGGCCTGGATCTGTCACAATGGACTTTTGGCTCCTCGAGGTTCCATACTCTCAACAATTGTCTCTGTAGTTCCAGAGTGTCACAATGGACTCTTGGTTCCAGGTGGCCCCACAGTGTCACCGTGGTCTCCTTGGTTCCACAAGGCCGTGCAGTGTCACAATGGCTCACAGGTTCCATGAGGCCCCACAATGTCACAGTGGACCCTTGGTCCCATGAGTTTCCCCAGTGTCACAATGGTTCCTTGGCTCCACGTGGCCCAGGTGTCTCACAATGGACTCTTGGTTCCGTGGGGCCCCGCAGTGTCACAGGGGTTTCCTTGGTTCTGTAGGGTCACAATGGACACTGCAGCGCCCCCTGCTGGCCGGGAGGACCTGGCACTGTGCGAGCACCTCCTGGTGGCCGACCCCTGCAACTGTGACTGGTTTGTACTGGTTTGTACTGGTTTGTACTGGTTTGTACTGGATTCCACTGGGATGGGGTGCTGGAGTGTTACTGGTTTGTACTGGGTTATACTGGGAAAGGGAGCAGGGCTGTATGAGTGCCCCCTGCTGGCTGGGAGGACCTACTGGCCAACTGTGCCTTATACTGGGGTATACTGGTTTGTACTGGGATGGGGTGCTGGGGGTGACTGGATTGTAGTGGTTTGTACTGGGTTATACAGAAATCTGGATTTTCCTGGGTTAAACTGGGGTGTACAGGGTTATACTGGGAGGGAACTTGGGGATGCTTGGCACTCCACTGGGAGCAACTTCTGGGGATGCTGGCCTTATTGGTTTATACTGGGATGGAACTTGGGACCTACTGGGAGTGACTTCAGGTTGTGCTTACTGGTTTCTACTGGGAGCTGCTGCAATGGGCTCACGGGCTCAGAGGTGGCTCCCAGTGTTTACTGGTTTATATTGGTGCCCTCCCAGTATAAACCTGGGAGCCCCAGGACTACACTGGGAATGGGTTTGGGTGCATGAAGCTTTACTGGTTTATACTGTGAGCTGCTGCCACAGGTCTCAGGAGCTGGGGAGTGACTCAAATGCTTAATGGTTTATACTGGTGCTTTCCCAGTCCACACCTGGGAACACTGGTAGGCACTTGTGGGCAGGCAGGACCTCAAGGCCGAGCTGGCTTTCACCAGGGCCTTGCTGAGCCACAGCTTCTCCAACTTCTGGGCCTGGCAACGCTGCCTGGGGCTGCTGATGCCCTCCAGGAACTACAGCAAGGACACTGGCCCCTGGAAGGCTGAAGGAAGGTGAGGGATTCCCCAGAAAACTCCCACAATTTTGTGAGATCCCCAAAATTTTCCAGCCCCTCCCTCACCTAAAGTGGGAGCTGGTTGGTTCTGTTGCGTTGAATGGGTAGACCTGATGTTCCTAAATCCCTATTGACTTCAATGAGTAGATTTGGTTTCCTTAAATCCCCTTTGACTTTAATGGGTAGACCCGAACTCCTGTATACCTGGGTGCCCCCATCAAGATATTGGGATTTCCCCCGGTGTCCCCTAGAGATTTTGGGGTGCCTCCTTTGCCCACAACAGAGCTGGAGCTGCTGCAGAATACCATCTTCACCAACCCCATGCACCAAAGCACCTGGCTGTACCTGCCCTGCACCCTCTCCTGAGGTAACTCAGGGCTCCCTCCCACCCCTGATGTCCTCACCTGGACTTTTGGGGTACCGCTGAATGTTGGGGTGTCCCCTGACAGCCCCACAGCTGCCAAGGGTCATCTGTGTCCACATCGACTGGGAGGACAGTGGCCATCATCCTCTCCTGGCCTGTCAGGGTGAGTCAGGCCACTTGGGTGCCCCAAAAATCACCTGGGTACCCCCAGAAATCACCTGGATACACCTGGGTACCCCTTGCACACCTGGATCACCAAAACCCCCTTGGGTCCCCCAAAACTAGTGTCTCAAGCATCCTCATTGCTTTGACTGGGTAGACCTGGTGGCCCTAAACTTTATTACCTTTAAAGAGTAGACCTGCTGTCCCTAAATTCAATGGGTTATCTCTAGAGTCCTGTTCATCTCCATTTATCTCTATAAATTCCTCCCAGTTGCCCCACTTTTTGCAGTGCTCTTAGTAACCCCAGTGTCCCCCCTTAGCCCTTCCCAGTGCTCCAAGTTTAAACAGTAACTTCCCAATCAAGCCCTCTCAATGGGTAGACCTGGTGTCCCTAAAACCTCTAGTGACTTCACTGGGGTAGACTTGGTGTCCTTCAATCCCCTTTGACTTCAGTGGGCAGAGCTGATGTCCCAAAAATTTGGCGTTAAAAGTCCCAATTTTGGGCTTGGAATTCCCAGATTTCAGGCTGAAAATGGACATTTTTGGGCTTACCTGGTGGCACAGCTCCAGAATGGACAGCAGGTGAAGGATCAGGGATTCGGGATTGGCCTCCAGGAATTCATCCAGGACATCCAGAGCATTGGCACTGCGATCCTGGAGTGGAAATTCCCAGAATTCAGCCCAAGATTTCCTCTAAATTTACTCAAATTTCCCTATATTAGGGCCAAATTTCCTCAAATTCCCATTGATTTTAATGGATAGACCACGTGTCCCTTAATCAATATTGACTTTAATGGGATAGACCTGGTGTCCATAAGGCCCTATTGATTTCATTAGTCATGTCTGATGTCAAAAAAATGTGTATTGGGAGATTGATATTGCAAGAGATGAGGCAACTGAGAGACACTGTAAAAGATGGTTTATGGCCTCATGGTGTCAGTCTCATTGCAGGGTGAGACGTTAAAAGTGTTACGTCCAATGCCATAATATCAGAAACTGCCTCATTCTTAGTTACAATGCTTTATGTTAGTATTTTATCCAATCAAATACTTCTGTGAAGTTTGCCAGCATCCTTTTACACCAATCATTAATTGCTTTCCTTCTCATGGCTTTGCAGTAATGTGTCATTTTTCAACCAATCCTATAACACTTCACCAACCTACATTGATATATCTTATACTTCTAACTTTATAACAGGTTCTGTTGCTAAACTTTACAAACTTTTACTATCTTACTTAACATACTGCTTTGCTTACAGAATGCATATTTCTGTTTGCTTAAAAGAGATTTCTTCTAAAACAAAAACTTATATTCTTGTTTTATATCATTTTTCCTTTTAATGTTCTGATTCCCCAAGCCTTCTCCAAGGTCTTAGGTCAAACCTTGTTTCCATCGCAATCTCTGAGACTGTTTGCACAAGGCCCTGAGAGCTCTCTGTGCCTGCATTTCCCACACCACCTGTCATCTCTGCCTCCAATTTCCTGCTCACACTGGAACCTGGGGACACTTTCTCAGTTGTGTCCCTCAGTGAGACCCATGAACGGCATCAGAAATGTTGGAGTTGGAATATTGTCGTGGGGTACAATGCAAATATGTGTATTCTATCACCATCTGTTAAAATGTGGGAGGGGTGGTGATCCTTATCTCTGTGGGAGATATCCTCTGCTGATGTGCCATCTGATAAGATCGGGGGATGATCATCGTTATCTATTCACAACTCATCCTTCCTCCAGAAGATATATTCCGTTAATGGGCCATTAAGTCCTATTGTGTGACTGATAAGATTACATCACCCCATTGGGAGATGCCCCAGCCAGGGGCAGGAGCCAAGCCTTTCCTACCTAGATAAAAAACTGGGGTTTGGGACGTGAAGGCAGACCTTTCTACTGGATCCCAGAGGAAAGTCGGGCCTTTTCTACATCATCGCTGGACCTTCAGAGGAAAACTGCACCTTCTACAGGAGCACTGGTTCAACAGAACCACATCTGTCATCCAGGAGGACTGCAGGCACCATTTATACAGACTGCTACCAACACCCTGACTGACACGGTGTCAGGTTGTATTTCTGACTGTGTTGGTGGTTGTTTCTTTTATATTATTGCATGTATTTTATTTTTTCTATTTTCTCCTATTAAATTGTATTACTGACTTGGAGTCTCACACTGGTTTTACTTTCAAACCAACACACAAATTTTTGGACAGACTCTTGGACTGGGATATTCTGGGCGTGGACTTATGTGGGAGGACCTACGAATTTGATACCGAAATAATGAGAAAAAGGACTAATGTAGATATAGTAGTAGTCATGCTAAGGCTTAGAAAACTGCAGTTCTCGGACAGGCCCTGGGAACCAGCCCTGGGAATGAGCTGGGGACTGTGGAAACAATAATTAAAGATAATTAAAGAATTTAGTGGAGCATATAAGAACATCTAGAAACTTTCAGGATAAGGCTGAAGTATAATAATAAATAAAGGGTTCTGGTGATGGGAAAACATGCAAGGGGGAATTAAAGGGGGGTAGCCTATAGTTTTGAATAGACAAGCATGCAAAATTTATAACTTTTAGGAATGATATCTACAAGATTTATGTATCTGTATTGTCTTGAAGAATGTGTACCTCTGCACGTGGACTACTTTGTAAAAAGGTATAAAAAACTTGACGAAAAAGGGAACTGTGGGACCCTGACTTTGAACGCTAGTCCGCAGGTTCCCCGGGCCCTGAATAAAGCACCGCATAAACTGACACTCTGTTAGTTTGTGTTCTGTTTGGGGCATCGGGCAGCACCCCTGGCTGGAGCATCTCCCAATGGGTTGATGGAATTTTATCAATAATGCAGTGGCGCTCAATGGCCCATTAGCAGAGGATATCTCCCACAGAGATAAGGATCACTGCTCCACCTGTTTTTTCCTATACTCTTTGTTCTTTTGTTTCTTCCCGGGATCTCTGACTGGTTACTTCATGTTTGCTGCTGATCTCCTCTCCCTTTTGAAGATGAAAATGGTAAAAGTGTCTTTGACCTGCCTTGCTGGATATTGTCAAGAGGAACAGTCATCTTCTGCAAGTGGAAGTGTCACAGGTGGAGCAGAGTTCTGTGAGTGCTGTATCAAACCAGACCTCGTCAGAGCTGCCAAAACAACTGCTCCATGCTGCCCTTCACTGCTCTGCCTGTTCCCCACTGTTTCATGCCAGAGTAATTGAACTGTTGTTAATTGGGTGTCTATTTCACTCGAGCCAGTTCAGCAGAACCAGCAGAAAGCAGCCTCAGAATGAATGGGGCTCTGCAGAGGAGCCCCAGACTATTCATCAGCCTGCCCGCAGAACTGGCTCCAACTTTGAACCCTTGTGACCACACTCTGAAGAAGACATACTTCTGATATATCTGATGCACTTATGACTGAGGCACTGCATGTGCTCGTGGAGGTAAGAATCCCAAAGTTCTTTCCTACTTCAGGAAAAATCCTGCAGCAGTGCATACCCAGCATCTGCTATCAGCACATCCTGGCTGCACGTGCAGGAGAAGCAGCAGCAGCATTGTACACGTGGGTTTGTTAAGGTGAACTCCCCGACACTTTGAACAGTGCTCATCACAAACATATTTAATGGCACACCGATGCCATACATTTCTCCTAAAAGCCTCCCTTGTAACTAAACTTTGCTAGAAAGTTAATGCCGAGGATGAACGAGCAACTTCGGTCTCAGTCCGGAGGTGGAGGGGTTCTAAACACTGACTTTCCGAGAGCAGCATCTCTCCTGAAGCGCTCGGGGCCACCCGAGGCGCCGCCGGGAGCGCGGTGCAGAAGCCGGCCCGGACTCAGCCGCAGCGCCGGGCACCGCGCATCGCTTGATCTGCAGGGCGACCCGCACGTCCTCCAGCAGCTGCCGCAGGCTGCCCTTCTCCTGCTGCAGCTCGGCCATGCGTTCCTCGGCCCGCTCCAGCGCCACCATCTCCTCGCAGCGCTCTTGGGAGCAGGGCCCCGGCGGCCGCCGCTCAGGCTGGGCGGGGGCTGCGCGGGCGGATGTGGCTCTCGATGTGCTCGCCCTCCCGGCCCAGCGGCAGCCGCGGCCCCGCACGGGTGCTGAAGTGGCCGCAGAGCCGCGCGTGGAGCTGGCGGAAGGTGAGCTCGGCCCAGAGCCCGTCCCACAGCCCCGCGCACTCCTCGGGCTCTGCCGCCTCCTCCGGCCCCAGCGCCCGGCACAGCGTGCGGGACTCCTCGCCGGGGATGCGGCCCGGCCCGGTGCAGTCCCGATGCTGGAAGATCTCCTGCAGGGACTGCTCCGGGCCGCTGGCCAGCACGACCATCTCGTTCTCCACGCCGCGCTCCAGCCCGTAGCGGTGGGCGAGGGCGCTGAGCAGCCACTGCGTGCCCCGGGCCGGCCGCCCGGAGGGGTCCCAGCCCTCAGGCGGCTCCATCGCGCCCGCCCGGCCCGCGGCGCTGCCCGAGCATCCTGAGCGCCGCCCGCCCGAGCGCTCGGCCCCGGCCCCGGCACGGAGCGCCCGGCTCGCCCCGCACGGAGCCGCGTCCGCCTTTGTCCAGTGGGAGCAGGGACTCGGGCAAAGCGGGCAGGTGCCGCCCTGCTCCCTTTGTCTGCCAAGCCTGAGCCCCAGGTGTGGTTCTTGTTTCTTAGCTAATTTCTCCCTGGTTTCTCTCTAACACAAGCAAGACAATAGCATCGCACAATCCAGTTTGACAAGTAAGGCTTGTGAACGAGTGAGTGCTTCCAGTAAATTAAAAACTCGATGTGCTTGAATGTCGACCTTGTGTTGGCTCAGGCTCCTGACCTCTGTAGATGAGGTGACTTCCTGGTGTTGGTGTGTGGATGTTAAGAGGTCTGTGTTAGAGATGAGTAAGTGTTCAACTCGTTCAAGCGAGCTGCTCAAAGCAGTGATTTTGGTCTCTCTTTGGCTGGGCAGTAGGACCGGCGTTGTTGAACGCAGGCAGCGGCACGAGAAGGGCTCCTCCAGCAGCAGGGACACGCCAGGAGCCAGAGGGGACCGTGGCACCAGCCGTGCCCGAGGTCTGAACAGGCTGCCAAAGTCAGGTGGTGCTGACAGGCTGCGTTAACAGCCCAGGCAAGGCGTGGTGAGGAGCCAGGGCTGGGGGCCACCCAAGGAGTCCTGTCAAGAGTAAATTGTTATGATATTCTCTCTAGGACAAAAAAGGAGCAAACCAGTTCAGCTGATATGTGAGGAAAAAGAATTCAAGTTCGTTTAAAACACTGCTCAATACAGGGTTGGGTTTCTTTTGAGTGAACTGATGCTAATAAATATTTGCTCCCATATGATGGGGTTTCTCTGCAAATAGGCCTTGATGGGAATTTTCTGACCACCTTTAGTTTTGCTCTTTCTTAAATTGAGCACCTGAGTAGCTTTGTTGAGGAATGGAGAACTGTTTGTAGCTCAGTATTTTCTCAAGAGGAGCCTTACATTTTAACACAGGAGGAAGGAAAGGCAAAGGTTTGAAAGGCTTCTCCTGATGAAGTGACACACTTTGAGAGGAGTCTGCGAGGAGAAGTCCCCTCAGGCACTGCCAGGGCTGTTTGCCTCCTCTGCAGGCTCAGTATTCTGGGAGTTCCACAAGTCTCAGCTGCCACTGTATTTTCCTCTGAATATTTCTTGTTGTAGAGTACACAGGGAGAATATTTTGTGCCAGATTCTCCTCTGGACTTTGAGGTGAATCTCAGTAATAGTGGTGACTTTCATGTCCAGATGTACTTTTTATTGATAGTAAGGAAAAGGCAAGAGGTATCATGGAAAATTAATTGCTCAAAATGTGAGTGGCCAAGCACACCAAAAATGAAGTCTGAAGTGAAGAATTTTTTTATTTTTTTTCCCTCGATAGGTGGGGTAAAACATGCAGTGTTAAAAATGTTCTTTGAAGAGATTCAGCCAGCACCCAGGTGTATGAAAATCAAAACAGCAAAGGATGAGGCAGGGCATGGGAAGAATCTTCAGCCCTTCCTGTTGGAGGCACAACAGTATGAAAAGGGCCTCTGGATGTTTTCCATAGGTAACACGTGCTATTTGTAGAGAGGAGCAGATGTCCCAAGCTGTTGGTGGCCCAAGTCCTGCCATGGCTGGCCCAGTTTCAGTCCTAGCTGGACCAGGGTGGCTGGCTGGGCAGGGGAGGAGGTGGGGGGATCTCGGGGGGCTTCCACTTCACGGCCGGGCTGGGGGGCCATGGGGGAGGCAGGAAGGGCTGGTGCTCTGCTTTCCTGGGCGACTGCTGCTGCTGAGGCCGTGTGTGAGAGCTGTCAAACCAGACGGTCCTTGGGCTCCCTGGGGGCGAGGGAGAGTTGTGCCTTCTTGGCCGGGATGGTGGAGCTGCAGCAGGGCGAGTGTGGAGAGAGGAGTGGCTGAGGCCCCAGCTCACACAGGGACCCTCCTGCACAGCAGGGCCCAGAGCTGGAAAGGTTCCCCAGCATGGCTGGAGCTGCTGGCACACCTTGGCCCAGCTGGACAGCTGCTCCTCAAGGCCCTGGCGAGCAGGGGATGTGTTTTAGGTCACAGGATGTGACCAAAAGTATGTATTCTATCACCATCTGTGGGGCAGGGATCCTTATCTCTGTGGGAGATATCCTCTGCTAATGGGCCATCTGTTAAAACCAGGTGGGGCAGTGCTCTTTATCTTTTCCACAACCCATACTTCCTCCAGGAAGATATCTTCTGTTAATGGGCCATTGAGTCCCCCTGCATGACTGATAAAATTCCATCATCCCACTGGGAGATGCTCCAGCCAGGGGGAGGAGCCAAGCCTTTCCTACCTAGATAAAACCTGAGATTTGGAACACCAAGGCAGCCCTTACCCACTGGTTTCCTGAGGACAAGAGCTACCAGACCTTTCTACAGCGTCACTACTACAAGACCACGTCATCAGGACTGCTACCACCACCCTAACTAGCGGGGTGTCAGGTTGTATTCTGATTCTGTCAGTTGTTTTCTTTTGTACTATTTCATGTATTTTATTTCTCCTATCATTTTTCCTATCAAATTGTATTTCTGACTTGGAGTCTCTCACTGGTTTTGCTTTCAAACCAGCACAATTTTGGAAGGGATTTTGGCTGAATCTTGATATTTGGGGAGGTTTTGATCCGTGTCTTAAAGTTTGGAGGATTTTGGGTCTGAATCTTGGTGTTTGGGAGGTTATTACAGACACAAGATGCTCAATGACTTCCAGAGATGAACTTGGGCGAGGAGGAACACCCAGTTTATGGAGCTCTCTTCTTGTTATTTCCCGCTAAACCAGGAATTTTCATTCCTCAGGTGTGCAGGGATGGAGGAGGCAGAAAAGCCCCGGAGATCTCTCTCGAGGAGGGGCTGCAAACCCAGCCCAGGGAGCTGCGAGGAGGAAAGACCCTCCCTGAGCCGGGAAGGCGGCCGGAGATGCAGGCAGAGCTCAGAGCTGGTGGAGAAGCCTCATGGAGGGGAGAAGCCCCACAAGTGCTTGGAATGTGGGAAGGGTTTCAGCTACAGGTGCAGGCTGATCGAACACCAGGTGATCCACACTGGAGAACGGCCATATGAGTGTGGGAAATGTGGGAAGAGCTTCAGGAGTATTTCTCATCTGATGGAGCACCAGGTGATCCACACAGGGGAACGGCCCTACACCTGCTTGGAATGTGGGAAGAGCTTTGGACGGAGCTCTGGCCTGAGAAGACACCAGCGCATCCACACTGCGGAGAGACCCTACGAGTGTCCCAAGTGTGGGAAGAGGTTTCAAACCAGCTCCAATCTCCTCCTACATGAGCGGATTCACACAGAGGAGAGGCCCTTCCGCTGCCCCGACTGCGGGAAGGGCTTCAAGCAAAACTCCCATCTCATCCTGCACCGGCGCATCCACACTGGGGAGAGGCCCTACGAGTGTCCTGAGTGTGGGAAGAGCTTCTCACGGAGCTCTCACTTGACCCGACACCAACGGAGGCTCCACTAAGGGAAGCCCTGTGAGTGCCCTGAGTGTGGGAAGAGCTTCGTGCTCTGCTCCAGCTCCATCCCCCATTGGAGGATTGGTGTTGGATGGTCAAAAAAACCACAAAAATAAAACCAACAAACAAAAAAGTTTAGTTTTCTTCTAAGGGTTTTTTTCTTATAGTTTCTAGTAATAAAATTTCTCTTTACACCTTTTAAAGTAAAACCTGTTTTTTGTCTACTTCTTAATCCTCTCTCACAACAAAAAAACTCAAATTAATAAACCAAAACTACTACATTTAACCTCAGTGATTCCAGGATTTTGATTTCCTATTACCCAAGGGTGTCTTCCGCAGCCAAATGGTGATGAACTCAGGCAAAGACCAAGATTTTGGAGATAGTGGGGTGGAAACTCCTCCAAAAATGTTCTTCCCTCCCTCCCAAGCACGTGGATCTTCAGCTTGCACAGACACAGAAATTCTTTTCTTTTGACCTTGATTTCCTTTTCATTTCTCTTCTTCCCTTTAAAACATCCAACACTGGGGTAAAAATAAAGACACTGAACTGAGACATGGGTCGGACATGGAGGGACAATGACATGGTGGGACACAGACCTGGAGAGTGACATGGGGACACATGGACATGGAGGGGGATGTGGCCATTCGTGGGGACATGGGGGAACACAGGCATGGATGGAGATGTGGGGGACAGTGATGGAAACATGGTGGGGACACAGCCATGGGTGAGGACATGTGGGGACACGGCCACGGCCGGTGCCATGGGGGGAAACTTGCAGGGGCTGTGGGGGATGCTGGCTTGGAGGGAGTTGAGGGTTCCTGGCAGGGACTTGGGGCTGGCTGAGGCCTTTGGGGACCCCAGGCCGAGCGGCTCCAGCTGCGCTGGGAGACCCTGGCGGAGGTTCTGGGGCAGCTGCTCAAGGACCCCCTGCCCTGGAGCCCCAGCCGGGCACTGGGCTCCTGGAAGGGAATGAACGTCCTTGTCCCCAGCAGGACAGATTTCTTATTTCTTGCAGGTGCAAATGGTTCTCTTACGAGAATAGCTTGTTGTGTTAATTGTTTTCATGCTTAAGATTGTTTTCACATGGAAACAATCAAGTAACTTAGCTGCACATAGAAGAAGTGACAGGCTAGCTACTAATTTAGCAGAGAGCAAGACCTGATTTCATGAAGCCTTTCTTTTAGAATTTGTCTACCTGACTGCAACATCTCACCCTTTTTCATTAATTCAAAGAAGGTTCATATGGTCTGATGATAAAATAGCTCTCTCTTGTGAGGGTGTTATCTCATTAAGGTTATTACTGGTTATCTGTTAGATATGGGATAAGATACATAAACGACAGATTACAATCAACAAAACTTAGCAAATTCTATCAGGTCATTGACACAGGGTTTCACAGCATGAGAAAACAAAAGAATAATGTCCAATGTCTCCTAGGCAAATGGGAATAAATGACCATTGTTTTAAAGTCCAAATAGTCAATTAGCTTGAAATGTTAATCTTTGACATCACTGAATGTGCTCTTGGATACTGGAACAGGGAATTACTGAAGAAGGTTTGTAGGAACACTATACCGTGATGATGACACAAGGCTTTCCTTGGCAATTTGCCTGTAAATTTCCAGACATAGCTATGTCTTGGCAGTCCTACTTCTGATTTTGCTCTGGCCACGAAGGCTGCATGGTGATTAGGTTCTTTTTCTTCTCACTGGGCTTCATTTTCTTGGAGGCAATTGATATTTGGCTGAAAAAACAGGTGACTACTTTGAAGTTGTTGATGATAAAAACACATGCATACCTTCTCCTTAAGTTAATGAATTAATTAGTCTTTGTCATTGTACATTAAATTCAAGAGCCTTACATTCAAAATTTTACTTTTTTTGGTATAAATATTGCAAAATGTTTTTTGTAAATATGTAAATATTTAGGAGCTAACTCCCCCTTCTTTGTTTTAAAAACAGCATGCATGATTCTTGCCATGAAAGGAAGTTCAAAACAAAACAATACATGTAGTAAAACCAAAATCTTATAGTAACTGGGAATAATTCTGATATAACAATCCAAAATATTTCCGATAACAGATATAATTAAAAACACTTGTAAAATTAGATTATTACCAAACATTGAAACATTGTACCATCATCCCAGTGTCTGCAACAGCTGATAAACCTCAAATCAGTGAAGAACTGGATAAGCGTCTGTTGGGGGTTGGTTTTTCCTTTCCTCTCTGCCTGTGGAATTTTTTTCCCATTGACACGCTAAGAAGCACTGATGTTTAGGTCCTGGCACCAGGGAGGGCATCCCTGTTTTTTTGGGAGTTTCTCTCGGAGGGTGGGGGGAGGGAAAGGGGGAACACGGTGAGATTGGAAGCAGGTAAAGGAGGGTGGGGGGCAGTTGCTGGCTCTCGCTCGCTTTTGGCTCTCGGAGCAGAAAGGTCATTGCTATCCCCCCCACCATCCCAACGCCGGGAGCTGCCTCTCTGTTTTGGACCCTGCACCCCTGCTTGGACGCCCTCCCGCTTCAGCTTGCTGTTTTCCCAGCATCCTGCCTCTCCTCCATCCCTTCCCATCTGGAACACAGCTGCCATCACCCCCAGCCCCTGCAGGTGCCGGGATCGTCACATCTGCCCTGTCCACCGGGAACCTGCCAGCGCTGACTGCCAGCGGTGACAGTGACTGCAGCACAGGGGAAAGTGCCTGAGGCCGAGAAGGACTGGAACTGGGTTCCTATTCTGCTTCTTGTTAATTCCAGAGTTGTTGCTCTGTTTGCCTTCTTAGATATACTGGTAAAGAACTGTCATTCCTATCCCCATATCTTGGTCTGAGAGCCCCTTTATTTCAAAATTGTACTAATTCAGAGGGAGGGATTTGCTTTCTCCATTTCAAGGGAAGGCCCTGCTTTTCCTAGCACACACCTGTCTGTTATTCAAACTAGGAGTGATTTTGGCACCCGACGGTGGAACCTGTGGGCATTGAGTGGAAAGGCTGGAAAAGGAATAATAGTTCTTGTGTGACCTGATTTTGTGTTTTAGGTGGCACCATGGTGTCCAGCTTACCCTGGCTCGGGCTGCACGTGGTCACAGCTACATCTCTCCCACTTGCAGCCCCTTATCTCAACACGGGTGCTATCACTAAGGGTACTGAGACTATTATAGAATTCATTTTGTGGGTTGATAAGGTGAGGAATTCATGGATTTTTAACTCTCTCTGGAAGGTAAGTACATGGATTCAGAGCTATCACACTCTATCTGTGTGGTTTTGGGATTACTTCAATAATGGTACTTAATGTGAGGAAGTGAGAGCAGGGGAAATTTTCTCCCAACCCATCACCCAGTTGTTTAGGTCCACCCCACCAGTTTTCAAAGGCTTCAAATCCACTCTAAATGCTAATGATATCATACAGTGGCTGGTGTTGCTAATCTGCCTGTTCTGTTTAACATTCAGAGACAAGGGGACATTGACTTAGGTAACAACCCCAGGAAATCGGGATGCTGCTGCAGAGACTGACCCTGTTCCAGAGACTAGGGGTGTTTCCACAGAGCCTAACCCTGCCCCAGAGCCTGACCTTGCCCCACAGCCCACTTCAGAAAGAAACCACCCAGAGTGGGTAGGGGTTACAGTGAAGGAGATACATGAGATGAGCCAGATGCTGAAGGAGTACCTTGCTCCAGCTGGTGAGAAACCCTCCCCCTGCCTTAAAGAGGGAGAGTCTGATGGTGCAGCAGTGGAACCCACAGACATTACATCTGTCCAGGTTCCAAATGTACTGCAAGAGCACTTGTAGCCAGCAGCAGTCACCCCTGTGGAAACTAAGAAATCTAGGATGAGAACAAAGCACCTAGTTAATAAGGATAAGAAAGGAGGGCATGCACAAACAGCAGGGGAGCCAGAGGTTGAGATCATCACCGAGTCCCTGTCATATGAAAGTCTCTGTAATCTGTAAAAAGACATTGTATGATGGGGCCGTGAGGCTTTTAAAACTTGGTTACTTTGGGTCTGGGACCTTATAGGTACAGGCGTCCAACTGGATGGTATTGAGGCAAGGAATTTGGGACTCTTGACCCAGGACTCAGGTGTGGAGCAGGTATTTGTAAGGGAGCCAGGCCTCCTTTCCCTCTGGGAGTGACTTTTAATGAGTGTGAGAGAGAGGTTTGTCCACAGAGACAGAATGCAGGAGCACCATCATAGAATGCCTTGGAAGACCCTTGAGGAAGGGATCCAACAGCCGAGAGAAGTGGCAGTGCTGGAGGTGCTCTTTGGGAGGGACAAACAGCATGACAATGACCCTGACAAGGTCAGGTGCACAGGGCAGAGATGGAATCTGACAAACCTGGGGCCATCTCACTACACCACCTTTACTGAAACAATTAATGCTAATAACAACTGAGAGACAGTGGGTTCTGTCACCAGCAAATTTAGAAATTTTGGGAGTATGATCAATGGCCCGATGCAGGCTCCTGTCTCTGCCATGGTCAAGGGCCTCCAAGAGAAGATGAGGGAGATGAGGGAGGAGATGAGGAAAATCAGTGCAGCACCAGTGTGAGTCACAGGCCCCAAAATCAGAGCCCAGTATCCCCCAGCAAGACAGAGAAGGTACAACCCATGAGCTCACCTGTGGTTCTTTCTGTGTGACCATGGGGAAGACATGAGAAGGTGGGATGGGAAACCCACTTCTGTCCTGGCAGCACGGGTGTGTCAGCTCAGGGGGGGAAACACAAACTGAGGGAGCTCCACTAAAGTGAAGGTAGCCTCAGCCTCCCATGACTGAGGTGTTGGGTATTACAGAAGGGAGGATGATCTGTCAGATCCCCTTGAAGGAACCTCCAGCATGTGTCCCCAGGAAAGAAATAATAACCATGGCTAGTGGGGCCCTGCCTCTAGCCAGAGAGAGGGACGGGAAAACTGGATCTTTTGGATGGTGTGGATCCGATGACCTGGCACATTAGAGCCACAGAAATATCGAGTGTTAGTTGATTCTGGTTCACAATGTACCCTAATGCCATTGGGACATGTGGGGACAGATCCTATGTCCATTGCTCAGGATTCCCTGTTTCCCCTCAGTGACACAATGGCCTCAGGCTTTCATGTGCCCACCAGTGTCACAATGGCCCCACAGATCTGGGAGGTCCTGCAGTTTCCCAATGGCCTCACGGTTCCATGTGTCCCCTCAGTGTCACCATGGCCCCACAGTTCCATGTGTCCCTTCAGTGTCACCATGGTCCCACGGTTCCAAGAGCCCCTGCTGTGTCACAATTGCCCGATGGTTCCATGTGTCCCCTCATGTCACAATGGCCTCAGGTTTCCATGTGTGTCCTGACTATCACCATGGTCCCATAGCTCCAAGAGACCCTGCCGTGTCACAATGGCCCAACAGTTCCATGTGTCCCCTCATGTCACAATGGCCTCAGGTTTCCATGTGTCACAATGGCATCATGGTTCCATGTGTCCCCTCAGTGTCACAATGCCACACGCTTCCAGGAGGCCCTGCAGTGGCGCAGTGGCCCCAGCGTTCCATGTCCCCTCGTGTCACAATGGCATCAGGGTTCCATGTGTCCCCTCAATGTCACAATGGCACCAAAGTGTCATGTGTGTCCTCAGTATCACAAGGGACCCAGAGTTCCATGTGTCCCCTTAGTGTAACAATGGCCCTATAATTCCAGGAGGCCCTGCAGTGTCACAATGGCCCCAGGGTTCCATCTGTCCCCTCAATGTCACAATGGCCCCACAGTACCATGTCTCTGCTCAGTGTCACAATGTCCTCACATTGTCACAGACAAGCAGCACTGGAGTGGGAGCAGCACCACTGGAGGGGTTGCAGCTGCACTGGAACAGGAGCAGTGGCTGTGGAACAACAGGGGAGAAGCTGTGGAACACAAGTCCTGTGAGGAGCAGCTGAGGGAGCTGGGAATGTTTATCCTGGGGAAGAGGAGGCTCAGGGGAGGGTGCCGCCTGCTGGGGGTTGAGCTCTTCTTGTAGGGAACAGGGACAGGACAAGAGGACACAGCATTAACTGCACCAAAGGAAGGTTTATCCTGAACATTAGAAACAATTTATTCACAGGGTGATTTGGCATTGGAATGGGCTGCCCAGGGAAGTGATGGAGTCACTTGTAAATGAGGTAAGTGAACCACCTAATTAGTGGTTTGTCTTAATTTTCTTTTGTTTTTAAGCAGAGTCGGGATTAAAAACATGAAGGAAGTGAATTTTCTCGAGTTTGGGCTTGGTTGTTTAATAAATCATATTTAAAGTACAGAGAGTTCTGCAACACGTCAAGCCACCAGCTAAAAGCCAGCAAGTGGAGCCGTATCGAGCTAGTTACAAGGTTTTTTAAAGTTAAAAATTCTATAAAGAACTAACACCTATATTAATTTATACTTTTCACTAAATAACCAAACTGCTGTGACCCACTGTGCAGCATTAACTGTCCAGTCAGAAACTACTACCTGAAACCATGCAGAAGAAGGAAGAAGAAGACAGAAAGAGAAAACACTGTCCTGGGGTAAAATGCAAAAATGTCTATTCTATCACCATCTGTTGAAATGTATGAGGGGTGGTGATCCTTATCTCTGTGGGAGATATCCTCTGCTGATATGCCATCTGATAAAGTCAGGGGGATGATCATCATTATCTTTTCACAACCCATCCTTCCTCCAGAAGATATATTCTGTTAATGGGCCATTAAGTCCTATTGTGTGACTGATAAGATTACATCAGCCCTTTGGGAGATGCCCCAGCCAGGGGCAGGAGCCAAGCCTTTCCTACCTAGATAAAAAACTGGGGTTTGGGACGTGAAGGCAGCCCTTTCCACTGCATCCCAGAGGAAAGTCAGACCTTTTCTACATCATCGCTGGAAAACTGCACCTTCTACAGGAGCACTGCTTAAACGGAACCACATCTGTCATCCAGGAGGACTGCAGCCACCATTTATATGGACTGCTACTGACTGACAGGGTGTAAGCTTGGATTCTGACTCTGTTGGTGGTTTTTCTTTTGTATTATTGCATGTATTTTATTTTTTCTTTTTTTTCCTATTAAATTGTATTCCTGACTTGGAGTCCCACATTGGTTTTACTTTCAAACCAACACAAGCTCTTAAAACCTTCCATCTTGTCCCATACTTCTTACTATATTCTAAAAACCCCAAATTCCAAACCCTTCACCCTGTGAAATCACACACTTTCATTCCAATAACAAACCTGTGACTCCAACTCTATTATTCAAATTTGGAAGCCTTCTCCAAGGCCTCAAGTCAAAAGCAGTGTTCTCCTGGGGGTCAGTATCAGAAAGTACAAAAAGTTCAAAAGTCCCAGGTTTCTGGGATCCAACAGTCACCGTCCCTGGAAGTGTTTAAGGAAAGACTGGATGTGGCACTCAGTGCCATGGTCTGATGACAAGGTGGTGTTGGGTCATTGGTTGGACTGGATGATCTCAAAGGTCTTTTCCAACCTAAGTTCTGTGATTCCGTGATTCAATGGAGCATCAATGGAAAATGGGTGGATAAAGAGTGGAACAGGCCTGGCAGCTGTTCTGGGAGCAGTGCTGGAGATGCCGAAGGGAACGGCGGCGGAGCGGGAATGGAGCGGTGCCGGAGATGCCGAAGCTGCGGGACACAGAGCAGCTCTGAGCGCTGTGTCCTGCAGGAGCCAGCCCTGCACACCAGAGCCGTGCCCGTCAGGCTGTTGCCCGATGCCCCAAACAGAACACAAACTAACAGAGTGTCAGTTTATGCGGTGCTTTATTCAGGGCCCGGGGAACCTGTGGACTAGCGTCCAAAGTCAGGATCCCACAGTTCCCTTTTTCGTCAGGTTTTTATACCTTTTTACAAAGTAGTCTACGTGCAGAGGTACACATTCTTCAAGACAATACAGATACATAAATCTTGTAGATATCATTCCTAAATGTTATAAATTTTGCATGCTTGTCTATTCAAAACTATAGGCTACCCCCCTTTAATTCCCCCTTGCATGTTTTCCCATCACCAGAACCCTTTATTTATTATTATACTTTAGCCTTATCCTGAAAGTTTCTAAATGTTCTATATGCTCCACTAAATTCTTTAATTATCTTTAATTATTGTTTCCACAGTCCCCAGCTCATTCCCAGGGCTGGTTCCCAGGGCCTGTCTGAGAACTGCAGTTTTCTAAGCCTTAGCATGACTACTACTATATCTACATTAGTCCTTTTTCTCATTATTTCGGTATCAAGGCTGACCCAGAGCAGGGGGCAGAGGCAGGAATTGCTGCTGGGCCATGGGAGGTGCGAATTGAGTGCATTTAATGGTGACTTGGGAGTTTGATTCTTGTCACTGCAGCCACATTCTGTGGTGCCAGGACCCTTCCAGTTCATCTGAAGTCATGAACTCAGGACAAAAGTGGAACAAAAGGAATCAAAGTGCCTTCTCAGCTGCAGGGAAACACATCTTGGTTTAATGATTTCTGATACAGGAGCCAAACTGGGTCAGTTATTGGTCTGTGGTTTGCTCTAATCCAGGAACAATTTGCAAGGTACTGCAATTTGGCATTAAAAACGAGCAACATACCTCATCATCTGAATATTGCATATGGAGTACAGAGCTATTTCTGCTTGTTCTTATTGTGTTTTGTCTTCTTTTTTCTCCTCTGCCACAGTCAGGATTAAAAGCTCGAGAGACGGTATTTCGTGTTTTGACTCCGATGTTTATTCTTATCTAAATTACAGTGAGTTCTACAGCACTTCTAGCTAACAAGCTAAAAATGGTGATGTATCTCTGTCTTTACAAGGTCTTTTAAGGCCTAACTGTCCAATTAAGAATGAACATCTAAATTAGTTTTACTTTTAACCCAATAACCAATCACCCGTGACCTGCAATGAGGAATTTCCTATCCAATTAAACAAGATCCCACCTAGACCCATGAAGAAGAAGGTGAACAAGAAAGAAACCTCCATCTTGCCTTCTACATATTACTATATTCTAAAACCCTAAATTCCAAAATTTCTACCGTGTGATATTACACAATTTTATTTAAACTTCACACCAGTGATCCCAGTTCTGTCATTCAGTTTTCGAAGCCTTCTCCACAGCCTCAGGTCAAAAACTGTATTTTCTTGTGGGTCAGTATCTGTCAGCACAGAAAGTCTAAAACTCTCAGGGTCCAGGGTTCCAACAGTTATGATCAAGGGAACAACAAGAATTCCTTTCTTTCCCGGTTTCACTCTTTCTTCCTCTCTCTGGATTTAAGCCTCCACCACTCCCTGCAGGTCTGCTTTCCATAATCTGCTCCTCTGGAGTTGGGATGTGACAAATGAGCAGTGGAAAGAGGGAGGATAATGGATAATGGACCATTCCAACTACAAACTCTGTTTTAGTAGCCTCCGGATTTCCAGTGTTTAGAAATTGTCATGTTTTAAACTACCTGACCAAATCCCATGTTTCTCGCTTTTGCCCTGGCAGAAATCCTTCCTTTGGCCTGATTTAGTAAATCACCCTCAGAAACACCTCATTGCAGACGCTTTTCTGTTGGTTTTGGTAAGAGATGACAAGAAAACTAGCAGGAGGGGGAGGGATGAGGAAGAGGGAAGAAACAATTCCTTTCTTTTGTCTCCCTTGTGGAAAGTCTCCTCTAGAGGTTGTGCTGCAGCTGGAGACTTGGCCAGAGGGAAGTGATTGAGCTGAGGCAGCAGAGGCATCTCCTCCCTGGTTTGTAGCCCTAGGGCTGGGAGGGGACACAGGTGCCCCCCTTGCACCCCACCAACCCCTGGAATGGGGGATTCTCCCTGCCTCTGCCAGGTGCTCCTTATCCATGCCTGGCCTGGGTGCTCCTGGTCTGAGCTCCCTCCCATGGTCATTCCTGGTGGTGGGGAGTGGGAGGGAGGAGTTCAGTGCCAATGTGGGAGGTGCCAGCAGGGTCAGAGATGTGGGGAGGTGACAGTGACAGAGTGACAGGATGTGCAGATGGACACAGGGACAAGAAAACACCTCTGGGGGAAAGCTCTTGGAGATTTGGGCGTTTTTTGTTTGTAAAATACACACGGACACAGACACACGGACACAGGGCAAAGCTTTGCTCAAAGGGTTTATTGATTATTCAGGGGAAATGGCCCGGGGCTCAAAAGGTTCAAGGGGTTCCTCCAGGGATGATCATCTCCTCATGCCACCAGAGGGGATCAGGACACTGGTGTCCCCACAACTTGCAATCCTAAAAATCAAAACCCAGAAGGTGACCTCTGGTGCCCACTGGGAAATGAGAGGGGCCCTGTCCCCACCCCTCTCCCTGCAGGCACGGCTCACCTAGGCACCCAGAGAGGCAGCCAGGCACTTCTGCCGCAGAACAGCCTCCAGCTTCTCAACAACTGGGGGCTGGGGACAAACACAGCATTAGAGACACCCTGGGGACACTGGGCTGGACTGGGAGGTGGGGGAAAGAACAGGGGTCCTTGGGGAAGGGGCCTGCGGGGGGAAATGGGGGGCAGGAGCTGCTGTGCTCCTGCCCAGAAGCCCTGGGGTCCTGCCAAGAGGCACAGCTGGGGCAGGGGCTGCGTCCTGGGTCACCCAGGGGGGTGCTGGGGGAACAGGGATGGGAATGCAATGGGGGCCTGGGAAAGGGGTTCTCTGGGGAGGATCTGTGGGGCAGGGGAGTTGTCTGGGGTGTCAGTAGGGGTGCACTGGGCTGTGCTGGGACAAATTGGGATGGTCTGGGGTGTGGTGGCCATGCAAGGGGAGGGTCTGACACTGCCAGAACTCGTGGTACCCACCAGAGGCGTCTCCAGGATCACGACATCGTCTACATCAATCTGCAGAGAGACCAGGAGACCTCGCTGGGCACTGGGATGGCCCCGGTGCCAGCAAAGGATGGGGGGAAACAACTGCCCCTAATTGCCAGAGGGGATGCCCTCCAATCCCAGCACCCCACTCACCTCCCGCAGATCATCTTGGGTTCCTTCCAGGAGCGCCTGGGAAACAAGAACAAAAGTTCAACGTGGTTTGGGCCCTTTGGGGCTGTGGGGGGACAGGGGTGCAGGGTGGAGGTGATGGGGTGGGAATTCAGGGCCTCCAAGGAGATCTGTTTGAGGTGGGGGGAGACCCAAAGACACTGAACTGGGGTCAATGGAGGGACCAAGGGACTGGGCTGGGTCTGGAGAAGGGGCTCGGTGTGAGGTACAGGGGAGGAGAAAGGAATTGCAGGGTAGGGACATGGGAATGCAAGGGAGGAGCTGGGTGGGGACAGAAGAACGAGGATGGGTGGGGACATAAGCGACAGGAATGAGAAAGGATTTGGGAAGGAGGGGTGACTCGGGGAACTGTTGAAGGGGACCCCGCTGCTGTGACCAGGAAGAAAAGCAAAGAATTCAGGGCGAGGGACATGGAAGGAAAGGCTTCGGGAATGGTCAGTGGGAGACGTTTGAGGACCCTGGAGAGGACACAGAGGAGGGAGCAGGGACGGAATTCCTGAAGGGACCCAAAGGGTGGGATGGGAGGGGACAAAGGGCAAGGTGTGGGGACAGCGTTTGTCTGGTGCCTCACCTTGGCCTGTGCCGGGGGGCACAGCAGGATGGAGAAGAGCAGGGCCACGCTGAGCACAGCCACCTTCATCTTCCTCTCGCACTGGGCAGCGCTGGCTGAGGCTGCAGCAGGGCAGGAGCACCTTTATCCCTGCCGGGACTCCTCCATGCGCCCTCCCTGACAGCCCCCAGGCCAAAGCCCGGCTTGGCACAGCCCCCAGCCCCGGCCACAAGCCCAGCCCTGGCACAGAGTCCATCCCGGCTGTGGCACGGATCCAGCCCCGCTCCCCGCATCCCTGCAGCTTCCTGCACGGGGCAGATGCCCCTGGAGGGGACCGGGCACCCGGGGGGCCGAGGGGGGCAGGCAGGGATCCAAAGGCAGCTGGGGACCCTGTGGGGACACCCCCACTCCAACACAATCCATCCTCCAACAGCCCCCAGCGCCACCCCCCCATCTCCCGGTACCCCTCCTCTCCAAGGGTTTTTCCTTCCAGACACCCCAGAGCTGACCCCAGCCACTCACCCAGTGGGTCTGAGCAGAATCGTCACTGTTCCTCCTCCTGCCCCATGGGGAAGCAGGAGATGGACTGACCCCTCTTCTTGGGACAACGAGACTCCAGAATATTGGAAAATTGGGATATGATAGGACAGAGGTGTCATGAACTTGGGAAATAGCCAGGTGATTTGGATCTCCAGGCTCTGGAGTCACTGGGGAGAACTGGGAAATGATCACCTCAAGACAAGGCTGAAGCTTGGGGAATTGCTCAGGTGTGGCACTTCCACATCCACACCACCCCATAATTTCCTTTCCCTACATGACCCAAACCGGTCCCATCTTCAGCCTCAGGGTGGAGTCCAGGTGGGAATATTCCCTGCTCTGGGACTGATCCTCATCCTGTCACACCTGCAGCCAATAAACCCTCCCAGAGCTCCTTGGTCCTGCTCTGCACAGCTGCCACTCATGGGGGGTGCCAGGGACCCCATCCCCAACAAGGCTCCCACTCCAGCTCTGTCCCTGCCTGGGACTTGCCCACAGCTCCCCAAGGCCCTTGTCCCCACACAGGGTCTCTGCACTGCCCTGGCCTTGTGCCCAGGCCAGCACTGGCCCTGAGCAGGATGTGCCCATCCCAAGGAACATGGGGAAGTTGGAACTTCTCCTAGAGCAGCCATTGGGAGCTAATTGGGCAAACAGAGGTGCCCAGTCAGGGGAGGGATCTTGGTCCTGTCAGAATCTCTGATAAGCCCTGATATAATCTTATCAGTCACACAATAGGACTTAATGGTCCATTAACGGAATATATCTTCTGGAGGAAGGATGGGTTGTGAAAAGATAATGATGATCATCCCCCTGACTTTATCAGATGGCACATCAGCAGAGGATATCTCCCACAGAGATAAGGATCACCACCCCTCATACATTTCAACAGATGGTGATAGAATACACATTTTTGCATTTTACCCCAGGACAGTGTTTTCTCTTTCTGTCTTCTTCTTCCTTCTTCTGCATGGTTTCAGGTAGTAGTTTCTGACTGGACAGTTAATGCTGCACAGTGGGTCACAGCAGTTTGGTTATTTAGTGAAAAGTATAAATTAATATAGGTGTTAGTTCTTTATAGAATTTTTTATCTTTAAAAAACCTTGTAACTAGCTCGATACACCTCCACTTGCTGGCTTTTAGCTGGTGGCTTGACGTGTTGCAGAACTCTCTGTACTTTAAATATGATTTATTAAACAACCAAGCCCAAACTCGAGAAAATTCACTTCCTTCATGTTTTTAATCCTGACTCTGCTTAAAAACAAAAGAAAATTAAGACAAACCACTAATTAGGTGGTTCACTTACCTCATTTACAAGTGACTCCATCACTTCCCTGGGCAGCCCATTCCAATGCCAAATCACCCTGTGAATAAATTTTTTCTACTGTTCAGGATAAACCTTCCTTTGGTGCAGTTAAGGCTGTGTCCTCTTGTCCTGTCCCTGTTCCCTACAAGAAGATCTCAACCCCCAGCAGGCGGCACCCTCCCCTGAGCCTCCTCTTCCCCAGGATAAACATTCCCAGCTCCCTCAGCTGCTCCTCACAGGACTTGTGTTCCACAGCTTCTCCCCTGTTGTTCCACAGCCACTGCTCCTGTTCCAGTGCAGCTGCAACCCCTCCAGTGGTGCTGCTCCCACTCCAGTGCTGCTCGTCTGTGACAATGTGAGGACATTGTGACACTGAGCAGAGACATGGTACTGTGGGGCCATTGTGACATTGAGGGGACAGATGGAACCCTGGGGCCATTGTGACACTGCAGGGCCTCCTGGAATTCTAGGGCCATTGTTACACTAAGGGGACACATGGAACTCTGGGTCCCTTGTGATACTGAGGACACACATGACACTTTGGTGCCATTGTGACATTGAGGGGACACATGGAACCCTGATGCCATTGTGACACAAGGGGACATGGAACGCTGGGGCCACTGCGCCACTGCAGGGCCTCCTGGAAGCGTGTGGCATTGTGACACTGAGGGGACACATGGAACCATGATGCCATTGTGACACATGGAAACCTGAGGCCATTGTGACATGAGGGGACACATGGAACCGTTGGGCCATTGTGACACGGCAGGGTCTCTTGGAGCTATGGGACCATAGTGATAGTCAGGAGACACATGGAACTGTGAGGCCATTGTGACATGAGGGGACACATGGAACCATCGGGCAATTGTGACACGGCAGGGGCTCTTGGAACCGTGGGACCGTGGTGACACTGAAGGGACACATGGAACTGTGGGGCCATTGTGACACTGAGGGGACACATGGAACCGTGAGGCCATTGAGAAACTGCAGGACCTCCCAGATCTGTGGGGCCATTGTGACACTGGTGGGCACATGAAAGCCTGAGGCCATTGTGTCACTGAGGGGAAACAGGGAATCCTGAGCAATGGACATAGGATCTGTCCCCACATGTCCCAATGGCATTAGGGTACATTGTGAACCAGGATCAACTAACACTCGATATTTCTGTGGCTCTAATGTGCCAGGTCATCGGATCCACACCATCCAAAAGATCCAGTTTTCCCGTCCCTCTCTCTGGCTAGAGGCAGGGCCCCACTAGCCATGGTTATTATTTCTTTCCTGGGGATACATGCTGGAGGTTCCTTCAAGGGGATCTGACAGATCATCCTCCCTTCTGTAATACCCAACACCTCAGTCATGGGAGGCTGAGGCTACCTTCACTTTAGTGGAGCTCCCTCAGTTTGTGTTTCCCCCCCTGAGCTAACACACCCGTGCTGCCAGGACAGAAGTGGGTTTCCCATCCCACCTTCTCATGTCTTCCCCATGGTCACACAGAAAGAACCACAGGTGAGCTCATGGGTTGTACCTTCTCTGTCTTGCTGGGGGATACTGGGCTCTGATATTGGGGCCTGTGACTCACACTGGTGCTGCACTGATTTTCCTCATCTCCTCCCTCATCTCCCTCATCTTCTCTTGGAGGCTCTTGACCATGGCAGAGACAGGAGCCTGCATCGGGCCATTGATCATACTCCCAAAATTTCTAAATTTGCTGGTGACAGAACCCACTGTCTCTCAGTTGTTGTTAGCATTAATTGTTTCAGTAAAGGTGGTGTAGTGAGATGGCCCCAGGTTTGTCAGATTCCATCTCTGCCCTGTGCACCTGACCTTGTCAGGGTCATTGTCATGCTGTTTGTCCCTCCCAAAGAGCACCTCCAGCACTGCCACTTCTCTCGGCTGTTGGATCCCTTCCTCAAGGGTCTTCCAAGGCATTCTACGGTGGTGCTCCTGCATTCTGTCTCTGTGGACAAACCTCTCTCTCACACTCATTAAAAGTCACTCCCAGAGGGAAAGGAGGCCTGGCTCCCTTACAAATACCTGCTCCACACCTGAGTCCTGGGTCAAGAGTCCCAAATTCCTTGCCTCAATACCATCCAGTTGGACGCCTGTACCCATAAGGTCCCAGACCCAAAGTAACCAAGTTTTAAAAGCCTCACGGCCCCATCATATAATGTCTTTTTACAGATTACAGAGACTTTCATATGACAGGGACTCGGTGATGATCTCAACCTCTGGCTCCCCTGCTGGTTGTGAGTGCCCTCCTTTCTTATCCTTATGTTGGAGGTTGAATTAAGCCCTTTTCTTTCAGTGGAATTTTCTCCCATTGTTATGCTAAGTAATTGTGGCTACACCTTAAAACGACAGATAATGTTCTCTCGTAGGGGGGGTGGCTGGAGGGGCGGGGGGGGACCCGAAAAGGAAAGGTGGGACGGGGGGGGGGGGGTCTGGAGCGGGGCTCTCTCTCTCTCTCGCTTGGCTCGTGGAGAGGGAAGACAACCTGGGCTCTGCTCTGGCATCTTCCCCTGCTATCCCAGCACTGAGATCCACGCTCCCTGCCTTTGGACATTGCTCTGCTGCTCTCCTAGCTCACCCTACTACCTCCGGACACTCTGCTGAGCACCACGACCGACACCGTGAGGGGGGAGTCACTTTCCCCATCCCCTCTCACCCCTGGGCCGCGATTTCTTAGTTTCCACAGGGGTGACTGCTGCTGGCTACAAGTGCTCTTGCAGTACATTTGGAACCTGGACAGATGTAATGTCTGTGGGTCCCACTGCTGCACCATCAGACTCTCACTCTTTAAGGCAGGGGGAGGGTTTCTCACCAGCTGGAGCAAGGTACTCCTTCAGCATCTGGCTCATCTCATGTATCTCCTTCACTGTAACCCCTACCCACTCTGGGTGGTTTCTTTCTGAAGTGGGCTGTGGGGCAAGGTCAGGCTCTGGGGCAGGGTTAGGCTCTGTGGAAACACCCCTAGTCTCTGGAACAGGGTCAGTCTCTGCAGCAGCATCCCGATTTCCTGGGGTTGTTATCCAAGTCAATGTTCCCTTGTCTCTGAATGTTAAACAGAACAGGCAGATTAGCAACACCAGCCACTGTATGATATCATTAGCATTTAGAGTGGATTTGAAGCCTTTGAAAACTGGTGGGGTGGACCTAAACAACTGGGTGATGGGTTAGGAGAAAATTTCCCCTGCTCTCACTTCCTCACATTAAGTACCATTATTGAAGTAATCCCAAAAACACACAGATAGAGTGTGATAGCTCTGAATCCATGTACTTACCTTCCAGAGAGAGTTAAAAAGCCATGAATTCCTCACCTTATCAACCCACAAAATGAATTCTATAGTAGTCACAGTACCCTTAGTGATAGCACCCGTGTTGAGATAAGGGGCTGCAAGTGGGAGAGATGTAGCTGTGACCACGTGCAGCCCGAGCCAGGGTAAGCTGGACACCATGGTGCCACCTAAAACACAAAATCAGGTCACACAAGAACTATTATTCCTTTTCCAGCCTTTCCACTCAATGCCCACAGGTTCCACCGTTGGGTGCCAAAATCACTCCTGGTTTGAATAAAAGACAGGTGTGTGCTAGGGAAAGCAGGGCCTTCCCTTGAAATGGAGAAAGCAAATCCCTCCCTCTGAATTAGTACAATTTTGAAATTAAGGGGCTCTCAGACCAAGATATGGGGATAGGAAAGACAGTTCTTTACCAGTATATCTAAGAAGGCAAACAGAACAACAACTCTGGAATTAACAAGAAGCAGAACAGGAACCCAGTTCCAGTCCTTCTCGGCCTCAGGCACTTTCCCCTGTGCTGCAGTCACCGTCACCGCTGGCAGTGAGCGCTGGCAGGTTCCCGGTGGACGGGGCAGATGTGACGATCCCGGCACCTGCAGGGGCTGGGGGTGATGGCAGCTGTGTCCCAGATGGGAAGGGATGGAGGAGAGGCAGGATGCTGGGAAAATAGCAAGCTGAAGCGGGAGGGCGTCCAAGCAGGGGTGCAGGGTCCAAAACAGAGAGGCAGCTCCCGGCGTTGGGATGGTGGGGGGGTAGCAATGACCTTTCTGCTCCGAGAGCCAAAAGCGAGCAAGAGCCAGCAACTGCCCCCCGCCCTCCTTTACCTGCTTCCAATCTCACCATGTTCCCCCATTCCCTCCCCCCGCCCTCCGAGAGAAACTCCCAAAAAAACAGGGATGCCCTCCCTGGTGTTAGGACCTAACCATCAGTGCTTCTTAGCGTGTCAATGGGAAAAAAATTCCACAGGCAGAGAGGAAAGGAAAAACCAACCCCCAACAGACGCTTATCCAGTTCTTCACTGATTTGAGGTTTATCAGCTGTTGCAGACACTGGGATGATGGTATAATGTTTCAATGTTTGGTAATAATCTAATTTTACAAGTGTTTTTAATTATATCTGTTATCGGAAATGTTTTGGATTGTTATATCAGAATTATTCCCAGTTACTGTAAGTTTTTGGTTTTACTACATGTATTGTTTTGTTTTGAACTTCCTTTCATGGCAAGAATCATGCATGCTGTTTTTAAAACAAAGAAGGGGGAGTTAGCTCCTAAATATTTACATATTTACAAAAAACATTTTGCAATATTTATACAAAAAAAAGTAAAATTTTTAATGTAAGGCTCTTCAATTGAATGTACAATGACAAAGACTAATTAATTCATTAACTTAAGGAGAAGGTATGCATGTGTTTTTATCATCAACAACTTCAAAGTAGTCACCTGTTTTTTCAGCCAAATATCAATTGCCTCCAAGAAAATGAAGCCCAGTGAGAAGAAAAAGAACCTAATCACCACGCAGCCTTCGTGGCCAGAGCAAAATCAGAAGTAGGACTGCCAAGACATAGCTGTGTCTGGAAATTTACAGGTAAATTGCCAAGGAAAGCCTTAGGTTATCATCACAGTATAGTGTTCCTACAAACCTTCTTCAGTAATTCCCTGTTCCAGGATCCAAGAGCACATTCAGTGATGTCAAAGATTAACATTTCAAGCTAATTGACTATTTGGACTTTAAAACAATGGTCATTTATTCCCATTTGCCTAGGAGACATTGGACATTATTCTTTTGTTTTCTCATGCTGTGAAACCCTGTGTCAATGACCTGATAGAATTTGCTAAGTTTTGTTGATTGTAATCTGTCGTTTATGTATCTTATCCCATATCTAACAGATAACCAGTAATAACCTTAATGAGATAACACCCTCACAAGAGAGAGCTATTTTATCATCAGAACATATGAACCTTCTTTGAATTAATGAAAAAGGGTGAGATGTTGCAGTCAGGTAGACAAATTATAAAAGAAAGGCTTCATAAAATCGGGTCTTGCTCTCTGCTAAATTCATAGCTAGCCTGTCACTTCTTCTATGTGCAGCTAAGTTACTTGATTGTTTCCATGTGAAAACAATCTTAAGCATGAAAACAATTAACACAACAAGCTATTCTGGTAAGAGAACCATTTGCACCTGCAAGAAATAAGAAATCTGTCCTGCTGGGGACAAGGACGTTCATTCCCTTCCAGGAGCCCAGTGCCCGGCTGGGGCTCCAGGGCAGGGGGTCCTTGAGCCGCTGCCCCAGAACCTCCGCCAGGGTCTCCCAGCGCAGCCGGAGCCGCTCGGCCTGGGGTCCCCAAAGGCCTCAGCGAGCCCCAAGTCCCTGCCAGGAACCCTCAACTCCCTCCAAGCCAGCATCCCCCACAGCCCCTGCAAGTTCCCCCCATGGTACCGGCCGTGGCCGTGTCCCCACATGTCACTGGCCATGTCCCACCATGTCCTCACCCATGGCTGTGTCCCCACCATGTTTCCATCACTGTCCCCCACATCTCCATCCATGCCTGTGTCCCCCCATGTCCCCACGAATGGCCACATCCCCCTCCATGTCCATGTGTCCCCATGTCACTCTCCAGGTCTGTGTCCCACCATGTCATTGTCCCTCCATGTCCAACCCATGTCTCAGTTCAGTGTCTTTATTTTTACCCCAGTGTTGGATGTTTTAAAGGGATGAAGAGAAATGAAAAGCAAATCAAGGCCAAAAGAAAAGAATTTCTGTGTCTGTGCAAGCTGAAGATCCACGTGCTTGGGAGGGAGGGAGGGAAGAACATTTTTGGAAGAGTTTCCACCCCACTATCTCCAAAATCTTGGTCTTTGCCTGAGTTCATCACCATTTGGCTGCGGAAGACACCCTTGGGTAATAGGAAACCAAAATCCTGGAATCACTGAGGTTAAATGTAGTAGTTTTGCTTTATTAATTTGATTTTTTTTTGTTGTGAGAGAGGATTAAGAAGTAGACAAAAAACAGGTTTTACTTTAAAAGGTGTAAAGAGAAATTTTATTACTAGAAACTATAAGAAAAAAACCCTTAGAAGAAAACTTTAGGCTACTGCTTTTTCTTCCATCCTTTTTTTTTAATACTAAACACGTACAAAAACAAGTCAGATAGTTTACCATCTCTAAAATAGTTTTTTACTCATTTACTTGAAAGAGGAGACTTTTTTTCAGTCTATGGAGATTTCTTCACAAGAAAACTCATTCTTCTTCTTTTGATGTTACAGTGATTAGCTTCCCAGGAGAATGGAAATCTGATTACTATCTAAAAATCCTTTATACAGACTAAGAGTTTTTCTAATAACTTTTATTGAGGACTATATTAACTGCTGAGTCACAGTTTAAGGATTATAACAGTTTGAACAAAAGCTTACTTTATTTTTGAGAATAGAGTTTTTTCCTTTTTCTTTTTTTGGGGGGCAGCAGGGGTTTTCTTATTATTTAAAACTAGGAGATTACTGCAATTTTAATATTTGTTTACTTTAATATTAATGTTTTTCTTTATATGTACAGTTAGAACAGTCATATTCACTTCAAAATATTTTTACATGTTTTAGAGGAAACAAGAGTTTTTTTCTCCATAGTTTAAAAACAGAGAAATGTTAGTTCATGACTTTTCTCCAGTCTTTATTTCGAAGTTAACAATTCTTTTTGTTTTATTTCGGTGTTTTTATATTGTTTCCGTGTGTATCATTATTTTGGTGGGTTTTTGGTTTTGTTTTATTTTGTTTTGTTTTGGGGGGGTGTTGTTTGTTTTTGGGGTTTTTTTGTTTGTTGGTTTGATTTTTGTGTTTTTTTTCGACCATCCAACACCAATCCTCCCATGGGAGATGGAGCTGGAGCAGAGCACAAAGCTCTTCCCACACTCGGGGCACTCACAGGGCTTCCCTTAGTGGTGACTCCGTTGGTGTCGGGTCAAGTGAGAGCTCCGTGAGAAGCTCTTCCCACACTCAGGACACTCGTAGGGCCTCTCCCCAGTGTGGATGCGCCGGTGCAGGATGAGATGGGAGTTGTGCTTGAAGCCCTTCCCGCAGTCGGGGCAGCGGAAGGGCCTCTCCTCTGTGTGAATCCGCTCATGTAGGAGGAGATTGGAGGTGGTTTGAAACCTCTTCCCACACTTGGGGCACTCGTAGGGCCTCTCCCCAGTGTGGACGCGCTGGTGTCTTCTCAGGCCAGAGCTCCATCCAAAGCTCTTCCCACATTCCAAGCAGGTGTAGGGCCGTTCCCCTGTGTGGATCACCTGGTGCTCCATCAGATGAGAAATACTCCTGAAGCTCTTCCCACATTTCCCACACTCATATGGCCGTTCTCCAGTGTGGATCACCTGGTGTCGGATCACGCTGGAGCTGTAGCTGAAACCTTTCCCACATTTCAAGCACTTGTGGGGCTTCTCCCCTCCAGGAGGCTTCTCCACCAGCTCTGAGCTCTGCCTGCATCTCCGGCCACCTTCCCGGCTCAGGGAGGGTCTTTCCTCCTCACAGCTCCCTGGGCTGGGTTTGCAGCCCCTCCTCGAGAGAGATCTCCGGGGCTTTTCTGCCTCCTCCATCCCCGCACACCTGAGGAATGAAAATTCCTGGTTTAGCGGAAAATAACGAGAAAGGAGCTCCATAAACTGGGTGTTCCTCCTCGCCCAAGTTCATCTCTGGAAGTCATTGAGCATCTTGTCTCTGTAATAACCTCCCAAACACCAAGATTCAGACCCAAAATCCTCCAAACTTTAAGACACGGATCAAAAACTCCCCAAATATCAAGATTCAGCCAAAATCCCTTCCAAAATTGTGCTGGTTTGAAAGCAAAACCTGTGAGAGACTCCAAGTCAGAAATACAATTTGATAGGAAAAATGATAAGAGAAATAAAATCCATGCAATAGTACAAAAGAAAACAACTGACAGAATCAGAATACAACCTGACACCCCGCTAGTTAGGGTGGTGGTAGCAGTCCTGATGACGTGGTCTTGTAGTAGTGACGCTGTAGAAAGGTCTGGTAGCTCTTGTCCTCAGGAAACCAGTGGGTAAGGGCTGTCTTGGTGTTCCAAATCTCAGGTTTTATCTAGGTAGGAAAGGCTTGGCTCCTCCCCCTGGCTGGAGCATCTCCCAGTGGGATGATGGAATTTTATCAGTCATGCAGTGGGACTCAATGGCCCATTAACAGAAGATATCTTCCTGGAGGAAGGATGGGTTGTGGAAAAGATAAAGAACACTGCCCCACCTGGTTTTAACAGATGGCCCATTAGCAGAGGATTTCTCCCACAGAGATAAGGATCCCTGTCCCACAGATGGTGATAGAATACATACTTTTGGTCACATCCTGTGACCTAAAACACATCCCCTGCTCGCCAGGGCCTTGAGGAGCAGCTGTCCAGCTGGGCCAAGGTGTGCCAGCAGCTCCAGCCATGCTGGGGAACCTTTCCAGCTCTGGGCCCTGCTGTGCAGGAGGGTCCCTGTGTGAGCTGGGGCCTCAGCCACTCCTCTCTCCACACTCGCCCTGCTGCAGCTCCACCATCCCGGCCAAGAAGGTGTGACTCTCCCTCGCCCCCAGGGAGCCCAAAGACCGTCCGGTTTGACAGCTCTCACACACGGCCTCAGCAGCAGCAGTCGCCCAGGAAAGCAGAGCACCAGCCCTCCCTGCCTCCCCCATGGTCCCCCAGCCCGGCCGTGAAGCGGAAGCCCCCCGAGATCCCCCCACCTCCTCCCCTGCCCAGCCAGCCACCCTGGTCCAGCTAGGACTGAAACTGGGCCAGCCATGGCAGGACTTGGGCCACCAACAGCTTGGGACATCTGCTCCTCTCTACAAATAACACGTGTTACCTATAGAAAGCATCCAGAGGCACTTTTCATACTGTTGTGCCTCCAACAGGAAGGGCTGAAGATTCTTCCCATGCCCTGCCTCATCCTTTGCTGTTTTGATTTTCATACACCTGGGTGCTGGCTGAATCTCTTCAAAGAACATTTTTAACGCTGCATGTTTTACCCCACCTATCGAGGGAAAAAAATAAAAAAATTCTTCACTTCAGACTTCATTTTTGGTGTGCTTGGCCACTCACATTTTGAGCAATTAATTTTCCATGGTACCTCTTGCCTTTTCCTTACTATCAATAAAAAGTACATCTGGACATGAAAGTCACCACTATTACTGAGATTCACCTCAAAGCCCAGAGGAGAATCTGGCACAAAATATTCTCCCTGCGTACTCTACAACAAGAAATATTCAGAGGAAAATACAGTGGCAGCTGAGACTTGTGGAACTCCCAGAATACTGAGCCTGCAGAGGAGGCAAACAGCCCTGGCAGTGCCTGAGGGGACTTCTCCTCGCAGACTCCTCTCAAAGTGTGTCACTTCATCAGGAGAAGCCTTTCAAACCTTTGCCTTTCCTTCCTCCTGTGTTAAAATGTAAGGCTCCTCTTGAGAAAATACTGAGCTACAAACAGTTCTCCATTCCTCAACAAAGCTACTCAGGTGCTCAATTTAAGAAAGAGCAAAACTAAAGGTGGTCAGAAAATTCCCATCAAGGCCTATTTGCAGAGAAACCCCATCATATGGGAGCAAATATTTATTAGCATCAGTTCACTCAAAAGAAACCCAACCCTGTATTGAGCAGTGTTTTAAACGAACTTGAATTCTTTTTCCTCACATATCAGCTGAACTGGTTTGCTCCTTTTTTGTCCTAGAGAGAATATTATAACAATTTACTCTTGACAGGACTCCTTGGGTGGCCCCCAGCCCTGGCTCCTCACCACACCTTGCCTGGGCTGTTAACGCAGCCTGTCAGCACCACCTGACTTTGGCAGCCTGTTCAGACCTCGGGCACGGCTGGTGCCACGGTCCCCTCTGGTGCCACGGTCCCCTCTGGCTCCTGGCGTGTCCCTGCTGCTGGAGGAGCCCTGCTCGTGCTGCTGCCTGCGTTCAACAAAGCCGGTCCTACTGCCCAGCCAAAGAGAGACCAAAATCACTGCTTTGAGCAGCTCGCTTGAACGAGTTGAACACTTACTCATCTCTAACACAGACCTCTTAACATCCACACACCAACACCAGGAAGTCACCTCATCTACAGAGGTCAGGAGCCTGAGCGAACACAAGGTCGACATTCAAGCACATCAAGTTTTTAATTTAGTGGAAGCACTCACTCGTTCACAAGCCTTACTTGTCAAACTGGATTGTGCGATGCTATTGTCTTGCTTGTGTTAGAGAGAAACCAGGGAGAAATTAGCTAAGAAACAAGAACCACACTTGGGGCTCAGGCTTGGCAGACAAAGGGAGCAGGGCGGCACCTGCTCGCTTTGCCCGAGTCCCTGCTCCCGCCGGACAAAGGCGGACGCGGCTCCGTGCGGGGCGAGCCGGGCGCTCCGTGCCGGGGCCGGGGCCGAGCGCTCGGGCGGGCGGCGCTCAGGATGCTCGGGCAGCGCCGCGGGCCGGGCGGGCGCGATGGAGCCGCCTGAGGGCTGGGACCCCTCCGGGCGGCCGGCCCGGCGCACGCAGTGGCTGCTCAGCGCCCTCGCCCACCGCTACGGGCTGGAGCGCGGCGTGGAGAACGAGATGGTCGTGCTGGCCAGTGGCCCGGAGCAGTCCCTGCAGGAGATCTTCCAGCAGCGGGACTGCACCGGGCCGGGCCGCATCCCCGGCGAGGAGTCCCGCACGCTGTGCCGGGCGCTGGGGCCGGAGGAGGCGGCAGAGTCCGAGGAGTGCGCGGGGCTGTGGGACGGGCTCTGGGCCGAGCTCACCTTCCGCCAGCTCCACGCGCGGCTCTGCGGCCACTTCAGCACCTGCGCGGGGCCGCGGCTGCCGCTGGGCCGGGAGGGCGAGCACATCGAGAGCCACATCCGCCCGCGCAGCCCCCGCCGAGCCTGAGCGGCGGCCGCCGGGGCCCTGCTCCCGAGAGCGCTGCGAGGAGATGGTGGCGCTGGAGCGGGCCGAGGAGCGCATGGCCGAGCTGCAGCAGGAGAAGGGCAGCCTGCGGCAGCTGCTGGAGGACGTGCGGGCCGCCCTGCAGAGCAGCGATGCGCGGTGCGTGGCGCTGCGGCTGAGTCCGGGCCGGCTTCTGCACCGCTCTCCCGGAGGCGGCTCGGGTGGCCCCGAGCGCTTCAGGAGAGATGCTGCTCTCGGAAAGTCAGTGTTTAGAACCCCTCCACCTCCGGACTGAGACCGAAGTTGCTCGTTCATCCTCGGCATTAACTTTCTAGCAAAGTTTAGTTACAAGGGAGGCTTTTAGGAGAAATGTATGGCATCGGTGTGCCATTAAACATGTTTGTGATGAGCGCTGTTCAAAGTGTTGGGGAGTTCAGCTTAACAAACCCACGTGTACAATGCTGCTGCTGCTTCTCCTGCACGTACAGCCAGGATGTGCTGATAGCAGATGCTGGGTATGCACTGCTGCAGGATTTCTCCTGAAGTAGGAAAGAACTTTGGGATTCTTACCTCCACAAGCACATGCAGTGCCTCAGTCATAAGTGCATCAGAAATATCAGAAGTATGTCTTCTTCAGAGTGTGGTCACAAGGGTTCAGAGTTGGACCCAGTTCTGCAGGCAGGCTGATGAATAGTCTGGGGCTCCTCTGCAGAGCCCCATTCATTCTGAGGCTGCTTTCTGCTGGTTCTGCTGAACTGGCTCGAGTGAAATAGACACCCGATTAACAACAGTTCAATTACTCTGGCATGAAACAGTGGGGAACAGGCAGAGCAGTGAAGGGCAGCATGGACCAGTTGTTTTGGCAGCTCTGACGAGGTCTGGTTTGATACAGCACTCACAGAACTCTGCTCCACCTGTGACACTTCCACTTGCAGAAGATGACTGTTCCTCTTGACAATATCCAGCAAGGCAGGTCAAAGACACTTTTACCATTTTCATCTTCAAAAGGGAGAGGAGATCAGCAGCAAACATGAAGTAACCAGTCAGAGATCCCGGGAAGAAACAAAAGAACAAAGAGTATAGGAAAAAACAGGTTGAGCAGTGATCCTTATCTCTGTGGGAGATATCCTCTGCTAATGGGCCATTGAGCGCCACTGCATTATTGATAAAATTCCATCAACCCATTGGGAGATGCTCCAGCCAGGGGTGCTGCCCGATGCCCCAAACAGAACACAAACTAACAGAGTGTCAGTTTATGCGGTGCTTTATTCAGGGCCCGGGGAACCTGCGGACTAGCGTCCAAAGTCAGGGTCCCACAGTTCCCTTTTTCGTCAAGTTTTTTATACCTTTTTACAAAGTAGTCCACGTGCAGAGGTACACATTCTTCAAGACAATACAGATACATAAATCTTGTAGATATCATTCCTAAAAGTTATAAATTTTGCATGCTTGTCTATTCAAAACTATAGGCTACCCCCCTTTAATTCCCCCTTGCATGTTTTCCCATCACCAGAACCCTTTATTTATTATTATACTTTAGCCTTATCCTGAAAGTTTCTAGATGTTCTTATATGCTCCACTAAATTCTTTAATTATCTTTAATTATTGTTTCCACAGTCCCCAGCTCATTCCCAGGGCTGGTTCCCAGGGCCTGTCCGAGAACTGCAGTTTTCTAAGCCTTAGCATGACTACTACTATATCTACATTAGTCCTTTTTCTCATTATTTCGGTATCAACTCCCCCCTTTTGAGCATTCTTCAGATTTTCTGCAAGGATGCTCAATTCTTCAAGTTATGGTTTCTAAGTAGGATGGTGAGTCTTCTTTTCGAGTTGGCAGGATTACTTCTTTCCGGGTCAGTGCTCTCATAACACGTCGAGTATGAGTTCCTTCTCTGGCAATCATTCCTAAAAGACATCTATACATAATCATGCATACTACAATAATCAATACAATCATTATTACATATTGTACAATTGATGATATCCAACCAGAGACTTGGATTCCTAGGGAGCTAAACAGTGCTCCTACCCAGTTATGTTCAGCTTCCTCCTGGACTTCATGCACTTTTGTTTCAATTTGTTCTAATTGACTTATGTCTTTTTCTACTTCTTCTGTGACATTTGGGATATGTATGCAGCAATGGTCAACCTTTCCTTGGAGGTACCCACAGACTCCATGTTCTTTTAATAAAAGCAAATCTAATGCCATTCTATTTTGAATTGTCATTCTTGTCGTTGCCTGCAACTGTAAGTTTAGATCCCTAAATCCTTTCTTTGTAACTGCGGCTAGCCTCTCAGTTTGTCCTACTAATTTGTACAGCATCTCCCGGTTTCTATATGTAGAAATTGGTGCAAACAAGGACTCCAATACCCATCCAAATTTAACTCCTGATGAGGGTTCATGCCATTCATCTTCATCTCCCAATCCTAGTTCTTCTGCCACTTCATTTGTTTCTCTCTTTGTTCGTGACTGCATCTCTTTCTGCGTTAATTTAGACTGTTTCCGAAAAGGGCAAAGTGTAGGGTCTCCTAAAGTAATCTGTGTGACCGGGCCATTAATAGGCATATGAGTAGTCCACTGTCCGTGCCCCATTACCCACACTGAATGCCCTGGACTCCTGATGGTAGTCGTCTGACAATCTTTCCATGCCCCTTTTATTTCACTTGTTATTGTATGATTATACCTTTGACATTCACAGCCCCATTTTAATAGTATCCGTACTGGCACTAAACCAAGTTGGGATTCAGGGGTATCACAGGTGATGATTGTCTTGGTTTGAAAGACAGGTATGGTCTAAGGAAAGGCAAGAGCCCCTTTTCTGCGATGCAGAGTGCAACCCCCCTCCCTTTTAATTATTTTAGGTCCAATTCAGACACCTTCAGGCAGGAGATATGGGGATAAGAATAACAGTTCTTTACTGGTATCTAACAAAGCAGAAAAACAACAACAGCTATAAAAATTGACAACAGAAACAGTCTAGCTCCGCTCCAGTCCCTTCTGGCCGCAGGCCGTCTCCCTGTGCTGTTACCGGTGCTGTGGGGGCAGGGCAGGTCCCGCGCAGTTGAAGAGGGCTGGGGTGATGGCGGCCGCGGCCCAGGGGTGAGCGGGGATGGGGAAAGTTACTCCCCCCTCACGGTGTCGGTCGTGGTGCTCAGCAGAGTGTCCGGAGGTAGTAGGGTGAGCTAGGAGAGCAGCAGAGAGATGTCCAAAGGCAGGGAGCGTGGATCTCAGTGCTGGGATGGCAGGGGAAGATGCCAGAGCAGAGCCCAGGTTGTCTTCCCACTCCACGAGCCAAGCGAGAGAGAGCCCAGCTCCAGACCCCCCCGTCCCACCTTTCCTTTTCCGGTTCCCCCCCCCTCTCCCTCCAGCCACCCCCCTACGAGAGAACATTATCTGTCGTTTTAAGGTGTAGCCACAATTACTTAGCATAACAATGGGAGAAATTCCACAGAAAGAAAAGCGAAGCATTCAACCCCCAACATTATCCACCCCTGAATTTCTCCCATACTAATATGCTATATCAAATTAAACTGTTACATTATATATACATACATGCAGTTAGAGACATAGGCACAGTACTATAGGTATTTCACCCTAAAACAAGGTCTCCTTGGGGTATGCATCTGGTCTCTCCATTCTTTTGCATCACCCACCAGGTGCAACCTGGTCCTTGAGCGAATACAACTCCATGGATGGGATTGTCTTTGCTGGAGGCAGGATTCACCCAAACAGTTTTTCCTAGCATACCTCTCATGTGTACCACTGGAACCTTATCTCCATTCGATATTCCCAAGGGCTCAGATTGGGCAGAGCCTGCTCGGTTAGTGGAACCTCGGGTGTTCACTAACCAGGTGGCCTTTGGTAAATTAATCTCCCAGTTCTTGAAAGTTCCCCCACCCAGTGCCTTCAGTGTGGTTTTAAGCAGGCCATTGCACCGTTCAACTTTCCCTGCAGCTGGTGCATGGTAGGGGATATGGTACACCCACTCAATGCCGTGTTCTCTAGCCCAGGTGTTTATAAGGCTGTTCTTGAAATGAGTCCCATTGTCTGACTCAATTCTCTCAGGGGTACCATGCCTCCAAAGAACTTGTTTTTCCAGGCCCAGGATGGTGTTCCGAGCAGTGGCATGAGGCACAGGGTAGGTCTCCAACCATCCAGTGGTGGCTTCCACCATGGTCAGTACATAGCGCTTGCCCTGGCGGGTTTGAGGCAGTGTGATGTAGTCAATCTGCCAGGCCTCTCCATACTTATATTTGGACCATCGCCCCCCATACCAGAGGGGCTTCACCCGCTTGGCTTGCTTGATGGCAGCGCATGTCTCACAGTCATGGATAACTTGAGAAATACTGTCCATGGTTAGATCCACCCCTCCGTCTCGTGCCCACTTATAGGTGGCATCTCTGCCCTGATGACCTGAGGCATCATGGGCCCATCAAGCCAGGAACAACTCTCCCTTGTGCTGCCAGTCTAAATCTATCTGCGACACCTCTATCTGTGCCGCCTGATCTACCTGCTCATTGTGTCTGTGTTCCTCATTAGCCCGACTCTTGGGGACATGGGCATCTACATGACGGACTTTCACAGGCAGCTTCTCTACCCGGGTGGCAATGTCTTTCCATTCATTGGCAGCCCAGATTGGTTTTCCCCTACGTTGCCAGTTAGCCTTTTTCCACCTTTCCAGCCATCCCCACAGAGCATTGGCTACCATCCATGAATCAGTGTAAAGGTAGAGTTTTGGCCACTTCTTTCTTTCAGCAATGTCCAGGGCCAGCTGAACAGCTTTGAGTTCAGCAAGTTGACTCGATCCACCTTCTCCTTTGGTAGCTTGTGCAACCTGTCGTGTGGGGCTCCATACGGCTGCTTTCCACTTCCGGTTCATCCCCACGATGCGGCAGGAACCATCAGTGAAAAGAGCATAGCATGTTTCATCTGCTGGCAGTTGGTTATATGGTGGGGCTTCTTCGGCCCAGGTCACCTGTTCCTGTTCCTCTTCATCCGCAAGACCAAAGTCTTCCCCTTCCGGCCAGTTGGTAATTATCTAGGTGCCTTGTTTTCATCTTAGACTTCCTAGTTTCCACAGGGGCAACTGCTGCTGCTGAGTGCCCTTGCAGTTCAGCTGGAACCTGGACAGATGTAACATCTGTGGGTCCCACTGCTGCACCATCAGAGTCTCCCTCTTTAAGGCAGGGGGAGGGTTTCTCACCAGCTGGGGAGAGGTACTCCTTCAGCATCTGGCCCATCTCACGTATCTCCTTTGCTAGCACCCCCACCCATTCTGGGTGGTTCCTTTCCGAGGTGGGCTGTGGAGCAGGGTCAAACTCTGGGTTAATATCCCTAATCTCTGGGATAGGATCAGGCTCTGGGGTAACCTCCCTAGTCTCTGGAACAGGATCAGGCTCTGGGGTAACCTCCCTAGTCTCTGGGGTAGGTATCAGGGTTGTTATCCAAGTCAATCTCCCCTTATCTCTGAATGTTAGATAGAACAGGTTTAACAGGGATATAAGCAACACTAGCCACAATATAATGTCATTAGCATTTAAAGTGGATTGGAACCCCTTGAAGACTGGTGGGGTGAACTTCAAAAACCCTGTGATGGGTTGAGAAAAAATTTCACCTGCTGCCACTTCCTCACAGTAAGTACCATTATTGAAGTAGCCCCAGAAACACACACTTAAAGTGTGATAGCTCTGAATCCATGTGGCCATCTTCCAGAGAAAATTAAAAATCCATGAATTCCTCAACTGATCAACCCACATAATAAACTGGATAATAGCCACAGTAACCTTGGTTATGAAACTCATGTTTAAAAAAGGGCTTGCAAATGGGAGAGATATAGCAGTGACCACATGGAGGCCAATCCAGGGTAAGCTGGACAGCATGGTGTCACCTACCACAAGCTTGGGTAATTTAAGAACTGTTATCCCCTTTTCTACCCCTCTCTCAATGCCCTCAGGCAATGCCCCACGTTGGGCGCCAAAAGCTGTCTTGGTTTGAAAGACAGGTATGGTCTAAGGAAAGGCAAGAGCCCCTTTTCTGCGATGCAGAGTGCAACCCCCCTCCCTTTTAATTATTTTAGGTCCAATTCAGACACCTTCAGGCAGGAGATATGGGGATAAGAATAACAGTTCTTTACTGGTATCTAACAAAGCAGAAAAACAACAACAGCTATAAAAATTGGCAACAGAAACAGTCTAGCTCCGCTCCAGTCCCTTCTGGCCGCAGGCCGTCTCCCTGTGCTGTTACCAGTGCTGTGGGGGCAGGGCAGGTCCCGCGCAGTTGAAGAGGGCTGGGTGATGGCGGCCGCGGCCCAGGGGTGAGCGGGGATGGGGAAAGTTACTCCCCCCTCACGGTGTCGGTCGTGGTGCTCAGCAGAGTGTCCGGAGGTAGTAGGGTGAGCTAGGAGAGCAGCAGAGAGATGTCCAAAGGCAGGGAGCGTGGATCTCAGTGCTGGGATGGCAGGGGAAGATGCCAGAGCAGAGCCCAGGTTGTCTTCCCACTCCAGGAGCCAAGTGAGAGAGCCCTGCTCCAGACCCCCCTATCCCACCTTTCCTTTTCCGGTTCCCCCCCCCTCCCCCTCCAGCCACCCCCCTACGAGAGAACATTATCTGTCGTTTTAAGGTGTAGCCACAATTACTTAGCATAACAATGGGAGAAATTCCACAGAAAGAAAAGCGAAGCATTCAACCCCCAACATCCTTCTTTCACAGAATATTTAAAAACTCAATAATTTCATAGTCACTGTACGCCAAACAGCCTCTGACCTCCACATCTCCCACCAACCCTTCTCTGTTTATGAACAGCAGGAGAGAGAACTTTCCTGGGTGGTGGGAGTGTTACCAAACATTCAGTAAAATAAAAAAATCCTTTACACCAATATAGCATTAAAAAGCAGCATTCTTTATTTGGCTGCATACACAGGGGACAGCTCCTCCCAAAGCCAAGTACAGGAAAGTTTCTGTTTATATTCTGTACTTTGCAAACTTATTCATTGACTGTCCTGGACTAAGCACACATATGATAATCATTTCCCCAAAATCATGAACATATTTTCCCTCCCCTTTACCCATGGGTTCTTCTGTCCTGGGGGTCTCTCTGGTGGTCCCTGGTGATCATGGACCCCAATGTTCCAGTTCAGCCTGGCTGAGCTGGCAGGACACTGAGGCTGGGGAACTTCCAGTTCTCTTTCTCACACAACGGGCATTGTGCAGGTTCCAGGGCCCAGTGGTTTTGGAGAACAAGAATTGTGTTAGCTCAGCTGGGGTAGGCAGTTTATCATCTGGTAACATGAGGTCACAGAGTGGGCTGTGACATCACAGAGTGGGCTATGACGTCACAGAGTGGGTTATGACATCACAGAGTGGGTTATGTGAGGTCATTGAGCATCACAGGCTGTCCCTGTGACATCACAGAGCTGACTGTGACATCACAGGACAGAGGTCTGACATCACAGGGCAGGCTGTGACATCACAGGAGGGGCTGTGTGACATCCCAGCAGGGCTGTGTGGGGTCACTGGGTTGGTCACTCTGCCCCAGCCCCCCTCACAGTTTCCCCAGACAAGTCCAATGCTGTTCATGCCCAGCAGGGTCCCCTGTCCCCCAGGATCCCCCTGGTCCACCTGGAGCCACAGCCTCCCCCAAGGATGTTCCACAAATCAACCCCAGAGCCTGACACGGGGACAAGGGGCCAGGGCTGTGTGACCAGGACATCAAGGCCGTGGATTATCCAGGTCACTGGGACCTGGTTTGGGTTGCCCAGGGCAGGAAAGATGTCTGGCAGCTGGAGCAGGGTGAGGGAAGGGCCTCCAAGGTGGGGCTGGAGCCCTTTGGCTGTGAGGAGAGGCTGAAGGAGCTGGGCTTGTCCAGCCCGGAGCAGGGAAGGCTGAGGGGCTCCTCATGCCAGCCTGGCAGTGCCAGCCAGGAGCTGATGGAGAACACAGAGCCAGGCTCTGCACTGGGGGGGCTGGAGGGGACAAAAGTCAATGGGTGGAAGGGGAATGAGGGGAGGTCAGACAGGACATGGGGAAAACCTTTGTTCCCATGGGCTCAGAGAGGTTCTGAGATGCTGCCCCATCCCTGGCCTTTGGGATTTTCCAATCCACACCAAATCAAGCCTTGAACCCCTTGGTCTGACCCAGTTCCTGACAGGTTTGGCTGCAGACTCCCTGAGGTCCATTCCAACCTCAGCTCCCTGATGATCTTGGGATGATGCTGCTCCCGATTTTGGAATGGGCTGGAGCAGATGTTTATGGGACAGGAGCTCTCTGGGGCTGTAGGGGACCTGCAGCTTGTGAGGTGCACGAGCACATCTCATTAGCTGGGGCATTTGAGTACTTTACACAATGTCAAAAATTTCCCACCAGAAGAGAATAGAAATTTCCTGGGTGTGTACTGATGGCAGGACAAGAAATACTGATCTTCCCCTGTACCTGTGTTGCCACTACACTCTCTATTATTTCATGTCCTTCTTCATTTGGGTGTTTCCACCTCTCCTGTTTAAATGGCCATGTCTAAGGATATTTCTTCCCTAGACCAGCTCCTATGGCCTTTCCATTGCTCCCAGATTTCCTCCTCCAGTTGTTCTCTGGTCATTCCACATTAGTCAACATCTTAATTGTGTCTACATCTATCATAGAATCACCCTTTCTAATGTCTGTGTCTAAAACTGTTCCTGTATGGAAATACCTTGTTCATGGTGGATACATCAGATACTGCTTTGACATTGCACAGAGCTGAGGAAAGAATTTGGAAGTTTATTGAATTTTATCATGGGTACTTTGTTTTATGTTGGCCACAAAGTGAAACCTTCTGTGCCTCTGAGTATCACCCGTTGCTGACCCCCAAAGGACACAAACCTGATGAGTTGTGGTTCCCACTGCAGTGCTGGCACTTGCACCTCCCTCCATCCCCACAGCAGAGCTGCCTTGTCCCACAAAGTCCCTGGCAATGCAGGGATGAAGGAAACAGGACAGGCTGTGGGGATCAGGGGCAGGGCACGGCCAGGGATTTGGGGTGGTTGTGAGCCCAGGGCAGGAGCCAGCCCTTGGCCTTGCTGAACCTCATCCAATTGTCCTGGGCCCATGGCTCCAGCCTGTCCAGATCCCTCTGCAGAGCTTCCTGCCCTGCAGCACAGCCACACTCCCACCCAGCTTGGCCTCACCTGGACACTGACTCAGGGTGCCCTCCATGGTCTCGTCCAGATCAGCAATCAAGAGATTTCACTGCCCTGGCCCCAATCCTGAGCCCTGGGGACACACCTGGATGTGGCTCCATTGCCCAGAACTCCTTGGACTGGAATTCTGTTTTTTATGGAGCTGTGCCTGCCTTTGGTTTTGTTTGCTGACATTAAATGAACATCCCTCTGTGTCTCGGGCAGCTCCTTCTCCAAGGAAAGCAGGTGGGAGTTGGTGCCAAGGAGCTGAAAGCTGCAGGCACAGTCTGGAGGGGAGGGAGATCAGATTTGCACAAGGCTGCTCTGAGTGCCAGGGGTTGGATGGGGGAAATGGTGGGGTGGGGGTAGGGACAGAGTGTGATTGATTGTCAGCCATAAAGGGTCTTGATTTTCATCTCTATTCAGACTGTATGAGGAGGTGCTGGGGATCAATATCAACTGGAGATTGCTGATATCAATCTATATACAGGAAAACAAAACTAAATAGGACAATAAACCCCTTCATTTAAAAAAAAAATATATAGCATATTCTCTTCGAAGACACTTCTGAAATCTGTATAATTAACCATAGAAGAATTTAGTTCATTAAAAAGAAGATATTCCCAGAGGCTTGTCTTGTTAGAGTGTTTTGATATATTAATGAGTCTTTGTCACAGAATTCCTGAACTGAAGAGCTGAAGAACGAACAAGTCTCTGGAGAACTAAAAGCCATCAGGGAACCTCCAAGTTGCTGAGGATCCATCCTCAGCAGAGCAGGAATGAACAGATTCCAGGGGTTTCCAGGCTGCTCAAGAGCTGTGAGCTCACGTGCAGGCACAGGGGCTCCATGGGGACATCTGAGGGGTCTCTGGGCTCCAGAAGATCTGTTTGGTCACACTCAGTCACAGGGGCTCCATGGGGACATCCCAGGGCTCCTTAATCTTCCTAAGGCTCATGAGGTGACAGTCACAGGGCTCCACAGTGACAACAGAGGTGTCTCTGCCCTGCCAAGGAGCCAATCTGTCACAGGCAGTGGCAGGAGTGCAGTGGGGACATCCCTGTGCTCCTAAAGAACAGTGAGGGCACAGACACTCACAGGGGATCCAGGGTGACACCCCAGGAGTGCCCAGGCTGCCAAAGAGCCGGGATGTCACAGACACTCACAGGGGCTCCTGTCATGGGCACAGTGGGAGCTTCAGGCAAAGTTCATTAGAGAAGCTCCTGTTTGGTGCAGAAAGGACCCCCAACACCCCAATTACACCCCCAAGCTCCCCCAAACCAGGACCCCCAGGCTTTCTAAACTCCTTCTGTGAGAGGAGCCTGGGAGTGCCTTGATCCAATCCCAGCCCCAGACTTTGTCAAGGATTTATGTGTAAAGGATTATACAGGTGGAATTGAACCTTTGCACAAGTTTATCCTTCAACATTAAGAATGGCAAACCGGAAGTATTTATATACATAGACATATGATTGATTATGATCATGAATGGACATAAAGATCGTTATCAGAATTATTTACTCCACAGTACAGGAGCTGTAACATCTATTTTAATGTAGTGCTCTAGAAATTGCAGCACTTGTAGCAATTGTATCAAAGCAGAACTAAGTAGAGATGGGTGTCACTCCCCCAGACCAACGACCCTGGGCTCAGGGTCCTTTAGCTCAGCCTCAAGCAGTGACCCTGAGGGGTGTCTCCACTCCAGGGAGGAATCTCTGCACCCACCCAAGAAGGGAAATGTCAGGAGATGCTGCCACTAAAATTTGGGATGGGGCTTTTCCAGTCTGAAGTGCTGCCCTGTCAGTCAGATGTGCCCAGGCTTTGCCAGCTCAGCAGCTCTGCACAAGTTCTCAGTGGTGTCACTTGGTTGCTCCTTTCTCTGGGGATTTTACCAGCTCTGCCACAGCTCCAGCTCCCTCTCAGGATGTTGAACTTTGGGATGGAGGAGGCAGGCTGGTTTCAGGCATTATTCACCCCAAAAGCAGCGTGAACCCCCCTCCTTCATTTCCCACTGGAGCTTTGCAAACAGGGCCTTGCTGGAGTTGTTTGAGCCCATTCCAGGCAGAGCCTCCTGCTCCAGCAGGAATTGCCTTTCCTGTGCCATGGCCAGCCCAGGTCCCGCTGCAGGAAAAGCCCCAGGCCAGCCCCAGCACAGGGAAGGGCTCGGGCACAAGAGCAGAGAGCCGTGGTGGGACCTGTGCCAGGCAGAGCCTGAGGCACCAAAGGCACCTTGGCAGCAGCAGCTCCCTGCAGGCCATGGCCAGAAGCCTCCTGGGCAAGCCGGCCTGGTGGCCACCACTGCAGAGCTGCTGGCTCAGGGGGGATTTCTGGCTGGGCTCTGTATTCCTTGCATGTCAGCACATAACAGCCCCATTGTGCCGGTAAAGAAGCCTGATGGCAGTTACCGACCAGTTCAGGATCTCAGGGCAGTCAATCAAAGCACCATTACTCGTTTTCCAGTGGTGGCCAATCCATGGACTTTACTAAGCCAATTGGCCCCTCATTATACTTGGTATAGTGCAGTGGATTTAAAAGATGCTTTTTGGACTTGCCCTCTGGATGAGAGTAACCGGGACTATTTTGCCTTTGAGTGGGAGGACCCAGACACAGGCAGAAGAGAACAGCTTAGGTGGACGGTAATACCCCAAGGTTTCACTGAGTCACCAAACCTTTTTGGGGAGCATTAGAAGATCTCTTGAAGTCTTTTGAGTTACCAAAAGGGATTAAGTTGTTACAGTATGTAGATGATTTGTTATTAGCAGGAGAAGGTGAAGAAGAAACTAGGAAGAGTATTATAAAGTTTTTAAATTTTCTGGGAGAAAATGGGTTAAAGATATCCAGGTCAAAGTTACAATTCGTGGAGTCAGAAGTACGTTATTTATGTCACTGGATCAGTAAGGGAAGGAAAAAACAAGACCCCCTGAAAAGGGTTTCAGGAATATTGAATATGGGACCCCTGAAGTCTAAAAGAGAAATAAGAGAGTTTTGGGGTCTTCTGGGTTATTGTAGGCAGTGGATAGAGGGATTTAGTGGGAAAGTAAAATTCCTATATGAAAAATTGACTACAAATCACTTGAAATGGACTGAAAAGGATCAGGAAAATTTTGAGCAAGTTAAAGAGGCCCTGCTGCAAGCTCCTGTCTTAAGCCTTCCTGATTTAGACAGGCCATTTCAATTATTTGTTAATACAACCTATCAAACAGCTTATGGAGTATTGACTCAGGATTGGGCAGGAAGCAGAAAGCCAGTGGGATATTATTCCAAGTTGCTTGATCCAGTTAGCAAGGGCTGGCCAACATGTTTACAAGCTCTGGTAGCAAGAGCATTGTTAGTAGAAGAGGCCCAAAAAATAACTTTTGGGGCACCACTGGTAGTATACACTCCCCATAACATTAGAGGAGTTCTTGCTCAAAAGGCTGAAAAATGGTTAACAGATAGTTGAATATTAATTAAAGTATGAGGCTATCTTCATAACCTCTCCAGAATTAGAATTAAGAGTGACAAATGTACAAAGCCCAGCCCAGTTTCTGTACGGGGACCCAGGGGAAAAATTAATACATGATTGAATAGAAGTCATAGAATTACAAACAAAAATACGTCCAGATTTAAGGGAAGAGGAACTGCGAACAGGAGAAAAATTATTTATTGATGGATCATCTCGAGTGGTAAATGGGAAAAGAAAATCTGGATATGCCATAATTAGTGGAGAAAAATTAGAAGTAAAAGAATCTGGTCCTCTTAACTCATCCTGGTCATCACAAGCCTGTGAACTTTATGCATTACTCCGTGCATTGTTGCTATTAAAAGATCGAGAGGGAACCATATACACAGACTCGAAGTATGCTTATGGGATTGTGCATACCTTTGGAAAAATCTGGAAAGAAAGGGGATTTGTAAACACTCAAGGGAAAGGATTAATACACCAAAGATTAGTCAGTGAAATACTTGAGGCTTTAAAAGGTCCAAAAAAGATAGCAGTTGTACACGTAAAAGGACACCAGAGGGGGAGAGACATTAAAACAAGAGGAAACAATTTGGCCGATGATGAAGCAAAAAGAGCTGCCCTAAGGGAAAACACCAGTGTAATTATGACTTTTAAAAAGACAGAAACACAAACTGAAACACCATACTTTTCTTTAACAGAGATAGAAACTATAAAGAAATTAGGGGCAACCATGAAGGAAGAAGAATGGATTCTACCAGATGGTAGAAAAATAGTCCCAAAACCTATAGCCCGACAGATCCTGGACAATTTACATCGAAGAACTCACTGGGGCACAAGAGCACTTTGTAACTATTTTTAAAATTTTATGGGTGTATAGGAATATTTGAAATTGGAAAACAAATCACACAAGGATGTCTCACATGTCAGAAAGTGAACAGAAAAGTGTTGAGGAGTCCTCCCTCTGGAGGCCCTCGGACAGCCTATCGGCCATTCGAAAAGATCCAAGTTGACTTTACTGAATTACCTAAAGTAGGCAGGTGGAAATATCTGCTGGTTATAGTAGATCAATTGACTCAGTGGGTAGAAGCATTCCCTGCGGCTAGAGCCACAGCTCAAACAGTAACTAAAATTTTATTGGAGCATATTATTCCACGATTTGGAATAGTACAAGTTATTGATTCAGATCAGGGCACTCATTTTACTGCGAGAATAATTTACAATTTAAGCCAAGCACTAGGAATTACCTGGGAATATCATACCCCATGGCATCCCAAAAGCTTGGGATGAGTTGAAAGGATGAACCAAACTATTAAACAACAACTAACTAAATTAATGATAGAAACTAAATTACCACGGACTAGATGCCTTCTCTTAGCCATGTTAAATATAAGAACTAAGCCCCACTCTGAAACTGGGATCTCACCATATGAGATGTTATATGGATTGCCTTACCCCCAAGGCATGACAATGGATCCCTCACTAGTCGGGGACAAAACCATTCAGGGGTATCTTACAACCATCACAAACAATTTGAGGGAATTAAGAGAGAAAGGCATTTCAGCTCAAACCACTCCTCTCGATTTTTCAATACATTCTATCCGACCAGGACAGTATGTGTTGACAAAATGCTGGAGAGGAGGAAGTTTAGAACCTCAATGGGAGGGACCATTTCTGGTTCTTTTAACCACAGAAGCAGCAGTCCGAACAGCAGAAAAAGGCTGGACTCATGCTTCAAGAGTAAAAGGACCAATACAAAACAAAGGATGGAAAATTATTTCAGCACCAGGAGACCTAAAAATCAAATTAAAAGAGAATTTGAAAACTGATTAATTGTAATAACTTCATGATTAGGCGGAAAGGAAAACTTGACACCACAAAGCAGTATTGATAAGAAACTGGCATAAAGTCATTGTATTTTGGGACCAAAAGGGAGGTGTGATATATATATATATATGAGAGAAAGATATTATTGTATGTTGTTATTGCTTAAAATATCAATTAAAATTGTTTTGAGATAGTATATTGTTAAAGTCTAGACATCCTGGATTGGCTGCCAACTGCAACCCCATTAAGTTCAGAAGCTGAACAGCACCCATGGGAAAGAATCAGACGCCTCCTTGATCAGTAGGAAAATCCCAGACGAATTGAAAAGTTTCTCCAGACCTTCCGACCTCCAAAGTTAACTGATTTATTTGAGGAGCTGCAACTCAAGAGAAAGAGACTGGTAACACCTATTATTGAGGAGGCCCAAAAACAATTAGAACATTGGCAATGTTGTATTCATGGCTTAGAATGCCACCCATGGATTAGTATTCTTTGCACTTGCTGTTTTAATTTGTGGTGGAGAGTAACTAGGGCAAAAGAAAAAGAAAGAAAATTGCTTTGTTTCAGTTGTTCAGAGCGTATACATGATCAGCTAACAACAGAAAAATTTTTTAGTGACTTCTATGGAAAACCATTGAGACATGAAAACGGGACCTTTTATGCCACAATTCAACTAATAGAGAATCAGGACCAACTACTCCTTGCCATATTAACTTCTGTGCAGGCTAAAGAACAAGCAATCCAAAATATTATAAATCAGAGTATCATAACTGACAGTTGCTGTGGAGAAGAAGTCTATGTGCCACGTAGTAAATACGTCTCACCAGCAAATTGGCATCGTGAGTATATCTATTGGTGGAAAAGAAGGGTTAGAAGACCAGAAAGAGGAACTATTTAACTGAAGTAGCGTAATTTTTGTTGTGGTTGGCATATCTCCGGAGCTTTAGTAGATTGGGAAAAATAACTAATCAATCTAGGGAAAGAAATAAGGCAGTGCTGCAGAACTACAAATATTTTGTGCCATCTTTGGAAGAGAAAAAGTTAAAATAGCTCATACGAATTTTATGAGGCCAAGGGTACCAAAGAGAAAAAAATCCCAGGATAAAAACTTTGCTACCGAGAAGATGGACATCTCGGCCCTTGGCTGCAATCCAAGGGGCCTTGAGACAGGTAGAAAGTTAAAATTCCTGAGGATTCTTTTCATGGTGCTTACAATACCCCTGGCAACTGGTTTAAACCATAAGACAGAACGGAGCAGAAGAGAACAAGCCATGCAGGAACAAATTCCCAGACAACAAGCAGCACAAGAGGCAGCAGTAAAGAAACAAACCATTCCTGATCCCTGTGACAAATGCAATCATTCCATGTGGGTCAAGGATAAGATGGAATCAGTTTTTGTGGCACATTCACATGTTAGTGCTGCCTGTTACGATCGTAGCAGCTTCTTAGAAATTTGTGTGAAAAGTCCAGAATTGTATTGGGTAAGAAGAAAATTGGAATTCAATGGGTGAGCTCCTTATCCTAACAATGATCAACTTTGTCCGAGATATGAAAATTTCTTGTGTTTGAAAAAGATAAGAATAGAAAAGAGCCAAAGAAAAAACAATTAGTTGGAAAACAAAAAGAAACAATGAAGGATAAGAAAAAGATCAGAGGCAAAGAGTTAAAGGAGCTGGATGAGCTGTATAAGCAATTAAAACAGCACTATAGCAACTGGGATTTGCCAACTTCAAACAAAAATCTATTAATAGATCTGATGCAGGAAATTGCCACAGAATTGAGATTATCTAAATGTTTTGTTTGTGGAGGACTTAGAATGGCTAAAAGATGGCCATGGAGAGGTGAGGATTTAGCTCCAGAACAATTTTTAAAATGGAATCATACTCAAATTTCTAAGACATTAAAGCAGCCTGAGGGTTGGGTTCTGAGTCATCAAGTCATTGGAACAGTTTGTATAACACGGGAAGGGAGAAAATACACTGAAGTGGTGGGATATACTCCTTGCCTATCTACTTTAGTAGTAAATTCAGACAATAACACAAAGACCTGGCAACCCAAGAGTCCTACTGGATATTGGGGAATAGCGAAAGAAATGGATTGTGAGTGGAATAACCAAACTGATTTGTGCTGGCATAACAGTCCTGGAGCTAATCCTTACAAATCCATAAAAGACTTAAAATCTTATTGGGAACAACCAGAAAACACAGAAAACAGATGGAAAGCCCCTGATGGAATAAATTGGATTTGTGGACAATGAGCATACAGTGAACTATCCCAAAAGTGGGAAGGAACTTGTACCTTAGGAGTTCTACGACCCTCCTTCTTTGTCAGACCAAGGTCTAAGGGCAATATACTAGGAACACCACTTTATGAAACCTTAGAAAGACAGAAAAGAGAACCAAAACTCGACTTTCCAATGGCAAGAGGAAACCAAAAATGGAAAGATGAAGAATGGCCTGCAGAAAGTATTATAGCACATTATGAACCTCCTGCTTGGGCTCAGGATGGGTCTTGGGGATATAGAACTCCAATTTACCAGTTAAATTGGTTGATAAGGCTCCAGGCAGTAGTGGAAGTCGTCTCAAACCATAGGGCAGACGATTTAAAGTTGTTGGCCAAACAGCATTCACAAATGAGAGCATTTGTATATCAAAAGAGAATTGCCCTGGATTATCTGCTGGCAGAAGAAGGAGGAGTTTGTGGGAGGTTTAATGAATCTGAGTGTTGTGTGCAAATAGATGATCATGAGGAAGCCATCACAAAACTTGCTGATGAAATTCAAAGAGTGGCACATGTACCAGTTCAAAAACGGAATTCTATCCTGAAAGCTGATTGGTGGGATAAACTCTTTGGGGATGTGTGGTGGAAAAAATTGGGATTCATGCTATTATGTTCTGGTTTAGGACTACTGTTTCTGCCTTGCATGATACCCTGTCTAATTAAACTAACCCACTCATTAATTCAAGGAATGCAACTTAGAGCATGCCCATGGATCCAGAATCAACAGCAAAAAGGAAACTGAATTTCTTGATGGTACTGAAAGCACAATCCACTCACACTCGAGGGAGAGAGATCGAGAAAATGGTGACTTAATGCAAAGAGAATACCCTGGCATAAGAAATGTTAATAAAATTTGAGAAGGAGTGTGAAAAGCTGAATGCAGCATGAGAAATATGAGAAAAATTGGAGGCTATGAAGGAACATAGAGAATACCAAGCACCAACTTTTTAGAGCACTAATCAATATGATCAAAAAGAGAAATGGGGGAATTGTGATAAATGTGATTCATGCTAATTAAATTGTAACTATATTAGCAAAATTGTATTTAGATCAATAGAAGACAATTGTTACAGAGTGAGGGGGGAGATGGGTGAGACAGGGCAAAGGACATCTTCCAGATGTTGGGAGTTGAAGAAGGATGTTGGAAGGGAATAGTAGAAGTATGTAGGTCTGATAAGCAGCATCTAGAAATAAAAGTTTCGACCTTGAAATGGGCCAAAATGGGATGATTCCAGGTATGGAACTTAATTTTATTGTGGGAACTTATGCTTAGTTATATAACCTAAGCTTAGGGCGTTTGTGCTACCTGCAAGGTTACACAGCAGACACTGATGAAGATGTGGAGCCTTCATCAGAAATAAGACCCTCAAAAGGAAGAGAGACCCCTAACCATTAGTAAAGCATACATCAAACAACAGTGACATAGATTTTTAGGAACAGAAACTAGGAGGAGTTTTCTAGAAACTTCTGTAGCCTACAGTATATAAGTGGGATTGTTAGCCTGGATGCTTTGGTACGAGAGGAAGGGTGAGCCCCTCCCTGTACCCCTGGTCAGTTTTGCTTATGCTTTATATGAACCTCAATTATACTAAATTACTTACTCTTAAATTTTACATATCCTGAAATATATGTATTCCATACTTTGATTGTATTCATCTCAAATACTCTGATTGTATAAATTTATAAAAATTACTCTCAAAAATTTTCTGCTAAATTTAATCTTGTTGTTTGATAAATTGGATAAATAGAATAACATTCATAACCCTTCCTTCCTCCCTCCCTCCTTCCCTCCCTTCCTTCCTTCCTTCCTCCCTTCCACCCACTGAATGATCCTCCATAACTGACCAGGATCCCCAAAAAATGCTCCCAGCTGCAAGGCTGGCACAGCTCCAGGAGCCTTTGGACACCTCTCCCAGGGATGCACAGCCTCCCCTTGTTGGGCTGTCTGTGCAGGGCAGGGCCCTGGACTCCATGATCCCACCGGGTCCCTCCCAGCTCAGCCCCTCCCGCAATTCTCACCCTTTGGCTCAGCCTTTGTGTCCTTGAGAGGAGCTGGCAGAGCTGTTGGGGCCGGGCCAGGAGCAGGGCACCCCAACATTCCCCTCTCTGGGACACGGCAGCTGTGGCAGCCCCAGCGTTCCCCTGTCTGTGACACCACAGCCCTGGCAGCCCCAACCTTCCATCCCTGGAGACGCTCCATGGCAGCTTCCAGTCAACGCAAGGCACCGGCCACGGAGCAGCCCCAGCCTGGCCTGATGGGGATTCCTCTGCACACAGCTCGGGCAAGGCCCCCCTGGACACCTTCACTGTGCCACACACAAGTGTCACACACAGCTACAGAGCTCTGCCCACAGCTGCCACGAGGAGCTGATTAAAAAATAAAATTTAAAATTATAAACCACAATAATCAAACCCATCCAAGAAAACAAACAAATCCAACAAGAACAACAAAAACAAAACCAAAAACCACTAGAGAAGGAGAACATCTCCCCCAAATAGACCCGTTCCTTCCTTCACTCAGTACACCTGCACACACACAGGGGCTGAGACTGCAAAAAAAGAGAATTCCTTGAGTACATTTGCAGGAAAAGCAGGTTTAGGACAGGCTCTCAGTTCCGACTGTTCTCAGCAGATTGAAAACGGCCCCTTTGGCACCTGCAGGGCCCTTGCCAAGGGCAAGTGCCACACCCTCAGCCCATGGGGGAGAAAAGGGCTCTGAATTGACCACCCTGGCATGGAAACCCTGTTCCCAGGCTGCTTCACACACAGGATTCTTCTGGATGAATCCAGAAAGCTGAGGGTCTGCTCTGGCTCCTCCATGTCCTAAAGCTGCCTGACAGAAGAAATTGAGGGTGGGCTCCAGCAGCACAATCCCTGCTGGCCCAGGGCACAGTGCCAGGAAGGTCTCTGCGTGCCCAGCCTTTGCTCCAGCCAAGAAAAGCTCCCGGCACAGGCTCACCTTTCCTGCTCAGCCACAACCCCCGAGTGCCCCAGCAGCAGGAAACTGACGGCTCTGGGCGGCACCGATGCTGGCAAACGCCAGACCTGGGCACTGCCAGCGTCAACAATCTGCTGGATCTGCAGTGCTGGCACCCACAAATCACCAGATCTGAGCAGGGCTGGTGCTGGAACCGGGGAATTGCCGAGTTTTGGCTTTCTGTGCATGCAATTTGCTGGACTTGGGATGTGCCAGGGTTGGGATGGATAATGATTGGACAGGAAAGTCTCACAGATATGTATGTATGTGATAAATGAGATTCGTGCTAACGAAATTGTAACTATATTAGCAAAATTGTACTCACATCAATAGAAAATAATCGTTACAAAGCCAAAAAAAAGGAAACGAGTGAGACAAAGCAGATGGAATCTTCCAGATGTTGGAAGGGAGTAGGAGAAGGACGTAGGTCTGATAAGCAGCATCTAGAAATAGAAGACTCTACCTTGGAATGGGCCAAAATGGGATGATTCCAGGGATGGGATTTAATTAGAGTCCTATTATGGAAAACATCTGCTCAGTCACACAGGGCACCTGTGCTACCTGCAGGTCACACCTCGGTCATTGATGAAGACGATGAGCCTTCATCGGGAATAAGACCCTCAAAAGGATGAGAGACCCCCTAACCCATTAGTAGAGCATGTGCCATACAACATAGTGACATAGATTTTAGGAATAAAAACTAGGAGGAGTTTTTTAGAAAATTCTGTATTAATATGTATTAGCATATAGTATATAAGTGGGAATTTTGGCTTGATTGTTCAGTACGTGAGGAAGGGCGAGCCCCTCCCCGTACCCCCGGTTGGTTTTGCTTATGCTTTATAGGAGCCTCAATTATACTAAATTACTAACTGCCAAATTTTGTATATATTCAGATATATGTATCCAATATATTTTGATTGTATTCATTTATATACAATTGTTGCAATTTTAAAAATTGCCTCAAAATTTAACCTTGTTGTCTGATAAATTGTATAAATAGAACGACATTCATGACAGAGAGAAGCATTTCCAGAGTGATCTTGGTGCTGAATGTCTCCTTAGGAGCTCTGGGCACAGAGAAGAATGAGCCCCTTGCTGGCTGGCCCTGTTTGGACAACCTGCTCCTCACCCCCATCATAACTGTGTCATGATATCACCCACCTTTGACTGACAAACCAAATTAGAAAAAAAACCTCATAAATTTCTTTTTCAATTTAAAATGTTCTTAAATATTAAAATATAATTATATTTTTCTTATTTATAATATTACTATTCTCTATTTTTATAACCACATTTTTATATTTATAATAAAACTCTATTCATTATGAGCAACCAAAGAAATTACTGGCCAATGATTCTAAGTAACACAATTCATTCATTAAATAAACTCTATCGGTTATTTATTTCTCCTTCTTTATGATAATTTGTAGTATTTGACAATTTGTAATATTTGCAGTCATTTGGTCACCTTTATTATCATCTTTTTCTCCGACAGGGTCCAGGGGGACACTTCGGGTCCAGGGAGACATTTCTGGGGCACATTCGCGGCAATTTTGGGTCTGGGGAAAGAATTTAGAAGGAAGTTGAGGACGGGAGGACACTTGGGAGCGTCGAGTGGGCACTAACAGAGAACTTGGAGATGCTGAGGGAAAGTCTGGGCTTCGGATGTTACCTGGCTGTTTCAGGGAGGCCCTTGGCGGTCAGGGAGGGGAATCTGGGGCCATTCGGGGTCCGGGCGGGCACTCGGGGGCTCTAACGGGGCTCTGCGGGGCGCGGGGGGTGATGGGAGTTGTAGGCGCGGGTATAATGAGGTATAATGGAGCCGTGAAGCATAACGGGAGTTGTAGGCGCAGCTTCAGTGTCTCTCAGTGGAGTGCAAGGCATTATGGGAGATGAATACATGGTTAGAATGGCGTTTTACCGGAACAGCGGAGCATGATGGGAGCTGTAGTCCCGGAAGTGGTTCTTACAGCGAGTTTGGGAGTCTAGGAAGGCACTTAAGTTTTCCCTCTGAGTGGCGGCTTCAGGTCCTCAGCAGGGAACATATACGGGTCGGGTGAACGTTGGGGGAGCCTGGGTACCTCTAACTGAGCTCTTTAGGGAGCGGGGCAGGGCAGGAGTTTCCGCGTGGGACTGGGTTATGAGGTGCTGCGAGCTCGCGGGGGATGCCAGGAGATGAATTCCCAGAAATAGCTGTAAGGGGAGCATTCAGGGGATCTGGGGACGTTTTTGGGGGGTCTAGAATGAGCCCTGAGCACGTATGGGGCAGATGGGGAGCGGATACCGGGGGTTCTGTGGGGCGCAGGGCATGATGGGTGTTGTAGTCCCGGCTCCAATGGGGCTCTATGGGTCCGCGGGGCATGACGGGAGTTAGAGGCAGAAAGGAAAATGGCGCCGAGTGCAGGCGCCGCTCCCAAAGAATCGATCCCGAGAGCGGAACCACCTTGGTGGCACCTTGGGCTTTGCACACACCTGAGGAGTGTGTCTGCAGTGGGGAAAAATAGGAGTTTTAGATTGCTTTGAGAAAACAAAACAAAACTCCTCTTTGCCCGAGTCCAGGCAGTTTTCCAAGCAGAACAGGTGCCAGGTGAGTGAGGACAGACAGGATGGGGTTGGGGAATGTGGAGCAAATGTGGAGCACTGGGTCAGACCTCAAGGCACAGCTTCTGTGAGCAGGCCAAACCTCCTGAGGAGAGACCATGGATCGATATCAACCACAAAATGCTGCAATCACCTCTGCTCTAAAGAGAACACTAATAAAATGCACTCTTTAAAATAGCAATGTGTATTATTAAGAGTCTCTTTAAAATGTTTCTCCATAACTGGAGAAGGAAAACTTCCTAATGAACTGCATTAGACCAGAGGGAAATCAAGGCAGAGCCATGGTTTGTTAGAAAACCTCTCAAGAGTTCAGTCAGAACTGAACTCCAAAGTTTCCTAAAGTTTTAATGGTTCCCACCGAGGGACACAACTGAGAAAGTGTCCCCAGGTTCCAGTTAGACCAGACAACTGGAGAGATTGATGAAAAGTGGAGACAAAGAAGAGCCAAATGTTGGTGCCCTGGGGCACAGCAGGGTCTGTGCCACCAAGGGCTGGGAGGAGACACCTTGTCCTGAGCCACTGGGGCCTCCTGGCACAGCCCCAGCAAGGCTGGCCACTGTCACCCCTTGTCCTGCCCTCAGCATCCCCCCACATCCCAGTGGCCTCAGGGATGTGCTGGGACGAGTCTGCGAGCATGAAAGAGCCCCCCAGGGCCATTCCTGACCAAGGCTCCCCAGGGACTCGTCCAAGCAGATCTTTTATCTGAGTCTTTTATGATTCTCCTCTATCTTGTCTTCTAATTTCTGCAGACGTGTTTCCACAGCTGCAATTCTGGCATGTGTTGGGCCATGCACAGCATCTGCATATGCTCGGAGCTTCTTTGCCATATCAAGCACGGTCTCATCCCTCTCGTCCTGCTTCATTATTGCTAAAGCAGAAGCGTATTCATGGGGCCCAAGTCGTACAAGTTTTCGCCACATCACAGATGTACATGGTACCAAGTCCGGATTCCTGGTTGTTATGTCATCTGAGAAGATAATCTCTGCCACTGCCATTTCTCTCAGGCGTTGGATCCCTTGTTCTATCGTCTTCCACTGGGTCTGCTGCATATAAAGATCGTCTGCACACAGGTATCTTTGTGCTACTCTGTCCAGGACCCGTGCCCAGAGGCTGTGAGGGTTAGGCCCCCTCATCATTCCTTGGTCGATGACAGGATCATGTGACAGGGATCCCAAATGCCTGGCTTCAGTGCCATCCAGAATTGTAGCCTCGCCTGCAGCATCCCAAAGGCGGACCAACCAACTAATTATAGACTCATCAGGTCGTCGGGTGTAATCCTTTCTTAGGCCACGGAGGTCCTTTAGGGAAAAGGACTCAATATTGGCCTCTGATCTTGTACCAGTTGCTTTGACTCCTGGTTTTATGTCAGGAGGCGTTGAGGGTCCTTCTCCTGCATCATCATCATCATCATCATGCACTGGTCTATCAGTCTTGTCTGTGCACTTTCCACTTCTCGTGCTGGTAGCAACAGCCATTGGTTGAGGCTTACTGACAGGTTTAGCTGCTGGCTTAGGCTCACTGTCTGGTGTAGTTGTTGGCCTCGAGCCTGGGGTGTTGGCTGCAGCCTGAGTGACTGGGATAGTGGCTGATTTATCTGCCTGTCCCCCTTCCTCTGTCTGCTGCCCTACAGTATCTAGCAGGGTACGGTAAGCATATGCCAGGGCCCAGCTCACTGCAATGATCTTCTTCTCCTTAGAATTACCATGGCACTTCTCTTTCAGGTACTTTGCCACCTCAGCTGGGTTCTGAATTTGTTCACATGGAAAATCCCAGGATGTAGGGTCAGAAAATTCCTTTAAGATTTGGCCCATATCCTCCCATTTCCCACACCATTCAGGATTCCTCACTCCTGGCTCTACTCTGGGGTCAGGGGTCTCAGCCCCTCTAGAAATCTCAGCTCTCATTCTAGAGAAACTGCAGACTGTATAGAGAAAGCTTACTATATTAAACACCAGAAAGATGGTCTCTTTAACACTCAGGGGGAACTGAACATTCTCTAATAAGGATGTAAAAAATTCAGAGGAGAAGAAGGAGAACAAAGGCTGAAAAGCCTCATCCCCTGCTTCTCCTCTAATAAACTGAGTACACAACCACAACCAAGAACCATACATTCCTGGAACAGACTCCAGCACCTTTATAAATCTCCTGCAGGCCATTAAAACCAAGCCCAGCCCGATGGATATTTTGGTCAATGCCCCTCTACTACAGAAACTACGCATTAGGGACAATACCGGAGCTATTTCTGGATAAGCAAATAAACCCAGGGACCACAAAGGTATTAAGACCTCAAAAAACCCCAGGGACCAAAAACCCATGCAGGCCTCCACCCCAAAAGACATGAATTCCAACAACATAGCCAATAACTGCTCTATACCAACACAAAAGAATTTGAACCAAATTATTATTATTAGAACAGGGTTTTTTCCCACTTTCTCAAGCCCCACGTTGGGCGCCAATATATTTGTCCTGCTTTTGGGCAAATTTGGGGGAAAACCTCCAGAAGGAGCCCCCAGACAGCAAACCCCACGACTCCTCCCCCCCCACCCCACCGGGTTCGGGAAGAATTTCCTCGGAGAAGAGTGGGAGAAAAAACCTGTTTATTTAACAAGTAAGACACTCCCCAGCACAGGGAAAAAAAGACAACACCAGCTGACAAAAAAAACTCTTTCACCGTTCTGAAGGGATGACAAACTCAGTCTCTCTGGCGAGTGGTCGCTCAGTTATCAGTCTCTGGCGCTGGGGAATGACTGCTGCACGTGACAGAATGCAGACTCCTGGTGTTTCTTGGGGTTTCCCAGGTCCCCGTCCGGAACAGGTTCAGATGGTATCCAGGAGAGGGAGGGGACGGGGTGGAAGAGAAAACAGTCCAGGGAAAAAGTTGGACTGCCTAGCTGAACTAACTAATAAGCAAAAAAGCAAGGGCAAAGCGAAGGAAAGAAAAAGAGGCAGAAGCGAGCAAGCAGGCAAGCAAGCAAGCAAGCAAGCAAGCAAGCCGAGCTAAAACCTCTCCTAAACATAGACCATGGGGGAGGTGAGCCGGCTGATAACAAGACAAAACAAAGCTTCACTCTCAGAGTCAGTCCTGGAAGCACAGGACATAATACCAAACATAATCAGGACACACGATTGGAGATACAAACACCATAACATCACCCTAGGACATTAAGACTTTTATTCAAAAGAGCAGCTACACATACAGAATCCACTCCTGCCACAGCATGGTTAAATATTTTCTGCTGCTAGGACATTTCCTGTGGATGTGCTTTGCTTCTGTGTATGGCCTTTGCTTTTTGTGGTTGCTTGGTTCATGGGATTTTTTGTTGTTGTGGCTGGGTCTTGTTTTGTTTTTATTTTTTGGTTGGGTTTGATTTCTCAATATGGAACTACCTTTTAACTGAGACATAAGTTTTACCTTTTCTTGTTGCTTGATTGGCCCCTGATGGCAAGAGAAATTTACCCAACTCAGTCATTTTGCCCAAATACATTTTCCAGTCACCATTAACTAGATGAGTTTGGTCACAGACTCCCTGCAATTTGGAAGCATCCAAAAAGGAATTGAAAGTGCATTTCATGCCATTGTAGAGATAATAGAAATGTTCCACACTGGTGGTCAAGGACTGGTCACTCAGGGTTGTCACCAGGGAGTGGCTGCCAAGAGGACTCTGTGCCATGGATGACATTTGACCCTGATTGTTCAGCCAAATCCTCACCCACCCCATGTTCCTCTCCTGCAGCAGAGCTCTCTCCAATCTGGCTCTGAGGGGAGCACAGCAGACCATGTCCCAGGCCTGGCTAAAGTCTGGGCACACAACATCCCCTTCTTTTCCTTCCCACGGGGGTTCTGCAATCCCTGCCTCGTGCTGCCAGTGCCTGGAATGGCTGCAGAAGGATTTGCCACATGCCCTTCCCTGCTGAGCCTGACCAGTCTGTGACTGTCCCAGTGCCCCTCCCTGCCCTGTTTGCAGACTGGTTCCATGTCTGCTGTTCCGAAGTGCCCAGGACTCTCTGGGATGGCTCCGCCCTTTAGAAGGGGTTTGAGAGAGGTCTCACAGTGACACTGCCCAGCCTTGTCAACATCCCCCATTCCAAAGGCCTTTTCTACATCCCTCATTTCCAAGTCAGTGCCCAGAACATATCACAGCCCTGTCCAGGTCCTTGGGATGGTTCAGAAGGGAGACAGCTCTGATTTCTCCCCACAGACCAAGGAACTCCAATGGTCTCTCTGTGCAGTCCATGGCTGTCCTGAGCATTTTTTCCTGGAACCTCCCTGCCAGAATGTTTCTCTCTATGCAGTTCTCACCAACACTCAGCAATGAATTCAGATGTTTTCCAGAGTGTAGTGGCCTCAAGGCACTGTTTGTGCCACCAGAACTGTGCCCCCCCCCCCCCCCCCATGTGCGGATGATGGCGTTTTGCTCACTGAGGTTCATCTCCCCACACACACACGATGCTCTGCTGAAATCTCCTCAGTACACACCAAACATGGCCTGCTGGCCTGGTCACTTGGTGTCCCTCCATGCAGGGTCAAACAACCTCCTGCAGCTGGGGGAGACACCACTGCTGGGTGTGGTGTTTGCAGGGGCTGGTGTGGGACAATTGCCCTGGGGCACATTCCCAGTCTGTCTCCAGAACAAAGACACAATCCAGGCCCTGCCCTGCTGCTCCTCAGGTCCATCCCAGGAGCTCTGGCTGTGCCAGGACATTGCTGTGTGCCCCCTGCACACTGCCCCTCTGCCCCAGGCTCCTCACTGTCTTTGCTGAACACAAGCACGGTAGATACTGATGGAGCAATACAGTGACTAATGACATCCCTTGGTGGAAAATATAATCAGAAGTTAAAAAAAAAGAAAAACAAGTGGAAAAATAGAATACACCAAATAGAATAACAAATAAGACACATGGCCCAAAGCAGTGTGGGCAGTCTGTAATGAGTTCCATTCTGAATGCTATGCAGAACAAACAGGCACTTTATTGTTTCTGAAAAGCACAGAGTGGTCATATTCCTCAGGGCATCCTCAAGCTCCTGGTCCCTCAGGCGGTAGATGAGGGGTGCAGGGCTGGAGGCAGCACCGAGTACAGAACTGACAGTGCCAGAGGCAGGGATGGGCACCAGGGTGGCACAGGTGACCTTTGGGCTTTGCAGGGCCCAGGCACAAGGGCTGTGCCAGAGGCAGGGCTGAGGTCACACTCTGTGGGCTGGGGCAGAGCCCAGCCAGAAATCCCCCTGAGCCAGCAGCTCTGCAGTGGTGGCCACCAGGCTGGCTTGCCCAGGAGGCTTCTGGCCATGGCCTGCAGGGAGCTGCTGCTGCCAAGGTGCCTTTGGTGCCTCAGGCTCTGCCTGGCACAGGTCCCACCACGGCTCTCTGCTCTTGTGCCCGAGCCCTTCCCTGTGCTGGGGCTGGCCTGGGGCTTTTCCTGCAGCGGGACCTGGGCTGGCCATGGCACAGGAAAGGCAATTCCTGCTGCAGCAGGAGGCTCTGCCTGGAATGGGCTCAAACAACTCCAGCAAGGCCCTGTTTGCAAAGCCCCAGGGGGAAATGAAGAGGGAGAGTCACGCTGCTTTTGGGGTGAATAATGCTGAAACCAGCCTGGCTCCTCCATCCCAAAGTTCAACATCCTGAGAAGGAGCTGGAGCTGTGGCAGAGCTGGTAAAATCCCCAGAGAAAGGAACAACCAAGTGACACCACTGAGAACTTGTGCAGAGCTGCTGAGCTGGCACAGCCTGGGCACATCTGACTGACAGGGCAGCACTTCAGACTGGAAAAGCCCCATCCCAAATTTTAGTGGCAGCATCTCCTGCAGTGGAGACACCCCTCAGGGTCACTGCTTGAGGCTGAGCTAAAGGACCCTGAGCCCAGGGTCGTTGGTCTGGGGGAGTGACACCCATCTCTACTTAGTTCTGCTTTGATACAATTGCTACAAGTGCTACAATTCCAAGAGCACTACATTAAAATAGATGTTACAGCTCCTGTACTGTGGAGTAAATAATTCTGATTAAGAACTTTATGTCTAATCATGATCATAATCAATCATATCTCTATGTATATAAATACTTCTGGTTTGCCATTCTTAATGTTGAGGGAAAAGTTGTACAAAGGTTAAATTCCACCTGTATAATCCTTTACACATAAATCCTTGACAAAGTCTGGGGCTGGATTGCATCCAGGCACTCCCAGGCTCCTCTCACAGGAGTTTAGAAAGCCTGGGGGTCCTGGTTTGGGGGAGCTTGGGGGGTGTAATTGGGGTGTTGGGGGTCCTTTCTGCACCTTGTGACCCAACAGGAGCTTCTCTAATGAACTTTGTGTGAAGCTCCCACTGTGCCCATGACAGGAGCCCCTGTGAGTGTCTGTGACATCCCGGCTCTTTGGCAGCCTGGGCACTCTGGGGTGTCACCCTGGAACCCCTGTGAGTGTCTGTGCCCTCACTGTTCTTTAGGAGCACAGGGATGTCCCCACTGCACTCCTGCCACTGCCTGTGACAAATTGGCTCCTTGGCAGGGCAGAGACACCTCTGTTGTCACTGTGGAGCCCTGTGACTGTCACCTCATGAGCCTTAGGAAGATTAAGGAGCCCTGGGATGTCTCCATGGAGTCCCTGTGACTGAGTGTGACCAAACAGATCTTCAGGAGCCCAGAGACCCCTCAGATGTCCCCATGGAGCCCCTGTGCCTGCACGTGAGCTCACAGCTCTTGAGCAGCCTGGAAACCCCTGGAATCTGTTCATTCCTGCTCTGCTGAGGATGGATCCTCAGCAACTTGGAGGTTCTCTAATGACTTTTAGTTCTCCAGAGACTTGTTCAGCTCTTCAGTTCAGGAATTCAGTGACAAAGGCTCCTTAATATTTCAAAACACCCTAACAAAGCAAGCCCCTGGGAATAATTTCATTTTAAGTCTTTAATTCTTCTGTGGTTAATAATACAGATTTTAGAAATGTATTCAAAGAGAATATACCATGTTTTGTTTAATTCAGGGACTTTTTTTGTCACATTTAGTTTTGTTTTCCTTTTTATAGATTAATATCAGTAATCTCCAGTTGATATTGATCCTTAGAACCTCCTAATGCAGACTGAATAGATATGAAAATCAAGACCCTTTATGGCTGACAATCAATCACACTCTGTCCCTACCCTCACCCCATCAATTCCCCCATCCAACCCCTGGCACTCAGAGCAGCCTTGTGCAAATCTGAGCTTCCTCCCCTCCAGGCTGTGCCTGCAGCTTTCAGCTCCTTGGCACCAACTCCCACCTGCTTTCCTTGGAGAAGGAGCTGCCTGAGACACAGAGGGATGTTCATTTCTTGTCAGCAAACCAAAAGCAGGCACAGCTCCATAAAAAACAGAATTCCAGCCCAAGGAGTTCTGGGCAATGGAGCCACATCCAGGGGTGTCCCCAGGGCTCAGGACTGGGGCCAGGGCAGTGAAATCTCTTTCTTGCTGATCTGGACGAGGGCATGGAGGGCACCCTGAGTCAGTGTCCAGGTGAGGCCAAGCTGGGTGGGAGTGTGGCTGTGCTGCAGGGCAGGAAGCTCTGCAGAGGGATCTGGACAGGCTGGAGCCATGGGCCCAGGACAATTGGATGAGGTTCACCAAGGCCAAGGGCTGGCTCCTGCCCTGGGCTCACAACCACCTCAAATCCCTGGCCATGCCCTTTCCTGATCCCCACTGCCTCATCAGGTTTCTCTGCTTTGGGGGTCAGGAACTGGTAGGACTTGAGAGGCTGGGAAAGGTTTCTCTGCATTGCTAACATAAAAATGTAAACATCATAAAATTTAATAAACATTAAAACTTTTCCCTCAACAATGAGAGACATCCCAGCAGCATCTGAGAGGTCCACCATCCATAGGGGATTTCTCTACAAAGTTGATTTTAGGCACAGATGATGCTGTGATAGATATAAAAACAATCAAGGTGTTGTATCAGGATGCTCTGCTTGGAGTGGGGTTAAAAAAGCTTGAAAAAAATCTTCTACATGCAAAAGTTTCAAGGCTGATGGAGCAAGGGAATTCATGCTGTGTTTTGTGTTGTGGAAATACTGAAACCAGCCTGACTCATTTAAACTCCTGTCCTTGCTGGCATGAGGAGCCCCTCAGCCTTCCCTGCTCCGGGCTGGACAAGCCCAGCTCCCTCAGCCTCTCCTCACAGCCAAAGGGCTCCAGCCCCACCTTGGAGGCCCTTCCCTCAGCCTGCTCCAGCTGCCAGACATCTTTCCTGCCTGGGCAACCCAAACCAGGCCCCGGTGACCTGGATAATCCACGTCCTTGATGTCCTGGTCACACAGCCCTGGCCCCTTGTCCCCGTGTCAGGCTCTGGGGTTGATTTGTGGAACATCCTTGGGGGAGGCTGTGGCTCCAGGTGGAGCAGGGGGATCCCGGGGGACAGGGGACCCTGCTGGGCATGAAGAGCATTGGACTTGTCTGGGGAAACTGTGAGGGGGGGCTGGGGCAGAGTGACGAACCCAGTGACCCCACACAGCCCTGCTGGGATGTCACACAGCCCCTCCTGTGATGTCACAGCCTGCCCTGTGATGTCACACCTCTGTCCTGTGATGTCACAGTCAGCTCTGTGATGTCACAGGGACAGCCTGTGATGCTCAATGACCTCACATAACCCACTCTGTGATGTCACAGCCCACTCTGTGACCTCATGTTACCAGATGATAAATTGCCCATCCCAGCTGAGCTAACACAATTCCTGTTCTCCAAAACCACTGGCCTGTGGAACCTGCACAATTCCCGTTGTGTGAGAAGGGGAACTGGAAGTTCCCCAGCCTCAGTGTCCTGCCAGCTCAGCCAGGCTGAACTGGAACATTGGGGTCCACGACCACCAGGGACCACCAGAGAAACCCCCAGGACAGAAGAACACATGGGTAAAGGGGAGGGGAAATATGTTCATGATTTTGGGGAAATGATTATCGTATATGTGTTTAGTCCAGGACAATCAATGAATAAGTTTGTAAAGTACAGAATATAAACAGAAATTTCCTGTACTCAGCATGCACAGCTTTGGGAGGAGCTGTCCCCTGTGTATCCAGCCAAATAAAGAATGGTGCTTTTTAATGCTATATTGGTGTTTGGGAGTTTTTGATTTTACTGAATGTTTGGTAACACTCCCACTGCCCAGGAAAGCTCTGTCTCCTGCTGTTCACAAACAGAGAAGGGTTGGTGGGAGATGTGGAGGTCAGAGGCTGTTTGGGGTACAGCGACCATGAAATTATTGAGTTTTTAAATATTCTGTGAAAGAAGGAGAAGCATCAACAAAATTTCTACACTGGCCTTACAGAGAGCAGAACTCAGCCTATTCAGGATACAGATTTGGGGATAACTGACTTTTTAAAAGGAAAGAGTCCTTAAAAACAAAGCATTCCAAGAAGGATGGAGACACTTGAAGAAAGAAATCATGAATGAGCAGGAGGAGCCTGTCCCAGTGTGCCAGAAGTGATCTAGTGAGGAAAATGATTTGCCTGGCTGGGTATGGAGCTTTTTCCAGGCACTCAGGGAGAAAAGAGGGTGCATCACCTTTGGACAGAGGTTCACGCAACTCAGGAAGTGTTTAAGGATGTTGTTAGGTCATGCAGAAAGAAAATGAGAGAAGTGAAAACTCAGTTAGGACTTAACCTGGCCACTTCCGTGAAAAATAATAGAAAATATTTCTATAAATAATATATTAGCAAACCGGCAGACAAGGAGAATCTCAGGTCTTTATTGGATGCTGTGGGGAATAGAGAAACTGAAGATGAGAAAAAGACTGAGCTACTTAACCCATTCATGTCCTCAGTTTGGAACAATAAGCCATGATGTCCTGAGGACAAGTGTTCTCCTGAGCTGGGAGATGGGGACAGGGAACAGGACAGACCCCTGTAATCCAGGAGGAAGCAGCTGGGGACCTGCTGAGCCACTCAGATGCTCACAGGTGTCTCTGGGAACAGATGGGATCCATCCTAGGGGGATGAGGGAGCTGCTGGATGAGCTGCCCAAGCTGCTCTCCATCATTTCTCATCAGTGCTGGCTCAGCAGGGAGGTGCCAGAGGACTGGAGGTGCCAATGGGAGCCCATCCCCAAGAAGGGCTGGAAGGAGGATGTGGGGAACTGCAGGCCTGTCAGCCTGACCTGGGTGCCTGGTGAGGTGATGGAACAGATCACCTTGAGTGCCATCACAGGGCACCTACAGGATGGCTGAGGGATCAGAGCCAGCCAGCGTGGATTTCAATATCTGCATTGATGATCTGGATGAGGGCATTGAGTGCAGCATCAACAAATGTGCAGATGGCACCAAGCTGGGTGTGAGTGTGGATGTGCTGGAGGGTAGGAGGGCTCTGCAGAGGGACTCAGACACCAATGTGACACTGACATTGCAGGGTGTCATGGCACCAAGAATCCATTGTGACACCCAGGGGCTCCGTGGAACCAAAGGGACATTGTGACACTGGGAGGCCTCATGAAATTGTGACACTCTAGGGCTGTATGGAACTGTGCTGACATTAAGCTGGGTGTGAGTGTGGATCTTCTGGAAGGTAGGAGGGCCGGATAGCCTGGATCCAGGACCCAAATCCAACAAGGTGAGGTTTAACAAGACCAGGTGCCAGATCCTGTGCTTTAGCCACAACAACCCCTGCAGTGCTCCAGGCTGGGGACAGAGTGGCTGGACAGCAGCCAGGCAGAAAGGGACATGGGAACACTGATGGATAACAGGCTGGACATGAGCCAGCAGTGTGCCCAGGTGACCAAGAAGGCCAATGGCTCCTGGCCTGGATCAGGAATTGTGTGGCCAGCAGGAGCAGGGCAGTGATTCTTCCCCCCTGCTCAGCACTGGTTGGGCAGCACCTCGAGTGCTGTGTCCAGTTCTAGGCCCTTCAATTTAGGAAGGACATGGAGAGGCTGGAGCGTGTCCAGAGAAGGGCAACAAGGCTGGTGAGGAGTCTGGAACACAAGTCCTATGAGAAGCGGCTGAGGGAGCTGGGGATGTTTATCCTGGAGAAGAGGAGGCTCAGGGGAGACCTCATCACTCTCTACAACTCCCTTATAGGAGGGCACAGAAAGGTGGGGATCAGGCTCTTCTCCCAGGAAACAGTGACAGGACAAGAGGACACAGCCTTTAGCAGTGCCAAGGGAGTTTTAGGCTGGACATTAGGAAATATTCTTCACAAAAAGGGTGATTGAGCATTGGAATGGGCTGCCCAGGGATGTGGGTGAGTCACCATTCTTGGAAGCTGTTCAGGAAAGACTGGATGTGGCACTGAGTGTCATGGTCTGGGTGACAAGGTGGTGCTGGGTCACAGGTTGGACCTGCTGCTCTAAAGGTCTTTTCCAGCCTGGGTGATTCAGTGATTCTGTGATGATTGTGACACTGCAGAGCCCTGGGGAAGCAAGGGGCCATTGTGACACCGTGGGGCTAAATGGAACCAAGGTCCATCGATGACTCTGGGTCATTGTGGAACCATGGAGGCCACAGTGACACAGAGGGCTTTGTTGAACCAAGGGACCATTGTTACACTGTAGGGACTTGTGGAACTAAGGGAACAATTTTGACACCTGGGTGCTCCCTGGAACTAAGGGCCCACTGTGATACTGCAGGGCCTCATGTACTTAGACACCACTGTGACACTGACACTGCAGGGTGTTATGGCACCAAGAATCCATTGTGGCACTGCAGGATCATGTGTCACCAGGGCTCCATTGTGACACCATTCAAACAAAGAGTCCATTGTGACACAGTGGAACCTCGGGTAACAATGGGGCCATGATGACACTGCAGGGCCCCATGGAACCAAGGGGTCAGTGTTACTCTTTGGGGCTTCATGGAACCACAGAGACCACTGTGACACTGCTGGACCTCGTACAACCAAGAGGCCATTGTGACACTGCAGAGACTCATGGTATGGAGGAAAGAATTTTGACACCGTGGTGCCCCATGGGTGCAAGAGGACACTGAGACACTGTGTAACAAAGTTACCATTGCTGCACTACAAGACCTCATGGAACTAATGGGCATTGTGACACTGCAGGGCTCAGGAGCAAGGATCCATTGTGACACTACAGAGCATCATGGAATCGTGGAGACCATTGTGACACTCTGTGGCCTCATGGAACCCTGGTGACACCAAGCTGGGTGTGAGTGTGGATCTGCTGCAAGTTAGGAGGGCTCTGCACAGGGACTTATACAGGCTGGATTCAGGGCCCAAATCCAACAAGGTGAGGTTTAACAAGACCAAGTGCCAGGTCATGCACTTGGGCCACAACAACCCCTGCAGTGCTACAGGCTGGGGACAGAGTGGCTGGACAGCAGCCAGGCAGAAAGGGACATGGGGGCACTGATGGACAGCAGGCTGGACATGAGCCAGCAGTGTGCCCAGGTGGCCAAGAAGGCCAATGGCCCCTGGTCTAGATCAGGAATTGTGTGGCCAGCAGGAGCAGGGCAGTGATTCTTCCCCCCTGCTCAGCACTGGTTGGGCAGCACCTCGAGTGCTGTGTCCAGTTCTGGGTCCCCAATTTAGGAAGAACATGGAGAGGCTGGAGCGTGTCCAGAGAAGGGCAACAAGGCTGCTGAGGGGTCTGGAACACAAGTCCTGTGAGGAGTGGCTGAGGGAGCTGGGGTTGTTGATCCTGGAGAAGAGGAGGCTCAGGAAGACAAGGTGATGTCAGGGCACAGATTAGACTTGATGATCTCCAGGGTCTTTTCCAGCCTGGTTGATTCTGTGATTCTCTGAAACCACCCCTGGAGCAGTTGCAGGATGAGCCCTGAGCCTCCTCTTCACAAGGTCCAGCAGCCCAGGTCCCTCAGCTTCTCCACACAGGCCCCAAAGCCCATCCTGTCAGTCCTGCAGAGCCTCTCCAGCCCCCCCTCATTGCCCACAACAGGGAGCCCCACACCCAGACACAGCAGCCCAGATGTGCCCCCCTGGCCTGTGGTGCCTCTGGTAAGGGAACAGCACGAGGCACTGCAGGACCCTGCAAACAATTCCTGAAGCACTTGGAGGATGATCCTATTCCCCAGGGGATGTTCCCATGGTTGCAATTTGGGAACAGAAATGGGGAGTGAGGCCAGAGAGGAAAGGGTAAACAGGGATGGGCTGTTTGCAGGAGAGGGGAGAGAAATGGGCAAGACGAAGTAATCTGGATCTGGAAAGAGTAAAGAAAGGTGAAGCCAAGGAAATGCTCATGGCAGTTTGGGGGTGGCTGCCATTCAGCCCTGGCTCTGGCCAGCATAGTCTGCAGTGGGACAGGAAACTCACAGCTCATGGGAACAAACTTTCCGGCTGACTTCAGAGGCCACAACAAAGCTGAGTGGTTTCCCTGCCATCCCCCAGCCCTTGCTGGCCCCAGGGGCTGATGGCATTTGTGCTCCCTCAGCTCCATGTCCCCACAGCAGCACCATGGGGGTGCTGAGCCTGCTGTGTGCAATGCAAACAGGGGCTCCTGAGCCAGTGCTGCCGTGTGTGTGCCTGCAAGGATGCGGCTCCTGTGTGAGCTGGGGGAGAGGCCAGGGCTGCAGAGGGGGGATGTTGTTGGCAGGTGCATGAGGACGCTCTGGGACGCTGCCCTGGGGTGTCCAGCGCAGTGGGGATGGATCAGGCCCTGCTCTGCTGCTCCTTGCCAGGGTGTCCCCCTTGCAGGGAGCTTGCAGAGCACCAGCCATGCTGTTTGCCCCCAGCCTGCCCACGGCCAGCCTGGGGCTGCTCCCGGGGCTTTTCTGTGCTCAGCATTGGGCTGGCCAAGTGTTGTGGAGAGAGCCTGGCCAAGGAGCCTGGAGCCCCCAGGCCCTGCCCTGAGGTGTCAGCGCTGCCCCAGCAGTGCCCATGGCCTGTCCCTGCTGCAGCCCCGGCACTGCCACCCCCAGGGCTGTGCCCGGCCCCGAGAGCACTCAGGCCCTGCAGCAACACGAGGGCCAGGAGGGCAGCGGGGCAGTGGCACGGGAGCAGCACTGGCAACACCAAGTGCTGCTGCTGCTGCTGGGCACAGCTGCTGTGCCAGCACTGATCTGCCCCAGCTCTGCACACAGACATTGCTGCTGCAGCTCCAGAGAAGGGAAGAAAAGGGGCATCTCTGGAGAAATCTTTACTGGGAGAATCTTTATTTTATTTTATTTAAAGTTACCAAGAGCGCAGCCCCTCATTGACACAGTCTCTGGGTCACAGAAAAGATGGAGAAAATCAAAAGGAAATACAGCACAAATAATGACATTTCTTTGTAGACAATATTGAAAAGCTAAAACAAAGGAAAAGAAAGAACAAACCTAAAAGCAAACCCACAAGAAGAATCAAAGGAGACTTTTATTACAAGTGATTTTCAGAAATTGGCCAGCAGTTTACTGTTTCTGAAACCATCTAGTGTTCAGTCTCCACACTGCAGCCTTGAGCTCCTGATTCCTCAGGCTGTAAATGAGAGGGTTCAGGGCTGGAGGCACCACTGAGTACAGAACAGACAGGGCCAGATCGAGAGATGGGGAGGAGATGGAGGGGGGCTTCAGGTAGGCAAAAAACGCAGTGGTAACGAGCAGGGAGACCACAGCCAGGTGAGGGAGGCAGGTGGAAAAGGCTTTGTGCCGTCCCTGCTCAGAGGGGATCCTCAGCACAGCCCTGAAGATCTGCACATAGGAGAAAACCATGAACACAAAACAGCCAAGTGTTAAAGAGACACTGACAGCAAGGAGCCCGAGTTCCCTGAGGTTGGAGTGTGAGCAGGAGAGCTTGAGGATGGGTGGGATTTCACAGAAGAACTGGCCCAGGGCATTGCCCTGGCACAGGGGCAGGGAAAATGTATTGGCCGTGTGCATGAGAGCATTGAAAAAGGCACTGGCCCAGGCAGCTGCTGCCATGTGGGCACAAGCTCTGCTGCCCAGGAGGGTCCCGTAGTGCAGGGGTTTGCAGATGGACACGTAGCGGTCGTAGCACATGATGGTCAGAAGGGAAACCTCGGATCCAAGGAAGAAGACAAGCATAAAGAGCTGAGCAGCACATCCAGCATAGGAGATGTGTCTGGTGTCCCAGAGGGAATTGTGCATGGCTTTGGGGACAGTGGTGCAGATGCAGCCCAGGTCAGTGAGGGCCAGGTTGAGCAGGAAGAAGAACATGGGGGTGTGCAGGTGGTGGCCGCAGGCTACGGCGCTGATGATGAGGCCGTTGGCCAGGAGGGCAGCCAGGGAGATGGCCAGGAAGAGGCAGAAGTGCAGGAGCTGCAGCTGCCGCGTGTCTGCCAATGGCAGCAGGAGGAAGTGGCTGAGGGAGTTGCTGTTGGACATTTCTTCATTCTGTGTATCGTTGACTGTTAAAAGAAAACATTGATAAGCTGGGACAGATTTCTTTGAGTCAATCCTGTGCAATTAAATCAGAAATCCTTTCAAAACTCTCTCTCTTCCTGTGTGAGAACTTCAGTAAAAATTTAATTTTTGAGTTCTGATTTTTGCTGCTGTGTAGTTACTGCCTCATCTTCAGCATTGCTCTCCGCCTGATCTATGAGAAGCCCAGAGGGAAAACAGGGCTCCCTGTGCCCAAGTGCAGTCAGACCTCCTGGTCCTACACAGGTACCTATTTCTCATTTCACCTCCCTGTATTTCAGGGTAATCACACTTAAAACTGACTGGAAAGATAAAGTTGACTCCTTTGAATGGTCTGGTTTTTAAGTCAGTTACTGTAAACCCTTTCTTTCCCTGTGTAGCTGGACAGCGAGGGTATCCAGTGTTCATGTGGCTCTCTGGTGCCTAGAGTCGTGGCTAATGGGAGCTGTTTCTCTCTATCCATGCCTTGTCCCTGCCAGTGCTCCCAGAGCCCAGCCCAGCCCTGGGGGCTCAGCTCTCTCCTGCACACCCCTCCCAGCACAGGGCACTGCCCAGGGCCATCTCCCTGCCAGCAGGGCCTTAAGGGCAGCTCACACAAACAGAGATGCTGCAAGCCAAGGTGCTGCTGCTGCTGTCTGTAGGCAGAGGAGGCTGAGGAGGCACTTTGTGAGAGAGATGGGAGGCAGATCTGCTGATGCCCAGTGGGACAGTGCAGGAGTGTCAGTGACACAGACACACCTGACAGCCCCTTTGCCTTGCCTTGAGGAGAAAGCTGAGAGCAGCCCTGGCCATGCAGCACCATCTCCACAGCAGGAGGAATCTGCCCTGATGGGGGTGGCTCCTTCCACCTCCAACTTCTCCCCACAGTCCATGAGGAACTGCCAGGCAGGCTGAGAGCTGTCCCTGGCAGGTGGCACATGGCCTGGGCTGGCCAGCAGGAGCCGTCCTGCCCTGTCCCTCTGACGGTGCCCAGGGCAGCCCCAATCTGCAGCACATCCTCCCCAAACCAGAAATAGCAGCAGAACCATCCTTACATTCATGTCAGTGCTTTCATGGATCAGCTTTAGGAGATCCCTGCAGCCACAGACTTACTGTGTCAGAAGTGGTGAAGATTTCTCCATGAATAAACTCAGAATTGTCCTTGCAGTTGCTTTAAGCCTCTGTCTGGTTCACTCCTCCCAGGTACATGCAGGCAGTGCCCTCAGCCCCAATGGGCTGGGAGAGGAGCTGTTCCTCAGCAATGTCTTTTTGAGGCTCTCCTTGGTTGCCAGGAGCTGCCTCTGTGCCAGGAGCCTGGCCCAGCTCAGCAGCACAGACACAGCACAAGAACTTTAATGACCCTCTCAGGGTTTTTGCTGTTTACATCATACTCCGTCCCTCAGAGTATGCTCAAAAATCTTCTCAAGAACTCAGTTAAATTGAAACTCCAAAGTTTGTTAAGTTTTAATGGATTCCACTGAGGGACATGACTCAGAAAATGTCCCAAGGTTCCAGTTAGAGCAGAACAATGGAGGCACTGATGACAGGTGAGGACAAACAAGGGAAAGGTGTCTCTGATGCTGAACAAACCTGGATGTGTTTCAGGAATGCAAAGGGCCAAGGGCTGAGCCCCAGCCCCTGGCAAGGCAGATCCTGTCCCTCCCTCATTGCTCAGGGCTCTTCCCGGGCCACTGGGCTCTGGCCATGTGCAATGCCAAGGGCAGCACCATGGGGCGGCCCCTGCCAGGCTGCTGAGCAGGGACAAGGAGGCAATGAGGCCCCAGCACAGCAAGGCTCACTTGTCCCCTGCTGGCCTCAGGCCCAGGGCCAGCCTGCATGGCCCAAGTGCTGCAGGAGTTGGCTCTGTCAGGGCCTTTCAGCTGCTGCCCATCCCTGTGGCCTCTGCAGCCCAGGCTGTCCTACGGTGTCCATGCCCTGCGCCTCTGTCCCTGCAGGCTGTCGTCATCCCCCGGCTGCCCCACCTCGCTGGCCCCTTCCTTTGCTGACAGCTCTGCCTCCTGCCTGCCTCTGCCTGCACACACAAAGCCTTGGGCTCGATTCCAAAAGGTTTCATTCAATTTTTACTGTGCCTGTGCAATTTAGTTGAGAAACAAGGTATTGAGGGGCTGCTTTCCCTGCAAGGGTGGTTGGAAGAGAAGACATCTAGCTCAAGGGTGCAGTGATAGAAATAGCAAGGACTGAACCTGGTAACCCTGGGTGGGTTTTATGGAAATGGTTAAGTTGTTATACACATGTAGTTGCTGAATATAAGGAACACACTTGTAGAATCATGTGTCCACATATGTTTAGGAGTTATTCCACATTGGAACTGAGGTCTGAAAGAAATGATGCCCTCTTTAGAACCAAATTAGTGTTAAATGTGTCTTATTCTGATATTTTGGAGATTTGATGACTGCAGGTCCTCACAGAACCAAGGAGTCAACTGTGACACTATGGAACCTGAAAGTACAAAGGGGCCTTTTGACACTGTGGAAGCTCATGGAACCAAAATCCATTTTGACAGAGTGGGGGCACATGGAATATATGGTCCCTTGTGTCAGTGCAGAACTGTTGCTGAGAGTATGAAAGCTCATGGAACTAGAAGTCCATTGTGACCAAGGGGCCATTGTGACACTGGGGAACCTCATGGAACCAAGGGTCCATTCTTGCACTGTGGGAACTCATGGAACCAAAGGCCTATTATGACATTGCAGGACCTCATGGAACAATGGAGACTATTATGAAACAGAATCACAGAATTAATGAGGTTGGAAAAGATGTTTGAGATCATCAAGCCCAACCTATGACCTAACGTCACCTCAATAGGGCTCATTATCTCAATAAAGACCTTCAATAGATTCACCTTGGCCAGTCAATAGTGGCCCAGAGGCTACACCAAATGTGGACAGTGGTCACAAGTGTTTTAGACACATATAAGCTTAGTTCATTTGTATATCAAGGGTTAAACCTGGAATTACAGCTTCAAGTAATGAAGTCTTATTCTGCCAGCTCACCCCCCACCCAGTTCACTTTTGTTTATACTTTTCAGAGCCTGAGGCTGTAGGGAATCCTTGAATTTCAGGCCTAGAGGAATTGTTTTGTCTGACCTAAATGTAAAGAAAATTAACTAACACATTATCTAGAGTTTAGAGTTATGCACTAATGCAGTACAGGATTTGAAAACTATAAAGGCTAAAATCTTAAGGCATCACAGGCCTCACTGAACCAAGGGGCCACTGTGACACTTTGCCGACCCATGGAACCAAGGAGTCCATTGTGACACTGCAGGGCCTCATGGAAGCAAGGAACCATTGTGACACTGTGGGGTCTTGTGGGGCCAAGGGGTGATTGTGTCACTGTGTGGCACCATTGAACCAAGAAGTCCATTGTGACACTACAGGGCCCCATGGAACTGAGGATTCATGGAACAGTGCTGGACTCCATGGAACCAAAAGTCCATTGTGACACTGTGGGGCCTCATGGAATCCTGGAGGCCATGATGACACTTTGAGGCCTCGTTGAATCAAGGGGCTCTGCAGGACCTTGTGGAACCAAGGAGACCCTTCTGCCATTGTGAGTCCCCATGGAACCAAGGGTCCATTGGGATACTGTGGCACCAAGGAGACCCCTGTGATTCTGCAAGGGCTCATGGGAGCAAGGGACCATTGTGACACTGTGGAGCCCCATGGAAACGAGACCAGTGTGACACAGCTGGGCCTCATGGAACCAAGGATCCAATATGACAAAAACATTGTGACACTGTGTCCTAGGGTGATGTTATGGTGTTTGTATCTCCAATCGTGTGTCCTGATTATGTTTGGTATTATGTCCTGTGCTTTCAGGACTGACTCTGAAAGTGAAGCTTTGTTTTGTCTTGTTATCAGCCGGCTCACCTCCCCCATGGTCTATGTTTAGGAGAGGTTTTAGCTCAGCTTGCTTGCTTGCCTGCTTGCTCGCTTCTGCCTCTTTTTCTTTCCTTCGCTTTGCCCTGGCTTTTGCTTACTAGTTAGTTCAGCTAGGCAGTCCAACTTTTTCCCTGGACTGTTTTCTTTTCCACCCCGTCCCCTCCCTCTCCTGGATACCATCTGAACCTGTTCTGGACGGGGACCTGGGAAACCCCAAGAAACACCAGGAGTCTACACTTTGTCACCTGCAGCAGTCATCCCCCAGCGCTGGAGACTGATAACTGGGCAACCACTCGCCAGAGAGACTGAACTTGTCATCCCTTCAGAACGGTGAAAGAGTTTTTTTGTCAGCTGGTGTTGCTTTTTTTTCCCTGTGCTGGGGACTGTTTTGCTTGTTAAATAAACAGTTTTGGGTTTTTTTTCCCACTCTTCTCTGAGGAAATTCTTCCCGAACCCGGTGGGGGGGGTGGGGAAGGCTGGTGGCTCCTTCTGGAGGTTTTCCCCCAAATTTGCCTAAACCAAGACACACTGCAAGGTCCCATGGATCCAAGGAAAGAGGCAACAGGTCTGGTTGGCTTGGCCTGACTGGTCCAACTGCCCTTGGCATGTCGAGATTCTCTTCTCAAGTGCTACTGAAACACTGCAACTCTGGGCTTTCCTTCAAATGGAAAGGAACTGTCCTCACTAAAGTATTCAAGGCCAAAATGGGATTCCACCTCCAATCTTCCCTATATCCAGGGTTTGCTTCCAGAAAAAAGCTGTCATTACCAAATGGTTTGACTGACCTTGGCCTCCTGAGGGTCAGCTCTCACCTGCATTCCTTAAACTAGGGTGTGCTTTCCTTTCTATGAAAAAGAACTGGCCCTGTCCTCCAGGCAGAAAGGGCTGAGATGGGGATTGCACATTCAAAATTTCAAATATCCCAGGGTTACTCCCAGACAAACCTGCCAGGACAGACAGGTCTGCCTGGCATTGGTCTCTGGTTGCTGCAGTTCATCAGCCCCTGAAACACTGGGGGTCTGTTGTTTCCTTCTTGTGGAGACCATTGGGAAACTTTGGGCCGTGATGAAATGAAGGGACCGTTGTGAACACCTTGGGGACCCTGTGGCACCAAGGACATCACTGTGGCACGGCTGGGCCGCATGGACCCAAAGGGCTGGTGTGAAGCAGCAGGGCTTTGTGGAACCAAGAAGACATTTTTGCATTACAGGGCCTGGTGCAGCTGAGCTGTGTGACTCTGCAGGGCCAGGACACGTTCCAGCAGGTGTGTGCTGCTGTGCCAGTCCCCTGGCAGGAATTTCAGACAGGCAGGTGCAGCACTGAGGAGCTTGGTCTGTGGCCTTGGTGGCATGGCCAGTGTGAGAAGGTGCCCCAGGGCTTTGAGCATCCCTCCAGCCTCTTCCATCAGCCACTTCCAGACCTGGGCACTCACCCCAGTTTCTTGGTCTATTTGTTCTGTGCTTATCTCCTTCCTCCTGCTGATTTCAGCACTGCTCTAGGGGCAGCATCAGCCCTGTCCGGGCTCCCTCCTCACCCAGCCCTTGGCAGAGCCCAGAGCAGGGCTCTCTGTGATCCCTGGCACGGGATGTGAGTGCTGGGACTGGACACTGAGGTGTGGAGTGGACACTCTGGTAGGGAACATTTGCCCACCCAAAACACTCCCTGTGCTGTGCCGTGTCTGATGAGGGGATGTGGGGCCTGTGCCGGCCAGGGGGGCTGTGCTGCCTCAGGGACAAATGACAGGCATGAGCCACAGCACAACGACCAGGAGGTGGAAGTGAGGACAAGTTACAGAGGAGGAATTCAGAAATCTGCCCTGACCGTGTGTTCATGTGTTTAGGAAAGGCAAAGCTCAGCTGGAGCTGATGGAGGCTGCAGGCAACATCCAGAGCAAAGTCAATTCATTGCTGTGCTAGAATTCAAATTGCAAGGGTCTGGAAGGCAAAGCTTAGAACTAAATACAGTTAAGTAGAGATAGATTTAGCTTTAGAATTTAAAATATAGAAGAAATAAAGGTACTTACAAATGTAACAAGAAGTTTTAGAGTGCAGCAATGTAAGTTTGTGTTTCAGAATATAATTAGCTAAGAAAGTTCACTCTGTATTGTGAGTCAATAAAACGAAATATCTTAGTATTGAATTAGAAAGAGAAATATCTCTGTTGACAGTGTTTTATTTTTTAATTAATCCTTAAAAGACCTTGTAACCATAAGTGTTGTGACTTCTAAGCCATGCTGTGACCATCTGTAAGATAAACTTACCCTTTCTGACTGGATAGAAAAGAAAAAATAAACCACACTTTCTAAAGCAACTCAGAAGTCCCATCTCTCTGCTTCATTCAGAAAAAGAAAAAATCGCCACCAAAATTGTAACATAAAAACAATAAGCCCACACTTAAAAAATATGTCATTAAAAACAATAACCACACGCTTTAGAAATATAACTTAGAATAAACCTGCACCTGGGGACACTTTCTCAGCCGTGCCTCAGCGAGATCCATTAGAACTTCAGGAAACTTTGGACTTTGAATCTGACTTCGAATTCTTGAGATTCTTCAGAGGTTTCTTTTCCTCCTTTACCCTATTTTTGCCCACCTGATATAATTGTCAGCAATTTTCTGCTGTATTTCAACCCTTGGGAAACCTTCTCTTTCATGTTTATCCATGGGACTCACTAAAAGTAAGAGAAACTTTGGAGTTTGAATCTGACTTTGAATTCTTGAGAGGTTTCTTCAACTCCCTCTCAGGGACTGATGTTCAGGGACTCAGCCCCAACCCCGAGAGGGTCATTAAAGTCCTTGTGCTGTGTCTGTGCTGCTGAGCTGGGCTGGGCTCCTGTCAAAGGCAGCACTGCAGAGAGAGAGCCAATATTTCCAAAATATTATTTGGAGCTGCTTGGCAGCACCAAATGCACCACGGGGCTCATTGGGATCAAGCAAGTCCTGACAAACCATGGCTGTGCCTTGATTTCCATCTGGTCTGGTTAGGAAGATTTTCAACTCCAGATATGAGAAATACTTCAAAGACATTCTTATAAATATCAATTCCTATTTTTAGGGGGTATTTTATTGCTGTTCTCTTTGGAGCAGAGATGATTGCAGCATTCTGTGATTGACGTTGTCCAGGGTCTCTCTTTAAGAGGTCTGGTAAAGAGGAATTTCTATTTTTTTCTCTTTTAAGCAATCTAAAACTCATAACGTTCCACACTGCAGACACACTCCTTAGGTGTGTGCCAACCCAAGGTGCCACCAAAACCACTGCAGAGCTGCCCTGGGCCAGCTGTGAGGGTGGATCATCATCCCAACCTGCCCTGGGCCACTGCCAGGGGCTGTGGCCATGGACACTGTACCAACCCCACCGCTGAGTTTGGGTGCCACGGAAACTGGGAGAAGTTCAAGTTTCCTTGGAAACACTGGGGAGCACTGGGACATACTGGAGAACACTGGGAACGCTGTGGGAGATATTGGGAGATACTTGAGTGATACTGGGGAGGACTGGGTGTCACGATCCGCTGTTAATGCAGACAGGAGTAGTGATGGTTTGTTTTTATCTCAGGGGCGCAAAAGACAACAGCAGGGGACAAGTCAGTTTGTTCAAAGCAGAAATGCACTTTTATTGAGTGCCAACAACTCAGTTTTGCAATCGAGGGAGAGTTAAAGGAAACAAAGTAAAGAGAGAGAGAGAGAAAGAGGGGAATAGGGAATAGCTACCGACAGACGAGACTGATGTCCTTGTGGTCTGGCCCAATAGACTCCGGTGTACTCGTGGTTCCAGCCAATAGGCTCGTCTTCTGTGGGGAGATCTCAAAGGCTTCTCCAGAGGATCACTTTCTTATAGTCCTTTTCCAAAGCAAGTGGCATCTGGTCAAGAGGTGGGGAGATTTATGGGCCATTGTGAGGTGCTCAAGACAGAACATGCAGTGGTGCTCTGAGAAGCAGCTGTAGGTGCAGTACCTGTTTAAAGGCACTGTACCATGGGCAGCACAGCAAGCACAGAGCACCAGCAAACAGTCCCTTGGCCAGCATCCACCTCGGCCAGGCCAGAACTCCTGTCCAGAAGTGGGTGGGGGTCCTTGGGACAGCCTCTATCCTCATGAAGGTCATGAAGCAAATGAGGGAAACTCTGGACCAACTCTTGCAAGAGCCTTTGCTCCCCAATTTTCTATTCTGTCACAATGGTCTCCAGCGCTCTATGACGCCACAACTTGAAAAATGAAACAATGGACATTTGCTTCTGTGAAAATTGATAAAAGATTCGTATTAATCACAAAAGCACTGGGATTTGTATAAACCAGAATACTAAGCTCTGAAGTGAAGCATTGACACTAGATAAAGGAAATTATATGATTAAATAATTCTGTTTAAAATCACCTTGTTATGTTATATTATGTTGCATTATGTTACATTACATTATGTTATATTATGTTATGTTTTTCAAATAAGTTGTATCAGCTACCAGCTTGCGAAATCGGACTTCCCAAAAAGCCCTTCCTGCCTTTGTCTAAGCAATACTGACTATCCCAAAAACCAGACTCCCAGAACTTCCCTGGTGGTCATCTACAAGGACCGGATGGCTATCTGTGACTGATTATCACCCAAAGGCTTTGTGAATTTGTGAACATCGAGAACCCACAGTATAAGAAGAGGCTGCAAACCAAGGTTTGGTGGAGCCTGGAGTGGGCAGCGACCCCTCACGTTCCCCAGCACGCTGCTTACTCTTTCTATATCAAATAAAGCAATCTAAATTTTGCTGAATATCAAGACTTTTGTCTCTCATTTATAACACTTCCATGCGATTCCATGGTGTCACAATGGTCTCCTGGCTTCCATGGGTTTACAATTGACACTTGGTTCCCCAAGATTCCACGGCGTCACTGTGCTCTCCTGTGATTCATGAGGCTGTGCTGTGTCAAAATGGACATTTGCTTCCTTCAAGGCTGGAGATGTCCCAGTGGCACTGGGTTTCCATCAGGCCACTTTTTGTCACAATGGAGCTTTGGTTCCATGAGATTCCACTGTGCCACAATGTTCTCCAGGGTGCAATGAGGCTGTTCATTATCACAGTGGAGCCTTGCTTGCACGAGCCTTGGCACAGTCCCAGGCCCTGCCATGTCACAATGGATACTTGCTTCCATGAGATTCCATTGTGCCACAGTGCTCTCCCAGTTCTCACGAGGCCTTGTTCTGCCACTGTGGAGTTTTGTTTCTACTAGGCCTAGCAATATTTCCATAGCCCTTGTGTTCCATGTGGCCCCTCTCTATCAGAATTGACCCTTGGCTCCGTTACATCACAACGCTCCCTAGGTTTCCATGACCTGCCCTGTGTCTCAATGGACGCTTGATTCCACAAGAGCTGGCAGCGTCCCAATGGCACCTGTCTCCTATTCAGTCCCACTTTGTCAAAATAAAGCCTTGGTTCCATGAGATTCCACTATGTTACACTGTTCTCCTTATTTTCCTGAGCATCTGATGTGTTCACAATTGACCCTTGTTTCCTTGAGATTTGATTGCATCACAGTGGTCTCCTTGGTTTCATAAAGCCCACATTTGTCACAACAGTTCCAACAGTTGCAACACAATGGTCTCCACCACTCTATCAGGCTGCACTGTGAAACTGTGGACACTTGGTTCCATGAGATTCCATTGGGTAACCATGTTCTTCTTTGCTGCATTAGGCCTGGCTCTGCCACAATGGATGCTTGCTTGCATGAGCCTTGGAAATGTCCCATTGGCACCTGGGTTCCATTAAGTCCTGCTTCCTTGAAAATCTACCAGTTCTTCCAGGACATTCCATTGCCTCACAATGGTCTCCATGGTTCCCTGATGCCCTGCTGTCTCACAATGCAGTCTTGGTTTCTTGAGATTCCCTTGTGTCACAGTGGTCTCCTGTCTTCCATTCAGCCCAGTTGTGTCACAATGGACACTTGGTTCCATGAGCAGTGGCAGTGTCGCAGTGGCACCTGTGTTCCATGACACCCTGCTGTGTTACACCTGACAGTTTGTTCCATGAGATTCCATGGAGTCCCAAGGGTCACTTGGGTTCCATGAGGCCTCTCTATTTTGACAATTGGCACTTGCCTCCATCAGATTCCATTGTCCCACAATGTTGTCCTGGGTTCCAAGAGGCCCCATTTTTTGTGACTTGATCTGTCACAACAGACCCTAGGTTCCATGAGGTTCATTGGTGTCACCATGGTCTCCTTGGTTCCAGGAGCCATCACAATGTCACAACAGACCCTTGGTTCCATGAGGTTCATTGGTGTCACCATGGTCTCCTTGGTTCCAGGAGCCATCACAATGTCACAACAGACACTTGGTTCCATAAGGTTCCTGCAGCAGGACTTCCCTATGGCCCAGCAGAGCTCATCTGTTCTGTCCATCAGCTGGGCCATCACTCAGGGCATCTTCCCTCTCTCAGGAATTGCTGAGATAACCCAGGCCGGACATCTGCCCTGTCCTGAGTTCTCTCTGGTGCCAGGGAGGTGGAATTCCCAGCTGGCCATGAACATCTGGCCTTGAGAGCAGCCTGAAGGGATATAAGCCTTGAATTTCTGAGTGACACATACTTCATTTTACAAACTATAAAAGCTACATAACATTTTCACCAAGCAGAAATCTTCTGCATAGTCCCTGCAAACGGGTAGGGCTTCTCTCTCAAGTCTGGATGCATCTTTGTGATTCCTTTTCTGGAAGCTGAGTGAAAGGGCTCCATGTGTACTCCCTCATTAGTGTGGTGCTAAGTTCCATTGACTCCTGATCTCTGCTATTTCTTCACTAGCTGTAATATAGGAAACTTCATTGTGCACTGCGTTTGTATCTACCTGTATTTCTTTTATTTATCCTGTGCAGTAAGTAGTCCGTTTAAAGTCTCTTGTCTGTTAATCTTGAGTCCATTCAGTAAATAATTCATTTTATAATAGGCCTAATTAGCCATTCTAAAGAACATGAGAGCAAGCGTAATTTGGGGTGCAGTTCACCTGAAACAGAGTTACTACTAGAAACCTGAGCATAAAGCAGGACTTCCACTCCATTCAAAATGTATTTTATTTAAAAACAAAAAGAGTGAATATCTTTTTTACCATTTATTCTTTTCCAGTTTATGGATTTATATCAACAATCTCCAGCCATATTGATCCCCAGCACCTCCTAATGCAGTCTAAACAGATATGAAATCAAGACCCTTTATGGCTGACAATCAATCACACTTTGTCCTTGCCCCTACCCCACCATTTCCCCCATCCAACCCCCAGGACTCAGAGCAGCCTTGTGCAAATCTGAACTTTCTCCGCTCCAAGCTTTGAAGCAAAAATCAAATGGCTAAGAGCTTAGCTGAGAGATAGAAGCTGTACATATAATGATTAAAGGCATATAGAAAGTGATTCTATGGGGTCCTGCACTGCCACGTGAACCCTTAGTTCCATGGGGGCCCTGCAGTGTCACAAGGGTCTCCTTGGTTCAGGGGTGCCTGTGGCAGGACGTCCACCCACCCCTACCACAGACAGTCGGTGCATAAAGAGATAACCCGGGCTGAGAGACCCAGCAACGGGTCATCTCTGGGGCCAAAAGGGCTCAGGCCTGAGCCAAGAATCAACATCTTAGTCTGGAGAGCAAATGTGGGAAGAGAGAAAAGAAATATTCTTGACTGAGAGACACTGTTTTACAAACTAAAAGACATACGAGTTATCACAGAAGCAGAAGCCACCACATGCACACCCTGAAGCTGTAAAGGGCTTCTTCTTGTAGTTTGCACACAGATTCCACGGTTACTTCACTGGGGATTGAGGGAAAGGATCTCTATTTGAGACTCCACCAACAGTTGGATGGTAAGATACAATGAATCCTAAGTTATATTATATCTTTGCTAGCTGTAATATTAAGAGGTACCTTTAACCTTGTGCTGTATATACCTGGTAGAAGTCTCTTTTTGTCCTTATTTCTGTGTAATATTAGTTTAAGTCTTATGTCTGTTAGTTTTCTGTCTATTAAATAAAGAATTTATTCTATAATAGACTGAATCAGCCTTTATTAAAGATATTGCAAATGAGAGTGAATTTTTGGGTGCTGACCACCTCAATAAAGACACTTCCTGCTGCCAGAGGCCTGGGCAAAGGGCAGGGACTTATCTAAACCCCCACAATTGCCCCTCGTAACCGTGCCACACAGTGACACAATTTCCCCTTGGCCTGGCAAGCCACTGTAGTGTCAGAATGGATTCCTCAGTTCCATGGGGCTGCAAAGTGTCACAATGGCCCCTTTGTTCAATGAGATCTGTTGTGTCACAGTAGTCTCCATGATTCCATAAGGCTCTGCAATGTCTCAACAGACCATTGGTTCCATGAGACACCACAGTGTCACAATGGCCGCTTGGTCCCATTGAGCCCCACAGTGTCACTAGGGTCCCCTTGGTTTCACAGGGCTCTGAAGTGTCACAATGGCCCTTTAGTTTAAAAATGCCTCAAGCTTTTAAAATTCTGCAGTGTCAGAATGCCCCCTTGGTCCTTTGGAGCCTTACAGTGTCACTCTTGTGCCCTTGGTTCCACGAGTCCCTGCAGTGCCACAATGGTCTTTAGGTTAGATGAGCCCTCAAAGTGTCATCATGGTTTCTATGGTTCCATGAGGCCTCACTGCCTCAAGATGGCCTCCTTGGTTCTATGATGCCCAGCAGTGTAAATAATGACCTCCTTGGTTCCATGGTGTCAGAATGGACCCTTCATCCCATGGAGCCCCACACTGTCGCTGTGGTCCCCTTGATTCCATGAGGCCCTGCTGTGCTAAAATGGCCCCTTGATTAAGCAAGGCCCCGCAGTGTCATAATGGACCTTTGGTTCCATAAAGCCCCACTGTGACACAATTGGGCCCTTGGTTCCGTAGGGGTGGCGCTGTCACAACGGCCCCTTTGTTTCATGGAGCACCACAGTATCAGAATGGTCCCCATGCTTCCACAGGGCCCCCAGTGTAACAACGGACCCTTTGTTCCATGAGGCTCCACAGTGTCACAATGGACTCCTTGGTTCTGTCAGGCCCTGCTGGGTCACAATGGCCCCTTGGTTCCATGAGACCTTTCTCTGTCACAATGACCTTTTGGTTCCAGGCGTTTCTGTGGTGTCACAATGGTCTCCATGGATCTGCACTATCACAATGAACCATCAGAGCCATCCGGCCTGCTGTGTCCAAATGGATTTTGGTTTCAAGCAGCCCCACAGGGTTAAAATGGCCCCTTGGTTCCATGGGATCCTGCTGTGTCACAATGGAGCCCATGTGCCATGAGGTTCCACAGTGTCACAGTTGACTCCTTGGGTCCCTGAGGCCATGATGTTACCAAATCTCCGATATTAAAGAATAAGACTCTTTGAAACTATTCTGGTGTTTAAAAGGGTATAATTTCTTCAGGCCTGAGGCCCAGCAAAGGATAACAGCTAACCTTATGCGGACATGTGATTCTAAAAGCGTGTGGCTTATCTTCAGTCACTACATGTGCATTACAATTTACCCATTTCCATAGAAGTCATGCCTATTTCCCAGTTATAGTCCGTGCTTTTTCTGTCACTGCAGACTTGAGCCAGATGTCTTCTTCATTTCTTCCAACTGTCCAATCTGGGAAAGCAGCCCCACAATGCCTTGTTTTTCTGCTGAAAGTTCATAGGCACATGAAGTTCACAGGAACATAGGCACAGTAAAATATGAATGAAATATTTTGGTGTCAAGCCCAAGGCTTTGTGTGTGCAGGCAGAGGCAGGCAGGAGGCAGAGGTGTCAGCAAAGGAAGGGGCCAGCGAGGTGGGGCAGCCGGGGGATGACGACAGCCTGCAGGGACAGAGGCGCAGGGCATGGACACCGTAGGACAGCCTGGGCTGCAGAGGCCACAGGGATGGGCAGCAGCTGAAAGGCCCTGACAGAGCCAACTCCTGCAGCACTTGGGCCATGCAGGCTGGCCCTGGGCCTGAGGCCAGCAGGGGACAAGTGAGCCTTGCTGTGCTGGGGCCTCATTGCCTCCTTGTCCCTGCTCAGCAGCCTGGCAGGGGCCGCCCCATGGTGCTGCCCTTGGCATTGCACATGGCCAGAGCCCAGTGGCCCGGGAAGAGCCCTGAGCAATGAGGGAGGGACAGGATCTGCCTTGCCAGGGGCTGGGGCTCAGCCCTTGGCCCTTGGCATTCCTGAAACACATCCAGGTTTGATCAGCATCAGAGACACCTTTCCCTTGTTTGTCCCCACCTGTCATCAGTGCCTCCAGTGTTCTGCTCTAACTGGAACCTGGGTGCTGAAATTCAAACTGCAAGCTACTCTCAGAACATCGGGTCTGTAAACCAAAGCTTAGAACTATGCATAGTTAAGTAGAGATAGTTTTAGCTTTAGAATTTAAGATATAGAAGAAATAAAGGTATTTACAAAGGGAACAAGAAATTTTAGAGTGCAGCAATGTAAGTTTGTGTGTCGGGATACAATTGGCTAAGGAAGTTCACACTGTAGCATGAGTCAGTAAGACAAAATAACTTATTATTGAATTAGAAATTTAAATATCTCTATTGACAGTGTTTTATTGCTTAAGAAATACTTAAAAGACCTTGTAACCATAAGTCCTGTGACTTCTATGCCATGCTGTGAACATCTGTAAGACAAATTTACCCTTTCTGACTGGATAGAAAATAAAAAAATTAAACCAAACTTTCTAAAGCAACTCAGAAGTCCCATCTCTCTGCTTCATTCAGAAAAAGAAAAAATCCAGACCAAAAAAGGTAATATAAAAACAATAAGCCCACTTAAGAATTATATCATAAAATGAAAAAATTGATACTTTAAAATTGGAACATAAAAACAATAAAACCTGCACCTGGGGACACTTTCTTTGTCGTGTCCCTCAGTGGGACCCATTAGAACTTCAGGAAACTTTGGACTTTGAATCTGACTCTGAATTCTTGAGAGGTTTCTGTTCCTCCTTTATCCTATTTTTTCCAACCTGACATCATTGTCACCAATTTTCTGCTCTAATTCAACCCTTGGGAAACCTTCTTCTTCATGCTTATCAGTGGGACTCACTAAAAGTAAGAAAAACTTTGGAGTTTGTGTCTGACTTTGAATTCTTCAACTCCCTCTCAGGGACTGATGTTCAGGGACTCAGCCCCAACCCCGAGAGGGTCATTAAAGTCCTTGTGCTGTGTCTGTGCTGCTGAGCTGGGCCGGGCTCCTGGCAAAGGCAGCACTGCAGAGAGAGAGCCAATATTTCCAAAATATTATTTGGAGCTCCTTGGCAGCACCAAATGCACCACGGGGCTCATTGGGATCAAGCAAGTCCTGACAAACCATGGCTCTGCCTTGATTTCCATCTGGTCTGGTGCAGTTCATTTTAGGAAGGTTTTCAACTCCAGTTATGGAGAAATATCTGAAAGAGCTTCTTAGAAACATCCATTCCTATTTTCAAGGGTGTATTTTATTACTGCTCTCTTTAGAGCAGAGGTGATTGCAGCATTCTGTGATTGATGTTGATCCAGGGTCTCTCAGGAGGTCTGGCAAAGAGGAGTTTTCTTTTTTCATCAGAGCCACTTCCGGGACTACAGCTCCCATGATGCTTCGCAGTTCCCATAGAGTGCTATTCCAGCCGTGACTTCATCTCCCATCATGCCCCGCACCCTGCCGAGAGCCATTGGAGCTGTGCCCAGAACTCCCATGATGCTCCGCGGCCCTATTGAACCGTATTTTATACCTGTGCCTACAACTCCCATCACCCCCCGCGCCCCGGAGAGCCCCGTTAGGGCCCCCCAAGTGTCCCCCTGGACCCCGAATGGCCCCAGATTCCCCTCCCTGACCCCGAGATGCTCTCCTGGACCTCCAAGAGTTCCCCCAGGCCCCGAAGTGTCCATCACAATCCCTCAGTGCCCCTCCTAGTGCCCAGTCATGTCCCCCAAGTTTACTCCAGACTCTGAAGTTCTGTCTAAATTCCCTCTCCAGACCCAAAACGGCCTCAAATATACTCCAGAATTGTCTCCATGAACCCCAAATGGGTCCCTTTTCATACGGTCTGAGAAAATGATTAAAAAGATAAGAATGGTACTAAAAGTAGGACTAATAATCATAAAGCTGGAGAAATCCGTAGCCAGTAGTGGTCACTTATTAGTGAAGGGAATTGTGTTACTTAGAAGCAATGACCAAAAAATTTTTGGTTGCCAAAAATGTATGGATTTTTTAACATAAATAGAAAACTAAGGTAATAAAAGTATGGAATAGTATTATTATGAAAAATATATTATTTTAATTTTTTAAATTAATAATCTTTTTTTTGGCATGTCAGTCCGAGGTGGGTGATTTGAGACACGCTGATGTTGGGGGTGAGGAGCGGGTTGTCCAAACAGGGTCAGCCTGCAAGGGGCTCGTACTTCTGAGTGCCCAGACCTCCTAAGGAAACATTCAGCATCAAGATCACCTGGGGAATAGTTCTATCAGCTCTCCTCTAAAATGAAAAATTAAAAAATACTCATGTGATTAAAACCACAAAAGTCATGAGGTGCACATCAAATCCATCCTCATTAACAAAACTCCAAATTGACTCCAAGCAGCTCCACAACCCCTGATAACTTGAAGACAACTGGAAGAAGACAAGGTGCTCCTGAGGACTTTATCTATTTTTATGATCCCCGCAGTGGATTTGGGGCTGAGTCCAGGACCCTCAGGCACTGGGAGAAGGTTGAAGAAGCTGCTCAAGGAGTCAGAAGCAAAACTCCAAGTCCCTTGGAGCATCAGTGGCCCCACTGAGGGCAGGGAGTGCCAAAGGCTCCCCAGGGACTGGTGAGAGCAGATCCTTGAGGGCAGGATTGCAGGAGCCCGAGGCTGTGAGCAGGGAACTGCAATGCTGAGCAAGGCCTGGGCTGGCTGGAGGAAGCAGAAAGGCCAAGGCCTGAGCCCAGGCCTGGCCCAGCAGGGCCTGTCCCTCACGGGTGGCTCGGGGCTGTTGCTGGGGCAGTGGGATGGCAGGGGCAGCAAGGACAAATGTCATCAAGCTGTGTGACACTCCAGATGCTCATGGAACCAAGGGCCAGTGTGACACAGCAGGGCCTGATGGAAACAAGAGGCCATGGTGAGCCTGCAGAGCTGGAACACCCCAGAACACTGAAATGCTGGGGGTGACCAAAGGTTCCTTTACTCGTGTTTGGTGCAGAGGAGAAACACCAGCCAGAAATTCTGAAGAAGTCAAAAAGACACAAAAATTTTACCGGCAATGTACAGAAAATCAAGGAACTTTTTACAAAGATTAAATACAACATCTTAGTCAACATAAAATATTTATCATAGGAAGAATTTGATTAACTTAACCTATTTAACCAAGAAACCTTTAAACACTTAAATTGTTGAGGTACACAAAACTGTTCTATATAAAGAGCATTAGAAGGAGAGGAAAGAGAGAGAGCCAGAAAGACAGAAACTCTGAAGATAGACACACACATGGCTCCCAACCCCTGGGGTTCCAGTGTGGGTGAGACACAGACCCCAGGAGAAGGCAGGGTATGGACCATGGGCTGAGCGCCTGCTCCGTGTTTTAAGCCCCTGGGCCTTCGTGGCCCTCCCCCAGGTGGGACTTGTGATTGCTGGGGCAATCAGAGCCTGGGTCAGCACCACCCCACTGTGTGACTGATTGACAGCTCATCCCCAGGTGTCTGGGACATTGATCTCATCCAGCCTCTGACAGCGACCATGGTGACCATGGAACCATGGGTCAGTTGTGACAAGGAATGCAGCAGATCCAAGGATGCCATGGAGACACTCTGGAACCTCATGGAACCAAAGAGACCATTGTGACACTCTGGTGACTCATGGAATCAGGGGGACCTTTGTGAAACTCAGGACCCCTATGGAACCAAGGGTCAAGGATGAAGCTGTGGGGCCCATAGAACCAAGGAGCCATTGTGACACTGAAACGGGGAATTCAAATGAAAATTAGAGTTAAGGGTAAAAATACAGGAGGATGCTTTAAGTGGAAGGGGGCTGACAAGACTCTATGAGTACTTAAAATTCTCTGTCTTTGCAAGAACAGGAGGACAGGGCAAGGCTACAAAAAGATAGAGGGGCAAGAATTCGCAAACAGGATGGAAGAGCAAGGCCCCTTCCAGATAAGGGGGATTCTTTAGACTCCTGAGCCAGCAAAATCTGGTATCAAGGGGTGGAAAATGGCCAAAGACTAATATGCATGCTCAAAGAAAGTGAGGTGAAAAGTTCAGCTGAGAGGAAGACTGCTTACTTCATCCCAAGGACCCCCAGATGACCAGCAGAGTGACAACATGGAGCAGTGTGCAGTGGCAAAGAGGTGTGGAGCTAATTTTAATATGAAGCAGGGACAGATGGGGTTAGGAAATGAATATGTATTAGGTTTATTGTGTATTCCTAGTTTGTTAAGAATAAAAAGAGAGGCTCAGGTTGCTGAAGGTGTGCATGTTTTTGGAGGAGCTATCCCTCATGCACCTCAGTGCTGAATAAAATACATACCTATAACTTTTGTTGTAGGTTTTAAAATTTTTACAAGCGTCAATTTGGGTGACCTCGCTGCCCCCCTGAGATTTTGGGTGCCCCCTTTGCTGTCCCCAGAGCTGGAGCTTGTGCAGAACACCGTCTTCACTGACCCCACAGACCAAGGTGCCTGGGTGTACCTGCACTGCATCCTCTCCCAAGACAACTCGGGGCTCCCTCCCACCCCTGGGGCCCTCACCTGGAGTTTTGGGGTGCGCCCTGAATGTTGGGGTGCCCCCTGACAGCCCCACAGCTGCCAAGGGTCATCTGTATCGATGTCAAGTCAGAGGATGTAATGGTAGCCAACATCATTTCCCAGCCCATCATGGTGAGTTGGCACACTTGGGTGCCCCAAACATCACCTGGATATCCAGAAAAATCACCTGAGTACACTTGGGTACCCCCAAAAATCACCTGGGTGCCCCAAAAATCACCTGGGTACCCCCCCCAAAATCACCTGGAACCCCTCCAAAACCACCTGAGTACCCCTGGGTATCCCCAGAAATATCACCTCAAAAATCATCTGGATATACCTGGGTCCCCACTGGACACCTGGATCACCCTAAACCCCTGGGGGCCCCCTAAAACTACTGTCCCAAAAATCGTTGCTTTGATTGGGTAGACCTGGTGTCCCTACATTACCATTGATTTCAATAGGGTAGCTCTGGTATCCTGTTTATCCCCATTTATTTTTATTTATCACTTCCAGTGGTCCCAGTTATGTCCCAATGCTCCCAGTAACCCCAGTGCCTTCTCTTAGCCGCTCCCAGTACTCCCAGTGCTCCCAGTGCTCCCAGTTTAACCAGTAACCCTTCCCAATCAAGCCCTATTAATGGATAGCCCTGGTATCCCAAAATCCCCCAATGACTTCAATGGTGTACATCTGGTGAGCCTTGATCCCCTTTGACTTCAATGGCTAGACCTGATGTCACCAAATCTTTTGTGCTAAAATTCAAATTTGAGGTGTGCTATTCCCAGTTTTTGGGCTGAAAATGGAGATTTTTGGGCTTTCCTGGAGGCACAGCTCCAGCACAGGCCGCAGGTGTGGGATCAGGGTTTCAGAACTGGCTGCCAGGAATTCATCCAGGACTTCCAGAGCATCAGCACTGTGATCATGGAATGGAAATTCCCAGAATTCAGCCCAACATTTCTGCCAAATTTCCCCAAATTTCCTCAAAATCCCCATTGATTTTAATGGATAGACCAGATGTCCTTAAATCCATATTGACTTTAATTGGCAGCTTTGATGTCCAAAAAATGCCTATCAGGATATTATTATTACAAAGGACGGGGCAACTGAGCGATACTGTAAAAGATGGCTTATGGCCTCATGGTGTCAGTCTCATAGAAAGTGAGATATTAAAGGTGTTATCTCCAAAGCCATAATATCAGAACCTGCCTAATTCTTGGTTACAATGCTCAATGTTAGGTTTTTAGCCAATCAAATACTTCTGTGAAGTTTGCTAGCACCCTTTTACACCAATCATTAATTTCTTTGCTTCTCATGGCTTTGCTGCAATGTGTCCTTTTTACAACCAATCATAAAACACTTCACAAACCTACATTGATGCATCTTAAAATTACAGTTAAGTATATAAGAGGTTCTACTGCTAAACTTTAAAATTTTTGCTATATAACTTATCATACTTCTTTTCTTACATAACACAGATATCTGCTTGCTTAAAATATATTTCTACTTCAACTACAAACTTATATTCTTGTTTTTTGTCTATTTTACTGTTAATGCTCTGATTGTCCAAAATTTCTCCAAGGTCTTAGGTCAAACCTTGGATCCATCTCAATCTCTGAGCCTGTTTGCACAAGGCCCTGAGAGCTCTCTGTGCCTGCATTTCCCACACCACCTGTCATCTCTGCCTCCAATTTCCTGCTCACACTGGAACCTGGGGACACTTTCTCAGTTGTGTCCCTCAGTGGGACCCATGAACAGTATCAGAAAATTTAGAGTTTGATTCTGACTGAATTCTTGAAATTCAAACCACGGTTCTGCCTTGATTTCCCTCTGGTTTGGTGCCATTCATTTGGAAGTTTTTCAACTCCAGTTATGGAGAAATAGGACAAAGAGCTTCTAAGAAATATCCTTTCCAATTTTCAAGTATGTATTTTACTACTGTTGTCTTCAGAGCAGAGGTGATTGCAGCATTCTGTGATTGATATTTGTGAGAGATGGATTTGTAAAGGATTCTCAAAGCCTGACTGAAAGCTCACACAGTCTTGTACATCTAGATGCAAACTCTGAGATAAGGTGTGCTGACTTAGAAAGGCCATGGAATAGAGAAGACATTGTAGAGAGAGATTGAACTAGAAACAAGTTTCAAACAATGGCCTTGCAAAAAGATCAGATATTTTGGAGAATTAGAACTGTGAAAGATGCATTGTGGCAAGACCATGTATTGTAAAATAATAGGATATTGTTGTTAGAATTACTAGCACCATTGTGTGGCAAAACTTAATATGCTTAAAAATATTTCTAAGGTTTTATAACGACGAAATAACTTGGCTTCTGATAGAATGGCATGGAGTTTTACATCTCTGATGTTTCACCCTTCAGGGAGACTGATAATGGAAGAAAATAATGTAAAAGCCACTCAGTTGAACTGTCTCTGTAGAGCTGGGATTTTCCAACAGTGCTGAGTCCCTGGACATCAGTCCCTGAGAGGGAGCTGAAGGACAACTTCTTACAAAATCAGAGGCAGATTCAAACTCCAAAATTTATTGAAGTTTTAATGGATTCCACTGAGGTATATGACTGAGAAAGTGTCCCCAGGTTCCAGTTAGAGCAGAACACTGGAGGCACTGATGACAGGGGGGGACAAAGAAGGGAAAGGTGTCTCTGATGCTGAGCAAACCTGGATGTGTTTCAGGAATGCCAAGGGCCAAGGGCTGAGCCCCAGCCCCTGGCAAGGCAGATCCTGTCCCTCCCTCATTGCTCAGGGCTCTTCCCGGGCCACTGGGCTCTGGCCATGTGCAATGCCAAGGGCAGCACCATGGGGCGGCCCCTGCCAGGCTGCTGAGCAGGGACAAGGAGGCAATGAGGCCCCAGCACAGCAAGGCTCACTTGTCCCCTGCTGGCCTCAGGCCCAGGGCCAGCCTGCATGGCCCAAGTGCTGCAGGAGTTGGCTGTGTCAGGGCCTTTCAGCTGCTGCCCATCCCTGTGGCCTCTGCAGCCCAGGCTGTCCTACGGTGTCCATGCCCTGCGCCTCTGTCCCTGCAGGCTGTCGTCATCCCCCGGCTGCCCCACCTCGCTGGCCCCTTCCTTTGCTGACAGCTCTGCCTCCTGCCTGCCTCTGCCTGCACACACAAAGCCTTGGGCTCCTCCAGACTCCTTCTGGGGGATGTGTTGCACCACAGCCCTGCCCTGGGAGAGAAACTCCTTAGTCCCTGTGTCCAGTCTGGGCTCTCTTCTGCTGTCCTCAGTCTCCAGCCCACTCAGCACAGAGCTCCTTCATGTAGTGGTCATGTTCTTGCAGCCTCCAAACCCCATCTTGGGAGACATCTGGACACTCTCCCAGGTGTGGGAAAATTAAAACATTCTTCTCATAATCTAAGAAAATCATCAGAGGACAAGGCAGCCAGACTTTTCTGTCCTGGATACTTTTGTCTGGGCACAATCCTTGGATGGATGGAATTTTAGATGTTAAATCCCAGTTTGGGCCATTGACATTTAGGTGAGAAGGGCAGTTCTTTTCCACTGTAATGCAAGTACAGAGCCCCAGTGTTTGGTGGTAGATGAGAGACAGCCCTCAGGAGGCCAAGGCCAGCCAGTGCTGTCTGTCCTGGCAGTTTTTGTCTGGGAGGACCCTTGTATATAGGGAACGCTTTAGGGGGAGTACCAATTTCAGCCTTGGGCACCTGGAAAGAGGGATGGTTCTTTTCCATGGGAAGGAAAGCACAGAGCCCCAGTTCTCTGGGGGCTGATGAGCAGCAGCCCTCAACATGCCAGGAACAGCCAGACCTGAGAGGTGGCCCCCAGGAGGCCAAGCCAGCCAGATCTGTTCCATGTCCCCTTAGTTCCATTGGACCTTGTAGTGTCACAATGTTCTCCTTGCTTCTGCAGTGTCACAATGAGGCCCTGCAGGGTCACAATGGTCTCCATGATTCCATGGGGCCTTGCAATGCCACAATGGTCTCCATGGATCCACGGTGCTCTCCAGGGTCACAATGGCCCTTGGGCTGCACCAGGCCCCACAGTGTCACAATGGTCTCCATAGGAAGAAAACAACCAAGCCCCAGTGCTGCAGGGGCAGATGTGGGGCAGTCACCAGAGGCCAAGGACAGACAGACTTGATGGTATTTGCAGATTTTTTTTCTGGGAGTAATCCCCAGATATATGGAATTTTAGAGGTGGAATACCAATTTCAGAAGCAGACATCTGGAGGAAAAGGACAGTTGTTTTCCAGGGAAGCATGGAATACCAGTGTTTCAGGGGCAGATGAAAGATGACCATCAGAGGCCAAGGCCAGGCAGACCTCTCTGTTCTGTTTTCAGTTTTTGTCTGAAAGCAATCCTTCAATATAGGGGATTTCAGAGATGGAATCCAAATTTCAGCTGTATCTGCACTGATAAAAGGGACATTTTTTTCCCTAGGAAGGAAAGCACAGAGCCCCAGTGTTTCAAAGGTAGATGAGAGCCAGCCCTCAGGAAACCAAGGCCAGCCAGACTTGTCAGTCATGGCAGCTTTTGTCTGGGAGCTCTCCTTGGCTATAAGGAATTCTGGAGGCAGATTCCCAATTTTGGCCATGGGCACCTGGAGAAGGACGGTTCTTTTCCACAGGATGGAAGGGCCAGAGCCCCAGTGTTTCAGGGCCAGATGAGCAGTGGTCCTCGACATGCCAAGGCCAGCCAGACCTGTCAGGTGGCCCCCGAGAGGCCCAGCCAGCCAGACCGGTTCCATGCTCCCTTGGTTCCATGGGGCCCCACAGTGTCACAATATTCTCCTTGATTCCATGAGTCCCTGTATTGTCACAATATTCTCCTTGTCACAATATTCTCCTTGCTTCTGTAGTGTCACAATGGCCCCTTGATCCATAAGTTCTTGCAGTGTCACCATGGCCCCTGGGCTCCATGCAGCCCCACTGTGTCACAATGGCTCCTTGGTTCTACAGGCCCCACAGCTTCATCACTGACCCTTGGTTTCATAGGGGTCCTGAGTTTCACAAGGGATTTCACCCCCTGATTCCATGAGGCACCAGAATGTCACAATGGTCTCTTTGGTTCCATGAGGTTCCATGGTGTCACCATGGTGGCTGCCAGAGGCTGGATGAGATCGATGTCCCAGACACCTCGGGGCGCTCGGAATGCCCGTGTGGGGCCAGGGCCGGGTCAGGCCTGGGATTGTGGTGGGACAGAGCCCCGCCCCCAGCCCTGGCCTGGCACAGCTGTCAATCAATCACACAGCAGGGACAATGCTAACCCAGCTCTGATTGGCTGAGCTGACAATCAATCACACATCAGAAGTGATGTTAAGCCAGCTCTGATTGGCCAATCTGTCAATCACACAGTAGGGGCAGTGTTAACCCAGCTCTGATTGGCTGAGCTGTCAATCAGTCACACACTAGCAGCAGGTACAAACCCTGACTCTGATTGGACAAACAACTGGAAATCCCACCCAAAGGGCGGGCCCATACAGGCTCAGGGGGTTAAAAAGCTGGAGCTTGAGGTCAGCTGTGGTCTGGATCCTGCTGTCTGCTGGGGTTTTTCTGTGAGCCATGCTGGAACTTGAGTAGCTGCTACCTGTACGCATTTCTGTCTATAGATGTTCTGTTGTTCTCTATTTCTTTGTCTAATTCTACTTACCTGGAATGGTTTTGGGTAATTTAATATCTTCAGGGTTAAAGGTTTTTAGGTTAAATGGACTTGTGTTAATTAAGTTAATGCTATGAGAAGAGTTTTATGATGAGTTGGAGCTTGTATAAATCCTTCTGACCAAGTTCTTTGATTGTCTATATCTTGCCAGTAAAATTTTGTGTCATTTGGACCTCTTAGCTCAGTTGGTTGGAGCATGGTGCTGGTATCACTGAGGTTGTGGGTTCAATCCCTGTGTGGGCCATTCACTCAAGAGCTGGACTTAATGATCCTTGTGGGTCCCTTCCTACCAAGAATCTTCTGTGCATCTGCCCATGTTGAGAATATCTGTCTTGGGTTTCTCCTGTGCATCAAAGTCGAGTAAAGGAACCATTGGTCACCCCCAGCATTTCAGTGTTCTGGGGTGTTCCAGCTCTGCAGGCTCACCATGGCCTCTTGTTTCCATCAGGCCCTGCTGTGTCACACTGGCCCTTGGTTCCATGAGCATCTGGAGTGTCACACAGCTTGATGACATTTGTCCTTGCTGCCCCTGCCATCCCACTGCCCCAGCAACAGCCCCGAGCCACCCGTGAGGGACAGGCCCTGCTGGGCCAGGCCTGGGCTCAGGCCTTGGCCTTTCTGCTTCCTCCAGCCAGCCCAGGCCTTGCTCAGCATTGCAGTTCCCTGCTCACAGCCTCGGGCTCCTGCAATCCTGCCCTCAAGGATCTGCTCTCACCAGTCCCTGGGGAGCCTTTGGCACTCCCTGCCCTCAGTGGGGCCACTGATGCTCCAAGGGACTTGGAGTTTTGCTTCTGACTCCTTGAGCAGCTTCTTCAACCTTCTCTCAGTGCCTGAGGGTCCTGGACTCAGCCCCAAATCCACCATTAAAATACAGAAAGCCTTCAGGAGCTCTTTGTCTTCCTTCAAATGCCTTCTAGTCTTCAGGGTAGTGCAGCTGTGTAACATTGACTGGCACTGAGCCTGAGACAGAGACACAGCACTCTATGATCCATGTGAAAAAAAGCCCTTTATTGTTCTGACTTCACCTTAAATAGTTTTCTTCATGTTCCTGGGCAAGCACATGTGATTGCTTGAAAGTTCAGACTGCTCAGCTCTCTGACCAATAGCTCCTGCAGCTTAGACAAGGATTTGATCCAATGAGTCCCAGCTATCTCCAATTCTGTCCTATCTCTGTTCCCTGGAGCCCTGTCTATCAGGTCAGGCTGTTACTCCCATATGTGGCCAAATTAACTGCCCTGTACAAGCCAGCTTGCACTGTGACAATTCCCTGTTTATTTTTTATTAGTTTGAAGAAAATTTGAAACACAAACATGCAGCTTGTTCTCTGTTATCTTACCTGCAAGGGCCCTTTGGCATGCAAGATGACATTGACAGCAGAAATTTAATTTGGATGGGGTTTTTACTTAGCTTAATAAATTTGGCTTTCTTAGGTGGTGATGAGCTCCACGTACCAAAAGCTGCAGTGCTCATGTTCAGGAGCGGTTGGGTGAATTTAGTACCTTCTGGTTTCACATATAACCATTTAACTGCTTAAAAGAGATATTGTGGAACAGCAGACTGAGAGCCTGGAGCTGCTCACTAATGCTCTGCACATCCTTCTGGCTAAGTCCTGCAGCCTCTTTGAAGTCATGACTAGCATTTCCAGCTGTAGTCCAAGAGCAGCAGCTCTGTCGTGGGGCAATAGCATATATACCAACAGCCAGCTGGCCTCACTTCTGCCAGTCCATTTTTGCCTTCTTGATGTCGTTTCTGAGGAAGTCCATTGGAGCAGTTTGGCTGCCAGTGGAGATTGATGCAGTACAAGAGCAACACGTTGTGTTCTGAAAGAGGGATGCATGTGCACAGGAGATCTAAGCAGCTATGGCTGGCTTCACAATCAGGGCCAAGAAGGACTTGGTCTCTGCTCAAGAGTGTAGATGCAGCAGGACTTTGTTGGCCTTGAATTGCAGAGGAAAGCCTGCTGCAGTACCAGGACTCAGGCACCTCTCTTCAGCTCCTGAAAGCAGAGCACTTCCACGTGGGTTTGGAGTTGGTGCAGCAGATCAAGGAGCCTCTCTTGGCAATTCTCTGGCACTCCACACAGGTGAAGGCCACGTGGCTGCTCGTGGCTTGTCTTGCTCTGGTCTCATTTGACTGTGGGCAAACTAAAGGACTTGATCAGCTGGGGGGATAGAGTCAGGATAGTGTGTGTGCAGGGGAGGGGTTTGCACCCCAAATTACATCTTGTTTCTCTGTCTCTTTTGGCTCTTCTTTCCTGCTTCCAGGATTTCCATGTTGGGCTCCAGACTTGAGGAGATGCTGTTCAGAGAAAGCTGAAACTCCCAAATGTGCCTGCTTCAGCCCTTGCATGTACAGGGTGAGTTTTCTTAGTGAGGTAACAGGGCAAGGTGAGTGAGTGCAGACAAAAAGCAGGTGAGCAGAGTTTTCTCCTGTGCTCACTGACACACAAAAGAGTGAATGACAGACACTGATTATTTGCATCCTGTTTTGTGGCTTGAGGTAGCAATTGAAATGACATAGTGGTGTAGGGAAAGCAGCAAAACCTGTGCTTGTATGCAGCTCTGATCCAGAAAGCTCCAGCACTGGCAGACTCAGTTATGGAAGTTGCTCTCCCTGGACTGTCTTGAGTTTCTTTGGATGCAGATGCTGAGACCATGACAGTGGGGTGTTGTGGGGCTGGGTGGTGGCTGGTGCTCCCAGCAGAGGCTCTGCTCTTGTGCTCTCCTTCTCAACAGGCAAAACCTCAACATCCTGTGTGACTGCCCCAACACAGATGAAGGTGGCAAGGAGGCTGAAGATGAGGAGTGTGATCCACAGTGGCAGGAAGACTATGATGATGACCTTGATGAAGACAATTTTATGATTGATAATGATTCAGATTGTGATTCTTACTTTAATGATAATGATGTCCCGTGGTAGCTACAATAGCTGTGTTCTGTCACCCAGCCTGCCACCTTGGACCTCTGCCTCTGCTTTGTCTCAACCAGTTTGTGTTCATGTTTTCCTGGAAGGCAGGGAGGAGCTCTCAGATAGAAACCTCTCAGAGGAAATGTTTTGTTCTTGCTCAGTGACTCTTGAATATGCAGGAACATGCTCTGGGCAGCTGGTCTGTGTTACTGTGGCCACCTCTCTCAGAAAGGCATCTCCTTGCCTTTTTCCCTTGTTCTCCAGTTCTGCCCGTAGGTATTTGAGTTAGAAAGTCACAGCCCACCTGCAGAGTGAGGACCACTTGCCACCTGTTCAAGGGCTGCTCCTTATGCTTGGTGTGCCCTCCCCAAGGGATGGGCACAGGGGAGGGTGGCATGTGTCCCAGCACAGCCCTGTCTAGCAATGGCCAGTGTCTAGAAATGCTGTAAGAAGATGCATTTACACTCAAGTTCAAGCCTCCCAGCTGGAGCTGGTGGGATGCTCTCCAGCCACAGATGGATGTGGTTCAGTTCCTCTGGTTGAGAGGGGCTGCATTTTTACCCTTTGTTGGAGTTTTCTTCTCTGTTAGGAAGCAGGAAGGGCTGCTGTGAATGACACAAGGTTGCAGAATTGTTTAAGTTTATAAATAGATGCACACACAGATATTTTATATATATGCAGAGATTGTTCAGATAATACTGTATCCTTGCCAAAAAAGAATGAACACCCAGGGGTTTGAAAAACAAGTTCTATTTAAAAAAATAAACAGTTTTCTTCCAGCACAAGCCTTCTTCCTGTCTGTGGGGAACAGGGGAGTGAAGGGAGAGCAGGATATCCTCAAGTGAGGATGTGACCTGCATGTGCTAATCCCAGAAGTTATTTGTGAAATTCGTGTGGCTTTGGAATCCTCAGGCAGGCCACACAGTCTGCCATGCCAAGTGGCTTTTCCTTCCTGGGCAGTTCAGGGAACAGTGAGAGGGTGTGGGGAGGGCTGGAAAAGAGGGCAGGGCACCAGGCCATAGGGAGGGGTGGGGCTGCTGTTTCTGGGAGCAGGAGCAAGGCAGGATGCCTGCATGGTGAGGGAGGGGTAACATCTGGTGCCCAGAAAAAGGCATATGACCAACATTGAACTCGTCAACTTCCATGTCAAAATGGGCTCTTGGAAGACATTCAGCTGTTTTTCCCTGGGTAGTTTGATCAATTGCATGGAAGGGGGAAGGATGAAGAATTTGGGCAGTGTTGGAGCCAAAATGGCATTTTGCCACTTGTGATTTCCTCCCAGCTTTTGCAGAGGCGTGACAGCTCCAGCCCTGCAAACCACTCCCTTTTGCAAGGCACACTCAGACCTTGCTGGAAGCTCAGGATTCTTGAAGGGGCTGCTGCAGTTGGCAACAGGAGCTGCTGTTGGATTTTTCACCTTGCTTAACCCCCCCAACCCAAATCCCACCAAGAGGAAGGACTGAAAAAGATTTCCGTGGAAGAAGGGAGGCCAAAAGCTTGGAAAAGGATGAAAGAAATGCTCTGATGGTGATGATAATAACAAGAGAAAGATTTATTTTTGGCAGCAAATGAACACCTGCCGCCCTCCAGCCCTCCCAGATGGGCAGGCCCAGCAGTGCCGTTTCCATGGCATGAGGTGCTGGGAGCCTGGGAGAGAAGCCAGAAAGCCACGGTCAGTCACAGAAGGCTCCTGTCCCCCCTGTCCCACCAGGGCCTGTGCGTGGGCCAGGCTGCTGGCTGTGCCCAGAGCCCAAACCTCCCAACCCATTCTGTCATTTTTAGAGGAGAGCAGCAGGGCAAGCCACGCTTCACCTCTTCTGCTTAAGCACGGCACAGCAACCTCCTCAGCAGCTGCAAGAGCGAGATTCTCGTGTGCCCACTCCCATCTGCCCCTGTGCCACCTGTGCTGTGGAGCTGGGTACCCACCTCTGCAGAGCTGCTGCCAGGAGAGGAGCTGATCCCACACAAGGTCCTCGTCCTTCCTGAAGGGGATGTCCCTGCACACCGTGGCTGCCCCGGGTAGCTCCAGCACCTCCGTGGAGTGCGTCCAGTGCCGGCGCTTCCCCACCCGGTCTGGGCACAAGGTGCAATCTTCCTGGAAAAAACAAAGAACAATTGCATGAAAGTCAATTCAAAATGAGACCTAGAAAGAAGAAAAACCACCAAAGGTTATCAATGTTTCACGGGCCTGGGGAGGGTCTGACCACTCCATGCAAGAATTAAACCTCTCCCCAGGTGGGGAAAAATCCACCTTTCCTGCCTGTAGGTCCACCCCTTCCTCAAGGGTCTGAAAAGCAGATCAGCTGGGGCATGGCTTTGGAACCCACCCCTCTCTGCTGTCCCCCATCCTCATGGATGGATGCTTTTGTCAGGCAGGCTGCCCCCACCCCAGCCCACACCAGGCTGGCTGGCAGAAGCTGTAGGCGAGGCCGGGAGCCGGCTCCCCTTCCACAACATCCGTCCCCTGTCCCGCCAAAAAGCAGCTGGGCGGACGGCGCAAAGATGAATATTCCCCATTGCCGCCGAGCGGGGAACCTCCGGCGCGTGGCCAGGCCGAGCCCTGGCATGCCTGGGAGCACGAGCATCCCCCCGCCCCTGCACCGGCTGGGGACTCATCTTGATTTCGTCGGGGCACAGAGCCTGTCCTGTCCTCCAGGAAGGGGCCACAACCAAAGCCCGTGGGCTTTGCCCTGCCAGCGGCCAGCTCGAGGATGGTGTTCTCCGGCTCCACGTCGTGCTCCAGAAGAACACGCCAGCTGTGCCTCGGCTTGTGGGGACATCACGATGCCATTGAGCTGCAGGGGGATGTTTCCCCTTTTCCAGTCTGTGGCAACTTCACTGCACTGTGCCACCACTTCTCCAATAGGACGGGGAGCCCTGAGCCGCTCCCTCCACAACTCGCTGGGGACCCACGGAAGCGTCTCCTCGGCCGTGCTCTCTGCTCCGTGCCACGGCCACAGGGAAAAGCTCTGGGGTTTGCTTTGAGCACCATGAGATGTGAGCAGCTGGAACTTGCTGGGCTCCTGGATCCTACTGTGCAGAGGGATGGATCTCTGCTGTCTCCTGGGCCACCTGGGGGTTCTGCAGCCAGGAATGCTCAAAAAGGTCTTCTAGGCATGGCCTGTCTGCAGGGTCCATGGATAAACACCACCTGATCAGGTGCTGGCACTCTGCAGAGAGAAACCAAAAACCCCTGGTCACCTCCTGTCCAGGCTCTCCCAGATTCCACAGTGCCCACCCCACACTAGGAGTGCTGGGGGCTGCACCCAAAGCTTCCCATCCATCCTCCCTTTTGGAGCAGAGCAGCACACATGCCACCTCCTCCAGCTAAGCCCAGGAGATCAACCTCCTCCCTCGCTGCAGGAGCAGGACGCTTATGTGCCAGCTGCCATCTCCCAAGCCCATTCTTGCTCCCTTGCCTTGAAAACATATCCCCACCTTGAGACACCCGGGGTGGCAAGAAGAACTGGCCCCGGATGATGTCCTCAGGGGTTTTGAAAGGAAGGTGCCCACAGACCAGGTCATAGAGCAGGATGCCCAGAGACCAGATGGTGGCTGGCTGGCCATGGTAGCAGCCGAAGATGATCCACTCTGGCGGGTTGTACTGCGGCGTTCCTATGGGACACGGGCACATATCATCACGCCCATGCTGCTCCCTCCCTCCTAGCCAGCTCAAACACAGCCAGCCCCTGCCCCTGCCAAAAAACAACTTGGCTGCAGCCGGCTGAAGAAGGATTCCCCCTCCCTCCCTCCCTCCGTCTTCCCCTGTGCCAGCAAAGGGGAGAAACTCTGCTGCCCAGCTGGGCCCTGGCTTTGGGCTCACCTGCCATGTGGGTGTAGAACGTGTCCTGGAGGAAGGTTCCACAGCCAAAGTCAATGAGCTTCACCTCGCCCGTGGCCAGGTCAACGAGGATGTTCTCGGCCTTGATGTCGCGGTGCAGGACGCCGCAGCTGGTGCAGTGCCGCACGGCCTGCAGCACCTGGCGGAACAGCCCCCGCGCCACGGGCTCTGGCAGGAACCCCCCCGCGTCCAGCAAGTGCCACAGGTCCCGACAGCGCTCCGGACGCTCCATGACCAGCGCGAAGCCGTCGGGCAGCTCAAACCAGTCCAGGAGCCGCACGACGCCGCGGAAGCCAGGGCACGACACCATCCACAGCAGCACCAGCTCCAGTGGCACCAGGGCGCCCTTGTGCTGCGGGGGGACCGCGATGCCGTCAGCGGGGCCGATGCTGCGCCGCGCCTTCGGCACCCCCTGCCCGGCGCCACCGCAGCTCACATTGCCCGGCCCGGGACGCTGCGCGGCCCCCGCTCACTCCACGCTCGCTCCCCTCACAGCGTCCCGGCTCCCACCCTGCCGGGCCTGGCCTCAGCCCCGCCCGGCACGCCCCGCCGGCTGCTCCCGCTGGCCCCGCTCACTCACCAGCCGCGCCCACTCCCAGATGCGATCCCGGCCCACTCGCTTGATGGCCACCTGCAAGCCAAGACAAGCGGCGGGCTGAGCTCGCCGCCCGCCAATCCCCCCCTCCCCGCTCCGAGCCGGCCCCGTCTCTTACCGGAGCGCCGTCGGCGAGCCGGGTCCCGGCGTAAACGCTGCCGCAGCCGCCCCTCCCCAGCAGCGGGCCCTCCCGGTAGAGCTGCTCCAGGGGAGGCTTCTCCGCCCGTGCGGACGGCACCGCGCTCTCGGCATTCTGCCCGGGGCACCCACTCGCCCCAGGCGCTGCTGCTTGCCCAGCCGACCCGGGCTCCGGCGCCTCGGGGCCGGCGGCCGAGCTGACGGGCGGCGGGGCTCGCACCGGGGAAGCTGCCGGCGACGGGGCGGGAGCCGGGCGGCTGCGGGGCGGCTCCGGGCGGAACCGCGGGAGGGGCCTCGTTCGGGGCCAGGGCCGGGCCAGGGCCCGCGGCAGGCGGAGCCAAAAGGCGATGATGCTCCAGCACCACCACCAGCAGAGTGAGGAGCTCCAGCTGAGGCTCTTCAAAAGGCGCCGCAGCCAGTGCGGACAGAGGCGGGCAGGGGCCCGGCTCGCCCGCGGGCGCCTTGCGCAGCGCGGCATGAGCCGGGCTGGGAGAGGCGGAACACGGACGGGATGGAACGGGAGTAGAGGGAGTGTGAAAGGGAGAAGGGGACGGAGAGCGAGTCGGAATTCGAGCGGAAAACCGATCGAGAGAAGCGCTGCTGCTGCTGCTGCTGCCGCTGCTGCGGAGCCGCCGGAGCGCGCGGCCGTTCTTCCTCCGCGAGCCCAACGGAGGAGCGGCCGCGCGCCCCGCGGAACGAAAGAAACAAACAAAGAAATAAAAAACGAAGCTAATTCATATTGGAGAAATAACCAAATAAAGAAATGTAGGAATAAAGAAGATTTGTGGCTTGTGGCTTTCTTCTTTGGGTGAGATGAAGCATTTCATGGAGAAGAATTGCCTCTTCTGACAGTTTTGCCAGTGTGAACAGCAGCAGAGCATTTAAATTTCAAGTAGAAAAGAGAAATCTTGTCAGTATTGTCACCTATCTTCATTCTCTATTGAGATAGTTGCAGGCTGCCAAAAGACATTGCAATGTGGAACTTGGTCCCAGGTTATCTTTTCTGCCCGAGGATGAGGAGGGGAGGTATCCCAGACTCATGGAGTCATGGCATGGTTTGGCTGGGAAGGGCCCTGAAAGATCACATCGCTGCAACCCCCTGCTGTGGCTGGGGACCCCTTGCTCTAGACTGGCTTGTGTGGAGCTCCATTCAGCCTGGCCTCGTACACTGTCAGGGATGGGGCATCCACAGCTTCTCTGGGCAACGTGCTCCAGGAAAGTGTTTTTTTCTGAATTTCTGTTCTAAACCTACTCTCTCTCTTTCAGTTTGGATCCATTCTCCCTTGTGTTCTCTCTGCCTGTCCTTATACAAAGTCTCTGTCCGGCTTTCTTGTAGGTTGCTGTCAGGTACTGGAAAGCCACAGTTCAGTAAAGCCTAAGCCTAAGCCTAAGCCTAAGCCTCAGTCTCTTTTCCAGGCTGAAGAAGCCCAGCTGTCTCAGGCTTTCCTTGCAGGAGAGCTGCTCCAGCCCTCGCAGCATCTCGCTGTCCCTCCTGGGCACCTGCTCCAGCGCGTCCCTGTCCTTGCGGGCCGTGCTGGGGAGCCCAGCAGAGCCGGACGCGGCCCTGCAGGTGCAGCGACAGCGGCTGCAGGAGACACGGCCCTGACAGCGGCTGCAGGAGCCGGCAATTGGCGATTGGCCGCCCGCTCCGCAGAGAGCCGGGGCCTTTCTGCCTGCCCTTCTCCCTGCCGGGGCCTTTCCCCACTGCTGGCCCGCTGGCCCGCTCGGGGAAATGCAGCCTGTGCCGCCCCTCAGAGCCGGCCCTGCCCGCTGCCCCGGGGGCTCCCTGGCGCCATCTTGAGGGCCCCAGGCCTCGGCCTCACCCTGCTCACCCGAAGGCCGTGCAACAGTGGATAAAAACACACAGGGCAAACAAAGTGCCCTGTGATTCCAAGGCTAATCTTTTGTCTACAGCATCGCTTTGCTTTCAGAGTCTGGACGAGATGATAAAGTCACCAGGAAAACGGAAGTGAACAGCTACTGCTTTGGCAGTACCTCAAGGCTTTGAGGGGTAAGGTTTATGGTGCCTACTCGCTCACAGGGTCACACAGAAAATGTTGAAATGGTAAAAATTGTCAAAACCCCTTAGTAATTGGAGGGAACATCTGAGGAAGTGGCAGCTAGCATCTCAGAAACACGTGGCTTTTCCTTCTGTATTCTACCCTAGAGCTTCCTGGGCAGGGGCAATTCTTTCGACTGCATCAGTGTGGCCATGGCTAGAAAGGGCAGCGAGCAGATGAATTTAGCTTCTGCTGCCAGCCCCTGAAATCTCAGTTCTCATTTGTGTGCGCTGGGGATTGTGCTTCAGACTCTGAACTTGCACAGCTGCTCCTTGGGTGCTGCTGGCACATGGGCGCAGCGGTGCTGCAGCAGCCGTCCTGCACACGGGGATGGCACTGGAGCCTCCCCGAGGCCACCAAGGACAGGACGAGGGAATGCATTCCCGATATGGTGCTGTACCCTGGAGCTGTGGGGGATCCTCTGGTCTCTTTGATGGGCGAGGGAGCAAGGCAAAGGGAATCAAGATGAGACAGGGATCAAACAGCCCCATGCCAGGCAGTGTTTTCTCCTACCAGAGCTCCTCTGAGTTTCACAAGCCAATGCAGCCTGTGGAGCACATGAGACCCGGGAATGAGGGAAGGGCTGGCTGGGAAGGGTCAGATAAAGCCCATGGGGGCATTTCTCTTTCCGAGGGGCTCCTGGGGAGATAAAAGAGAAAAGAAGGATGTCTCATCTCACGACATTTCAATTTTTCCTTCAGTAGCTGTATTGCAATCACTGCATAAAAGAGTTTATTTGATCCCTTTGATGCCAGGGAGCACCAAGAACTTGAACCTTGCTGTAGTCCAGCCCTGCCTGCCTATCTTGGAGCAGAGAGAAAAGATGAAGAATTTGGGCAGCATTTGAGCCAAGATGGCATTCTGCCCCTTCCGATTTCCTCCCAGCTTTTGCAGTGGGGTGACAGCTCTAGCCCTGCAAAACACTTCCTTTTGCAAGGCACACGCAGACCTTGCTGGAAGCTCAGGGTTCTTGAAGGGGCTGCTGCAGTTGGCAACAGATGGTGGCTGGCTGGCCATGGTAGCAGCCGAAGAGGATCCACTCTGGCAGGCTGTACTCCGGCGTTCCTACAGGACACGGGTGCAGCTCATCAGGCCGATGCTGCTCCCTCCCTCCCAGCCAGCTCAAACACAGCCCCTGCCCCCGCCAAAAAACAACTTGGCTGCAGCCGGCTGAAGAAGGATTCCCCCTCCCTCTCTCCATCTTCCCCCAGCGCCAGCCAAGGCGAGAGCCTCCACAGCTGCGACAACTCTCGGTGGGGTACGGGGCATGACGGGAGATAAAGTCACGGCTCAATAGCGCTGATGGGAACCGCGGAGCATGATGGGATCTGTAGTCCCGGAAATGGCTCAGGAAGGGCGTTTGGGCATCCGGAAAGGTATTGAGGGACAATTTTGCCTCTGAACGGCGACTTCAGGTCCTCAGGGGGATACGTATACAGTTCGAGAGCACTTGGGGGGAGCTTGGGGAGCTCTAACCGAGCTCTTTAGGGCGTACGGCACGAGTTTTAGGCATGGAACTGTGTTATGAGGTGCTGTGAGGTCGCAAGGGATGGCAAATGAATTCCGTGAAGTGTCTCTTTAGGGCATCTATGGGATTAGGAGCATCCAGGGGATCCAGGGACGCTTCTCGGGGGTCCTGAATGGGCGCTGAGGGGGCACTTAGGGATCCTGGAGGGTCTGGGGGACACATATGGGACATAAAGGGCGTTGGTACCGGGATTCTATGGAGCGCTGGGCATGACGGGCGTTGTAGTCCCGGCTCCAATGGGGCTCTATGGGGCTGCGGGGCATGATGGGAGTTAGAGGCAGACAGGAAAGATGGCCCCGAGTCCAGGCACCGCCCCCGGAACACTGAGGCACAGATCCCCGGGGCTGAAGCTCCTTGGTGGGGCGTTGAGCCGGCACACACCTGAGGAGTGTGTCTGTTTGCAGTGGGGAAAGTTTTAGACTGCTTCAAAAGTAACAATAAGGAAAACTCTTCTTTCCCTCAGTGCAGCCAGCTCTCCATGCAAAGCAGGTGCCAGGTGAGTTAGGACAGACAGGATGACGTTGAGGAGTGTGGAGCAAGATTGTCCTCACTGGGTCAGACCTCAAGGCACAGCTTCTCTGAGCAGGCCAGACCTTCTGAGGAGAGAGCCCGGATCAATATCAGTCACTGAATGCTGCAATCACCTCTGCTCCAAAGAGAACAGCAATAAAATACACCCATTAAAATGGGAATGCGTATTTCTTAGAATCTCTTTGAAATACTTTTCCATAAATATTGTGATAATTGATAAAAGATTCGTATTAATCACAAAAGCACTGGGGTTTGTATAATACTAAGCTATATAATCCATGTCCTTGATGTCCTGGTCACACAGCCCTGGCCCCTTGTCCCTGTGTCAGGCTCTGGGGTTGATTTGTGGAACATCCTTGGGGGAGGCTGTGGCTCCAGGTGGAGCAGGGGGATCCCGGGGGACAGGGGACCCTGCTGGGCATGAACAGCATTGGACTTGTCTGGGGAAACTGTGAGGGGGGGCTGGGGCAGAGTGACCAACCCAGTGACCCCACACAGCCCTGCTGGGATGTCACACAGCCCCTCTTGTGATGTCACAGCCCGCTCTGTGATGTCACACCTCTGTCCTGTGATGTCACAGCCTGCTCTGTGATGTCACAGGGACAGCCTGTGATGCTCAATGACCTCGCATACCTCACTCTGTGATGTCATAGCCCACTCGGTGATGTCATAGCCCACTCTGTGACCTCATGTTACCAGATGATAAATTGCCCATCCCAGCTGAGCTAAAACAATTCCCGTTCTCCAAAACCACTGGCCTCTGCAAACTGCACAATGCTCATTGTGTGAGAAAGGGGAACTGGAAGTTCCCCAGCCTCAGTGTCCTGCCAGCTCAGCCAGGCCAACTGGAACATTGGGGTCCACGACCACCAGAGACAACCAGAGAGACCCCCAGGACAGAAGAACCCATAGGTAAAGGGGAGGGGAAATATGTTCATGATTTTGGGGAAATGATTATCATATGTGTGTTTAGTCCAGGACAGTCAATGAATAAGTTTGCAAAGTACAGAATATAAACATGAACATAAACATAAACATAAACATAAACATATAAACTCATCATGCACGGCTTTGGGAGGAGCTGTCCCCTGTGTATCCAGCCAAATAAAGAATGCTGCTTTTTAATGCTATATTGGTGTTTGGGAGTTTTTTATTTTACTGAATTGTTGGTAACACTCCATCTGCCCAGGAAAGCTCTGTCTCCTGCTGTTCACAAACAGAGAAGGGTTGGTGGGAGATGTGGTGGTCAGAGGCTGTTTAGGGTACAGTGACCATGAAATTATTGAGTTTTAAATATTCTGTGAAAGACGGAGAGGCATCAACAAAATTTCTACGCTGGCCTTACAGAGAGCAGAATTCAGCCTATTCAGGATACGGATTTGGGGATAACTGACTTTTTTAAAGGAACGAGTCCTTAAAAGCAAAGCATTCCAAGAAGGATGGAGACACTTCAAAAAAGAAATCATGAATGAGAAGGAGGAGCATGTGCCAGTGAGCCAGAAATGAGCTACTGAGGAAAATGAGTCTCCTAGCTGGGTATGGAGTTTTTTCTCAGAGAGAAAAGAGGCTGCATCACCTTTGGACAGAGGTGCAGGCAACTCAGGAAGTGTTTAAGGATGTTGTTAGGTCATGCAGAAAGAAAATGAGAGAAGTGAAACCTCAATTAGGACATAACCTGGCCACTTCTGTGAAAAATAATAGAAAATATTTCTATAAATATGTTATTAGCAAACCGGCAGACAAGGAGAATCTCAGCTCTTCATTGGATGCTGTGGGGAATAGAGAAACTGAAGATGAGAAAAAGGCTGAGCTACTTAACCCATTCTTTGCCTCAGTTTGGAACAATAAGCCAGGATGATCTGAGGACAAGTGTTCTCCTGAGCTGGGAGATGGGGACAGGGAACAGGACAGACCCCTGTAATCCAGGAGGAAGCAGCTGGGGACCTGCTGAGCCACTCAGATGCTCACTGGTGTTTCTGGAACCAGATGGAATCCATCCTAGGGGGATGAGGGAGCTGCTGGATGAGCTGCCCAAGCTGCTCTCCATCATTTCTCATCAGTGCTGGCTCAGCAGGGAGGTGCCAGAGGACTGGAGGTGCCAATGTGAGCCCATCCCCAAGAAGGGCTGGAAGGAGGATGTGGGGAACTGCAGGCCTGTCAGCCTGACCTGGGTGTCTGGTGAGGTGATGGAACAAATCACCTTGAGTGCCATCACAGGGCACCTACAGGATGGCTGAGGGATCAGAGCCAGCCAGCGTGGATTTCAAAATCTGCACTGATGATCTGGATGAGGGCATTGAGTGCAGCATCAGCAAATGTGCAGATGGCACCAAGCTGGGTGTGAGTGTGGATGTGCTGGAGAGCAGGAGGGCTCTGCAGAGGGATCTGGCCTGGATCAGGAATGGTGTGGCCAGCAGAACCCGGGCAGTGATTCTTCCCCTGTGCTTGGCACTGTTAAGGCTGTGCCACAAGTGATGTGTCCAGTTCTGGGCTCCCAGTTTAGGAAGGACATTGACACTTGTGATAGCAAACCAACTTGGTGTCACCACAGTCCCATTAGGCCCTAGAATGCCTAGAATTATCTCCATGATTCCTTGAGGCCTCCCAGTGTCACAATGTCCTGTTGGTTCCATGAGAGCCCTTGGTGTCACAAATTTCCTTGGAACTTTGGGCCTCATTGTGTCACAATGGTCGCCTTGGCTCCACAGGCACTTGCAGTGTCACAATGACCCCCTGGTTCCATGAGACCCTGTAGTGTCATAACGATCTCCTTGGCTATGCAGGGTCACAGTTGGACTCCTGGTGACATGAGACTCCAAAGTGTCACAATGGATCCTTGTTTCCATAAATTCTCATTGTGTCACGATATTCTCATCTGGCCCCACAGTGTCTCAAAGGTCTGCTTGGCTCTGCAGCTTTAAAATTCCCCTTCCACGCTCAGGTCAGATTTCTGAATTCCTCCTCTGTAACTTGTCCTCAATCCCACCTCCTGGTCGTTGTGCTGTGGCTCATGCCTGTCATTTGTCCCTGAGGCAGCAGAGCCCCCCTGGCCAGCACAGGCCCCACATCCCCTCATCAGACACGGCACAGCACAGGGAGTGTTTTGGGTGGGCAAATGTTCCCCACCAGAGTGTCCACTCCACACCTCAGTGTCCAGTCCCAGCACCCACATCCCGTGCCAGGGATCACAGAGAGCCCTGCTCTGGGCTCTGCCAAGGGCTGGGTGAGGAGGGAGCCCGGGCAGGGCTGATGCTGCCCCTAGAGCAGTGCTGAAATCGGCAGGAGGAAGGAGATAAGCACAGAACAAATAGACCAAGAAACTGGGGTGAGTGCCCAGGTCTGGAAGTGGCTGATGGAAGAGGCTGGAGGGATGCTCAAAGCCCTGGGGCACCTTCTCACACTGGCCATGCCACCAAGGCCACAGACCAAGCTCCTCAGTGCTGCCCCTGCCTGTCTGAGATCCCTGCCAGGGGACTGGCACAGCAGCACACACCTGCTGGAACGTGTCCTGGCCCTGCAGAGTCACACAGCTCAGCTGACATGAGTGGGTTTTACCTCCTGGGCACTTCCCAGTCTAGCCCAGCTTCTGCCCAGCTCTGCCCACCTCCCCTGCCCTCACCCCAGCCCAGCCCATTCTGGGTGAGCCCCATGGCAGTGCCCGGTCTGGGGTGCTCCAGCACTGGGGGCACTCACCCCCCAGCCTTGGCCCCCTTGAAGGGCTCGGCAGCTGCTGAGGGGCAGAGAGGGAGCTCAGCCTCCACAGCAGCCCCAGGGCTGGAGCTCCCCATGGCAGGGGAAATGGAGCTCAGGGACAGTGCAGAACTGCTGGTCCTGGCTCCAGGAGATGCCCAGCACAGGCTGCCTCTGCCTGCTCAGTGCCAGCCCCTGTCTCTCCCCAGGCCAGCACAGCAGCCCTGGGCAGGGGACAGAGGGGCCTGGCCAGAGCTGGTGCCTGCAGCAGCAGCTTCCTCTGCATTCCTCCCTGCAGGCACAGAAACGCTCCCTTGCTCCTCTCCCTGCACATCCCTTTCCCCAGCTGAGCGTGTCCTGCCTGGCCGGGCTGGCTTGTCCTGCTGGCCCAGCCCCTGCTCCCCACAGGGCCCTGAGCTGGCCCTGCTGCTCGGGACACACCAGGTTCTGCTGCTGTCCATGGCCGGGGCTGCAGGGAAGCAGCAGCTCCAGGGGGAAGGTTGCAGAAAGGCTCTGGGCAGGGAGGCTGAAAGGGGCACCCCAGGGTCTGCAAGGTCTCTGTGTGGGAGCTGAGCCTGTGACCCCTTGAGCCCTCCCAAGAGCTGGGGCTGCACCTGCAGCTCCAGAGGAGATGTGACAGCTGGGAGCAGAGATAAATTATTCCTGCTGGATTCTTTAGTGTGTTTGCTTCTACAGGTGACCTAGATCCATACGTAGAGGAGGTGTTTTGTTTCAGATAACACTGGTAGAGTGGTAAGAATAATATTTTTTTGTAGGGACACATATTGAGAAAGTAAGAAAATTACAGCCTGAAAAATATTCCAGGCTGCAGCTTCTCAGCTCTGTTCCCAGCCGATAAGCTGGTCCAGCTCAAGGCTAGGGAGAATTTCTCCCAGGGTGATAATTTGGTCAAAATAAAAAGGAATTAATAACAAGATAGAACACCTGTTGTGGTGTGTGACCAGGCCCCGGGAATGGGGTGTCTTCTCTCTGAACCAATCACCTTTTCTCTACTCTACGAGTCATGCTATAAAACAAAGTGTGTTTCTGAATAAACTTGTCTCTTTCCTTGCTATCATGAAAGATGACCATGTAGCAGTGCATCTTATTCCAGCTGCACTTAAAGGGTTAAAACCCCTTTCCACGGCTACAGACTCCCTTTCCCCTCAGACCTCTCCCGCTTTCCCAGCGACTGCCAAGGTCCCTCTGTGCCCCCTTGGCCGGCGACCACGGCGACGTCCCCAACCCGCCAGGCCCCTCGGGCAGCCCCGAGACTTCTTTGATGGTCACGGACAACGAGGAAGCGGCGGAGCCGCCGCCATCGCCCCCCGGATCCGCCGCCATCGCCCCCCGGGGCCGCCGCTCCCCCCGGCCGGGCCGGGCCGGGCCTGAGGCGGGCGCAGCTCCCGCCGCACAGCGCCTGCGCCACAGCAGCTCCGCTAGGCGGCGCCCCCCGCCCGGCGCTGAGGGGCCGCCGCCGCTTCCCGCCCTTGGCCGAGAGCTGCCGGCGGTGGCGCCCGGCCGCCCTTCCAGAGGCGCCGTGGAGAAGGAAAAGCGGTTTAAATTGTTCGTTCCGCCCCGCCTGAGCGCTGGGCAGTGGTCTGTGGGCAGATCCCAGGTGAGCGCTCGGCCGCGGGGCCGCTGAGGGCAGCCCCCCCTACCCCGGGCCGCCCCTCGGGCTGTCTCCTGCCCTGGACTCATTTCTGTGCACATGCCTAGACTGGTGCCGGGGGAACATCTTCGGTTGGAATTTCAAAGACTTCTTCTGTTATTTTCTGTCAAAAATGTGAAAAACGAGGTTCAGTTTCCTGGTAGATTTGAAAAAGTTTAGTAAAAGAATGTAAGAGACAATAAAGCAAAAGGTTACAACGGCCGGGTGCTTGGCATTCCGCCAAGAGCACACACTAACTCAGAAAACATCAACCTGTTGCATATTTATAGACCTTTACTGTATTATTCAAAATCACCCCCTCTAACCTGTAAATCAACATTTTTTTACCTTTTTAAATTTTTTTTCTTGTGTCTCCTCCTTGTCAGCTCACTCCCTGCTAACGGAGATCACTAAATTCCTTCCCTGGAATTCTGGTGTTCATCACCCCTGTCTTCATCCAGACAGGATAATCCAAGAGTGTGAAGAATTTCCTGATTATCTTTTTACAATTCTCTGATTTAGTTGCATGAACAAAAGCTTTTTACATTACCATGTTATAGTCTAAAAAAATATCACACTGCTATTTTTAAGTGTCATTAATAGCAGAACTAAAAGAAACTATATTCATACAGCAACATTTTCCAACATCATACATACAGCATTCACTTTAATGTTTGCAAAAAGCCAATAATGTAATATGTGCTTATAACACAGCTGAAGGGACTCCTCTTGTCAGCCTGTGCTGTGTGTTGTAACTGTAGCTCAGTGATGATAAATCCGTGTTTGGGGTGGCTCATTCAGCACCCAGAGCGAGCAGTGACCCCCTCAGATGCTCCCACTGCCGTTGATGTTTTGCTCTCACCAGATCAGGTGTGCAGTGAAAATGTTCCATCCCCACTCTGAGTTATGGGAATTCAACAAGTTATTTTTTCATGTTGAAGCTCCTTATGAAATGTGTTGGGATTCAAACAGGATATTCTGACATCTGATGAGTTATGCTGTTTACAGGATGAACTTCTGTGACTTAAAAACCTTGTAAACTGGTATTTTCATGCTGAAACATAATCAGATATGGTTTAGAACTGCCCTTGTAAGTAAAGCAAAAAAGAAATATCAGGTACTGGTCTTGAAAAAAGTAATTTGGCTTCTTGAGTCCTTTACCATGCACCAGTGCACAGACAGGCAGGAGCTGCTGAGTTCCCTGCATTGAAAGCTTCCCCTTTGGCCACAGTCAAAAATAATAATAAAGAAAACTGAAAAAAACCAAGTTTGATAAACCACTGTGAAATAAGAAGACAGCAAGTTCCAAAGCCTTCACCAAAACCTTGGGCTTTGAAATTGCAGGCAGCTGATTTATTAATGAAAAATTCTATTTTCACATCATCTCTAGGATTTTTGGGTTTTTTTTCAGGATTTTATAATCCTTTTTTACAAATCTACCCACAATGAACTAATTTTAAAATTTGTGCAGGGTTTTAACAAATGCTTGGAGGATGATTTTAAATTGCCATTCGATGTGTCCAACCCTGGCAAAATCACTGATTCAGGTAAGACTAAAATATTGGCCATGCACATTCTTTAAATTTTTTTATATTGTCGAGTTCTAATTTTTTTTTGAGTAGTCTTAGAGTTTCATATCTGGTAACACTGTTAAATACAGTTTCACTGTTAGTATTTTTTAGAAATACATTGATCAAAATCTCTTCATGTTTCATATATAATTTCCCAGCAAGTCAAGCTTTGCTCTGAAGTAGATGAAGAGGTCAGCTAAGTATCAACTCTGCATATCTAATTTCTTGGGATCTTTGAAATTTGTTCCCAAACAGAGCTTAAAGCATTATTGAGTAGATATTTCAGGGCTGAAGGAAGAAGTCAAAAGGGAATTGTGTTTTCTGTCTCCTGCTTAAAGCTGAATCACTTAGAGGAGATATTTGTGATTTAGTGAACATGCCTGGAGACAACTCCTTAACAATTAGGGTGATTGCAATGTTGTTTGTTGTTGTTGTTGTTTTTTCTTTATTTGAAGTGCCTGTGAAGTCTGTGAGTTTTAATTAGAGTAAGATTTAAAGATTTTCGTTGTATTTGTGTCTCCTGTGTGGTCTGTAATGCCTTTTGATACCTACATAGTGGATGCACAAAGATTTAAACTTTGCTTCCTGATCGTATATAAGTTTATATCATCATCTGTGGAAAAATATTACTCTTGTGATGTTTCTAAGAGATAAAATATTTTATCTACAACAGTATTAATTAGATAGTATTTGAGATTAAATTGTGGAACCTGTTTTAATAGAGTACAGAAACAAGGAATGACTTGTTCTCAAAACTCTACAATGAGGCTGAGAAGATCAAGCAGTGGAAGCTGACTATGGAATCAGAACTAAACCAGAAAGAAAGAAAACTCCAAGAAAGTAGAGAGATTATTGAAGCACAGAATAAAACCATTCAAGAACTGCAGGCCAGTATTGTACAATATGCATTGAATAGATGAAGATAAGTGCTTCCTGATTTACTATGAAAATATTATTGATCCAATTAAATATTAAAAAATGTTGCAGTTTGGTTTGTGCCTTGAGCAAATGATTGTTTTGAGCAGGTGTGTGCACCTGTCCTGTATGAGTGTGTGCATGAAGAATTTACCTGTAAGTGTCTCAGTTGCTGGTAAGTCATTGCTCATTAATTATTCTGCCTTTCATGCAAAAGATGACTCAGCATGCAATACCAGTTAAATAGACTTCTGTCTGCTGATACCCAAAATTACATTTTCATGTGGGATTTGAGAAGTCAAAGTGTATTTCTAATGTATTTTTCAATAACAGCATCTTTTTGCATTTATTCCCTATGAAATTAGTTAAAAAATGATAAACTCCATTTGAAACTGGAAGATGAAATATGGGAAAAAGAAGATCTCCAGAAAGAGTGAGTAATGTAACCAAATAGATGTTTTTCTGGTGAAAATAATCAGTTTTCATATGGGCAGCTTCATATAGCAGTTAAATTGTGAAGGTCATGTACATTGTTACTCCTTAGGTACTTGGTATAAAATTTATCCATTAAGTATGTATATATATTTATACTTAGTATAAAATACTGTGCACTCCTATGAAAACATGGTATTTTTCCCTCCTTTAGAGCCACTGCTTCGATGCATCTGTGTACTCTGTTAAAGGAAACCTGCAGTCTCTTCACAGAAAAGACCAGCAAATGTAAATACTTTTTTATTTTTGATTTATGAGAGTAAATGAGATGTATGAGAGTACTTCTAGCTTGCTCTAAATTCACAGAAAAGTTCTCATGCTGTTCCAGATGTGTTCTCCAGCTGAGATTAGCTGGATGTGACTCTTAAAATGAGGAGTGAAATTTAAGTGGCTCACAAAACTAGAAGTGAAGCCACAGGACTAACACACATCAGGTTTGTAATGCTAAATCCAGAGGATTTTTGAAGCCAGTCAAATAGTTTGCTGAAAGTTTCCAGGCCTGGGAGCTGTTTGGGTGCCTGAACACTGAGCCAGGTTTGAGGCAGTGCCAGACCCTGCTGAGCAGTGACAGCCACTCCAGAGCAGTGCAGCTCCCCTCGAGTCTGCTCAGCCCTCTGAGGGTTTTCAGTCCCATCCAGGGACTGTGAAGATACTGAGAGATATGAAGTGGCACTTCATGCCTGTTTTGAGGCAGTGGAATCTACTCTTAAATTCCCATGTTCTTGATTGGTAATTCTGCTTTATATGCTATGTAGAATTGTTATTGTAATCATTAAAATTTTACTAACTTGATCCTGGATATTTAAGAAGTGTCTATTTCTTTTTAGCCTTAATTCTAGAAACACTTGTGTATAGATGTACTGTTCTTTTTTGATAGATCTGTTTCTTACTATTCTCTCCTATAATTGTTTTCATAGGGAAAAATAGTATCAATTAAAAGAGTAAAAGGAAAGAAGGAAAATTTGGACATGGAGTGTTGTTGTAATTTTATAATGACAGTTCTGTGGTCATAGGTATCTGCTGATAGGAAGAAATTCAGTGCTAAACCCTACATTACAGTTTATCAAATACTAATAGTTTTGATACATGATTATTCAACATGAATACTATAAGAATTAATATGGTTACATAAATTGATCCAGAATTACACTTGTCAAAAATATATATTGGGAAGGAAATTTAAAAGCTGAGCTTGCTTAATATTTCAATGAAATACACATTTTTCCTAGATTGTATGGCTTTTGGCACTGTATTTCATAATGCTTCATTTAATAAAAAATGAGCTGATAATTCCTTTTTAAATTCATTATGCTGATTAAGGAAAATGACTTGGACAGCTGGCATTCTTTTTCAAAAGAAAAAATTTCAAAAGAAAAAATTAAAAAAATTCTTGCTTTGATAGATGAACAGGAAAGAGAAGAAACAAGGCAATTGTATGAGGAACTTCATAGCAACATGGAAGTAAGTGACATAAGCTGGCTAAAAGGAATGTGAGTGTGCACATGCTGAGCTGATTACATGTTTATGTTGGGATACTTTCTGTGTCCATATCATGTCATGTGTGATGCAGGAAGTCAGGTTTTCAGTCCCTCTTCAAGAATTATTTTTGTATTACATAAAGCACATTCAATGGAGAAAGTGCAGCAGCATGTGGGATGTAGATCCATGTGATGGGTGTGATATGTGGGATGTGGATCCATGTGATGGGTGTGATATGTGGGATGTAGATCCATGTGATCTCTGTGATCTGTGGGATGTAGATCCATGGGATGGGTGTGATATGTGGGATGTAGATCCATGTGATCTCTGTGATATGTGGGATGTGGATCCATGTGATGTGTGATATGTGGGATGTGGATCCATGTGATCTCTGTGATCTGTGGGATGTAGATCCATAGGATGGGTGTGATATGTGGGATGTGGATCCATGTGATGGGTGTGATATGTGGGATGTGGATCCATGTGATGGGTGTGATATGTGGGATGTGGATCCATGTGATGTGTGTGATATGTGGGATGTGGATCCATGTGATGGGTGTGATATGTGGGATGTAGATCCATGTGATGGGTGTGATATTTGCTTAGTGCTGGGTGACTGCCAGAACTTCTGTCTTCTTTTTGGACTCTGTTTCACTTACCTGGTGATTTCTCAGAATGGCTGGGGTTGGCAGCAGCCCCTTGGGAACTTCCAGGGTTTCCAATATTGAGCTTCAAATATGAAATTTTGTTTTTAGAGAATGACAGTGGCATTTGAAGAGCTTCGTGTGCAAGCAGAGCAGGACAGATTGGAAATTAGTTTCAAACGTGAGAATTCTGTTTATTGTGTTCATGCTGCTGGCTCAACAATTTTGTATTTCATAGCATTTATTACACATAAAAATGTGCAGTGTCAGGGCAGACAGATGTGAATGGTGAGCAGGTCACACTGAGACACTGGGACCCTCTTTTATTCCTGCTGCCCGTATTCACTGCCTGGCCCCTTCTGCTGTTGTTCCTCTGGGCCGAATTTGGAACTTTATTTTTCAAATAGTCACTCAAAGTTCAAGTTTTGTGTGTGAAGTACAGCCTAGAGATTAATATTTATTTCCTGTAGTTGGTTTACTTAAATGGTAATGGCACTAGTGTATAGCTACACAAAATTCAGGTAAATGCTCTCTCTATATGTACAGGCTGCTGTGTTCCTGTTTGTGTTCCTGTTTCATTTTCACATGCTCTTTTCTGTTAGTTTCTTATAACAAACATGGAGTAATGGACTAATTCTGTGGAAAGCTGACAAAAAAAGATATTTTGATTATAAAATCAAATATTGCCTCAGCAGTTACTCTTGGGAAACAAAATGTACAGCTGTACAATTGCAAGCAATGTTAAACTGGAAGTTGTATTGAACTTGGAGTATATTTCAGCTAGAATATTAACTGTGGATATTACTGTATCTCAAAAGTGAAAGAAGAAGCAGAAAAACTGGACAAGTTTGAAAAAGAATGCAAACTGCAAGTGAGTCAGAAGGAGAAGGAGGTTTGCTCAGTTTTACCATTTAATATGTGGTAACAGCTTTATTTGTGACTAAAAGGGCAATGCAAGAGCCAAGAAGTCTTTCTGGGTATTAGTAGAAAAGACAAAATAACAGCTGAAGCTGCATTTAAGTCAGGTTCTGCTAAGTTTAGTGATGTTTCAGACCTTTAGTCTACTGGAATTCATAGTTTGATTTTGAACTGGAGGACTTTTTCATTTGGAGTAATGTGACTTGATCAATATTTGGCTAAGATCAACAACCTTATGTAACTTGAATGACAGCAGCTTATCATACCTGGGGTACAGATGGAAATGAGTCTCTGTCCCTTTTCCACACTTCATTATGATATTTCTTTAATTTTGCTAGATTTCAGCTCTTACCATACAGAGAGATGAAAAAGATGGTGTAATAAAAGACATCCAGGCTCAGCTGCAGATATCACAAAATAAGATTGCTGACTTGCTAGAAGCAAAATGTAAGAGTTCTGTCTGCTGTGTTTAAATGTAATTGTTTTTAGAAGCATAGGAAACAGGGCTGTGATAGTTGTTCTGTTGCTGGTTGGCAGCAGAATTTTGGGGCTTATCTTTGAAACAGAAGCTGCTTATGTGGGATGAGAACTGGCAGGGTAATTTTTAGGGTGAGTCAAGCAGTGAGAAGTTTTGAAAACTGCAAGAGGAAAACACATTGCTTCAGTTTTCCAAATTTACAGTCAGGCAGGTGCCACTGAGGACATTTACTTTTCAGACCTTGATTTTCAGTATTTTTAAGCCATCTATATTCAAAGTTTTTATAGTATATGATGTCAGTACCATTGGCCTTTGTTAAATTCTATAAATGTATGTATTTTCGAATTTCTAGCAGCATTTTTTTAGTAAATATCCTATTTTTAAAAATATAAACATACATCTTTTTTGCTTAGTACACGGAGAAGAAATGTTAAAAGAATCCCAGGTCAGTCAAGAACATTTGAGGGCAAAGCTGGGAGAGGCTGACATTTCATTGCAAAAGGCAGAGGTACACCTTGCTTACAGTTTTACAGTTTAAGTAAACTAGATGAGTATTTGCATAAATAATTATGGATACTTTAGATATGAAACAACTGTAGCTGTTTGTTGCAAAACATGGTTAGAAATTAGATCATGTTTTGAAGGCTACTCAGAAGAACTTAGAAGCTGAATTCCAAACTACAGTGAAAACATTAATTGAGGTCACCAGAGAAGAGGAAGCACAGGAGGAAGAATGTAAAAAAGTGAAGGCTTTGCTTGCAGCTGTGACAGAGGAGTTTGAGATTTCTACTGCCAATTTGAAAAGCTTGCTGCAAAAGGAGCAAAATAGGTAAATTAAAGAGTTTCCATTCAGAGGCATCTTACAGGTTGCAGTCTATGACAAAATCAAGAACAACTGGAAATGAAGCTGAAATTTGGAGGTTTTTTGATACAGTGGTCTAAATGCAGGGAATTTAATGTAATTTTTTTATATTTGTGCTGGTTGATACTGGTCTATAAAAAGTAAAATTTTTCCCCCTCCAACTTCCATAATTCTGTCTTCAAGAAATACAAATTTCTGTAAGTATTTATTTGTTGACTTGAATGTCTGCTGTTCTGAAGTTGTAAAAGTGAAATTTGGTAGGTGTTGCAGCTGATATATTGTCTGCCTGTTGAAAGGTAAATGTTCTTCAAGTGCTTGTGGTAAGACACTGTCCTGTTGTCCTTCAAGTTTCAAATGCAGTGCTTTGTACTGTACATTTGGAGGTTTTAAATTATCATTTTCTTAGATCAAAGAAATATGAAGACGAATCAAAGCTGGTTACCTTGGAGCTCCAAAAGAAGTCTGCTGAACTGGGTAAGGCTTGTAGAAAGGCAGAAAATGAGCTAGGCAGTAAGAAAAATGTTTTCTGCTGCTTTCTGGAAATGGACTGTCTGTAGTACTTGGAGGAATGATGTTACCTGTACCTGTCAGGAATGCCTGCATTTATTTGGACTCACCTGACTCCCCTTTCTTTGGTGGTCATTGGTCCTTGCACAGCCAAAGGGCAGTGCTGTGCAGAGCTCCAATGGCAAGGCCATCCATGCATGAATTCTCATGGAAGCAGTTTTGGTTTCCAGCTAAGACCAGTAGCACTGCAGGTGCCAGGAGTAGCAGACAGGATTTCTGTAGCTTGTAGCAGAGATAAAACTCTCCCATTAAGGTTTCTGCAGACCCTCCCCATGCTGGATGTGGCAGGGCTTATCTTTAAATCCTGCTTTGATATCGTGTGGTTTCTGGGGATGTGCTCCTCAGCCCCCAGAGTAAGAGTTCTGCCTTCAGCACTGTTTCCTGCTGTGCAGCACATGGGGCTGGATCTCATCTGACAGATGAGAAATAGAATTGGATGTCCCTGTATACATTGAGGGCATCTAAAGAGAAATGTTCCAAAGTGAACTGCTAATGCTTGTCTAGAGCAAGGCAGGATGAGACCTGTGAGAATTCCACACCAAACACGACCTTGGTGAGGAGTACTTGCAAAAAATACCAGTATTGTGAATGTGCACATAGAAAACATGTGGAAGTTAGTAATAACTGGTTTCCTTTTTCAGCATATCCATGTGATCTGAACTTTCAGCAGTTCAGATTTTTTTTTTTTCTGGAACAATGCAGATGCATCAATACTTGGAGAATACTCTGGTCTTACAGTTCATGGTTTATTTGAAGCCATAATTGTGGAAAACATAATAGGCTCTGAATTTTATTTAAGATAAATAATTAGTTTCTGTTCAGATATAGATTTGCTCATGTCTTTCTTAATCATTTTTCAAAGTCTACATTTAGATTGAGTCATAAATGAGCTTTACAGTTTCTGAACTTAATCCAGTAAGTTTTGAGAACTGGCTATTGCAAAAGGGTGTGTGTTTTATACTGCCTGCTAAGTATGAAAAATTATTTCTCTTCCATTAATTTTGCATTACATGTGCTGTAGAAGAGATGACTAAGTTAAAATGTGACAAAGAAATGCAACTTGAAGAGCTGTCAGAAACTCTGGTAAATGTTCATTTTATTAATCTCATGGCATTTGCTTTTCATATGAAATTCCTCTTGCTTTGTAAGTGCCTTAAATGCCATAAATAAATACAGTCTAGTCTACCTTAACATTTCTACTAAATTTTCTCATCCACAATTTCAGTGTTTTCTTTGAAGATCTTGTTTATTACCACAGTTTATCTTGTCTCTTGTGTTTTGGGTTTTCTTGTCTCCTATGTTTTTGGTTTTTCTTGTCTCCTGTGTTTTGGTTTTCCTTGTCAGGTTTTTGGTTATTTCCTTCTTCATTCATGCCCATTCAAATGCCTTTATATCCCTCTGGATAGAAAGTTTTCCCATTTTTTTCTTACTTACAGGAAGGTAATTAGCTCTGGCCTCTGTGCACCCTGCTGTACTGTGGCACAGGCCCATTTTCTGTCACAGGAGTCTAAGCTATATGAATTGCACTATTAACAGAGGTTTATTTTCATGATGATTTTATATTTACAAGTCTAACAAGAAACCATGTCAACTAAAGTTAAGGTAGTGTGAAATCAGGTGTGCATTTTACTACCTCTGCTTGTTGTTACAATCTGTGCATTGAGTGTTCTGAACTGAGTTTCACTAATTTTCTAAAATGGGCAAATTGGAGGATTCTTGCTGAAGAAGGATCTTGAGGCTGCTGTAAAAAAATTGCAGAGAGAGAAGAATTTGGAGAGAGAAATCAGAGAGGTGTGAAATAGGGCAATAATAAAACATGTTTTTATAAATTGTCAAGTTACACATCCTAACTTGAACACAAGTACATGGAAGTAGCACACAGAGCAGTGTCCCACCCTGAGCTGCTCTGCTCACAGCAGTGACAGCAGGAGATCTCTGTCCTCCTGTGCACAGGGGCCTGGCTGCTGCCCCTTGCACTCCTCCAGTGCCTGTACTGAGGATGGAGGCACAGCCCTGTTGATTGCCTTTCTGCTCTATCCTACAGAACTGGAATTCTCTGATGTTTCTTTAGTCTTTTTTTTTACTTAGATGAATGCAAAAGCTTGTAAAGTCTGAAGCAAATATCTTTATTTAAAATGATGTCCAAGGACTCTAATTTAATAGTTTTGCAGACTGGGTAATGAAACTCACAGCAGGGGCCAGGTACAGCACAGGTGTCAGAGCTCTCATCTCACACCACTTCATATCCCAGCAGAGATATGTAAAGGTACAGTCTGGATAACCCATGGTGTGGATGTTGTTTGGTTCTTCTGAAAGCCTTGTGCTGTTAGCTCGTGTCTGACAACCACCATGAGTTGTAGTTTACACATGTGTGCTCAAAACTCTTCTTTTTCCTTCTGCAGAAAGAAATACATGGTTTGAAAGCACAGCTGACTAGTACAGCTGAAAAGGAGCAAGATCATTTAAACCAGCTTTTGGCTCTGAAAACAGATCTTCAACAAGAGAAGTATAACCATTTTGAAATATAGTATTTAATTTTTTTTGGTGTTATATAGAAGTTACTTTAATCCACAGTGAAATGAGCTGTGATTGTTTTCTAATGGAAGTTTTGAATCACACAATATAACATAAATTATATACTTACAGTTGTAAATTACATTTTCTCTATTTGTATTATTCTATGGAATATGTAGTTCTTCCATATCTCTGACTTTGTTAACAAGAAGAGAAAGTTTCTGAATTCATTGTTAATCCTGCTTTGAACTACATCATCTTCAGGGACCATTATATTTATATAAAAGTTGACTCTGGTTTTCTTTACTTCTTCTATCTCCTTTTTATATCACTGTGACTGCTGCAAATCCTGTATTGGTAGATAAAGGCCTGGACTTTTTTCAGCATGGAGTAACACTTGATAATGGGTATATTTAACTTCAAAGGAGATTTCAAAATGCATGTTCTTATTCCTCTTGGCCATTTGTTTTAAATTAGGTTAAAGAATGAACAACTAACAGTGTGTCTCAATAAGCTTTCACTAGAGAAAGAACAAATAGCACAGGAGAGAAATGATGTGGCTGCAGAACTCAAGAAACTGCAAGAAAAACAAGAGGCAAGTTGTAAAATTCCAGATTTTTTAAAGGACAGTGCTCAGTTTTACAAATCAGATGATAAACTGCAACATGACATGGTTCTGTAGAATACCTAAACTGATTTTTGTGCTTGAATTGGGAAAGAAGTGTATTTACACTTGTGAATAAGGCATGTCAGTGTGCTTTGGATGTCTTTGAATTTTTAAGAAGTCGCTTTGAATTTTATTTCTTTGCTGACATTGGTCTTTATTTAGGATAGTGAGAAAAAGGAAGAAAACACAAAGCAGTTAGTTGTAAACCTAGAAGAGGCAAATGGCCAGCTAAGGCAAGTAAAAACAAATATTAATATTTGATATTGTTAAAGGAAGTAGATTCAGATAGATAGTTGTGTTCATATGTTGCTTTCTGGGATTTTTTTTATTAATATTTTTCTAGATAATACAGCTAAACAGAAACTATTCAGTTCTGCTGTTGGCAAGTACAAATTCTATCAGATTAGAAATACCTGTTGCTACAGGAACAATGTTTGCCATCATTTTGTTTTACATAGAAAGAGCTGTCCTGTTGTGCATTAGACATGTTAGGTGTGAAGGAAATGAAAATGGAAGTTCAAGGTTATGGATGAAATGTGACAAGGCAAAACTGGCTGAGTGTTACTCTGCAGAAATCTCTGTACCATCAGTTCAATAGACAGGCAGCCTCCCATGTTTCAGAGCTGCATTACAATAGTCCAGGTTAGGATGTCTTTTCCTTAGGTTAGCTGGAACATCTTCTCCTACTTAAAATAAAAAGTATGGACAGTTCACATCTTGACTTACTAGGCATGTTGCTTCATTTTAAGAACATTTTCATTGAGCAGCTTATGAAATTCCCATCAACATCAGCAGCTCTTTGTAGAAAATAAAACAGGAGTTTATTAGTACTGAAAGGAAGTTGAAGGTAAGAAGTAAATATTTACTAATGCTTGTTAATTTGGCCCTTAGAAATGAACTGGAGTCTCTGAAGGAGAAAATGGCAAAGACAGGTGAAGAGATTCAAAGTAAACTGGATGAAAAAGAAGAAAACGTACGTATGGAAATATGTTACATAACCTGCAGGACAGAATTGAAATGTAAAATGTTTGTTGGGATTTTTTGTGCAAAGCTCTGCCTGGGGGATGTGGTCTCTGCCAGGGGCTTTCTCCTGTCACAGCTGCTGCCAGCTGTGACATTGTGTGTCCACATGCTGAGCCCTGGTATTTTGAAAGACAAGCACAGTCACAGGGATGTTTATTCCTTGCTGGGAAATTGAATATTAAAGATTTGTTTGATTTCAGGCAAACAGGGAACCTGTTTTTCTTTTTTTTTTTTTTTTCATATACCCACTGCGTGATGGATGGGCTCTAGATTAGTTTTTATATGTAATGTGAGTTCTAGCTTAAATAGATTCAAATATTTTTACTTTCTGGAGTTTCAAAGCAACCTGGGGTTTTTAGCATTAAAACAGATTTCATAATTTCATTGTAAAAGTCAAAGATTTACAATTCTAATTTCAGATTAAGAGTATTGAAAATGAAATTTTAAGAAAGGAAAAGCAGTTGAAGAGTCTAGAAAATAATTGGGAAAATTCATTTTTTCATAGATTGTGGGGAACTTCATACAAAGTATTTTTGAAATTGTGAAGATACTGGAGGTTTTTTCCTTCTTCTTTCTTAACTCTATAACCACTAAGGAACTGGTTCACTGCTATTAATTAAATTAATTAACATCTTGTAATACTTTATGGCTCAAACTCCAGTCATTTTAAGATAGCAGCTTGTGTTTCAGTCCCATCAGAATAAACCAGACTGGTGCAAGTGCATGTTTGAGAATGTTGACAGAAATTGCTAACACAGGGTGTAATGGTTAGGACTTAACTAATTAATGTTTGAAATATCTCTTTCAGGTTAATAATTTAAAGAAACAGATGGAAAATAAAGCCAAATGCTTTGAAGAGTTGCAGCAGGAGGTGTGTAGAGATTTTGAGAGTCACAAATACATCAACACATGGTATTTTGGGGTGACTTTTCAGCATTTTTCATCTGCTGTGATATCTTTAGATACACCTATGTAATTTAAAAATGTTCCTTTCTTATCCTAACTGATCAAATTAAGGAGTCGTCTTTGGAATCACTTGGTCTGTTAAATTAGCCTTAATTTGAAAAAAGCAATTACAAAAATAATATCTTTAACAAACATATACTTTTTTCATTTACTATATAGTATTATTTATGTACTTGTAATAAGGACCCATCACAGTTACCACTTGTAGAAAAGAATTCTGCACTAGCACAAATTGTAGAAACTTCACTGTAAAATATATATAACTTGTATTTTTGGTCATGACATCTTCACACCTTCTGTCAGCAGCATCTTAGTTTTAATTCCCATTCTGCCCCTCATTTGTTATTCCCTGTTGTTGCTCAGGGGGAGCCTTTCTTAAGGTCATGAAGAAACAGGATTTTCACAGTAATTATCTGAGCATTCTTTTGTTTGGAGAATTGTTCTGGAACCTGAACTGCACAAGAGAAAGTTATGGAATGAACTCCATTCAATAACAGGAACTTGATGAAAGCTGGAATTTTGAAGATTCTGACATTCTTGACACAGTTAAACCATTACATAATTCTGTTAACTTATTAAAGTACCGTGCTTGTTTTGTTTTATTTCAACAGAATCAGGTGCTGAAAAGGAAAATAACTGCAGAAAGCAAGAAAACCAGTATTCATGAAGGGGAGGTAGGTTTAAATAACATCACACAGAAGATGAAGTGAATGTTTTTAAGTCCCAGTGTAACTAATGACAATATTTGTTAAATACATTGTGAGCTGGTTTATGGATTTAGGATACAGATTGTGCAGGAATGAGCTCATAGTTTTTAGAAGATGCTTCCATTTTTAATCATTGGGCACTGACTATTGAACATTTAAATTAGATGGACTTCACATCACAATTAATTATGTTTCCAATCAGTCCCTTTCTTTTTTTTCCTTTTATTGGTAGTGGACTGAACAGTAACCCCATTGTGACAAAAAAGCATTTAAAAGACTTACATACATTACTCACTTCAGGCTGTTCTTTAAATGTGTTCTGCACTGTAAATCCCTCTGATGGGAACATTGTGTCCAGCTTTGGGTACTGCACTTAGAGAAAGAAGTGGACTTTTGGGAGGATATTCATATGAGAAACTTAAAAGGAAAAACTGTAATCAGAATGCACAGCTGGGAGGAAAATGTCCCATAAAACCTGTGAAAATCTTACATAGAATTACAAGAGAGAGAATAAAATCTCCATCTGTATTTGTTTTTTTCCAAGGAATTCACAGCATTTAGGGTAGTCTTTCCCATTGTGCTGTTGCCATTGTTTCTTTGAGTATTTTCTAACTCACTTCAGGACAAAGTTCAGTTCTTCATAAAAAAAAAGCTGAACTTTTAAATAGGAAACACTTTAATCATATACCTGAGAAGTAACAGTGTGTTTCTGCTCAAAAATAAGAGGTAAAAAAAAAAAATTAACATATTAATTCCTAAACAAATAACAGCAGCAATTCTGCATTCCCAAAAGGTGAAGAAATTGCAGTTAGAAATGGAAAATATGAACAAGCAACATAAGGAAGCAGTTGACATCTATCAAAAAGAGATAGAAACAAGAAAAGTGAATGAAAAGAAACTTAACGAACAGGTGAGAGGTGTTAATTTTTACTGCAATTAATTTTTTTTATTTAAAATGTTTTTATGAAGCTTTATTGGCCAGAGCCCTTGCTCTTACATTTCAGTCTTATCAACAGAAATGGTTGTTGTGTATGCCTGTGAGCAAAGCTTTAGTACATCAGGTGCTTAAGTTGACGTATTTGAATATGTCTTTGAAAATAAGAACCCAGTTGAAAGTTCTTTCTTTCAAGATATAGTTCAAAGAAATTCTACCCTTGGTGTAAAGTCAGCATAGCTAAATGAGATTATAACTTCTCCCATATTAGTATTTTTTTGCCCACACATGTTTTTATGGTAATGCTAAGAAATGTTAGGGCAGAGTGCTTGAAATGGCCTTTGGGTTCAAAGTGAACTTGTACCTTTAATCTTGCCCATTTTAACAGTCTCCATAAAAGATGTCAGATTTGAAAAGGATCTCTAAAGCAAATGAAGTCCAAGACTACATTGCACCCACAGGGGGAAGAAGAAATTAAAGTAATATTTTTAAAATATATATTGCTATGTTTATGAATGAAATGCAATTTACTGCTCCCAGGTAGAAAAGCTGAGGTTGCTTTATGAGGAAGCAGCAGTGATACAGAGAGAAACTGATATCCACTGTCAGCACAAGATAACTGAAATGGTGGCACTTACGGAAAAGCACAAGGTAAGAGATTTTACTGATTGCTGGCATTTGTAATGTGTTAATAACCCTTCAAACCCACAAAGAGGCCTGAGTCTGGGAAAAGGAAGCTGAACACATGCTTGACTTTTCATCACCTAAAATCAAATTCATTTGAAGATTTTGGAAATATGCCTATGGGCAGATAAATTTCATTTCTCTAAACTTCTAGGATTTAATTTTTTGTTTTAAAGTTAGGCTTCCTTTAATACCCTCTGAATGCAGTATTTTTCAGTATCAGTTTGGCCTCCTTCTCTGGGGAAATTACTTAGTGCCTGTCAGCAGTTTATCTTGATACATTTTAGTTTACCTTTCTATTACTCTCTTTTGCAGTATCTTTAGCAGATCCCATTAATAAAAATAGCATGGCTGGCTCTTAGGTGCTGAACACATATTGCATAGAAATAAAGCACTCTCTGCCAGTCCACAAAATAATACTGCATTGAGCATTTGATTTCTGCAGTTTCTGCAGAAGCATCAGTGTTTGTTCATGGTGCTTTCTGAATCTTCTGAGGAGCCTGTTTGAAAAAATGATATTTTAAGACTGGATAGATCTATAATTGTAACATTTCCATGTTACAAATCACATGTTTTGAGTTTGTTGTTGGTTTGGTTTTTTTAACACAGAACGAATATGATAAAATGGTTGAAGAAAAAGATGCAGAATTAAGAGTATATAAAATTAATCAGCAAAAGCAGTTATCTTCAGAAAGAGCACTGGTAAGGAGTACTTTCCAATGTTAAATAATTCAGTGGAGGGGCTGATGTTCTTGTGTAGTGGTTTGATACTGGCTAAGCTTCAGGCACGCACAAAAAAAACATTCACTCATTTTCCTCCTCTGTAGTTGAGTAGAGGAGGGGAAAGAAAAATTGAAGGGTTCATGAATTGAGATAAGGATTAGGAGAAAAACAGTTTAGGGGTAAAACAAGTTCGAACTTCAACAATATCAAGAAAATGTATTATAAATAGATTTGAAAGTGGGTAATGAGAATTAAAATAAACCTTTAGAACACCTTTTATCCCAGTCCCTCCCTGTTGCCCACCAACAGCACAGGGAGACAAAACATGGGATCTCTAGTCAGTTTGTCACTTGTAAAAATCAATTGTAAAGTTCTTACAGGGTTTTGCAGCTCTGAAAGGTTGATCTCAGTTTTCCAGGGATGACAGACCAAGAAACTGGGTGTGCAGGGACATTTATACAGGGGAGGTTCTAGGGGAGGGCACAAATTCTTTACCAATAGGGGAAGGCTGGGGAGGAGCACAAGGTGAGGTTTACAATACATAACCCAAGGAAACACGGGGAGGGAACAATTGAAACAGATCAATGGGGCTTCAAAGAACAGGGAATTGACAGGGAAGTTTCCAAACTAAAGGGTAGGTAAAAAGTGGGATTGACAACTTAATGGGAGGAGGAACAGGGAACATTCTGGATCAAGGGGCAGGTTTAGGGCAAGATGGACAACTAGGTGGGAAGGTACAGTTTAACAATGCAGGGGGGAATGGAACAAATTATTGAGAAGAGAACACACCACAACATCTCCCTGAAACCATGAGGGATGAGAACACACTGCAACATCTCCCTCAAACCATGAGGGATGAGAACACACTGCAACATCTCCCTCAAACCATGAGGGATGAGAACACTGCAACGCCGTTACTGCCGCACATTTCCACCCCTCAGAAGAAGAAGAAGAAGTGCACACAGTTTTTTTCTTCCTTAAATCTGTCATCACAGAGGCATTACCAACTTTTTCAATCGGGCCAGCAATGTGTCCATCATCAGCACCTTCAGAAATTGGCTCTGCTGGACACAGAAGAAGCTTTCTCTCTCAGAAGCCACTTCTGTGGCTTCCTCCTGTGAAAAACGAGGTTCCCTTTCCTGGTAAAATTTAAAAGGTTGAAGAAAAAACAATGAGACAAAAAATAAAGCAAAAGTTTATAAAGGCTTGGTGCTTGACATTCAGCCAAGACCACCCACTAACTCAGACAACACTTCTTTAAATGCATCAACATGTTGTATATTCATAGATCTTCAAGCATTATTCAAAATCATCCCCCCCCCCAACCTGTAAATCAATTTTTTTCTTCTTCCCTGGGGTTCTGGTGTCCAATAATCCAAGAATGTGAACAATTTCCTGATTATCTTTTTTACTATTCTCTCATTTTTATCGTTCTCATACATGAACAGAACCTTTTTACATCATCATTTTATACTCCAAGAAAAATATATGTATTTATCACACTACTATTTCTAAGTTTTGTTAATAGCAGAACTAAAAGAAACTATATTCATACAGCAGAGTTTTCCAACATTATACATACAGCATTCATTTTAATATTTGTGAAAAGCCAATAATAGAATATGTTCTTATAACACTCCACCCCCACTGAGAGCCAAGCTGTGTTAAACCCACACACCTTGAGTGTAATAGAATTATAAATGTCATGTTTTACTTCTTCCTATTGAATATTTGGGGAGGGGTTAACTATCTGCTTTAGTGGGACTGAACAGTAAAAATCAGCCCACTAATTTATTTCCTTTTATTGTCTTACAGATCTTATTCTGGGCACTAAAAACTCCAAATGCTGCTAAAACTAAATGGGAGTAGCAGTGTGTTTGTGTCTACTCTTCCAGCCAGTGTGTCATGTTCTGACTTCACAGTTTGAATAGGAAATTTTTGTTTTAAATAGTTCAATTCTGCCCTCTCACCCCATTCTCCCAAGTGTTTTAAGGTCTTACCTTGAACACTTATGATCAACTACCTGTTTCCTATAGTACTTCAGTCTTTAATTTTAAACAAGGTAAAGCAAAGCTTCAAGTATAGGGTTGAAAAACAAATAGAATTATCTTTTGTATCTAATAAATATCCCTATTAAGTATTTTGGACTGTTTTCTTTTTTCTGGATTGGGCATAGTTAACCCTAGCCTTTATTCAATTGTTTTTAGGAAAATGAGCTGTCATGTTTGAAACGTGAACTGTCATCCCTTAAGGAACAGCTGAAAGCAGAAATTGAAGAAAAGGTGGAGTTTTTCACTAACTGAGCAGTGTGGGTGAGGTGTGGCCTGGGCTTGTGCTCTAGAAGTTGTGTAAGGAATGAAATTGAATAGGAAAACAGTGTCTGGTCATATATTTGTGTGAAGTTTGCAACAGTCTGTGATTATAAACTGTGTTCTGTAATTACACCAAGAAAATTCTTAACAACTGAATTCAAATAAATATTTCCTTCCTATCACATAACTCTGTTTTAGGAGAATCTTGTAAAAGAGCACTCTCGAAATATGATTCCTGAAAGTGAAAAGAAACACAAGGTAACTTTAATTTTTTAATTGGTTTTAGAGTTTGGAAGTATTTATATGTGTAGAATCAATTGAAGTGCCATGATAAATTATTTATGTTCAGCAAAACACATTTTGTGTTCTTACTTCTCTGTATTTCTTACTTCTCTGTAGATACTTAATTTTTTTCCTGAGATAAGCAGGGATTTTAAAGGGTGATACCATTCCATGGAGATATTAGACAGCAGTTTATGGAAAGGCTCCCACTGTGTCATTTTTCTTTCTCAGTTGTTGCTTTATATCTCTAGAATTGTTTTGCTTAGTCTTCAAAAGTGTCCATTTATAAAAGCACTTTTTTCTCTATGGAAGGGAAAAAAAGTTTATTTAGCTGTAAAAATTATTGAAGTATCAAAGTATTCCTGAATACTGAATACTGCAGAACTTGCCCTTCTTCCCTGTCAGGAGTTTGCTTGTGGTTTTCATCTTGGAACAACAGAATCCACCATCGTTTTGGTGTTACCTTTCTAAAAAAGGACTGCACTGGACTATTGCAATGTTTCTCAGTTTAACTTCTAGTGAAAGGGCTGTTTCAAGTAACACCAATCTTGATATTGCTGTCAATCTTTCTCTGAAAGCCTCTTCCTGCAGTTTTGTTAGTTTCCACTTTCTGAGATGTTTGATACAGTCCACGTGTAGTGGCTGCAATTGAGAATAACCAGAATTTCTGCAGATAAACATCAAGAACAATGTGCCATGAAACTCAACTCTTCCACAGCTTCCTGTTCATTCTCCTAGTTTGGCAACCAAAAAAAGGATATTTCTACCCCACCCCACTTTGTTTGGGTCTTTGCTTCGTGTTTGGATGGAAAGAAAATAATTCCACCACGTCTCTCAGGTGTCTTCTTGGACACTCAGACTGTAAAGTGGGTCATGAGATTGGGTTTAGACTCTATATTTACCCCATAAAATAGAATTTAAAACTACAAACATTTTCTTTCCCAGACATATATTATAAAGACTCCTCCAACAGATAAACTGCAAAGTGGAAAAAGCACAAACCTGCCCTCGGAACAGAGCACAAGGAAAAAGCAAAAAGTGCTTGTCCAGCTGGATTCTCAGTCAGACAGCTCTGAGCACACTGACCTCCTGGTAAGGGCCAGAGAGCAAATCCTGTGCTGAACAGTTCTTTGTGCTCACTGCTGTGTCTAGGAGTGAAGATAAAGGGTTTGGGCTTCTACATTCAAGCCAGTATTTATGTGTATATTTTTACTTAATTGGCTCTTTCTGGAATTGTGGTTATATGTACATAATTTGCATTCTTTTTATTGAACTGTTATGCCTCATAAAAACATCTTAACTTTTTTTTTTTTAAATAGTTTAATACCCTGAGGGGGAAAGGAAAAGTATTTTTTAATATAGCGTGACTAAATAACTTTTTAATTTATTAGAGCATAGTCTCGGAAGAGGAAATGTTTAAACAATTGTACAAAGATTATCCACAAGCTTCACAATTACATTCCACAGCACCAAAAAAGGTATGTTATCCTTTCATAAGATTAAACCAAACAGTTAATGAGATTGTTTACAGAAACTGATGGATGGCTTTATTTCCCTTCCTAGACACCAGCTCCATGCCATGGGAAATCTCCAGGCTCTGCACTGAAACTCCAAACCATGAGGAGAATGCGCCAGGCGGGGTGGGTGGCGGTTTCCAAAATGGACAGGAAAAGAAAAATTCAAGAAGCTGTAAAGCTCTTTGCTTAAAATGCAGAAATGCCCAGTGCCCTGGCATTGCTTCCTGGTGCCTCCACAGCGTTGTTATTCTCTGAGTTAGCACTTTGTTGCATTTTTCTGTCGTGCTCAGTGTGTTTAATATTATTTTCATTTCCTTTACACATATAAACTTCATAGATCTATAACTGCATCCCTCTCCAGAGCATTTTCCACCTTTCCTCCCTTGTGCTTCAAAATGTTGGGACACAAATCAGCCAATTTAAAATTTTGAAAAAAATAGAACTACATAGAAAGTTGTTTCAAAGCTGCTTCTGTCATTAGAAATTCTGGTTTTAAAGAACTTCTGTTCTTTTAAATTTACTGTTTCTCTGAATAGATAACACAGTGAAAGAAATGTAGGTGTTAAATGTATGCACTTTTGCCTGAAGTCTTCTGTTTTTTTCCATTTCACTGGCTGTTAGACCTGTCTTTTTAGACTGTGTTGTTTTCACTATGTTAAAACGGTTTTAGAATTTCTACAATGGAAGTTTCAATAGAGTTACTTGCATTAAAAGATATTTCATCTTCATAAAGAGTAAAATATGCATGTTATAAGATATGAAAGCAATGTTAAGATGCCATCAAATTGTTTTTCTGAAAGATAAAGTGTGGGACTAAATGTTGTTGCTTTAAATATTTGAACACAGGCAGAAATCATCAGCTAGCCTTCCTAGGGACCAGCAGCTTCTGCCACAGAAGTGTAAGGATAGATTAGAACATCTATTTCTGTATTAATCCTGATTAATCTTGGTTTCACAACAATGACAACTCCCAGTTCAGAGCCTAGAGATAACAAAAAACCTACAAGTTTCTTCAAACTTCAAATAGAATGAAAAATCTTCAAATAGAATGAAAAATCTTCAAATAGAATGAAAAATCAAAAATCCGAGATTTGTCTGAAGTGGAAAGCAAAACATATTTATTGCCTTCTTTTTGTGTAGTCTTATGGATAGGCCAGTAGTTTGAGTTCCTTATGTTGAGTAGGGATGTTGTCCTGGTTTAGGGCAAATTTGGGGGAAAACCTCCATAAGGAGCCCCCAGACAGCAAAGCCCACAACTCCTCCCCCCCACTGGGTTCGAGAAGAATTTCCTCAGAGACGAGTGAGAAAAAAAATCTGTTTATTTAACAAGAAAAACACTCCCCAGCACAGGAAAAAAACAACACCAGCTGACAAAATAACTCACCGTTCTGAAGGGATGACAAACTCAGTCTCTTCGGCCAGTGGTCGCCCAGTTCTCAGTCTCTGGCCCTGGGGAATGACTGCTGCAGGTGCCAGAATGCAGACTCCCGGTGTTTTTTGGTGTTTCCCAGGTCCTCGTCCAGAACAGGTTCAGATGGTATCCAGGAGAGGGAGGGGACGGGGTGGAAGAGGAAACAGTCCAGGGAAAAAGTTGGACTGCCTAGCTGAACTAACTAATAAGCAAAAAGCAAGGGCAAAGCGAAGGAAAGAAAAAGAGACAGAAGTGAGCAAGCAGGCAAGCAAGCAGGCAAGCAAGCAAGCAAGCCGAGCTAAAACCTCTCCTAAACATAGACCATGGGGGAGGTGAGCCGGCTGATAACAAGACAAAACAAAGCTTCACTTTCAGAGTCAGTCCTGAAAGCTCAGGACATAATACCAAACATAATCAGGACACACGATTGGAGATACAAACACCATAACATCACCCTAGGACAGCAATCCACTCCTGATATTCTTGTACCTTCTGTCTTCCTGCCATTCTATTCACATCCCACTTTGAATCCTGGGGGGGAAAGAATTCCTTTACATCCTCCCCCATGTCTTACAGTGCTCCTGGGCCAAATCCCAGGGTACCTTTGGGATCAGCTGTTTCTCTGGTTCTGTCATTGCATGGAACAGTAACTGTATAGCATTCCAATCCGGGTTATGTGATTTCACTATTAACCAAAAGCATTCAGCTATACTTAGAGAGTCCTTTCTGTAATCCTTTACATTCCTTTTCCAAATTTCCAAATCATTGGTATTGAAGGGAACCTTTAGTAGCATCATTGTTCCATCTGGTCCAACTTCTTCTCTAAGAGGTGCCTGCAAAGGTGCTGGTTGTTCCTTAGCTTTGCCCTTGTATGGGAGGATGCTGGACTTCCCAGGGGTGTTGGAGTTTGATCTGGTGCCCTTCCTGGGCTCCCACCCATCTCTAGTGATGGAGGAGGGGAGATCATCCCGATCAGAGTCTTCTTCCTTATATACCTTGTCATTTTTAGTGCACTTCTGGCCAAGACTACAGGCTGAGCAGCATCATTTTAATATATGTGAGACCCTTCTGTTTTCTCTTTCCATTGCTAGGATCAGTGGGTCTTGTGGAGGGTTAATACCACAATCCCTTTGCCATTCTGGGTGGTTCTGTGAAGTGAAAAACATCTGCATATGTTGCCTCATCCCATTTTCCTTCCCACCTTAAAAACAACATTAACTTCAACGTGGTGTTACAGTCCCATGTTCCATTTAATGGCCACTTTGCCCCATCTTCTGATTTCTAGAGAGGCCACCATTGATTCGAGTATTTGATGAAAATCCTTTTGCTCTCGGTTTCTCCTGTTCCCACAACTTCCTTCCAGTGGGTTAGTATACATCCTAAAGGGCTCCTCCTAGGCACCTCTTTATTTTCCTGGGTCCCCATGATTTCTCTCCTTATTTCTCTTATCTCCTCTCCCAAACCTCTGATGGCAAGATTCTTTCACTTCCTCCCAGTGGTCATCGAAAACGTGCCAATCCTTGGGAACTGAAAGACTCTTTGCACAGATCAAATTCACAATCTCACACTCAACCTGTATTAATTCCTGAATATGATGCCATGGGTCCGGGGTACACCCGGGGCATGTAGGCGTCCACCTCCTAGATCTGCAGTGCCACTTCCTTTTTCACCAATGACACTGTAGGAGGTCCCAGACTGGATGCCACCTTGGTGTCCAAATTGCTGGTCCACACGCAAAGCAAGGAATTGGTCTAACCCTTCTAGGTTCCCTTTCGATTAGAGGTTGCTCCCAATCCAAACCCAGATGATTATCTATGGAATCTGAGAATATTCCTCCCAAGTGTACCTGCTCTACTCCCCCCTCCTCCCGTACCAACGGTACAAGTTTCCCTTGATCCCTGAAGAAATCCGTGGGCTCAATCTGGAGCCACCTAGAAAGGGCTTCCTCCTTGCTTGGTCGAGCCCTCCGCACTCACTCCCAGCTTCCACCACCTTTTTAACTCTGACAGTTTCCAAAAAATCACTGACCTGTCATTGACAGTTACAGACACAAGAGGGCAGCATTACATCAGAAACAATAGAATCTCACGGCTCAGAAAAGAACAGAAATCTTTACTTGTCGCAATGACAGTTAATAACACAAGAGGGCAGTGTTACACCAGATATTGCACAGGTCCGCTACAGAAAACAGAGCAGACATTGCCCAAAATCCAAACTCTCCACCACCAAAATGAGAGTGATGCAAACACAAAACACCAACCACCATAATAAATACTTCCTTCCACCACCCTACAACAAACAACAAGCACAATTTATTGCAGTTATGGTTATAGCAGTGAGTTATGCTGTTAATAATACTGAGAACACCTTGGTTCGTTCAAGTTACCCCAAACTTGCTAGTGGCCACCCTAAGTGGTCAACAGAAACCCCTTTGCCAGCTTCCAAATACCTTCCCCAAACCTGTCAGCTCTGTGTGTCGGATGTCTCTGACACACTGTTAGCCATGTGCAGGCATCCCTAGTGTCTTACAGGCTCACCTTACCTTGGGCCTCCCCCAAAACATTTTGGTCAAACGTTCCTTTAGGCCATATAGGAGGTTGGTTGCTCGTCCCCGCAGAGAGTGACCGGGGAGCAGAGGTCAGCTCCAGAAAAAGTCCGGGGTGCACTGGGATGTCGATGTCCCCTGTGCTCCAGCAGACAGACGAAGACCTTCTGGCTGGCTCAACAACTGATTTCGAGAATCAGCACTTGACACTGCAATTGTAGAGAGTGTTTCATTGGCAGCACATGGGGGACACATGGGGGGATATTTCTTCCAAACCACGTGTACCTGGTCAAGACAGGTTCCAGGTATAAATACACATTGATCCCACAAGCCCACACCTCCCTGCCCACCCATCTCCACCTTCTCTCCCTTTGCATTTTAATTAGCTGCCACCCCTCCTGGTGGTTGTGTTTGGTGGTTTTTGGGATGAAGGCTGTGTGTCATCCTCAGTAATCGCTGTTTGACCCCTGCTTTTGGGCAGGTGCAGTGGAGGTTTGGCTCTCCCTCAGGTCAGCTTGTCCCACTCAAAACCACCCGTCTGGTCCTGGCTGGTTTCTGGAGCCAGAGGTTTCTGTTTTGTTGGGTTTGTACAATAGCCAGGTCTTGCTTTGCTGAGTTTTTGCAATATATGTTATCTTAAAGCTTTTTCCTGGGAAATAAGTTCCTATATGGTTTGTTACATACCGTTTCTGCCATGTGTTCAATTTCCCCTCTACCTGCTTAAGCACATCATAGACTTCTAAGGTTCTGAATTTTCAAAACCCTTTATGTTCCCCATCTCACTAGATCACACTGGGAGCCTCTAGACCACACTGGGAGCAGGTTTGGGTGCATCAACCCTTACTGGTTTATACTGGGAACTGCTGCCACAGGCCTCAGGGGCTCAGGAGTGGCTCCCAGTGCTTACTGGCTCATACTGGTGCCCTCCCAGTATAAACCTGGGAGCCCTTAGACTACACTGAGGATGGGTTTGGGTGCATGAGGCCTTACTGGTTTCTACTGGGAGCTGCCGTCATGGGCCTCAGAAGCTCGGGGGTGGCTCCCAGTGCTTACTGGTTGTCCTAGGGTGATGTTATGGTGTTTCTATCTCCAATCGTGTGTCCTGATTATGTTTGGTATTATGTCCTGTGCTTCCAGGACTGACTCTGAGAGTGAAGCTTTGTTTTGTCTTGTTATCAGCCGGCTCACCTCCCCCATGGTCTATGTTTAGGAGAGGTTTTAGCTCTGTTTGCTTGCCTGCTTGCTTGCCTGCTTGCTTGCCTGCTTGCTCGCTTCTGCCTCTTTTTCTTTTCCTTCGCTTTGCCCTTGCTTTTTTCTTATTAGTTAGTTCAGCTAGGCAGTCCAACTTTTTCCCTGGACTGTTTTCTCTTCCACCCCGTCCCCTCCCTCTCCTGGATACCATCTGAACCTATTCTGGACGGGGACCTGGGAAACCCCAAGAAACACCGGGAGTCTGCATTCTGTCACCTGCAGCAGTCATTCCCCAGGGCCAGAGACTGATAACTGAGAGACCACTCGCCAGAGAGACCGAACTTGTCATCCCTTCAGAACGGTGAAAGAGTTTTTTTGTCAGCTGGTGTTGTCTTTTTTCCCTGTGCTGGGGAGTGTCTTGCTTGTTAAATAAACAGGTTTTTTCTCCCACTCTTCTCCGAGGAAATTCTTCCCGAACCCGGTGGGGTGGGGGGGAGGAGTCGTGGGGTTTGCTGTCTGGGGGCTCCTTCTGGAGGTTTTCCCCCAAATTTGCCCAAAACCAGGACAACCATCAAAAAATGTGTGGGCAAAAAAATACTAATATGGGAGAAGTTATAATCTCATTTAGCTATGCTGACTTTATACCAAGGGTAGAATTTCTTTGAACTATATCTAGAAAGAAAGAATTTTTAACTGTGTTCTTATTTTCAAAGACATATTCAAATATTTCAACTTAAGCACCTGATGTACTAAAGGTTTGCTCACAGGCATACACAACAACCATTTCTGTTGATAAGACTGAAATGTAAGTGCAAGGGCTCTGGCCAATAAAGCTTCATAAAAACATTTTAAATAAAAAAAATTAATTGCAGTAAATATTAACACCTCACCTGTTCATTAAGTTTCTTTTCTTTCACTTTTCTTGTTTCTATCTCTTTTTGATAGATGTCAACTGCTTCCTTATGTTGCTTGTTCATATTTTCCATTTCTAACTGCAATTTCTTCACCTTTTGGGAATGCAGAATTGCTGCTGTTATTTGTTTAGGAATTAATATGTTAATTTTTTTTTTTTACCTCTTATTTTTGAGCAGAAACACACTGTTACTTCTCAGGTATATGATTAAAGTGTTTCCTATTTAAAAGTTCAGCTTTTTTTTTATAAAGAAAAACTTTGAGGTGAGTTAGAAAATACTCAAAGAAACAATGGCAACAGCACAATGGGAAAGACTACCCTAAATGCTGTGAATTCCTTGGAAAAAAACAAATACAGATGGAGATTTTATTCTCTCTCTTGTAATTCTATGTAAGATTTTCACAGGTTTTATGGGACATTTTCCTCCCAGCTGTGCATTTGGATTACAGTTTTTCCTTTTAAGTTTCTCATATGAATATCCTCCCAAAAGTCCACTTCTTTCTCTAAGTGCAGTACCCAAAGCTGGACACAATGTTCCCATCAGAGGGATTTACAGTGCAGAACACATTTAAAGAACAGCCTGAAGTGAGTAATGTATGTAAGTCTTTTAAATGCTTTTCTGTCACAATGGGGTTACTGTTCAGTCCACTGTCAATAAAAGGAAAAAAAAGAAAGGCACTGATTGGAAACATAATTAATTGTGATGTGAAGTCCATCTAATTTAAATGTTCAATAGTCAGTGCCCAATGATTAAAAATGGAAGCATCTTCTAAAAACTATGAGCTCATTCCTGCACAATCTGTATCCTAAATCCATAAACCAGCTCACAATGTATTTAACAAATATTGTCATTAGTTACACTGGGACTTAAAAACATTCACTTCATCTTCTGTGTGATGTTATTTAAACCTACCTCCCCTTCATGAATACTGGTTTTCTTGCTTTCTGCAGTTATTTTCCTTTTCAGCACCTGATTCTGTTGAAATAAAACAAAACAAGCACGGTACTTTAATAAGTTAACAGAATTATGTAATGGTTTAACTGTGTCAAGAATGTCAGAATCTTCAAAATTCCAGCTTTCATCAAGTTCCTGTTATTGAATGGAGTTCATTCCATAACTTTCTCTTGTGCAGTTCAGGTTCCAGAACGATTCTCCAAACAAAAGAATGCTCAGATAATTACTGTGCAAATCCTGTTTCTTCATGACCTTAAGAAAGGCTCCCCCTGAGCAACAACAGGGAGTAACAAATGAGGGGCAGAATGGGAATTAAAACTAAGATGCTGCTGACAGAAGGTGTGAAGATGTCATGACCAAAAATACAAGTTATATATATTTTACAGTGAAGTTTCTACAATTTGTGCTAGTGCAGAATTCTTTTCTACAAGTGGTAACTGTGATGGGTCCTTATTACAAGTACATAAATAATACTATATAGTAAATGAAAAAAGTATATGTTTGTTAAAGATATTATTTTTGTAATTGCTTTTTTCAAATTAAGGCTAATTTAACAGATCAAGTGATTCCAAAGATGACTCCTTAATTTGATCAGTTAGGATAAGAAAGGAACATTTTTAAATTACATAGGTGTATCTAAAGATATCACAGCAGATGAAAAATGCTGAAAAGTCACCCCAAAATACCATGTGTTGATGTATTTGTGACTCTCAAAATCTCTACACACCTCCTGCTGCAACTCTTCAAAGCATTTGGCTTTATTTTCCATCTGTTTCTTTAAATTATTAACCTGAAAGAGATATTTCAAACATTAATTAGTTAAGTCCTAACCATTACACCCTGTGTTAGCAATTTCTGTCAACATTCCCAAACATGCACTTGCACCAGTCTGGTTTATTCTGATGGGACTGAAACACAAGCTGCTATCTTAGAATGACTGGAGTTTGAGCTATAAAGTATTACAAGATGTTAATTAATTTAATTAATAGCAGTGAACCAGTTCCTTAGTGGTTATAGAGTTAAGAAAGAAGAAGGAAAAAACCTCCAGTATCTTCACAATTTCAAAAATACTTTGTATGAAGTTCCCCACAATCTATGAAAAAATGAATTTTCCCAATTATTTTCTAGACTCTTCAACTGCTTTTCCTTTCTTAAAATTTCATTTTCAATACTCTTAATCTGAAATTAGAATTGTAAATCTTTGACTTTTACAATGAAATTATGAAATCTGTTTTAATGCTAAAAACCCCAGGTTGCTTTGAAACTACAGAAAGTAAAAATATTTGAATCTATTTAAGCTAGAACTCACATTACATATAAAAACTAATCTAGAGCCCATCCATCACCCAGTGGATATATGAAAAAAATAAAGAAAAACAGGTTCCCTGTTTGTCTGATATCAAACAAGTCTTTAATATTCAATTTCCCAGCAAGGAATAAACATCCCTGTGACTGTGCTTGTCTTTCAAAATACCAGGGCTCAGCATGTGGACACACAATGTCACAGCTGGCAGCAGCTGTGACAGGAGAAAGCCCCTGGCAGAGACCACATCCCCCAGGCAGAGCTTTGCACAAAAAATCCCAACAAACGTTTTACATTTCAATTCTGTCCTGCAGGTTATGTAACATATTTCCATACGTACGTTTTCTTCTTTTTCATCCAGTTTACTTTGAATCTCTTCACCTGTCTTTGCCATTTTCTCCTTCAGAGACTCCAGTTCATTTCTAAGGGCCAAATTAACAAGCATTAGTAAATATTTACTTCTTACCTTCAACTTCCTTTCAGTACTAGTAAACTCATATTTTATTTTCTACAAAGAGCTGCTGATGTTGATGGGAATTTCATAAGCTGCTCAATGAAAATGTTCTTAAAATGAAGCAACATGCCTAGTAAGTCAAGATGTGAACTGTCCATACTTTTTATTTTAAGTAGGAGAAGATGTTCCAGCTAAGCTAAGGAAAAGACATCCTAACCTGGACTATTGTAATGCAGCTCTGAAACATGGGAGGCTGCCTGTCTATTGAACTGATGGTACAGAGATTTCTGCAGAGTAACACTCAGCCAGTTTTGCCTTGTCACATTTCATCCATAACCTTGAACTTCCATTTTCATTTCCTTCACACCTAACATGTCTAATGCACAACAGGACAGCTCTTTCTATGTAAAACAAAATGATGGCAAACATTGTTCCTGTAGCAACAGGTATTTCTAATCTGATAAAATTTGTACTTGCCAACAGCAGAACTGAATAGTTTCTGTTTAGCTGTATTATCTAGAAAAATATTAATCAAAAAAATCCCAGAAAGCAACATATGAACACAACTAACTATCTGAATCTACTTCCTTAAACAATATCAGATATTAATATTTGTTTTTACTTGCCTTAGCTGGCCATTTGCCTCTTCTAGGTTTACAACTAACTGCTTTGTATTTTCTTCCTTTTTCTCACTATCCTAAAAAAAGACCAATGTCAGCAAAGAAATAAAATTCAAAGCGACTTCTTAAAAATTCAAAGACATCCAAAGCACACTGACCTGCCTTATTCACAAGTGTAAATACACTTCTTTCCCAATTCAAGCACAAAAAACAGTTTAGGTACTCTACAGAACCATGTCATGTTGCAGTTCATCATCTGATTTGTAAAACTGAGCACTGTCCTTTAAAAAATCTGGAATTTTACAACTTGCCTCTTGTTTTTCTTGCAGTTTCTTGAGTTCTGCAGCCACATCATTTCTCTCCTGTGCTATTTGTTCTTTCTCTAGTGAAAGCTTATTGAGACACACTGTTAGTTGTTCATTCTTTAACCTAATTTAAAACAAATGGCCAAGAGGAATAAGAACATGCATTTTGAAATCTCCTTTGAAGTTAAATATACCCATTATCAAGTGTTACTCCATGCTGAAAAAAGTCCAGGCCTTTATCTACAAATACAGGATTTGCAGCAGTCACAGTGATATAAAAAGGAGACAGAAGAAGTAAAGAAAATCAGAGTCAACTTTTACATAAGTAGTCCGTGAAGATGATGTAGTTCAAAGCAGGATTAACAATGAATTCAGAAACTTTCTCTTCTTGTTAACAAAGTCAGAGATATGGAAGAACTACATATTCCATAGAATAATACAAATAGAGAAAATGTAATTTACAACTGTAAGTATATAATTTATGTTATATTGTGTGATTCAAAACTTCCATTAGAAAACAATCCCAGCTCATTTCACTGTGTATTAAAGTAACTTCTATATAACACCAAAAAAAATTAAATACTGTGTTTTCAAAATGGTCATACGTCTCTTGTTGAAGATCTGTTTTCAGAGCCAAAAGCTGGTTTAAATGATCTTGCTCCTTTTCAGCTGTACTAGTCAGCTGTGCTTTCAAACCATGCATTTCTTTCTGCAGAAGGAAAAAGGAGTTTTGAGTACACATGTGTAAACTACAACTCATGGTGGTTGTCAGACACGAGCTAACAGCACAAGGCTTTCAGAAGAACCAAACAACATCCACACCATGGGTTATCCAGACTGTACCTTTACATATCTCTGCTGGGATATGAAGTGGTGTGAGACAGAGAGCTCTGACACCAGTGCTGTACCTGGCCCCTGCTGTGAGTTTCATTACCCAGTCTGCAAAACTATTAAATTAGAGTCCTTGGACATCATTTTAAATAAAGATATTTGCTTCAGACTTTACAAGCTTTTGCATTCATCTAAATAAAAAAGACTAAAGAAACATCATAGAATTCCAGTCCTATAGGATAGAGCAGAAAGGCAATCAACAGGGCTGTGCCTCCATCCTCAGTACAGGCACTGGAGGAGTGCAAGGGGCAGCAGCCAGGCCCCTGTGCACAGGAGGACAGAGATCTCCTGCTGTCACTGCTGTGAGCAGAGCAGCTCAGGGTGGGACACTGCTCTGTGTGCTACTTCCATGTACTTGTGTTCAAGTTAGGATGTGTAACTTGACTATTTATAAAAACATGTTTTATTATTGCCCTATTTCACACCTCTCTGATTTCTCTCTCCAAATTTTTCTCTCTCTGCAATTTTTTTACAGCAGCCTCAAGATCCTTCTTCAGCAAGAATCCTCCAATTTGCCCATTTCAGAAAATTAGTGAAACTCAGTTCAGAACACTCAATGCACAGATTGTAACAACAAGCAGAGGTAGTAAAATGCACACCTGATTTCACACTACCTTAACTTTAGTTGATATGTTTTCTTGTTAGACTTGTAAATATAAAATCATCATGAAAATAAAACCTCTGTTAATAGTGTAATTCATATAGCTTAGACTCCTGTGACAGAAAATGGGCCTGTGCCACAGTACAGCAGGGTGCACAGAGGCCAGAGCTAATTACCTTCCTGTAAGTAAGAAAAAAATGGGAAAACTTTCTATCCAGAGGGATATAAAGGCATTTGAATGGGCATGAATGAAGAAGAAAATAACCAAAAACCTGACAAGGAAAACCAAAACAAAGGAGACAAGGAAAACCAAAAACACAGGAGACAAGAAAACCCAAAACACAGGAGACAAGAAAAACAGTGGTAATAAACAAGATCTTCAAAGAAAACACTGAAATTGTGGATGAGAAAGTTTAGTAGAAATGTTAAGGTAGACTAGACTGTATTTATTTATGGCATTTAAGGCATTTACAAAGCAAGAGGAATTTCATATGAAAAGCAAATGCCATGAGATTAATAAAATGAACATTTACCAGAGTTTCTGACAGCTCTTCAAGTTGCACTTCTTTGTCACATTTTAACTTAGTCATCTCTTCTACAGCACATGTAATGCAAAATTAATGGAACAGAAATAATTTTTCATACTTAGCAGGCAGTATAAAACACTTACCCTTTTGCAATAGCCAGTTCTCAAAACTTATTGGATTAAGTTCAGAAACTGTAAAGCTCATTTATGACTCAATCTAAATGTAGACTTTGAAAAATGATTAAGAAAGACATGAGCAAATCTATATCTGAACAGAAACTAATTATTTATCTTAAATAAAATTCAGAGCCTATTATGTTTTCCACAATTATGGCTTCAAATAAACCATGAACTGTAAGACCAGAGTATTCTCCAAGTATTCATGCATCTGCATTGTTCCAGAAAAAAAAAAAAATCTGAACTGCTGAAAGTTCAGATCACATGGATATGCTGAAAAAGGAAACCAGTTATTACTAACTTCCACATGTTTTCTATGTGCATATTCACAATACTGGTATTTTTTGCAAGTACTCCACACCAAGGTCGTGTTTGGTGTGGAATTCTCACAGGTCTCATCCTGCCTTGCTCTAGACAAGCATTAGCAGTTCACTTTGGAACATTTCTCTTTAGATGCCCTCGATGTATACAGGGACATCCAATTCTATTTCTCATCTGTCAGATGAGATCCAGCCCCATGTGCTGCACAGCAGGAAACAGTGCTGAAGGCAGAACTCTTGCTCTGGGGGCTGAGGAGCACATCCCCAGAAACCACACGATATCAAAGCAGGATTTAAAGATAAGCCCTGCCACATCCAGCATGGGGAGGGTCTGCAGAAACCTTAATGGGAGAGTTTTATCTCTGCTACAAGCTATAGAAATCCTGTCTGCTACTCCTGGCACCTGCAGTGCTACTGGTCTTAGCTGGAAACCAAAACTGCTTCCATGAGAATTCATGCATGGATGGCCTTGCCATTGGAGCTCTGCACAGCCCTGCCCTTTGGCTGTGCAAGGATCAATGACCACCAAAGAAAAGGGAGTCAGGTGAGTCCAAATAAATGCAGGCATTCCTGACAGGTACAGGTAACATCATTCCTCCAAGTACTACAGACAGTCCATTTCCAGAAAGCAGCAGAAAACATTTTTATTACTGCCTAGCTCATTTTCTGCCTTTCTACAAGCCTTACCCAGTTCAGCAGACTTCTTTTGGAGCTCCAAGGTAACCAGCTTTGATTCGTCTTCATATTTCTTTGATCTAAGAAAATGATAATTTAAAACCTCCAAATGTACAGTACAAAGCACTGCATTTGAAACTTGAAGGACAACAGGACAGTGTCTTACCACAAGCACTTGAAGAACATTTACCTTTCAACAGGCAGACAATATATCAGCTGCAACACCTACCAAATTTCACTTTTACAACTTCAGAACAGCAGACATTCAAGTCAACAAATAAATACTTACAGAAATTTGTATTTCTTGAAGACAGAATTATGGAAGTGGGAGGGGGAAAAATTTTACTTTTTATAGACCAGTATCAACCAGCACAAATATAAAAATATTACATTAAATTCCCTGCATTTAGACCACTGTATCTAAAAACCTCCAAATTTCAGCTTCATTTCCAGTTGTTCTTGATTTTGTCATAGACTGCAACTGTAAGATGCCTCTGAATGGAAACTCTTTAATTTACCTATTTTGCTCCTTTTGCAGCAAGCTTTTCAAATTGGCAGTAGAAATCTCAAACTCCTCTGTCACAGCTGCAAGCAAAGCCTTCACTTTTTTACATTCTTCCTCCTGTGCTTCCTTTTCTCTGGTGACCTCAATTAATGTTTTCACTGTAGTTTGGAATTCAGCTTCTAAGTTCTTCTGAGTAGCCTTCAAAACATGATCTAATTTCTAACCATGTTTTGCAACAAACAGCTACAGTTGTTTCATATCTAAAGTATCCATAATTATTTATGCAAATACTCATCTAGTTTATTTAAACTGTAAAACTGTAAGCAAGGTGTACCTCTGCCTTTTGCAATGAAATGTCAGCCTCTCCCAGCTTTGCCCTCAAATGTTCTTGACTGACCTGGGATTCCTTTAACATTTCTTCTCCATGTACTAAGCAAAAAAGATGTATGTTTATATTTTTTAAAATAGGATATTTACTAAAAAAATGCTGTTAGAAATTCGAAAATACATACATTTATAGAATTTAACAAAGGCCAGTGGTACTGACATCATATACTATAAAACCTTTGAATATAAATGGCTTAAAAATATTGAAAATCAAGGTCTGAAAAGTAAGTGTCCTCAGTGGCACCTGCCTGACTGTAAATTTGCAAAACTGAAGCAATGTGTTTTCCTCTTGCAGTTTTCAAAACTTCTCACTGCTTGACTCACCCTAAAAATTACCCTGCCAGTTCTCATCCCACATAATCAGCTTCTGTTTCAAAGATAAGCCCCAAAATTCTGCTGCCAACCAGCAACAGAACAACTATCACAACCCTGTTTCCTATGCTTCTAAAAACAATTACATTTAAACACAGCACACAGAACTCTTACATTTTGCTTCTAGCAAGTCAGCAATCTTATTTTGTGATATCTGCAGCTGAGCCTGGATGTCTTCTATTACACCATCTTTTTCATCTCTCTGTATGGCAAGAGCTGAAATCTAGCAAAATTAAAGAAATATCATGATGAAGTGTGGAAAAGGGACACAGACTCATTTCCATTTGGACCCCAGGTATGATAAGCTGCTGTCATTCAAGTTACATAAGGTTGTTGATCTTAGCCAAATATTGATCAAGTCACATTACTCCAAATGAAAAAGTTCTCCAGTTCAAAATCAAACTATGAATTTCAGTAGACTAAAGGTCTGAAACATCACTAAACTTAGCAGAACCTGACTTAAATGCAGCTTCAGCTGTTATTTTGTCTTTCCTACTAATACCCAGAAAGACTTCTTGGCTCTTGCATTGCCCTTTTAGTCACAAATAAAGCTGTTACCACATATTAAATGGTAAAACTGAGCAAACCTGCTTCTCCTTCTGACTCACTTGCAGTTTGCATTCTTTTTCAAACTTGTCCACTTTTTCTGCTTCTTCTTTCACTTTTGAGATACAGTAATATTCACAGTTAATATTCTAGCTCAAATATACTCCAATTTCAATACAACTTCCAGTTTAACATTTCTTGCAATTGTACAGCTGTACATTTTGTTTCCCAAGAGTAACTGCTGAGGCAATATTTGATTTTATAATCAAAATATCTTTTTTTGCCAGCTTTCCACAGAATTAGTCCATTACTCCATGTTTGTTATAAGAAACTAACAGAAAAGAGCGTGTGAAAATGAAACAGGAACACAAACAGGAACACAGCAGCCTGTACACATAGAGAGAGAATTTACCTGAATTTTGTGTAGCTATACACTAGTGCATTACCATTTAAGTAAACCAACTACAGGAAATAAATATTAATCTCTAGGCTGTACTTCACACACAAAACTTGAACTTTGAGTGACTATTTGAAAAATAAAGTTCCAAATTTGGCCCAGAGGAACAACAGCAGAAGGGGCCAGGCAGTGAATACAGGCAGCAGGAATAAAAGAGGGTCCCAGGGTCTCAGTGTGACCTGCTCACCATTCACATCTGTCTGCCCTGACACTGCACATTTTTTATGTGTAATAAATGCTATGAAATACAAAATTGTTGAGCCAGCAGCATGAACACAATAAACAGAATTCTCACGTTTGAAACTCATTTCCAATCTGTCCTGCTCTGCTTGCACACGAAGCTCTTCAAATGCCACTGTCATTCTCTAAAAACAAAATTTCATATTTGAAGCTCAATATTGGAAACCCTGGAAGTTCCCAAGGGGCTGCTGCCAAGCCCAACCATTCTGAGAAATCACCAGGTAAGTGAAACAGAGTTCAAAAAGAGGACAGAAGTTCTGGCAGTCACCCAGCACTAAGCACATATCACACCCATCCCATGGATCTACATCCCACATATCACACCCATCACATGGATCCACATCCCACATATCACACCCATCACATGGATCCACATCCCACATATCACACCCATCCCGTGGATCCACATCCCACATATCACACCCATCACATGGATCCACATCCCACATATCACACCCATCCCATGGATCTACATCCCACACATCACACATCACATGGATCTACATCCCACATATCACACACATCACATGGATCCACATCCCACATATCACACCCATCACATGGATCTACATCCCACATATCACAGAAATCACATGGATCTACATCCCACACGCTGCTGCACTTTCTCCATTGAATGTGCTTTATGTAATACAAAAATAATTCTTGAAGAGGGACTGAAAACCTGACTTCCTGCATCACACATGACATGATATGGACACAGAAAGTATCCCAACATAAACATGTAATCAGCTCAGCATGTCCACACTCACATTCCTTTTAGCCAGCTTATGTCACTTACTTCCATGTTGCCATGAAGTTCCTCATACAATTGTCTTGTTTCTTCTCTTTCCTGTTCATCTATCAAAGCAAGAATTTTTTAAATTTTTTTTTTTGAAATTTTTTCTTTTGAAAAAGAATGACAGCTGTCCAAGTCATTTTCCTTAATCAGCATAATGAATTTAAAAAGGAATTATCAGCTCATTTCTTATTAAATGAGGCATTATGAAATACAGTGCCAAAAGCCATACAATCTAGGGAAAATGTGTATTTCATTGACAGATGAAGCAAGCTCAGCTTTTAAATTTCCTTCCCAATATATATTTTTGACAAGTGTAATTCTGGATCAATTTATGTAACCATATTAATTCTTATAGTATTAATGTTGAATAATCATGTATCAAAACTGCAATGCAGAGTTTAGCACTGAATTTCTTCCTATCAGCAGATACCTATGACCACAGAACTGTCATTATAAAATTACAACAACACTCCATGTCCATATTTTCCTTCTTTCCTTTTACTCTTTTAATTGATACTATTTTTCCCTATGAAAACAATTATAGAAAAGAATAGTAAGAAACAGAGCTATCAAAAAAGAACAGTACATCTATACACAAGTGTTTCTAGAATTAAGGCTAAAAAGAAATAGACACTTCTTAAATATCCAGGATCAAATTAGTAAAATTTTAATGATTAACAATTAACAATTCTACATTGCATATAAAGCAGAATTACCAATCAAGAACATGTTTCAAAGACCTCAAGAATTTAAACTTTATTAAGTTATCCAACTGTCTTGACTTGTTGAGTTACACAAGAAGAATTCTAGTTACTCATTATACCTTCGGGTTAAGATCTTTTTTCCCCACTAATGTGTAAATGCTGCAAACAGGAAATGCCAGCTCTGGAAATTTCTTAAAGTGTGCTGGGAATTTAGAGTAGATTCCACTGCCTCAAAACAGGCATGAAGTGCCACTTCATATCTCTCAATATCTTCACAGTCCCTGGATGGGACTGAAAACCCTCAGAGGGCTGAGCAGACTCGAGGGGAGCTGCACTGCTCTGCAGTGGCTGTCACTGCTCAGCAGGGTCTGGCACTGCCTCAAACCTGGCTCAGTGTTCAGGCACCCAAACAGCTCCCAGGCCTGGAAACTTTCAGCAAACGATTTGACTGGCTCCAAAAATCCTCTGGATTTAGCATTACAAACCTGATGTGTGTTAGACCTGTGGCTTCACTCCTAGTTTTGTGAGCCACTTAAATTTCACTCCTCATTTTAAGAGTCACATCCAGCCAATCTCAGCTGGAGAACACATCTGGAACAGCATGAGAACTTTTCTGTGAATTTAGAGCAAGCTAGAAGTACTCTCATACATCTCATTTACTCTCATAAATCAAAAATAAAAAAGTATTTACATTTGCTGGTCTTCTCTGTGAAGAGAGTGCAGGTTTCCTTGAGCAGAGTACACAGATGCATCGAAGCAGTGGCTCTAAAGGAGGGAAAAATACCATGTTTTCATAGGAGTGCACAGTATTTTATACTAAGTATAAATATATATATATATTTAATGGATAAATTTTATACCAAGTACCTAAGGAGTAACAATGTAAATGACCTTCACAATTTAACTGCTATATCAAACTGCCCACATGAAAACTGATTATTTTCACCACAAAAACATCTATTTGGTTACATTACTCACTCTTTCTGGAGATCTTCTTTTTCCCATATTTCATCTTCCAGTTTCAAATGGAGTTTATCATTTTTTAACTAATTTCATAGGGAATAAATGCAAAAGGACGCTGTTATTGAAAAATGGATCAGAAATACACTCTGACTTCTCAAATCCCACATGAAAATGTGATTTTGGGTATCAGCAGACATAAGTCTATTTAACTGGTATTGCATGCTGAGTCATCTTTTGCATGAAAGGCAGAATAATTAATGAGCAATGACTTACCAGCAACTGAGACACTTACAGGTAAATTCTTCATGCACACACTCATACAGGACAGGTGCACACACCTGCTCAAAACAATCATTTGCTCAAGGCACAAACCAAACTGCAACATTCTGTAATATTTAATTGGATCAATAATATTTTCATACTAAATCAGGAAGCACTTAACTTCATCTATTTAATGCATATTGTACAATACTGGCCTGCAGTTCTTGAATGGTTTTATTCTGTGCTTCAATAATCTCTCTACTTTCTTGGAGTTTTCTTTCTTTCTGGTTTAGTTCTGACTCCATAGTCAGTTTCCACTGCTTGATCTTCTCAGCCTCATTGTAGAGTTTTGAGAACAAGTCATTCCTTGTTTCTGTACTCTATTAAAACAGGTTCCACAATTTAATCTCAAATACTATCTAATTAATACTGTTGTAGATAAAATATTTTATCTCTTAGAAACATCACAAGAGTAATATTTTTCCACAGATGGTGATATAAACTTATATACGATCAGGAAGCAAAGTTTAAATCTTTGTGCATCCACTATGTAGGTATCAAAAGGCATTACAGACCACACAGGAGACACAAATACAAGGAAAATCTTTAAATCTTACTCTAATTAAAACTCACAGATTTCACAGGCACTTCAAATAAAGAAAAAACAACAACAACAACAACAACCAACATTGCAATCACCCTAATTGTTAAGGATTTGTCTCCAGGCATGTTCACTGAATCACAAATATCTCCTCTAAGTGATTCAGCTTTAAGCAGGAGACAGAAAACACAATTCCCTTTTGACTACTTCCTTCAGCCCTGAAATATCTACTCAATAATGCTTTAAGCACTGTTTGGGAACAAATTTCAAAGATCCCAAGAAATTAGATATGCAGAGTTGATACTTAGCTGACCTCTTCATCTACTTCAGAGCAAAGCTTGACTTGCTGGGAAATTATATCTGAAACATGAAGAGATTTTGATCAATTTATTCCTAAAAAATACTGACAGTGAAACTGTATTTAACAGTGTTACCAGATATGAAACTCTAAGACTACTCAAAAAAAAATTAGAACTCGACAATATAAAAAAAATTAATGAATGTGCATGGCCAATATTTTAGTCTTACCTGAATCAGTGATTTTGCCAGGGTTGGACACATTGAATGGCAATTTAAAATCATCATCCAAGCATTTGTTAAAACCCTGCACAAATTTAAAAATTAGTTCATTGTGGGTAGATTTGTAAAAAAGGATTATAAAATCCTGAAAAAACCCCAAAAATCCTACAGATGATGTGAAAATAGAATTTTTCATTAATAAATCAGCTGCCTATACAATTTCAAAGCCCAAGGTTTTGGTGAAGGCTTTGGAACTTGCTTGCTTCTTATTTCACAGTGGTTTATCAAACTTGGTTTTTTTTCAGTTTTCTTTATTATTATTTTTGACTGTGGCCAAAGGGGAAGCTTTCAATGCAGGGAACTCAGCAGCTCCTGCCTGTCTGTGCACTGGTGCATGGTAAAGGACTCAAGAAGCCAAATTACTTTTTTCAAGACCAGTACCTGATATTTCTTTTTTGCTTTACTTCCAAGGGCACTTCTAAACCATATCTGATTATGTTTCAGCATGAAAATACCCTTTTACAAGGTTTTTAAGTCACAGAAGTTCATCCTGTAAACGGCATAACTCATCAGCTGTCAGAATATCCTGTTTGAATCCCAACACATTTCATAAGGAGCTTCAACATGAAAAAATAACTCGTTGAATTCCCATAACTCAGAGTGGGGACGGAACATTTTCACTGCACACCTGATCTGGTGAGAGCAAGACATCAACGGCAGTGGGAGCATCTGAGGGGGTCACTGCTCGCTCTGGGTGCTGAATGAGCCACCCCAAACACGGATTTATCATCACTGAGCTACAGTTACAACACACAGCACAGGCTGACAAGAGGAGTCCCTTCAGCTGTGTTATAAGCACATATTACATTATTGGCTTTTTGCAAACATTAAAATGAATGCTGCATGTATGATGTTGGAAAATGTTGCTGTATGAATATAGTTTCTTTTAGTTCTGCTATTAACAAGACTTAAAAATAGCAGTGTAATAAATATTTTTTTAGACTATAACATGGTAATGTAAAAAGCTTTTGTTCATGCAATTAAATCAGAGAATTGTAAAAAGATAATCAGGAAATTCTTCACACTCTTGGATTAACCTGTCTGGATGAAGACAGGGCTGATGAACACCAGAATTCCAGGGAAGGAATTTACTGATCTCCGTTATCAGGGAGTGCGCTGACAAGGAGGAGACACAAGAAAAAAAAAATAAAAAAGGTAAAAAAATGTTGATTTACAGGTTGGGGGGGGGGGGGGGTGATTTTGAAGAATGCATGAGAGGTCTATAAATATGCAACAGGTTGATGCATTTAAGGAAGTGTTTTCTGAGTTAGTGTGTGCTCTTGGCGGAATGCCAAGCACCCGGCCGTTGTAACCTTTTGCTTTATTGTCTCTTACAGTCTTTTACTGAACTTTTTCAAATCTACCAGGAAACTGAACCTCGTTTTTCACAGCTGTGGCAGAAAGTAACAGCAGAAGTCTTTGAAATTCCAACCGAAGATGTTCCCCCGGCACCAGTCTAGGCATGTGCACAGAAATGAGTCCAGGGCAGGAGACAGCCCGAGGGGCGGCCCGGGGTAGGGGGGGCTGCTCTCAGCGGCCCCGCGGCCGAGCGCTCACCTGGGATCTGCCCACAGACCACTGCCCAGCGCTCAGGCGGGGCGGAACGAACAATTTAACCCGCTTTTCCTTCTCCACGGCGCCGCTGGAAGGGCGGCCGGGCGCCATCGCCGGCAGCTCTCGGCCAAGGGCGGGAAGCGGCGGCGGCCCCTCAGCGCCGGGCGGGGGGCGCCGCCTAGCGGAGCTGCTGTGGCGCAGGCGCTGTGCGGCGGGAGCTGCGCCCGCCTCAGGCCCGGCCCGGCCCGGCCGGGGGGAGCGGCGGCCCCGGGGGGCGATGGCGGCGGATCCGGGGGGCGATGGCGGCGGATCCGGGGGCCATGGCGGTGGCTTCGCTGCTTCGTCGTTGTCCGTGACCATCAAAGAGGTCTCGGGGCTGCCCGAGGGGCCCGGCGGGTTGGGGACGTCGCCGTGGTCGCCGGCCAAGGGGGCACAGAGGGACCTTGGCAGTCGCTGGGAAAGCGGGAGAGGTCTGAGGGCAAAGGGAGTCTGTAGCCGTGGAAAGGAGTTTTAAACCTTTAAGTGCGGCGGAAATAAGATGCACAGCTACATGATCATCTTTCATGATATCAAGGAAAGAGACAAGTTTATTCAGAAACACACTTGGTTTTATAGCATGACTCGTAGAGTAGAGAAAAGGTGATTGGTTCAGAGAGAAAATACCCCATTCCCGGGGTCTGGTCATGCACCACAACAGGTGTTCTATCTTGTTATTAATTCCTTTTTATTTTGACCAAATTATCACCTGTGAGAAATTCTCCCTAGCCTTGAGCTGGACCAGCTTATCGGCTGGGAACAGAGCTGAGAAGCTGCAGCCTGGAATATTTTTCAGGCTGCAATTTTCTTACTTTCTCAATATGTGTCCCTACAAAAAAAAAAATACTATTCTTACCGCTCTACCAGGGTTATCTGACACAAAACACCTCCTCTACGTATGGATCTAGGTCACCTGTAGAAGCAAACACAATAAAGAATCCAGCAGGAATTATTTGTCTCTGCTCCCAGCTGTCACATCTCCTCTGGAGCTGCAGGTGCAGCCCCAGCTCTTGGGAGGGCTCAAGGGGTCACAGGCTCAGCTCCCACACAGAGACCTTGCAGACCCTGGGGTGCCCCTTTCAGCCTCCCTGCCCAGAGCCTTTCTGCAACCTTCCCCCTGGAGCTGCTGCTTCCCTGCAGCCCCGGCCATGGACAGCAGCAGAACCTGGTGTGTCCCGAGCAGCAGGGCCAGCTCAGGGCCCTGTGGGGAGCAGGGGCTGGGCCAGCAGGACAAGCCAGCCCGGGCAGGCAGGACACGCTCAGCTGGGGAAAGGGATGTGCAGGGAGAGGAGCAAGGGAGCGTTTCTGTGCCTGCAGGGAGGAATGCAGAGGAAGCTGCTGCTGCAGGCACCAGCTCTGGCCAGGCCCCTCTGTCCCCTGCCCAGGGCTGCTGTGCTGGCCTGGGGAGAGACAGGGGCTGACACTGAGCAGGCAGAGGCAGCCTGTGCTGGGCATCTCCTGGAGCCAGGACCAGCAGTTCTGCACTGTCCCTGAGCTCCATTTCCCCTGCCATGGGGAGCTCCAGCCCTGGGGCTGCTGTGGAGGCTGAGCTCCCTCTCTGCCCCTCAGCAGCTGCTGAGCCCTTCAAGGGGGCCAAGGCTGGGGGGTGAGTGCCCCCAGTGCTGGAGCACCCCAGAGCGGGCACTGCCATGGGGCTCACCCAGAATGGGCTGGGCTGGGGTGAGGGCAGGGGAGGTGGGCAGAGCTGGGCAGAAGCTGGGCTAGACTGGGAAGTGCCCAGGAGATAAAACCCATTCGTGTCAGCTGAGCTGTGTGACTCTGCAGGGCCAGGACACGTTCCAGCAGGTGTGTGCTGCTGTGCCAGTCCCCTGGCAGGGATCTCAGACAGGCAGGTGCAGCACTGAGGAGCTTGGTCTGTGGCCTTGGTGGCATGGCCAGTGTGAGAAGGTGCCCCAGGGCTTTGAGCATCCCTCCAGCCTCTTCCATCAGCCACTTCCAGACCTGGGTACTGAACTGACTTTCTTGGTCTATTTGTTCTGTGCTTATCTCCTTCCTCCTGCCCATTTCAGCACTGCTCTAGGGGCAGCATCAGCTCTGCCCGGGCTCCCTCCTCAGCCAGCCCTTGGCAGAGCCCAGAGCAGGGCTCTCTGTGACCCCTGGCACGGGATGTGGGTGCTGGGACTGGACACTGAGGTGTGGAGTGGACACTCTGGTGGGGAACATTTGCCCACCCAAAACACTCCCTGTGCTGTGCCGTGTCTGATGAGGGGATGTGGGGCCTGTGCTGGCCAGGGGGGCTGTGCTGCCTCAGGGACAAATGACAGGCACGAGCCACAGCACAACGACCAGGAGGTGGAAGTGAGGAAAAGCTACACAGGAGGAATTCAGAAATCTGCCCTGAGCGTGTGTTCATGTGTTTTGGAAAGGCAAAGCTCAGCTGGAGCTGATGGAGGCTGCAGGAAACATCCAAAGCAAAGTCAATTCATTGCTGTGCTAGAATTCAAATTGCAAGGGTCTGTAAGGCAAAGCTTAGAACTAAATACAGTTAAGTAGAGATAGATTTAGCTTTAGAATTTAAAATATAGAAGAAATAAAGGTACTTACAAATGTAACAAGAAGTTTTAGAGTGCAGCAATGTAAGTTTGTGTTTCAGAATATAATTGGCTAAGAAAGTTCACTCTGTATTGTAAGTCAATACAACGAAATATCTTAGTATTGAATTAGAAAGAGAAATATCTCTGTTGGCAGTGTTTTATTTTTTAATTAATCCTTAAAAAACCTTGTAACCGTAAGCGTTGTGACTTCTAAGCCATGCTGTGACCATCTGTAAGATAAACTTACCCTTTCTGCCTAGATAGAAAAGAAAAAAAAAACCCACACTTTCTAAAGCAACTCAGAAGTCCCATCTCTCTGCTTCATTCAGAAAAAGAAAAAATCCCCACCAAAATTGTAACATAAAAACAATAAGCCCACACTTAAAAAATATGTCATAAAAACAATAACCACACACTTTAAAAATATAACTTCGAATAACCTGCACCTGGGGACACTTTCTCAGCCGTGCCTCAGCAAGATCCATTAGAACTTCAGGAAACTTTGGACTTTGAATTTAACTTCGAATTCTTGAGATTCTTCAGAGGTTTCTTTTCCTCCTTTACTCTATTTTTGCCTACCTGATACGATTGTCATCAATTTTCTGCTGTATTTCAACCCTTGGGAAACCTTCTTCTTCATGTTTATCCGTGGGACTCACTAAAAGTAAGAGAAATTTTGGAGTTTGAATCTGACTTGGAATTCCTGAGAGGTTTCTTCAACTCTGTCTCAGGGGCTGATGTTCAGGGACTCAGCCCCAACCCCGAGAGGGTCATTAAAGTCCTTGTGCTGTGTCTGTGCTGCTGAGCTGGGCCGGGCACCTGGCAAAGGCAGCACTGCAGAGAGAGAGCCAGTATTTCCAAAATATTATTTGGAGCTGCTTGGCAGCACCAAATGCACCACGGGGCTGATTGGGATCAAGCAAGTCCTGACAAACCATGGCTCTGCCTTGATTTCCATCTGGTCTGGTTGGGAAGATTTTCAACTCCAGATATGAGAAATACTTCAAAGACATTCTTATAAATATCAATTCCTATTTTTAGGGGGTATTTTATTGCTGTTCTCTTTGGAGCAGAGATGATTGCAGCATTCTGTGATTGATGTTGTCCAGGGTCTCTCTTTAGGAGGTCTGGTAAAGAGGAATTTCTGGTTTTGTTTTTTTTTTAAGCAATCTAAAACTCATAACGTTCCACACTGCAGACACACTCCTCAGGTGTGTGCCAACCCGTGGTGCCACCAAAACCACTGCAGAGCTGCCCTGGGCCAGCTGTGAGGGTGGATCATCATCCCAACCTGCCCTGGGCCACTGCCAGGGGCTGTGGCCATGGACACTGCACCGACCCCACTGCTGAGTTTGGTTGCCACGGCAACTGGGAGAAGTTCAAGTTTCCTTGGAAACACTGGGGAGCACTGGGATATACTGGAGAACACTGGGAACGCTGTGGGAGACATTGGGAGATACTTGAGCGATACTGGGGAGGACTGGGTGTCAGGATCTGCTGTTAATGCAGACAGGAGTAGTGATGGTTTGTTTTTATCTCAGGGGCGCAAAAGACAACATCAGGGGACAAGTCAGTTTGTTCAAAGCAGAAATGCACTTTTATTGAGTGCCAACAACTCAGTTTTGCAATCGAGGGAGAGTTAAAGGAAACAAAGTAAGGCGAGAGAGAGAGAAAGAGGGGAATAGGGAATAGCTACCGACAGACGAGACTGATGTCCTCGTGGTCTGGCCCAATAGACTCCGGTGTACTCGTGGTTCCAGCCAATAGACTCGTCTTCTGTGGGGAGATCTCAAAGGCTTCTCCAGAGGGCCACTTTCTTATAGTCCTTTTCCAAAGCGAGTGGCATCTGGTCAAGAGGTGGGGAGATTTATGGGCCATTGTGAGGTGCTCAAGACAGAACATGCAGTGGTGCTCCGAGAAGCAGCTGTAGGTGCAGTACCTGTTTAAAGGCACTGTACCATGGGCAGCACAGCAAGCACAGAGCACCAGCAAACAGTCCCTTGGCCAGCATCCACCTCGGCCAGGCCAGAACTCCTGTCCAGAAGCGGGTGGGGGTCCTTGGGACAGCCTCTATCCTCATGACGATCATGAAGCAAATGAGGGAAACTCTGGACCAACTCTTGCAAGAGCCTTTGCTCCCCATTTTTCTATTCTGTCACAATGGTCTCCAGCGCTCTATGAGGCCACAACTTGAAAAATGAAACAATGGACATTTGCTTCTGTGAAAATTGATAAAAGATTCGTATTAATCACAAAAGCACTGGGATTTGTATAAACCAGAATACTAAGCTCTGAAGTGAAGCATTGACACTAGATAAAGGAAATTATATGATTAAATAATTCTGTTTAAAATCACCTTGTTATGTTATATTATGTTGCATTGTGTTACATTACATTATATTATGCTATGTTTTTCAAATAAGTTGTATCGGCTACCAGCTTGCGAAATCGGACTTCCCAAAAAGCCCTTCCTGCCTTTGTCTAATCAATACTGACTATCCCAAAAACCAGACTCCCAGAACTTCCCTGGTGGTCACCTACAAGGACCGGATGGCAATCTGTGACTGATTATCACCCAAAGGCTTTGTGAATTTGTGAACAACGAGAACCCACAGTATAAGAAGAGGCTGCAAACCAAGGTTCGGTGGAGCGTGGAGTGGGCGGTGACCCCTCACGTTCCCCAGCGAGCTGCTTGCTCTTTCTATATCAAATAAAGCAATCTAAAATCTTGCTGAATATCAAGACTTTTGTCTCTCATTTATAACACTTCCATGCGATTCCACGGTGTCACAATGGTCTCCTGGCTTCCATGGGTTTACAATTGACACTTGGTTCCCCAAGATTCCACAGCGTCACTGTGCTCTCCTGTGATTCATGAAGCTGTGCTGTGTCAAAATGGACATTTGCTTCCTTCAAGGCTGGAGATGTCCCAGTGGCACTGGGTTTCCATCAGGCCACTCTTTGTCACAATGGAGCTTTGGTTCCATGAGATTCCACTGTGCTGCAATGCTCTCCAGGGTGCCATGAGGCTGTTCATTGTCACAGTGGAGCCTTGCTTGCACGAGCCTTGGCACAGTCCCAGGCCCTGCCATGTCACAATGGATACTTGCTTCCATGAGATTCCATTGTGCCACAGTGCTCTCCCAGATCTCACGAGGCCTTGTTCTGCCACTGTGGAGTTTTGTTTCTACTAGGCCTGGCAATATTTCCATGGCCCTTGTGTTCCATGTGGCCCCTCTCTATCAGAATTGACCCTTGGCTCCGTTACATCACAACGCTCCCTAGGTTTCCATGACCTGCCCTGTGTCTCAATGGACGCTTGATTCCACAAGAGCTGGCAGTGTCCCAATGGCACCTGTCTCCTATTCAGTCCCACTTTGTCAAAATAAAGCCTTGGTTCCATGAGATTCCACTATGTTACACTGTTCTCCTTATTTTCCTGAGCATCTGATGTGTTCACAATTGACCCTTGTTTCCTTGAGATTTGATTGCATCACAGTGGTCTCCTTGGTTTCATAAAGCCCACATTTGTCACAACAGTTCCAACAGTTGCAACAAAATGGTCTCCACCACTCTATCAGGCTGCACTGTGAAACTGTGGACACTTGGTTCCATGAGATTCCATTGGGTAACCATGTTCTTCTTTGCTGCATTAGGCCTGGCTCTGCCACAATGGATGCTTGCTTGCATGAGCCTTGGAAATGTCCCATTGGCACCTGGGTTCCATTAAGTCCTGCTTCCTTGAAAATCTACCAGTTCTTCCAGGACATTCCATTGCCTCACAATGGTCTCCATGGTTCCCTGATGCCCTGCTGTCTCACAATGCAGACTTGGTTTCTTGAGATTCCCTTGTGTCACAGTGGTCTCCTGTGTTCCATTCGGCCCAGTTGTGTCACAATGGACACTTGGTTCCATGAGCAGTGGCAGTGTCCCAGTGGCACCTGTGTTCCATGACACCCTGCTGTGTTACACCTGACAGTTTGTTCCATGAGAATCCATGGAGTCCCAAGGGTCACTTGGGTTCCATGAGGCCTCTCTATTTTGACAATTGACACTTGCCTCCATCAGATTCCATTGTCCCACAATGTTGTCCTGGGTTCCAAGAGGCCCCATTTTTTGTGACTTTATCTGTCACAACAGACCCTAAGTTCCATGAGGTTCATTGGTGTCACCATGGTCTCCTTGGTTCCAGGAGCCATCACAATGTCACAGCAGACCCTTGGTTCCATAAGGTTCCTGCAGCAGGACTTCCCTATGGCCCAGCAGAGCTCATCTGTTCTGTCCATCAGCTGGGCCATCACTCAGGGCATCTTCCCTCTCTCAGGAATTGCTGAGATAACCCAGGCCGGACATCTGTCCTGTCCTGAGTTCTCTCTGGTGCCAGGGAGGTGGAATTCCCAGCTGGCCATGAACATCTGGCCTTGAGAGCAGCCTGAAGGGATATAAGCCTTGAATTTCTGAGTGACACATACTTCATTTTACAAACTATAAAAGCTACATAACATTTTCACCAAGCAGAAATCTTCTGCATAGTCCCTGCAAACGGGTAGGGCTTCTCTCTCAAGTCTGGATGCATCTTTGTGATTCCTTTTCTGGAAGCTGAGTGAAAGGGCTCCATGTGTACTCCCTCATTAGTGTGGTGCTAAGTTCCATTGACTCCTGATCTCTGCTATTTCTTCACTAGCTGTAATATAGGAAACTTCATTGTGCACTGTGTTTGTATCTACCTGTATTTCTTTTATTTATCCTGTGCAGTAAGTAGTCCGTTTAAAGTCTCTTGTCTGTTAATCTTGAGTCCATTCAGTAAATAATTCATTTTATAATAGGCCTAATCAGCCATTCTAAAGAACATGAGAGCAAGCGTAATTTGGGGTGCAGTTCACCTGAAACAGAGTTACTACTAGAAACCTGAGCATAAAGCAGGACTTCCACTCCATTCAAAATGTATTTTATTTAAAAACAAAAAGAGTGAATATCTTTTTTACCATTTATTCTTTTCCAGTTTATGGATTTATATCAACAATCTCCAGCCATATTGATCCCCAGCACCTCCTAATGCAGTCTAAACAGATATGAAATCAAGACCCTTTATGGCTGACAATCAATCACACTTCGTCCTTGCCCCTACCCCACCATTTCCCCCATCCAACTCCCAGGACTCAGAGCAGCCTTGTGCAAATCTGAACTTTCTCCGCTCCAAGCTTTGAAGCAAAAATCAAATGGCTAAGAGCTTAGCTGAGAGATAGAAGCTGTACATATAATGATTAAAGGCATATAGAAAGTGATTCTATGGGGTCCTGCACTGCCACGTGAACCCTTAGTTCCATGGGGGCCCTGCAGTGTCACAAGGGTCTCCTTGGTTCAGGGGTGCCTGTGGCAGGACGTCCACCCACCCCTTCCACAGACAGTTGGTGCATAAAGAGATAACCCGGGCTGAGAGACTCAGCAACGGATCATCTCTGGTGCCAAAAGGGCTCAGGCCTCAGCTCAGAATCAACATCTTAGTCTGGAGAGCAAATGTGGGAAGAGAGAAAAGAAATATTCTTGACTGAGAGACACTGTTATACAAACTAAAAGACATATGAGTTATCACAGAAGCAGAAGCCACCACATGCACACCCTGAAGCTGTAAAGGGCTTCTTCTTGTAGTTTGCACACAGATTCCACGGTTACTTCCCTGGGATTGAGGGAAAGGATCTTGATGTGAGACTCCACCAACAGTTGGATGGTAAGATACAATGAATCCTAAGTTATATTATATCTTTGCTAGCTGTAATATTAAGAGGTACCTTTAACCTTGTGCTGTATATACCTGGTAGAAGTCTCTTTTTGTCCTTATTTCTGTGTAATATTAGTTTAAGTCTTATGTCTGTTAGTTTTCTGTCTATTAAATAAAGAATTTATTCTATAATAGACTGAATCAGCCTTTATTAAAGATATTGCAAATGAGAGTGAATTTTTGGGTGCTGACCACCTCAATAAAGACACTTCCTGCTGCCAGAGGCCTGGGCAAAGGGCAGGGACTTATCTAAACCCCCCACAATTGCCCCTCGTAACCGTGCCACACAATGCCACAATTGCCCCTTGGCCTGGCAAGCCACTGTAGTGTCAGAATGGACTCCTCGGTTCCTTGGGGCTGCAAAGTGTCACAGTGGCCCCTTTGTTCAATGAGATCTGTTGTGTCACAGTAGTGTCCATGATTCCATAAGGCTCTGCAATATCACAACAGACCATTGGTTCCATGAGACAGCACAGTGTCACAGTGGCCGCTTGGTCCCATTGAGCCCCACAGTGTCACTAGGGTCCCCTTGGTTTCACAGGGCTCTGAAGTGTCCCAATGGCCCTTTAGTTTAAAAATGCCTCAAACTTTTAAAATAGCCTCCATGCTTTCATGAGGTCCTGCTGTGTCACAATGGACCCTTGTTTCTGCAGTGTCAGAATGCCCCCTTGGTCCTTTGGAGCCTCACAGTGTCACTCTTGTGCCCTTGGTTCCACGAGTCCCTGCAGTGCCACAATGGTCTTTAGGTTAGATGAGCCCTCAAAGTGTCATCATGGTCTCCATGGTTCCATGAGGCCTCACTGCTTCAAGATGGCCTCCTTGGTTCCATGATGCCCAGTAGTGTAAATAATGATCTCCTTGGTTCCATGGTGTCAGAATGGACCCTTCATCCCATGGAGCCCCACACTGACCCTGTGGTCCCCTTGATTCCATGAGGCCCTGCTGTGCTAAAATGGCCCCTTGGTTAAGCAAGGCCCCGCAGTGTCATAATGGACCTTTGGTTCCATAAAGCCCCACTGTGACACAATTGGGCCCTTGGTTCCGTAGGGGTGGCGCTGTCACAACGGCCCCTTTGTTTCATGGAGCACCACAGTATCAGAATGGTCCCCATGCTCCCACAGGGCCCCCAGTGTAACAACGGACCCTTTGTTCCATGAGGCTCCACAGTGTCAAAATGGACTCCTTGGTTCTGTCAGGCCCTGCTGTGTCACAATGGCCCCTTGGTTCCATGAGACCTTTCTCTGTCACAATGACCTTTTGGTTGCAGGCGTTTCTGTGGTGTCACAATGGTCTCCATGGATCTGCACTATCACAATGGACCATCAGTGCCATCCGGCCCTGCTGTGTCCAAATGGATTTTGGTTTCATGCAGCCCCACAGGGTGAAAATGGCCCCTTGGTTCCATGGGATCCTGCTGTGTCACAATGGAGCCCATGTGCCATGAGGTTCCACAGTGTCACAGTTGACTCTTTGGGTCCCTGAGGCCACAATGTTACCAAATGTCTGATATATAAGAATAAGACTCTTTGAAACTAATCTGGTGTTAAAAAGGGTATAATTTATTCAGGCCTGAGGCCCAGCAAAGGATAACACCTAACCTTATGCGGACATGTGATTCTAAAAGCGTGTGGCTTATCTTCAGTCACTACATGTGCATTACAATTTACCCATTTCCATAGAAGTCATGCCTATTTCCCAGTTATAGTCCGTGATTTTTCTATCACTGCACACTTGAGCCAGATGTCTTCTTCATTTCTTCCAACTGTCCAATCTGGGAAAGCAGCCCCACAATGCCTTGTTTTTCTCCTGAAAGTTCATAGGCACATGAAGTTCACAAGAACATAGGGACAGTAAAATATGAATGAAATATTTTGGTGTCAAGGCCAAGGCTTTGTGTGTGCAGGCAGAGGCAGGCAGGAGGCAGAGCTGTCAGCAAAGGAAGGGGCCAGCGAGGTGGGGCAGCCGGGGGATGACGACAGCCTGCAGGGACAGAGGCGCAGGGCATGGACACCGTAGGACAGCCTGGGCTGCAGAGGCCACAGGGATGGGCAGCAGCTGAAAGGCCCTGACACAGCCAACTCCTGCAGCACTTGGGCCATGCAGGCTGGCCCTGGGCCTGAGGCCAGCAGGGGACAAGTGAGCCTTGCTGTGCTGGGGCCTCATTGCCTCCTTGTCCCTGCTCAGCAGCCTGGCAGGGGCCGCCCCATGGTGCTGCCCTTGGCATTGCACATGGCCAGAGCCCAGTGGCCCGGGAAGAGCCCTGAGCAATGAGGGAGGGACAGGATCTGCCTTGCCAGGGGCTGGGGCTCAGCCCTTGGCCCTTTGCATTCCTGAAACACATCCAGGTGTGCTCAGCATCAGAGACACCTTTCCCTTGTTTGTCCTCACCTGTCATCACTGCCTCCATTGTTCTGCTCTGACTGGAACCTGGGGACACTTTCTCAGTTGTGTCCCTCATTGGGACCCATTAAAACGTCAAGAAACTTTGGAGTTTGAATCTAACTTGGAGTTCTTCAGAAGTGTTTTGAACACTCTCTCAGGGACTGAGTCTGATGCAAACAAGCACAAAGCCCTGAGAGGGTCATTAAAGTCCTTGTGCTGTCTCTGTGCTGATGAGCTGGACTGGGCTCCTGGCACAGAGGTAGCTCCTGGCAACCAAGAAGAACTTCAAAAAGACATTTCTGCTGAGGAGCAGCTCCTCTCCCAGACCAGCAGGGCTGGGGCACTGCCTGCAGCCACCCTGGGCACAGCACAGAGGCACAGAGAGCTTCAATCAGTCAGGGCTGGGAAGATGCTCAGAAGTGACTGGGGCAGAATCACTCCCAGCCCTTGACACAGGAAGCCTCTGGCTGCAGGACAATGCAGCTGCAGCTCCTGCAGTGATCTCCTAAAGCTGCAACATCCCAATGCCTGAAGACTCTGTGAGTACAACTCTCTGAGTATTTCTGGTGTAGGGGAGGTGAAATTCTCATGAAGTTCTGACATGTTGATGGCTTCTGATAAATCATGGAATATTTCCAAAACAAGTATTTTGATAAAAATGAGGAAATTTCCTAGGACTCTGTATTCAGTTTCCTACTATTGGAGAATGGCAGGGAGAGGGGGTATAAATATTAATGGTATTCTAAATTTTGACAAATGCCTCAAACATTGTTATATTTAGTGATCAATAGGTTCACAGGAGATTCATGATATGCTCCCAGCCTCTCTGCTCATGCACAGCACCAGCATCCCCTTTGCTGGACCTATCAGGCTCAGTCTGACCTGTCCTTTCTCTAAGCTGCAAACAGAACCTGCCCCCAGCCAGTGTCCTGCAAACAGGCAGGGTTCTGTAGGGCCAAGGAGAGTGCACAGATTTGGGGTCTGTGAGTGCTGATGTTGGAGTCAATAAGTCAGGAGTCTCTCTGATTTCTTCAGAGAGAAATCAGAGTTCAGGGATTGAATTAAAGTCTTTGAATGGAATAAGTGAATAGTTGGAGTGAGTAAATAAGTAAATGGAATAAGTTTTAAGTGGTTTTAGTGAGTAAAAGGTCTTAGAGGCCGGAGAAGTAGTACATGTTCTAGTGAAGGTTGAAAAACATACTAGTGTTTCCTTCGAGGCTCCAAGAACCGGGCTTCAGACATAACAGAGTTAGAGTTAAGAATATTGCTTACATTTTTTAGTTAGAACAAGATAGGCCATGAACGTAGTCTATACATAGTCTGGTGTGCGAAGAAACTAGAATTCTAATAAGTTAAAAAGTAGTAGTCCGAGTTTATGTCTTAACTACTTGGAAAGTTTCTATGAAAGAAAATGCATCAAGGAGAGCTGGTGCTCTTTGCCATGGCTTTATGCCATGTGCATTTTGCCATTGCATTTTGCCACTGCAGTTTTGCCATTGCTTTATGCCATTGCTTTGCTTTACTTTGTTTTTGCTTTTGAGACTAATGTGCTTCTACAATAAATAACTTTACAGAAAGTATTAGCTGCCTTGCTTTTTACACAAAAGGAGAATAAGCCTGACAGTGTGGGTGCACAAGAGGCACCCAGAGGTTTTCCTAAACCTCACATGCTGGAAGGGAGAGATTAGGCACAGGGAAACACCTGCAGGAGAAAAATCCCCAGGACACAGAAAGTGTATCAGGCAATGAGAGAAAACAAACCCAGAAATGTTGTGGCAGGGAGAGTTCAGAGATCTCCATAGGATCCCCTGCAGTGCAGCCCCTCCCTCTGAACAAGCCCCCTCCCTCCTGTCCCCCAGCCAAGCCTCTGACCTCAGGGCCGGGGGTCCAAGGTGTGGAGCCCCTCCTGTGCAGGCAGAGCTGCAGCAGAGCCGTGGGGCAGCTCTGCAGCCCCGGGCCCAGTTCCCTCTGTGGAGCACAGGGCTGGGAGCAGCTGCCCGGCACTGGGGGCTCTGGGAGGGGGCACAGCTGGCTCAGGGTGATGCTGTCCCCAGTGCCCGGCTGTGGGCAATGCTGTCAGTGCAGCCAGGGAAGGAGCTGGATCTGCCTTACTCCAATGCCATCACTGGGACACTTGGAAGTGTCTCTGAGATTTCAGCCCAAGCTGGGAGCTTCAATCCAGGATGCAAAGCTGTCATAGAGCATCTTTGTGTTATCTGAAAACCCACGGGGAAAGGCAGAACTGTTCTGACAGTGAAAATTCTGTTAGGGTGGTGAAATGAGCAATGTGAGTCCTTTGATACAAAACTGGTGCTGGGCTGAGGTGGATACATTGCTCTCAGCAATATCTGCTGATCTTTAAGCAAAACAGGGCAGTGTGAACATCCTCCATTTGAGAAATATGAAAGCCCAGAGAAACTCTGAACAGAATGAAATGACAGATTATTTTCCCTCAGTCTCCACTGATCATCTTGCCTCAGGGAACTCATTCTGTTCTACCAGAGGGCAGCAAGAATGCTGAGGGTTTCTGATATCCAAGAATACCAGGAGAGACGTGGGGGGAGTTTAAAATACAAAACCTCAGAACTCTGAATCACCAAAGTGTATCTGTGTGTGTTCCAGGGGAGGGTGTATGGGATATGGCTTTGATTTTGGTACAGCTATCTCCTCTAACTCCTCAATAACATTTTCTCCATGAACAGGTCCCCATGTCCAGAGAAACCAAATGTCCAACAGCAGCTCCATCAGCCACTTCCTCCTGCTGCCATTGGCAGACACGCGGCCGCTGCAGCTCCTGCACTTCTGCCTCTTCCTGGCCATCTCCCTGGCTGCCCTCCTGGCCAACGGCCTCATCATCAGCGCCGTAGCCTGCGGCCACCACCTGCACACCCCCATGTTCTTCTTCCTGCTCAACCTGGCCCTCACTGACATGGGCTCCATCTGCACCACTGTCCCCAAAGCCATGCACAATTCCCTCTGGGACACCAGACACATCTCCTACTCAGGATGTGCTGCTCAGCTCTTTTTCTTTATGTTCTTCATCACAGCAGAGTATTATCTCCTGACCATCATGTGCTACGACCGCTACGTGTCCATCTGCAAACCCCTGCACTACGGGACCCTCCTGGGCAGCAGAGCTTGTGCCCACATGGCAGCAGCTGCCTGGGCCAGTGCCTTTCTCAATGCTCTGCTGCACACAGCCAATACATTTTCCCTGCCCCTGTGCCATGGCAATGCCCTGGGCCAGTTCTTCTGTGAAATCCCCCAGTTCCTCAAGCTCTCCTGCTCACACTCCTACCTCAGCGAACTTGGGCTTCTTGTGGTTAGTGCCTGTTTAGCCCTTGCCTGTTTTGTGTTCATTGTTTTCTCCTATGTGCAGATCTTCAGGGCTGTGCTGAGGATCCCCTCAGCACAAAGGCACAAAGCCTTTTCCACCTGCCTCCCTCACCTGGCTGTGCTCTGCCTGTTTTTAAGCACTGCTGTGTTTTCTCACATGAAGCCCCCCTCCATCTCCTCCCCATCCCTGGATCTGGCGCTGTCAGTTCTGTACTCAGTGGTGCCTCCAGCCCTGAACCCTCTCATCTACAGCCTGAGGAATCAGGAGCTCAAGGCTAAATTGTGGACACTGATGACTGGATATTTTGAGAAACAGTAAACTGCTGCCCAGTTTCTGCAAATCACTTCCAATAAAAGTCGTCTTTGATAGTACTTGTTTGGTTTGGTCGTTGAATTGCTTATTTCCTATTTTTTTTTTAGTATTTTAACATATTCCACATAGAAATGCCATTCTTTGTGCATAGTTTCATTTTGTTTCTCCCCATGATTTCTGTGGCCACAGACTGTGTCAATGAGGGGCTGCAATCCAAGTGAATTTAAAGGAACCTAAGGACCTCACACCCAGCAAAGTTGTCTGCAGAGATGCCCCTTTTGTTCGCTTCTCTGAAGCTGCAGCAGCAATGTCTGTGTGCAGAGCTGGGGCAGATCAGTGCTGGCACAGCAGCTGTGCCCAGCAGCAGCAGCACTTGGTGTTGCCAGTGCTGCTCCCGTGCCACTGCCCCGCTGCCCTCCTGGCCCTCGTGTTGCTGCAGGGCCTGAGTGCTCTCGGGGCCCGGCACAGCCCTGGGGGTGGCAGTGCCGGGGCTGCAGCAGGGACAGGCCATGGGCACTGCTGGGGCAGCGCTGACGCCTCAGGCCATGGCCTGGGGGCTCCAGGCTCCTTGGCCAGGCTCTCTCCACAACACTTGGCCAGACTAATGCTGAGCACAGAAAAGCCCCGGGAACAGCCCCAGGCTGGCCGTGGGCAGGCTGGGGGCAAACAGCATGGCTGGTGCTCTGCAAGGTCCCTGCAATGGGGACACCCTGGCAAGGAGCAGCAGAGCAGGGGCTGATCCATCCCCACTGCACTGGACACCCCAGGGCAGCGTCCCAGAGCGTCCTCATGCACCTGCCAACAACATCCCCCCTCTGCAGCCCTGGCCTCTCCCCCAGCTCACACAGGAGCCGCATCCTTGCAGGCACACACACGGCAGCACTGGCTCAGGAGCCCCTGTTTGCATTGCACACAGCAGGCTCAGCACCCCCATGGTGCTGCTCTGGGGACATGGAGCTGAGTGAGCACAAATGCCATCAGCCCCTGGGGCCAGCAAGGGCTGGGGGACAGCAGGGAAACCACTCAGATTTGTTGTGGCCTCTGAAGTCAGCCAGAAAGTTTGTACCCATGAGCTGTGAGTTTCCTGTCCCACTGCAGATGTTGCACAGAGCCAGGGCTGCCTGGCAGCCACCCCCAAACTCTCCTGAGCATTTCCTTGGCTTCACCTTTGCTTTCTTTGCTCTTTCCTTCACCAGATTTCTCCCTCTTGCCCATCCCTGTACCGTCCCCAGCACACAGCCCATCCCTGTTTGCCCTTTCCTCTCTGAATCCACTCCCCATTTCAGTTCCTGAGTTGGCACCATGGGAACATCCCTTGGGGAGCAGGATCATCCTCCAAGTGCTTTAGGAATTGTCTGCAAGGTCCTGCAGTGCCTCGTGCTGCTCCCTTGCCAGAGGCACCACAGGCCAGGGGGTCACATCTGGGCTGCTGTGTCTGGGTGTGGGGCTCCCTGTTGTGGGCAATGAGGAGGGGCTGGAGAGGCTCTGCAGGACGGACAGGATGGGCTTTGGGGCCTGTGAGGAGAAGCTGAGGGACCTGGGCTGCTGGACCTTGTGAAGAGGAGGCCCAGGGCTCATCCTGCAACTGCTCCAGGTGTGGTTTCAGAGAATCACAGAATTAGAAAAGCTGGAAAAGTCCTTGGAGATCATCATGTCACACCTGTGCCCTGACACTACCATGACTCCCTGAACCTCTTCTTCTCCAGGATAAACAACCTCAACTCCCTCAGCCACTCCTCACAGGACTTTTTTTCCAGACCTCTCACCAGCCTTGTTGCCCTTCTCTGGACATAATCCAGACCCTCCATGTCCTTCCTAAATTGGGGGCCCAGAACTGGACACAGCACTCGAGGTGCTGCCCAACCAGTGCTGAGCACAGGGGAAGAATCACTGCCCTGCTCCTGCTGGCCACACCATTCCTGTTCCAGGCCAGGAGCCATTGGCCTTCTTGGCCACCTGGGCACACTGCTGGCTCATGTCCAGCCTGCTGTCCATCAGTGCCCCCAGGTCCCTTTCTGCCTGGCTGCTGTCCAGTCACTCTGTCCCCAGCCTGGAGCACTGGGTTATTGTGGCCAAAATGCAGGACATGACACTTGGTCTTGTTGAACCTCACCTTGTTGGATTTGGGCCCTGGATCCAGCCTGTCCAGGTCCCTCTGCAGAGCCCTCCTACCCTCCAGCACATCCACACTCACACCCAGCTTGGTGCCATCTGCACATTTGCTGATGCTGCACTCAATGCCCTCATCCAGATCATCAATGCAGATATTGAAATCCACGCTGGCTGGCTCTGATCCCTCAGCCATCCTGTAGGTGCCCTGTGATGGCACTCAAGGTGATCTGTTCCATCACCTCACCAGGCACCCAGGTCAGGCTGACAGGCCTGCAGTTCCCCACATCCTCCTTCCAGCCCTTCTTGGGCATGGGCTCACATTGGCACCTCCAGTCCTCTGGCACCTCCCTGCTGAGCCAGCACTGATGAGAAATGATGGAGAGCAGCTTGGGGAGCTCATCCAGCAGCTCCCTCATCCCCCTAGGATGGATCTCATCTGGTGCCAGAGACACCTGTGAGCATCTGAGTGGCTCAGCAGGTCCCCAGCTGCTTCCTCCTGGATTACAGAGGGTCTGTTCTGCTCCCTGTCCCCATCTCCCAGCTCAGGAGAACACTTGTCCTCAGGACAGCCTGTCTAATATTTGGAAACTCTGGCAATGAATGGGTTAAGCAGCTCAGTCTTTTTCTCATCTTCAGTTTCTCTATTCCCCACAGCATCCAATAAAGAGCTGAGGTTCTCCTTGTCCGACGGTTTGCTAATAACATATTTATAGAAATAGTTTCTATCCAGTTTGCTAATAACTTATTTATAGAGATATTTTCTATTATTTTTCACAGAAGTGGCCAGGCTAAGTCCTAATTGAGTTAGGACTCTCATTTTTCTTTCTGCATGATCTAACAACATCCTTAAACACTTCCTGAGTTGCCTGCACCTCTGTCCAAAGGTGATGCACCCTCTTTTCTCCCTGAGTGCCTGGAAAAAGCTCCATACCCAGCTAGGAGAGTCATTTTCCTCACTAGCTCACTTCTGGCACACTGGGACATGCTCCTCCTTCTCATTCATGATTTCTTTCTTGAATTGTCTCCATCCTTCTTGTAATGCTTTGTTTTTAAGGACTGTTTCCCTTAAAAAAGTCAGTTATCCCCAAATCCGTATCCTGAGTAGGCTGAATTCTGCTCTCTGTAAGGGCAGTGTAGAAATTTTGTTGATGCCTCTCCTTCTTTCACAGAATATTTAAAAACTCAATAATTTCATGGTCACTGTACCCCAAACAGCCTCTGAGCACCACATCTCCCACCAACCCTTCTCTGTTTGTGAACAGCAGGAGACAGAGCTTTCCTGGGCAGTGCGAGTGTTACCAAAAATTAAGTAAAATAAAATACTCCCAAACACCAATATAGCATTGAAAAGCAGCATTCTTTATGTGGCTGGATACACAGGGGGACAGCTCCTCCCAAAGCCGTGCATGCTGAGTACAGGAAATTTCTGTTTCTATCCTGTACTTTGCAAACTTATTCATTGGCTGTCCTGGACTAAACACACATATGATAATAATTTCCCCAAAATCATGAACATATTTCCCCTCCTCTTTACCCGTGGGTTCTTCTGTTCTGGGCGTCTCTCTGGTGGTCCCTGGTGGTCGTGGACCCCAATTTTCCCGTTCAGCCTGGCTGAGCTGGAAGGACACTGAGGCTGGGGAACTTCCAGTTCTCTTTCTCACAGAATGAGCATTGTGAAGTTTCCAGAGGCCAGTGGTTTTGGAGAACAGGAATTGTGTTAGCTCAGCTGGGGTAGGCAGTTTATCATCTGGTAACATGAGGTCACAGAGTGGGCTGTGACATCACAGAGTGGGGAATGTGAGGCCATTGAGCATCACAGGCTGTCTCTGTGACATCACAGAGCTGACTGTGACATCACAGGACAGAGGTGTGACGTCACAGAGCAGGCTGTGACATCACAGGAGGGGTTGTGTGACATCACAGCAGGGCTGTGTGACGTCACTGGGTTGGTCACTCTGCCCCAGCCCCCCCTCACAGTTTCCCCAGACAAGTCCAATGCTGTTCATGCCCAGCAGGGTCCCCTGTCCCCCGGGATCCCCCTGGTCCACCTGGAGCCACAGCCTCCCCCAAGGATGTTCCACAAATCAACCCCAGAGCCTGACACGGGGACAAGGGGCCAGGGCTGTGTGACCAGGACATCAAGGCCGTGGATTATCCAGGTCACTGGGGCCTGGTTTGGGTTGCCCAGGGCAGGAAAGATGTCTGGCAGCTGGAGCAGGGTGAGGGAAGGGCCTCCAAGGTGGGGCTGGAGCCCTTTGGCTGTGAGGAGAGGCTGAGGGAGCTGGGCTTGTCCAGCCTGGAGCAGGGAAGGCTGAGGGGCTCCTCATGCCAGCCTGGGCATGAGGAAATAAAATGAGTCAGGCTGGTTTCAGAATTTCCACAACACAAAACACAGCATGAACTCCCTTGCTCCATACACCTTGAATGTTTTGCAAGTAGAACATTTTTTTCAGGCTTTTTTAACCCCACTCCAGGCAGAGCATCCTGATACAACACCTTGATTGTGTTTATATCTATCACAGCATCATCTGTGCATACAATCAACTTTGTAGAGAAATCCCCTATGGATGGTGGACCTCTCAGATGCTTCTGGGATGTCTCTCATTGTTGAGGGAAAAGTTTCAATGTTTATTAAATTTTATTATGTTTACATTTTTATGTTACCAGTGAAGAGAAACCTTTCCCTGCCTCTCAAGTCCTACCAGTTCCTGACCCCCAAAGCACAGAAACCAGATGAGGCAGTGAGGATCAGGGGCAGGGCACAGGCAGGGATTTGGGGTGGTTGTGAGCCCAGGGCAGGAGCCAGCCCTTGGCCTTGGTGAACCTCATCCAATTGTCCTGGGCCCATGGCTCCAGCCTGTCCAGATCCCTCTGCAGAGCTTCCTGCCCTGCAGCACAGCCACACTCCCACCCAGCTTGGCCTCACCTGGACACTGACTCAGGGTGCCCTCCATGGCCTCGTCCACATCAGCAAGAAAGAGATTTCACTGCCCTGGCCCCAATCCTGAGCCCTGGGGACACCTCTGGATGTGGCTCCATTGCCCAGAACACCTTGGACTGGAATTCTGTTTTTTATGGAGCTGTGCCTGCCTTTGGTTTTGTTTGCTGACAATAAATGAACATCCCTCTGTGTCTGGGGCAGCTCCTTCTCCAAGGAAAGCAGGTGGGAGTTGGTGCCAAGGAGCTGAAAGCTGCAGGCACAGCCTGGAGGGGAGGGAGCTCAGATTTGCACAAGACTGCTCTGAGTGCCAGGGCTTGGATGGGGGAAATGGTGGGGTGGGGGTAGGGACAGAGTCTTATTGATTGTCAGCCACAAAGGGTCTTGATTTTCATATCTGTTCAGACTGCATTAGGAGGTGCTTGGGATCAATGTCAACTGGAGACTGCTGATAACAGTGTATAAACAGGAAAAGAATAAATGGGCAGATTCGTGCTTTTCTCCTTTTATTTTAAAGTAAATATGTTGCAAATGGAGTGAAAGCTTAGACAAGTCCAGCCTTATGCTCAGGTTTCTGGCAGTAGCTCTTTTTCAGGCGACCTGCACCCCAAATTGGTCTTGCTCTCAAGTTCTTAAGAATGGCAAATTAGGTCTATTATAAAATGAATTATTTACTGAACGGGCTCAAGATTAGCAGACAAGAGACTTTAAATGGACTACTTACTGCACAGGATAAACAAAAGAAGTACAGGTAGATACAAACACCGTGCACAGTAAAGTTTCCTATATTACAGCTAGTGAAGAAATAGCAGAGATCAGGAGTCAATGGAACTTAGCACCAAACTGATGAGGGAGTACACATGGAGCCCTTTCACTCAGCTTCCAGAAAAGGAATCACAAAGATGCATCCAGACCTGGGGGAGAAGCCCTACCCATTTGCAGGGACTATGCAGAAGATTTCTGCTTGGTGAAAATGTTGTGTAGCTTTTATAGTTTGTAAAGTGAAGTGTGTGTCACTCAGAAATTCAAGGCTCATCTCCCTTCAGGCTGCTCTCAAGGCCAGATGTTCATGGCCAGCTGGGAATTCCACCTCCCTGGCACCAGAGAGAACTCAGGACAGGACAGATGTCCAGCCTGGGTTATCTCAGCAATTCCTGAGAGGGGGAAGATGCCCTGAGTGATGGCCCAGCTGATGGACAGAACAGATGAGCTCTGTTGGGCCATAGGGGAAGTCCTGCTGCAGGAACCTCATGGAACCAAGGCTCTGTTGTGACATTGTGATGGCTCCTGGAACCAAGGAGACCATGGTGACACCAATGAACCTCATGGAACCAAGGGTCCCTTGTGACACTTTGGAACTGCAGAGACCATTGCTGAGGACAGAACCTCATGGAACCAAAAGTCCATTGTGACAAACCAAGGCCTCATGGAACCAAAAAGAGCATTGTGACACTGTGGGGACCCATGGACCCAAATCTCCACTGTGACAGTGCAGAACCTCATGGAAACAAGGGGCCTTTGTAACACTGCAAGGCCTCAGGGAACCAAGGAGTCCAAAGATCTCAAACATTCCTTGCAGGGTTCTGCCTTGGATGAAGGGGAACATCCTGGGTGGCACCTTAAGCTTGGCACACACCTGAGGAGTGTGACTGTTTTCAATGGGGAAAGCTTGGAGTTTTAGATGGATTAAAAAATAGAAAAAGGAAAAACTCTTGTTTGCCTGATTGCAGCCAAATTCTCCAAGCAAAGCAGGTCCCAGGTGAATAAGGACAGACAGGATTGGGTTGGGGAGTGTGGAGCAAGGTTGTCCACACTGGGTCAGATCTCAGGGCACACCTTCTGTCAGCAGGCCAGACCTCCTGAGGAAACCCTGGAGCAATATCAACCACAAAATACTTCCATAAAGGGAATAAAAATAAAACACACTCTTTAAAATACGAATGTGTATTTCTAAGAATCTCTTTGAATAAATTTTCCATAATTGCAGTAGAATGAACTTCACCAGACCAGAGGGAAATCAAGGCAGAGCCATGGGTTGTCAGGACGAGCTTGATTCCAATCAGCCCCTTGGTGCATTTGGTGCTGAGCCCTTGAACCTCAGGGCCTGAGAGGAGATTGCACAAAACTTTCCAGGAGTCCAAGGCAGAAGAAAAACCCAAAGTGTCTCAAAGCATTAATGGGTCTCATTGAGGTCCATCCCCAACACAGGCTCCTCATGGACTCCTTGGAGGAAAGAACTGGATGCCAGGATCGCCCAAAACCCTCTCAGAGAGTCAGAGAAGAAAGGAATATCCAAACTACCTTTAAAACCTTGAGTATCTCAATGTACTAATGAGACCAACTGAATGTCAATATAAAGCTCTCAAGGGACTAATTAAAGTAGATAATTGGGGCCATGATTGCATAAACTACTAGAAAAGTTGCTGTCAAAAGGGAACCTCCTAGTACCTTAAAAAAACTAAAGTATCTTGAAGCATTGATCAGCCCCAATGAGTGTTGTTACCGACAAAGACTCTCAAGGGACTAATTAAAGCAGATAATTGGAGGCCATGATTGCACAAAGCTCTCAGAGACTCCAAGGCAAAAGCAAAACCCAAAGTCCTCTGAAAAACCTGCAGTCCCTGGGAGCATGAAGGAGCCCCCAGGGCCATTCCTGACCAAGGCTCCCCAGGGACTCGTCCCAGCACATCCCTGAGGCCACTGGGATGTGGGGGGATGCTGAGGGCAGGACAAGGGGTGACAGTGGCCAGCCTTGCTGGGGCTGTGCCAGGAGGCCCCAGTGGCTCAGGACAAGGTGTCTCCTCGCAGCCCTTGGTGGCACAGACCCTGCTGTGCCCCAGGACACCGAGACTTGGCTTCACTTTGTCTTCACTTGTCATCACTGCCTCCAATTTCCTGCTCTAACTGGAACCTGGGGACACTTTCTCAGTCGTGTCCCTCAATGGGACCCATTAAAACTTCAGGAAATTTTGGAGTTTGATTGTGACTTGGAGTTCTTGAGAGGTTTCTTCATCTCCCTCTCAGGGACTGATGTTCAGGGCCTGAGCACAAACCTCAAGAGGGTCATTAAAGTCCTTGTGCTGTGTCTGTGCTGATGAGCTGGGCTTGGCTCCTGGCTCAGAAGGCGATGCTGGCAACCAAGAAGAGCTTCAAAAACACATTTCCCTTGATGAGCAGCTCTTCTCCCAGACCAGCAGGGCTGGGGCACTGCCTGCAGCCACCCTGGGCACAGCACAGAGGCACAGAGAGCTTCAATCAGTCAGGGCTGGGAAGATGCTCAGAAGTGCCTGGGGCAGAATCACTCCCAGCCCTTGGCACAGGAAGCCTCTGGCTGCAGGACAATGCAGCTGCAGCTCCTGCAGTGATCTCCTAAAGCTGGAACATCCCAATGCCTGCAGACTGTGTGAGTACATTCTCTGATGATCTCTTGTGTAGAGCAGCCAGGGGTGCCCAGGGCTGTGGTGCAGAGCAGGGTCCTGCAGCCCAGGGCGCTGTGCTAGGGCAGGGACTCTGCTGCCTGCCAGGGACAGCTCTCAGCCAGCCCTGGGAGCTGCTCCCAGCACTGGGGGACAATGTTTGGGTGGAAGGAGACAGCTGGTGAGGCTTGGAAGAGTTTTCCTTGTGTGGTGAGGATGCTGCATTGTTCATGACTGCTGCTCCCAGCATAACATTTAACTCCAGAATATTTCTAGCTAGATTACACAGGGAGCACAGAGAGGCAGGGGCTGCATAAAAAGGAAAATCCTGATTTTATAATCTACTGCTCTGCGTCGCTTAGATGGGGAAATTGCATATCGATATTAATCTCTCAGTTCAGGTTGAGAAAAATAATTTTTTTAATCTCGGATCTTAATAAAGGAGGCAGTGAAAGCAATCAGCACAGCGTTCCTCACAGGCAGCATCAGTGTAATTTTACCAGCCTCCTCAGGGTTGCTGTGATTTTGCCATCATAGCCTGCAGAATCAGAGCTGGTCCTGGGCAGTGCCCTGTGCTGGGAGGGGTTTGCACGGCAGAGCTGAGCCCCCAGGGCTGGGCTGGGCTCTGGCAGCACTGGCAAAGCCCAGCCCTGGGCACAGAGAAGCAGCTGCTGGCAGGGACAGCTCCAGCCACAGAGCCCTGGGCAGGAAGTGGGGGGAAAGTGACACCAAGCTGGGCTGGAATCTTTTAAATCCTCTCCAAACTGAACTATTCCATGATTACTTTTCTTACAGATCCCCACGCCAAGACACAGCAAATGTCCAACAGCAGCTCCATCAGCCACTTCCTCCTGCTGCCATTGGCAGACACGCGGCAGCTGCAGCTCCTGCACTTCTGCCTCTTCCTGGCCATCTCCCTGGCTGCCCTCCTGGCCAACGGCCTCATCATCAGCGCCGTAGCCTGCGGCCACCACCTGCACACCCCCATGTTCTTCTTCCTGCTCAACCTGGCCCTCACTGACCTGGGCTCCATCTGCACCACTGTCCCCAAAGCCATGCACAATTCCCTCTGGGACACCAGAAACATCTCCTACTCAGGATGTGCTACACAGGTTTTCTTCCTGCTGTTCTTCATGTCAGCAGAGTATTTCCTCCTGACCATCATGTGCTACGACCGCTACGTGTCCATCTGCAAACCCCTGCACTACGGGACCCTCCTGGGCAGCAGAGCTTGTGCCCACATGGCAGCAGCTGCCTGGGCCAGTGCCTTTCTCTATTCACTGCTGCACACAGCCAATACATTTTCCCTGCCCGTGTGCCATGGCATTGCCCTGGGCCAGTTCTTCTGTGAAATCCCACACATCCTCAAGCTCTCCTGCTCCAAATCCTATCTCAGGGAAATCGAGATCATTGCTGTTAGTGTCTGTTTAGGTTTTGGCTGTTTTGTGTTCATTGTTTTCTCCTATGTGCAGATCTTCAGGGCTGTGCTGAGGATCCCCTCTGAGCAGGGACGGCACAAAGCCTTTTCCACCTGCCTCCCTCACCTGGCCCTGGTGTCTCTGTTTCTCTGCACTGCCTCATTTGCCAACCTGAAGCCTCCCTCCATCTCCTCCCCATCCCTGGATCTGGCACTGTCAGTTCTGTATTCGGTGATGCCTCCAACCCTGAACCCTCTCATCTACAGCCTGAGGAACCAGGAGCTCAAGGCTGCAGTGTGGAGACTGATGACTGGAAGATTTCAGAAACGTTAAATTACAGGCAAATTTCCGGAAATCTCTTGTAATAAAAATAATTTTTGATTTTTCTTTTTGGTTTGGTTGTGGCTTTTTCTTTTTTTCTGTGTTTTAGTTTTTAAATATTGTTCACAACGATGTGCTCTTGTCCAAATGTGCTCTTTCTCATTTTGGTTCTCTCCACCTCTGCTGTGGTCCTAGACTGTTTTAATGGGGATTTGTGTTCTCAGGGCCTTTAATGAACAAAACATCTCCCAGCAAACTTTTCCTTGGAGATGACCCTTTTCTTTTTCCCCTTCTCTGGAGCTGCAGCAGCAATGTCAGTGCGCAGAGCTGGTAGCAGGTCAGTGCTGGCACAGCAGCTCTGCTCCTGAAGGCCACACCATTCCTGATCCAGGTCAGGAGCCATTGGCCTTCTTGGCCACCTGGGCACACTGCTGGCTCATGTCCAGCCTGCTGTCCATCAGTGTCCCCAGGTCCCTTTCTGCCTGGCTGCTATCCAGCCACTTTGTCCCCAGCCTGGAGCACTGTAGGGGTGGTTGTGGCCAAAATGCAGGATCCAGCACTTAGTTTATTAAACCTCACCTTGTTGGATTTGGGGCATGGATCCAGTCTGTCCAGGTCCCTCTGCAGAGCCCTCCTATTCTCCAGCACATCCACACTCACACCCAGCTTGGTGCCATCTGCACATTTGCTGATGCTGCACTCAATGCCCTCATCCAGATCATCAATGCAGATATTGAAATCCACGCTGGCTGGCTCTGATCCCTCAGCCATCCTGTAGGTGCCCTGTGATGGCACTCAAGGTGATCTGTTCCATCACCTCACCAGGCACCCAGGTCAGGCTGACAGGCCTGCACTTCCCCACATCCTCCTTCCAGCCCTTCTTGGGGATGGGCTCACATTGGCACCTCCAGTCCTCTGGCACCTCCCTGCTGAGCCAGCACTGATGAGAAATGATGGAGAGCAGCTTGGGGAGCTCATCCAGCAGCTCCCTCATCCCCCTAGGATGGATCCCATTCGGTGCCAGAGACACCTGTGAGCATCTGAGTGGCTCAGCAGGTCCCCAGCTGCTTCCTCCTGGATTACAGGGGTCTGTTTTGCTCCCTGTCCCCATCTCCCAGCTCAGGAGAACACTTGTCCTGGGGACAACTTGTCCTATTGATGAAAACTGAGGCAAAGTATGGGTTAAGTGTCTCAGCCTTTTCCTCATCTTTGGTAACCATATCCCCCCTAATAAACAATAGAGGTTCTCCTTTTCCCTTCTTCTGCCATTAATCTAGTTCTAAAATCATTTTTGTTATCCTTCACAGAAGCAGACAGGTTAAATCCTAATAGAGCTTTCACCTCTCTAGTTTTCTTTCTGCATGACTTAGTGACATCCTGAAATACTTCTTGAGTTGCCTGTCCCCCTCTGTCCAAAGGTGATTCACCTGCTTTTAACCCTGAGTTCCTGGAAAAGCTCCATGCCTTACTAGGGCAGTCATTTTTCTTTCTATCTGACTTTTTGGCACAGAGGGACAGGCAGCTCCTACAAGACTTCTTTCTTGAATTGTCTCCATCCTTCCTGGGAAACCTTTCTTTTTAAAGGCTGTTTACCTTAAAAAAATTCAGTAACTGATTTTGTACTCTCCAAAACTGCATCCTGAATAGGCCAAATTCTATTCTCTCAAAGTCCAATGTAGAAGTTTTGTAGATGCTCCTCCTTCTTCCAGAGAATATTTTTAATCTCCTTAATTTCATGGTCACTGTAGCCCAAACAGCCTCTCAACAACACATCTCCCACCAGCCCTTCTCTCTTTGTGAACAGCAGGACACAGAGCTTTCCTGTGGATTGGGAAGAGAAGGAAACTTCCCCAAAGTGCAGCCTGGAAGGTTCAGCCTGGAGGTGAGGAAACAGAAAAGTCCCTCCCAGGGCAGAATGTTGGTGCCCGAGGTGTCCCAGCGTGAGGCTGGGCCATGCCATGGCTCTGTGTGCCAGGAGCCGGCAGCGCTGGGTGCAGGGAGCCCAGGGAGGGCACAGCAATGCTGGGCTGAGAAATGCTGGGGGGGACAGCGAGATGGGCGTGTGCAGCCGGCCAGGGCACAGGAGCAGCACGCACAGGGGGCACAGCCTGCAGGAGAGATGGCCAAGGGCTGGGCAGGGCTGGCAGGGCCAGAGGCACCCAGGCCTTTGTGCCCTGGGCTCGGGCAGGGCCTCTGCAGCCCCACAGAAGGAACTTTCCTGGCAGGGGCTGCACTTTGCTTCTGCCTCGGCCCTCCCTCAGGAGGCTGGCAGGGCTTGCAGCTTGATGACATTTGTCCTTGCTGCCCCTGCCATCCCACTGCCCCAGCAACAGCCCCGAGCCACCCGTGAGGGACAGGCCCTGCTGGGCCAGGCCTGGGCTCAGGCCTTGGCCTTTCTGCTTCCTCCAGCCAGCCCAGGCCTTGCTCAGCATTGCAGTTCCCTGCTCACAGCCTCGGGCTCCTGCAATCCTGGCCTCAAGGATCTGCTCTCACCAGTCCCTGGGGAGCCTTTGGCACTCCCTGCCCTCAGTGGGGCCACTGATGCTCCAAGGGACTTGGAGTTTTGCTTCTGCCTCCTTGAGCAGCTTCTTCAACCTTCTCTCAGTGCCTGAGGGTCCTGGACTCAGCCCCAAATCCACTGTGAGGCTGATTAAAATACAGAAAGCCTCCAGGAGCTCTTTGTCTTACTTCAGGGCTTGTGCAGCTGATTGGGGTCAGTTTAGAGTTCTTTTAAGGAGGAATATTTCGAAGTGCGCCTCATCACTTTTTTTCTTTAATCAAGTGAGTATTTTCTTTTAAATTACAGTTCAGAGAAGAGCTGATAGAAGCATTTCCCAAGTGATCTTGATGCTGAATGTTTCCTTAGGAGGTCTGGTCACACAGAAGAATGAGCCCCTTGCAGGCTGAGCCTGTTTGGACAACCTGCTTCTCACCCCCAGCCTCACCATGTCTGACATTGCCCACCTGGGACTGACATCCCTGTGCCCTGCACCAGAACCTTGTCCCCTGAGTTCTGCAGCTGGGTGTCCCAGCCCATTGCACCATGTCCCACCTGCTCTCCTCAAGGCTCTGCCTGCACACAGGCCCAGGAGAAATTTTCCTGTTTGTGAGGAAAGAATGGAAAAGCCTGAGCAGGTTTCCTGAACAACAAACCCCACTGAGGAACCACATGCTCAGTCCAGGCTGCCTGGAATGATGTCACCTTTCAGCAAGGGCCAGTGTGACCAGCAATGATCTCTATAAGCAGAATTATCTGGGCCTTCAGCTGAATTCTCTGTCCCTGTCCTTTCCCTGGATCTCTGTCTTAGATGGAAGCTGCTGGTACCATTCTCACCTTGAACACCTCCTTTGAATGCAGACAGATGTTCCCAGGTGTGTTAAGCAGATGTTGATCAATGTTTATGCGAAGCTTTTGTATCCTCATGGAACCAAGGAGACCCTTGTGACACAGCAGGGGTTCATGGAACCAAGGAGACAATTGTGACAGTTCAGAGCCTCACAGAAACAAGGCTCCATTGTGACACTGAGGGGAATCATGAAACCCAGCAGACCATGATGACACTTCAATATCACATGGAACCAATGGTCCATTCTGACAATGTAGATCCAAGGAGACCATGGTGACACTGTGGGACCTCATGGATCCATTGGGCCACTGTGACACTGAAGAGCTCCATGGAAGCCAGGGTCCAGTGTGACATTGCAGCCCCTCATTGGAACAAAGGAACCATTGTTGACAGCACAGGAACTCATGGAACCAAGGGGCCCTGGTGACACAGCAGGGCCACATGGAATCAAGGAGACTGTGGGAATCCTTAAAATCAGAGGGTTTTGGGAAAGCTGAAAAAAGCAGGCCTCAGAGACAACCAACTGTAATTAGAGCTAAGTGGAAAGCATAAGGCATATCATCAGAAAAATTATATGAAATGTAGAAAGCAAGGACAAATAGAACAATGGTTTGTGCATTAACACGTGGCAAGAATAACTCCCTAAGCTGCAGAAAAGTATATCTAGCAAGATATTAGGAAGGTCTAAGTTTAATAATGGAGCTCTGTGCATTGTATTTTAAGGCTTACAAGTAGGTATTGTATTTGAAATAAACAAGCATTGTTTTAACCAAAGGTATATGTGTACTTATAGTGGTTAGATAGAACTATTGTCAATATGTTTTTGCTTTTCTGATTGGTCAAAAACCTTTCAAACTGCTTTGTAACATCACATTCTCTGGCTGTTGCTGAGGACATGAGCTGTTGGTATCTTCCATCTGTCCCTACCTTGTAATGAGACTGATGCTTGGGAGGAAAAAATAATAATAAAGCAGCTCGAGACACATTCCACAGCAGTCCCATCCCATTTGTGCTTCTATGTGTAAAACCCCTGGCCTGCATTAGAGACCAGTGACATTTAGGAACCTTCTGGAACCAAGGGTCCACTATGACATTGCAGAAACAAGGAGATCATTGTTGGTACTATGGAAGCTCATGGAACCAAGCAGCCATTGTGACACTCCAGGACCTCGTTGAACCTGGGAGACCATTGTGACACTCCAGAACCTCATGGCACTGAGGGTTTATTGTGACACAGCAGGGTCCTATGGAATCAATTGTCCATTGTGACAGATCCCAGGAGACCATGGTGACACCACAGAAGCTCATGGAACCAAGGATCCAGTGTGACACAGCAAGGCCTTGTGGAACCAAGGAGACCATTGTGACAGTACAGAACCTCATGGGACCAAGATTCCATTGTTATACAGTGACACTTTGTGGAACCAAGGAACCACTGTGACACAGCAGGGCCACATGGGACCAATGGTCCACAGTGATACTGTGGATCCAGGGAGACCATGGTGATACCACAGAACCTCATGGAACCAAGGGACCAGTGTGACACTGTGGGGCCTCACTGGAACAAAGGACATGGTTGATGGGACAGAAGCTCATGGAAACGTTGGGACACTGTGACACTGCAGAGCCTCATGGAACCAAGGAGACCACTGTGACACTGAGGAACCTCATGGAACCAAGCAGCCATTTCACATGGCAGAACCAAGGAGACCATTGATGACAGAACAAAACCTCATGGAACTGAGGGGCCATTGTAATACAGCAAGTCCTCGTGGAACCAAGGGGCCATGGTGACACTGTGGGGCCTCATGGAACCAAATATTCATTGTGACACTGCAGGGCTGCTTTAACCAATTGTCCATTGTGATACTGCAGATCCAAGAGACCGTGCTGACACTATGGCAGTTCATGGAACCAAGGGGCTGTTGTGACACACCAAGGCCTTGTGGAACCACGGAGAGCATTGTGGCAGTGCAGAACCAAGGAGGCCATTTTGACAGTATGGACCCTCATTGAACCAAGGGTCCATTGTTATACAGCAGGGCCTAATGGAACCAAGGGGCCATTGGGAAACTGTGCAAGGGCATAATGGAGTCAAGGACTCCACTGATACTGAAACCCACAAGATAGAAACTTCTGAACACAGTTTTGAGTATTTGAAAGCAGGTATTCTTACAGCATGGTGGTCACTCAGGGGATCCTTCATCCATTTGAGTGCACTGAATATCAATTGAACAGTGTTCCTATCACACACAACGATCATCTATTAATGAGTTATCCTCATTTCCTTTTACTTTATTTGACATAGTTGGACCCCTTATCAAAAATTTTTATGTGGTCTGTCTTCAACATCCAATGTCCTTTTTAGGTGGCTGTTCCTCGATCCCTGCTTTTGAATGATGGCAATTTCCTTGTTTTGCATAATTTCTGTTTTGTCAGCCTTGCAGAGCTGACCTGGCATTCTGCTTGCATTTTGTGTGACTTCTCTATGCTGCAGTTACAGCCTTTATCCATTTCTCCAAGGCTGTTCTGTTCTACTGTTCTTGATAAGAATAAATGTTGTTCTGTTCTGGTCTTGTCACAGTGCTTGCCCACCTTGAGGCGTATCTGCAGCCTTCTCCAACCCATGGGCTTGGGGTGGGCAAGTGTTCCTGAGGGAACTGGGATGGGACAGCTGGGCTGGACGGACCCAAGGAATGTTCCATTCCATGTCACACCATGATCAGAAATAAACTGAGAGAAGTGAGAGGCAAGGGGTGTAGGGGATTGATTTCTTTTTTAAGATATTTTTCTTTTGAAACAGCACCTACACATACAGAATCCTCTCCTGCCACAGCATGGTTAAATATTTTCTGCTGCTAGGAGATTTCCTGTGGATTTGCTTTCCTTCTGTATATGGCCTTTGCTTTTTGTGCTTGCTTGGTTTGTGGGGTTTTTTGATTTTGTGAGTGGGTCTTGATTTGGTTGTTTTTGGTTGGGTTTGATTTTCCCTAGTGAACTGTCTTTTTTCTGATACATAAGTTCTACCTTTTCTTGTTGCTTGATTGACACCTGATGACAAGAGAAATTTACTCAACTCAGTCATTTTGCCCAATTACATTTTGCAGTCACCATTAACTAGATGAGTTTGGTCACAGAGTGTCTGCTATTTGACAGCATCCACAAAAGAAATGGAAAGTATATTTCATACTATTGTAGAGATAATAGAAATGTTCCACACTGGAGGTCGAGGACTGGTCACTGAGGAATGTCACCAGGGAGTGGCTGCCCAGAGGACTCTGTGCCATGGATGACATTTGACCCTGATTGTTCAGCCAAATTCCCACCCACCTCATGTTCCTCTCCTGCAGCACAGCTCTCTCCAGTCTGGCTCTGAGGAGAGCACAGCAGACCATGTCCCAGGCCTGGCTAAAGTCTGGGCACACAACATCCCCTTCTTTTCCCTCCCACGGGGGTTCTGCAGTCCCTGCCTTGTGCTGCCAGTGCCTGGAATGGCTGCAGGAGGATTTGCCACCTGCCCTTCCCTGCTGAGCCTGACCAGTCTGTGACTGTCCCAGTGCCCCTCCCTGCCCTGTTTGCAGACTGGTTCCATGTCTGCCCTTCCCAAGTGCCCAGGACCCTCTGGGATGGCTCTGTCCTTTCCAAGGTGTTTGAGAGAGGTCTCACAGTGACACTTCCCAGCCTTCTCAACATCCCTGACTCCAAAGGCCTTTTCCACATCCCTCAGTTCCAGGTCAGTGCCCAGAGCACAGCACAGCCCTGTCCAGGTCCTTGGGATGGTTCAGAATGGAGGCAGATCTGATTTCTCCCCACAGACCAGGGAACTCCAATGGTCTCTCTGTGTAGTCCATGGCTGCCCTGAGCATTTTGTCCTGGAATCTCCCTGCCAGAATGTTTCTCTCTATGCAATCCTAACCACAGCCCAGTAATGAATTCAGGTGTTTCCCAGAGGGTAGTGGCCTCAAGGCACTGTTTGTGCCACCAGAACTGTGCCCCTCCACCATGTGCTGATGATGGTGTTTGTGCTCACTCGGGTTCATCTCCCCACACACACACGATGCACTGCTGAAATCTCCTCAGTACACACTAAACATGGCCGGCTGGGCTGGTCACTTGGTGTCCCTCCATGCAGGGACAAACAACCTCCTGCAGCTGGGGGAGAGGCCAGTGCTGGGTGTGGTGTTTCCTGGGGCTGGTGTGGGACAATTGCCCTGGGGCACCTTCCCAGGCTGTGCCCAGAACAAAGACACAGCCCAGGCCCTGCCCTGCTGCTCCTCAGGTCCATCCCAGGAGCTCTGGCTGTGCCAGGACACTGCTGTGTGCCCCCTGCACACTGCCCCTCTGCCCCAGGCTCCTCACTGTCTTTGCTGAACACAAGCACGGCAGATACTGATGGAGCAATACTGTGACTAATGGCATCCCTTGGTGGAAAATATAATCAGAAGTTAAAAAAAAGAAAAACAAGTGGAAAAATAGAATACACCAAATAGAATAACAAAAAAGACACATGGCCCAAAGCAGTCTGGGCAGTCTGTAATGAGTTCCATTCTGAATGCTATGCAGAACAAACAGGCACTTTATTGCTTCTGAAAAGCACAGAGTGGTCATATTCCTCAGGGCATCCTCAAGCTCCTGGTCCCTCAGGCTGTAGATGAGGGGTGCAGGGCTGGAGGCAGCACCGAGTACAGAACTGACAGTGCCAGAGGCAGGGATGGGCACCAGGGTGGCACAGGTGACCTTTGGGCTTTGCAGGGCCCAGGCACAAGGGCTGTGCCAGAGGCAGGGCTGAGGTCACACTCTGTGGGCTGGGACAGAGCCCAGCCAGAAATCCCCCCTGAGCCAGCAGCTCTGCAGTGGTGGCCACCAGGCCGGCTTGCCCAGGGAGGCTTCTGACCATGGCCTGCAGGGAGCTGCTGCTGCCAAGGTGCCTTTGGTGCCTCAGGCTCTGCCTGGCACAAGTCCCACCACGACTCTCTGCTCTTGTGCCTGAGCCCTTCCCTATGTTGGGGCTGGCCTGGGGCTTTTCCTGCAGCAGGACCTGGGCTGGCCATGGCACAGTGTCCTAGGGTGATGTTATGGTGTTTCTATCTCCAATCGTGTGTCCTGATTATGTTTGGTATTATGTCCTGTGCTTCCAGGACTGACACTGAGAGTGAAGCTTTGTTTTGTCTTGTTATCAGCTGGCTCACCTCCCCCACGGTCTATGTTTAGGAGAGGTTTTAGCTCGGTTTGCTTGCTTGCCTGCTTGCTTGCCTGCTTGCTCGCTTCTGCCTCTTTTTCTTTCCTTCACTTTGCCCTTGCTTTTTTTCTTATTAGTTAGTTCAGCTAGGCAGTCCAACTTTTTCCCTGGACTGTTTTCTTTTCCACCCCGTCCCCTCCCTCTCCTGGATACCATCTGAACCTGTTCCGGACGGGGACCTGGGAAACCCCAAGAAACACCGGGAGGCTACACTTTGTCACCTGCAGCAGTCATCCCCAGCGCCAGAGACTGATAACTGAGCGACCACTCGCCAGAGAGACTGAACTTGTCATCCCTTCAGAACGGTGAAAGAGGTTTTTTGTCAGCTGGTGTTGTCTTTTTTCCCTGTGCTGGGGAGTGTCTTGCTTGTTAAATAAACAAGTTTTTTCTCCCACTCTTCTCCGAGGAAATTCTTCCCGAACCCGGTGGGGTGGGGGGGAGGAGTCGTGGGGTTTGCTGTCTGGGGGCTCCTTCTGGAGGTTTTCCCCCAAATTTGCCCAAAACCAGGACAAATATATTGGCGCCCAACTCGAGGCTCGAGAAAGTGGGAAAAAACCCTGTTCTAATAATAATAATTTGGTTCAAATTCTTTTGTGTTGGTATAGAGCAGTTATTGGCTATGTTGTTGGAATTCATGTCTTTTGGGGTGGAGGCCTGCATGGGTTTTTGGTCCCTAGGGTTTTTTGAGGTCTTAATACCTCTGTGGTCCCTGGGTTTATTTGTTTATCCAGAAATAGCTCCGGTATTGTCCCTAATGCGTAGTTTCTGTAGCAGAGGGGCATTGACCAAAATATCCATTGGGCTGGGCTTGGTTTTAATGGCCTGCAGGAGATTTATAAAGGTGCTGGAGTCTGTTCCAGGAATGTATGGTTCTTGGTTGTGGTTGTGCACTCAGTTTGTTAGAGGAGAAGCAGGGGATGAGGCTTTTCAGCCTTTGTTCTCCTTCTTCTCCTCTGAATTTGTTACATCCCTATTAGAGAATGTTCAGTTCCCCCTGAGTTAAAGAGACCATCTTTCTGGTGTTTAATATAGTAAGCTTTCTCTATACAGTCTGCAGTTTCTCTAGAATGAGAGCTGAGATTTCTAGAGGGGCTGAGACCCCTGACCCCAGAGTAGAGCCAGGCGTGAGGAATCCTGAATGGTGTGGGAAATGGGAGGATATGGGCCAAATCTTAAAGGAATTTTCTGACCCTACATCCTGGGATTTTCCATGTGAACAAATTCAGAACCCAGCTGAGGTGGCAAAGTACCTGAAAGAGAAGTGCCATGGTAATTCTAAGGAGAAGAAGATCATTGCAGTGAGCTGGGCCCTGGCATATGCTTACCGTACCCTGCTAGATACTGTAGGGCAGCAGACAGAGGAAGGGGGACAGGCAGATAAATCAGCCACTATCCCAGTCACTCAGGCTGCAGCCAACACCCCAGGCTCGAGGCCAACAACTACACCAGACAGTGAGCCTAAGCCAGCAGCTAAACCTGTCAGTAAGCCTCAACCAATGGCTGTTGCTACCAGCACGAGAAGTGGAAAGTGCACAGACAAGACTGATCGACCAGTGGATGATGATGATGATGATGATGCAGGAGAAGGACCCTCGACGCCTCCTGACATAAAACCAGGAGTCAAAGCAACTGGTAAAAGATCAGAGGCCAATATTGAGTCTTTTTCCCTAAAGGACTTCCGTGGCCTAAGAAAGGATTACACCCGACGACCTGATGAGTCTATAATTAGTTGGTTGGTCCGTCTTTGGGATGCTGCAGGCGAGGCTACAATTCTGGATGGCACTGAAGCCAGGCATTTGGGATCCCTGTCACATGATCCTGTCATCGACCAAGGAATGATGAGAGGGCCTAACCCTCACAGCCTCTGGGCACGGGTGCTGGACAGTGTAGCACAAAGATACCTGTGTGCAGATGATCTTTATATGCAGCAGACCCACTGGAAGACGATAGAACAAGGGATCCAACGCCTGAGAGAAATGGCAGTGGCAGAGATTATCTTCTCAGATGACATAACAACTAGGAATCCGGACTTGGTACCGTGTACATCTGTGATGTGGCGAAAACTTGTACGACTTGGGCCCCATGGATACGCTTCTGCTTTAGCAATAATGAAGCGGGACGAGAGGGATGAGACTGTGCTCAATATGGCAAAGAAGCTCCGAGCATATGCAGATGCTGTGCATGGCCCAACACATGCCAGAATTGCAGCTGTGGAAACACGTCTGCAGAAATTAGAAGACAAGATAGAGGAGAATCATAAAAGACTCAGGGAGGAGATTAAAGAGGACCTTCTCCAAATCTCAGCAGTACAAATTAGAGGCCCTGGTATCCAACGCAGACGTTCCCCTGATGGGGAGAGGAGGTACACCCCACGAGCTGAGCTGTGGTTCTTCCTACGTGATTGCGGAGAAAACATGAGGAGATGGGATGGAAAATCTACTGCTGCTCTGGCACAATGGGTGCGTGAATTGAAGGAAGGCAAGACTCAAAGAGGAAGTTCCACCAAAAGGAGAGCAGCTCCAGTTGCCCGTAGCCAAGCTGCCAAGTATGATGATGATGATATGTCTGATCCCCTTGAAGGAACCTCTAAGACATATGCCCAAGGAAAGAAGGATAAACAGGCTTAGAGGGGCCCTGCCTCTAGCCAGGGAGAGGCAAGGGAAAATCGTGTCTTCTGGACTGTGTGGATTCGTTGGCCTGGCACATCAGAACCACAAAAGTATAAAGCTTTGGTTGATACTGGTGCCCAATGCACATTAGTCCCATCAAGATATGTGGGGGCAGAATCTGTTTCTATTGCTGGTGTGACAGGTGGATCACAGGACTTTACCTTGGTGGAAGCTGATGTGAGCTTGACTGGACATGAATGGAAAAAACATCCTATTGTGACTGGCCCAGAGGCCCCATGCATTTTGGGCATAGATTACCTCCGAAGGGGGTATTTTAAAGATCCAAAAGGATTCAGGTGGGCATTTGGGATAGCAGCTGTGGTGACAGAGGGCATCCAGCAATTGAACACCTTGTCTGGACTGTCTGAGAATCCAAGTACTGTAGGACTTCTGAAAGGAGAAGAGCAAAAGGTACCAATTGCCACTTCCATAGTGCATCGCCGACAATACAGAACAACTCGAGATGCTGCTGTGGTTCCCATCCATAAAATGATCCGTGAGCTGGAGAGCCAAGGGGTGGTCAGCAAAACCCACTCACCCTTCAACAGCCCCATCTGGCCTGTGCGTAAATCTGAAGGAGAATGGAGACTGACCGTAGACTATCGTGCATTGAATGAAGTGACTCCACCACTGAGCGCTGCCGTGCCGGACATGCTGGAACTGCAGTACGAGCTGGAGTCCAAGGCAGCAAAGTGGTACGCCACTATCGATATTGCCAATGCATTTTTCTCCATTCCTCTGGCAGCAGAGTGCAGGCCTCAGTTTGCTTTCACATGGAGGGGAGTGCAGTACACCTGGAATTGACTGCCCCAGGGGTGGAAGCACAGTCCTACTATCTGCCATGGACTGATCCAGACTACACTAGAAAAAGGTGAGGCTCCAGAACATTTACAATATATTGATGATATCATTGTGTGGGGGAACACAGCAGCAGAAGTGTTCAAGAAAGGAGAGAGAATCATCCAAATCCTCCTGGAAGCCGGCTTCGCCATCAAGAAGAGTAAAGTTAAGGGACCTGCTCGAGAGATCCAGTTCCTGGGAGTGAAGTGGCAAGGTGGACGGCATCAGATTCCTACTGATGTCATCAACAAAATCACAGCTATGTCCCCACCAACCAACAAGAAGGAGACACAAGCTTTCTTAGGCGCCATAGGTTTTTGGAGGATGCACATTCCTGAGTACAGTCAGATCGTGAGCCCTCTTTACCTGGTTACCCGCAAGAAGAACGATTTCCATTGGGGCCCTGAGCAGCAACAAGCTTTTGCCCAGATAAAGCAGGAAATTGCTCATGCAGTAGCCCTTGGCCCAGTCAGGACGGGACCAGATGTGAAGAACGTGCTCTACTCTGCAGCCGGGAACCATGGTCTGTCCTGGAGCCTGTGGCAGAAGGTGCCTGGTGAGACTCGAGGCCAACCATTAGGATTTTGGAGTCGGAGCTACAGAGGGTCTGAAGCTAACTACACCCCAACAGAAAAGGAGATCTTGGCTGCCTACGAAGGGGTCCAAGCAGCCTCAGAAGTGGTTGGCACAGAAGCACAACTCCTTCTGGCACCCCGACTACCGGTGCTGGGGTGGATGTTCAGAGGAAAGGTTCCCTCAACCCACCATGCCACCAGTGCTACATGGAGCAAGCGGATTGCCCTCATTACACAGCGCACCCAGATTGGAAAACTGAATCGCCCTGGGATTTTTGGAAGTAATTACAAATTGGCCTGAAGGTGAAAGTTTTGGTGTCACAGATGAGGAACAAGAGCCAGTGACACGGGCTGAAGAAGCTCCACCATATAACCAACTGCCAGCAGAGGAAACACGCTATGCTCTATTCACCGACGGTTCCTGTCGCATTGTGGGGATGAATCGGAGGTGGAAAGCAGCCGTATGGAGCCCCACACGACGGGTAGCAGAGGCCACTGAAGGAGAGGGTGGATCCAGTCAACTTGCTGAACTCAAAGCGGTTCAACTGGCCTTAGACATTGCAGAAAGAGAGAAGTGGCCAAAGCTTTACCTTTATACCGATTCATGGATGGTAGCCAATGCTCTGTGGGGATGGTTGGAGAGATGGAAAGAGGCTAACTGGCAGCGTAGAGGAAAACCAATTTGGGCTGCCGAAGAGTGGAAAGATATCGCTACCTGGTTAGAGGAACTACCTGTGAAGGTTCGCCATGTAGATGCCCATGTTCCCAGAAGTAGGCCTAATGAAGAGCAGCAAAACAATCAGCAGGTAGATCAGGCTGCAAAGATAGGGATGTCAAAGATAGACCTTGATTGGGAACACAAGGGAGAGTTGTTCCTAGCACGATGGGCCCATGATGCGTCAGGCCACCAGGGCAGAGATGCCACCTGTAAGTGGGCACGAGACCGAGGGGTGGATCTAACCATGGACAGTATTTCTCAAGTTATCCATGACTGTGAGACGTGCGCTGCCATCAATCAGGCCAAGCGGGTGAAGCCCCTCTGGTATGGGGGGCAGTGGTCCAAGTACAAATATGGGGAGGCCTGGCAGATTGATTACATCACAGTGCCCCAGACACGCCAATGCAGCGTTACGTGCTCACCATGGTAGAAGCCACCACAGGATGGTTGGAAACCTACCCTGTGTTTCATGCTACAGCCCGTAACACCATCCTGGGCCTTGAAAAGCAGGTCCTTTGGAGGCATGGTACCCCTGAGAGGATTGAGTCAGACAATGGGACTCATTTCAAGAATAGCCTTATCAACACTTGGGCTAGGGAACATGGCATTGAGTGGGTGTACCATATCCCCTACCATGCACCAGCTGCAGGGAAAGTGGAAAGGTACAATGGACTGTTAAAAACCACCTTAGGAGCATTGGGTGGGGGATCTTTCAAAAACTGGGAGCAGCATTTAGCAAAGGCCACTTGGTTAGTTAACACCCGGGGTTCCACCAACTGAGCGGGCCCTGCCCAGTCTGAGTCCCTGAATATAGTAGATGGAGACAAAGTCCCAGTGGCACATATCAGAGGTTTGTTAGGGAAGGCAGTTTGGATCAATTCTGCCCCGAGTATAGACAAACCCATTCGTGGGATTGTCTTTGCTCAAGGACCAGGTTGTACATGGTGGATAATGCAGAGAGATGGAACAATACGATCTGTACCTCAGGGAGATCTGATTGTGGGGTGAGGCAGCATGAGACAGAAGGAAATGTGTAAGTGTCAAAGGTCTGAGCAAGTGAGATAGAAGGAAATGTGTAAGTGTCGAAGGTTTGAGCAAGTGAGATGGAAGAAAATGTGTCCGAGTAAGTGAAAGATGGAAATTCCTACTTGTTGAAGTTTTTACATGCTGTTTAGTATGTTCACGACATGGAGATAAGGGGTGGAATGTCCTAGGGTGATGTTATGGTGTTTGTATCTCCAATCGTGTGTCCTGATTATGTTTGGTATTATGTCCTGTGCTTCCAGGACTGAGTCTGAGAGTGAAGCTTTGTTTTGTCTTGTTATCAGCCGGCTCACCTCCCCCATGGTCTATGTTTAGGAGAGGTTTTAGCTCGGCTTGCTGGCTTGCTTGCCTGCTTGCTTGCCTGCTTGCTCGCTTCTGCCTCCTTTTCTTTCCTTCGCTTTGCCCTTGCTTTTGCTTATTAGTTAGTTCAGCTAGGCAGTCCAACTTTTTCCCTGGACTGTTTTCTTTTCCACCCCGTCCCCTCCCTCTCCTGGATACCATCTGAACCTGTTCTGGACGGGGACCTGGGAAACCCCAAGAAACACCGGGAGTCTGCACTCTGTCACCTGCAGCAGTCATTCCCCAGCGCCAGAGACTGATAACTGGGCGACCACTCGCCAGAGAGACTGAGTTTGTCATCCCTTCAGAATGGTGAAAGAGTTATTTTGTCAGCTGGTGTTGGTTTTTTTTTTCCCTGTGCTGGGGAGTGTCTTGCTTGTTAAATAAACAGGTTTTTTTCTCACACTCTTCTCTGAGGAAATTCTTCCCGAACCCAGTGGTGGGGGGGGAGGAGTCGTGGGGTTTGCTGTCTGGGGGCTCCTTTTGGAGGTTTTCCCCCAAATTTGCCCAAAACCAGGACAGTATTCTATACTTTGATTGTATTAATTTCAAATACTTTGATTGTAGAAATTTAAAAAAATTACTATCAAAAATTTGCTACTAAATTTAATCTTGTTGTTTGATAAATTGGATAAATTGAACAACATTCATTACCCTCCCTTCCTTCCTTCCTTCCTGGAATCCTTCCTTCCTTCCTTCCTTCCTGGAATCCTTCCTTCCCCCTACCGAATGATCTTCCATCACTGACCAGGATCCCCAAAAAATGCTCCCAGCTGCAAGGCTGACACAGCTCCAGGAGCCTTTGGACACCTCTCCCAGGGATGCACAGCCTCCCCTTGTTGGGCTGTCTGTGCAGGGCAGGGCCCTGGACTCCATGATCCCACCGGGTCCCTCCCAGCTCAGCCCCTCCCGCAATTCTCACCCTTTGCCTCAGCCTTGGTGTCCTTGAGAGGAGCTGGCAGAGCTGTTGGGGCCGGGCCAGGAGCAGGGCACCCCAACATTCCCCTCTCTGGGACACGGCAGCTGTGGCAGCCCCAGCGTTCCCCTGTCTGTGACACCACAGCCCTGGCAGCCCCAACCTTCCATCCCTGGAGACGCTCCATGGCAGCTTCCAGTCAACGCAAGGCACCGGCCACGGAGCACCCCCAGCCTGGCCTGATGGGGATTCCTCTGCACACAGCTCGGGCAAGGCCCCCCTGGACACCTTCACTGTGCCACACACAAGTGTCACACACAGCTACAGAGCTCTGCCCACAGCTGCCACGAGGAGATGATTAAAAAATAAAACAAAATTTAAAATTATAAACCACAATAATCAAACCCATCCAAGAAAACAAATCCAACAAGAACAACAAAACCAAAACCCAAAACCACTAGAGAAGGAGAACATGTCCCCCCAATAGACCCGTTCCATCCTTCACTCAGTACACCTGCAAGCACACAGGGGCTGAGACTGCAAAAAAAGAGAATTCCTTGAGTACATTTGCAGGAAAAGCAGGTTTAGGACAGGCTCTCAGTTCCGACTGTTCTCAGCAGATTGAAAACGGCCCCTTTGGCACCTGCAGGGCCCTTGCAAATGGCAAGTGCCACACCCTCAGCCCATGGGGGAGAAAAGGGCTCTGAATTGCCCGCCCTGGCATGGAAACCCTGTTCCCAGGCTGCTTCACACACAGGATTCTTCTGGATGAATCCAGAAAGCTGAGGGTCTGCTCTGGCTCCTCCATGTCCTAAAGCTGACTGACAGAAGAAATTGAGGGTGGGCTCCAGCAGCACAATCCCTGCTGGCCCAGGGCACAGTGCCAGGAAGGTCTCTGCTTGCCCAGCCTTTGCTCCAGCCAAGAAAAGCTCCCGGCACAGGCTCACCTTTCCTGCTCAGCCACAACCCCCGAGTGCCCCAGCAGCAGGAAACTGACGGCTCTGGGTGGCACCGATGCTGGCAAACGCCAGACCTGGGCACTGCCAGCGTCAACAATCTGCTGGATCTGCAGTGCTGGCACCCACAAATCACCAGATCTGAGCAGGGCTGGTGCTGGAAACGGGGAATTGCCGAGTTTTGGCTTCCTGTGCATGCAAATTGCCAGACTTGGGATGCGCCAGGGTTGGGATGGATAATGATTTCACAGGAAAGTCTCACAGATATGTATGTATGTGATAAATGAGATTCGTGCTAACTAAATTGTAACTATATTAGCAAAATTGTACTCATGTCAATAGAAAATAATTGCTATAAAGCCAAAAAAAAAAGGATATGAGTGAGGCAAAGCAGATGGAATCTCCAGATGTTGGAAGGGAATAGTAGAAGGACGTAAGTCTGATAAGCAGCATCTGGAAATAGTAAGACTCAACCTTGGAATGGGCCAAAATGGGATGATTCAGGCATGGGATTTAATCAGAGTCCTATTATGGAAAACATCTGCTCAGTCACACAGGGCACCTGTGCTACCTGCAGGTCACACCTCGGTCATTGATGAAGATGATGAGCCTTCATCAGAAATAAGACCCTCAAAAGGATGAGAGACCCCCTAACCCATTGGTAGAGCATGTCCCATACACATAGTGACGTAGATTTTAGGAACAGAAACTAGGAGGAATTTTCTAGAAACTTCTGTATTAATATGTATTAGCATATAGTATATAAGTGGGAATTTTGGCTTGATTGTTCAGTACGTGAGGAAGGGCGAGCCCCTCCCCGTACCCCCGGTTGGTTTTGCTTATGCTTTATAGGAACCTCAATTATACTAAATTACTAACTGCCAAATTTTGTATATATTCAGATATACGTATCCAATATATTTTGATTGTATGCATTTATATACAATTGTTGCTATTAAAAAAATTGCTGCAAAATTTAACCTTGTTGTCTGATAAACTGTACAAATAGAACGACATTCATGACAGAGAGAAGCATTTCCAGAGTGATCTTGGTGCTGAATGTCTCCTCAGGAGCTCTGGGCACAGAGAAGAATGAGCCCCTTGCTGGCTGGCCCTGTTTGGACAACCTGCTCCTCACCCCCATCATAACTGTGTCATGATATCACCCACCTTTGACTGACAAACCAAATTAGAAAAAAATATTAAATTTCTCTTTAAATTAAAAATGTTCTTAAATATTAAAATATAATTATATTTTTCTTATTTATAGTAGTACTATTCTATATTTTTATAAACACATTTTTATATTTATAATAAAACTCTATACATTATTAGTAACTTAAAAAATTACTGGCCAATGGTTCCAAGTAACACAATTGCCTTCATTAATTAAATAACGTCTCCTGGTTATTTTTTTCTCCCTCTTTATGATAATTTGTAATATTTGATAATTTGCAATATTTGTAGTCATTTGGTCACCTTTATTATCATCTTTTTCTCCGACAGGGTCCAGGGGGGCACTTCGGGTCCAGGGAGACATTTCTGGGGCACATTCATGGCAATTTTGTGTCTGGGGAACGAATTTAGAAGGAAGTTGAGGACGGGAGGACACTTGGGAGCGTCGAGTGGGCACTAACAGAGAACTTAGAGATGCTGAGGGAAAGTCTGGGCTTCGGATGTTACCTGGCTGTTTCAGGGAGGCCCTTGGCGGTCAGGGAGGGGAATCTGGGGCCATTCGGGGTCCGGACGGGCACTCGGGGGCTCTAACGGGGCTCTCCGGGGCGCAGGGGGTGATGGGAGTTGTAGGCGCGGGCATAATAAGGTTTAAAGGAGCCATGGAGCATCACGGGAGTTGTAGGCGCAGCTTCAGTGTCCCTCAGTGGAGTGCAAGGCATTAAGGGAGATGAAGTCATGGCTAGAATGGAGTTTTGCCGGGACAGCGGAGCATGATGGGAGCTGTAGTCCCGGAAGTGTTTCTTACGGAGAGTTTGGGGGTCTAGGAAGGCATTTAGGGGACAGTTTTCCCTCTGAGTGGCGGCTTCAGGTCCTCAGCGAGGAACATATACGGGTCGGGTGAACGTTGGGGGAGCCTGGGGAGCTCTAACCAGGCCCTTTAGGGTGCGGGGCAGGGCAGGAGTTTTCGGCGCGGGACTGGGTTATGAGGTGCTGCGAGCTCGTGGGGGATGGCAGGAGATGAATTCCCAGAAATAGCTGTAAGGGGAGCATTCAGGGCATCTGGGGACGTTTTGGGGGGGTCTCGAATAAGCCCTGAGGGGGCAATTACGGATCCTCCAGGTTCCTGGGGCACGTATGGGGCAGATGGGGAGCAGATACCGGGGGTTCTGTGGGGCGCAGGGCATGATGGGTGTTGTAGTCCCGGCTCCAATGGGGGTCTATGGGGCCGCGGGGCATGACGGGAGTTAGAGGCAGAAAGGAAAGATGGCGCCGAGTGCAGGCACCGCTCCCAAAGAATCGATCCCGAGAGCTAAACCTCCTTGGTGCCACCCTGGGCTTTGCACACACCTGAGGAGTGTGTCTGCAGTGGGGAAAAATAGGAGTTTTAGATTGTTTTGAGAAAAAAAACAAAACAAAACTCGTCTTTTCCTGAGTGCAGGCAGTTCTCCAAGCCAAGCAGGTCCCAGGTGAGTGAGGACAGACAGGATGGGGCTGGGGAATGTGCAGCAAGGTTGTCCACACTGGGTCAGACCTCAAGCCACAGCTTCTGTGAGCAGGCCAGACCTCCTGAGGAGAGACCCTGGATGAATATCAACCACAGAATGCTGTAATCACCTCTGCTCTAAAGAGAACAGTAATAAAATGCCCTCTTTAAAATAGCAATGTGTATTTCTAAGAGTCTCTTTAAAATATTTCTCAGTAACTGGAGTAGGAAACCTTCCTAATGAGCTAATCTAGAGCAGAGGGAAATCAAGGCAGAGCCAGGTTTGTTAGGAAACCTCTCAAGAGTTCAGTCAGAATTGAACCCCAAAGTTTCCTAAAGTTTTAATGGTTCCCTCTGAGGGACACAACTGAGAAAGTGTCCCCAGGTTCCAGTTAGACCAGACAACTGGAGAGATTGATGACAGGTGGGGACAAAGAGAAGCCAAGTCTTGGTGCCCTGGGGCACAGCAGGGTCTGTGCCACCAAGGACTGGGAGGAGACACCTTGTCCTGAGCCACTGGGGCCTCCTGGCACAGCCCCAGCAAGGCTGGCCACTGTCACCCCTTGTCCTGCCCTCAGCATCCCCCCACATCCCAGTGGCCTCAGGGATGTGCTGGGACGAGTCCCTGGGGAGCCTTGGTCAGGAATGGCCCTGGAGGCTCCTTCATGCTCCCAGGGACTGCAGGATTTTCAGAGGACTTTGGATTTTGCTTTTGCCTTGGAGTCTCTGAGAGCTTTGTGCAATCATGGCCTCCAATTATCTGCTTTAATTAGTCCATTGAGAGCCTTTGTCAGTAACAACACTCAGTGGAGCTCATTAATGCTTCAAGGTACTCAGTTTTTTTAAGGTACTCTGAGTTTCCCTTTTGACACCAACTCTTTTAGTAGTTTATGCAATCATGGCCCCAATTATCTACTTTTATGAGTCCCTTGAGAGCTTTGTGTTGACACTCCGTGGGGCCCATTAATATTTTGAGATACTCAGGGTAGCAAAATTCTTTGGATTTTCATTTCTTCTCTGAGTCTCTGAGCGGTTTTTGGGCAATCCTGGCCTCCCATTCTCTCCTCCAAGGAGTCCATGAGGGGCCTGTGTTGGGGCTGGACCTCAGTGGGACCCATTAATGCTTTGAGACACTTTGGGTTTTGCTTCTGATTTGGACTCGTGGAAAGGTTTGTGAAATCTCATCTCAGGCCCTGAGGTTCAAGGGCTCAGCACCAAATGCACCACGGGGCTCACTGGGATCAAGCAAGTCCTGACAAACCATGGCTCTGCCTTGATTTCCCTCTGGCCTGGTGCCATTCATTAGGAAGATTTTCAAATCCAGTTATGGAGGAATATTTCCAAGAGATTCTAAGAAATACATATTCCTATTTTGAAGGGTGTATTTCATTGTTATTCTCTTTAGAGCAGAGGTTATTGCAGCATTCTGTGATTGATATTTATGAGAAATGGATTTGTAAAGGATTCTCAGAGCCTGACTGAAAGCTCACACAGTCTTGTACATATGAATGCAAACTCTGAGAAAAGGTGTGCTGACTCAGATTGGGCCCTGGAATAGAGTAGACATGGCTGAGAGTGAGATTGAACTAGAAAGAAGTTTCAAATCATGGCCTTGCAAAAAAACCCAGATGTTTTGGAGAATTAGAACTGTGAAAGATGCATTGCTGCAAAACCACGTGGGGTACAATAATGAGTGGTTGGTGTTACAAGTGTCACTAGTCCCGTGCTTTCAGTGAAGAATTTTTTCCTGATGTCAAACCAATACACCCCTGGCTCATCTGCAGACTGTGTTCTCTCATTCTGTCAAGTGTTGCCTGGGAGAAGAGACCGACCCCCACCTGACTACAGCCTCTGTTCAGGTGGTTGTAGAGAGTCTCACTGGAGACCATTGTAGCCATTGGGGCCATTGCAGCACGGCAGGGCCTCATGGAATCAAGGGGACCACAGTGACAGTGTGGGGCTCCATGGGACAAAGGGGCCATTCTGGCACTGTGGAACCAAGGAGATCATTGTTACACAACAAGGCCTCATGGAACCAAGGAGGCCATGAGGACACTTTGAGGCCACTTTGAGGAACCAAAGGACCATTGTGGCACTGCAGGGCCTCATGGAAACAAGGGCACAAGACTGACACTGTGAGCTCCAAGGGACCAAGGGGGCATTCTGACACTGCAGAACCAAGGAGACCATTGTGACACTATGGGGCATCATGGAGCTGAGAGTCCTTTGTGACACAGCAGGGCCTCATGAAACCATGGAGGTAATTTTTACAATTTGAGGTTTTGTGAAACAAAAGGGCCATTGTGGCATTTCAGGGCCTTATGAAATCAAGGGGCCATTGTGACACTGCAGGGCCTCATGGAATCATGGAGTCCATTGTGACACTGCAAGACCTCACTGAAGCAAGGAATCGTTGTGACACTATGGAGTCCTGGCAGGCCAAGGGACAATTGTCACAATGTGTGGCACCATTGAACCAAGGAGTCCATTGTGACACTACAGGGCCCCATGGAACTGAGGATTCATGGAACAGTGCTGGACCCCATGGAACCAAAGGTCCATTGTGACACTGTGGGGCCTCATGGAATCCTGGAGGCCATGATGACACTTTGAGGCCTCGTTGAACCAAGGGGCTCTGCAGGACCTTGTGGAACCAAGGAGACCCTTCTGCCATTGTGAGTCCCCATGGAACCAAGGGTCCATTGGGATACTGCAGTGTGGGAAATGCAGGCATGGAGAGCTCTCAGGGCCTTGGGCATACAGGCTCAGAGATAGAGATGGATACAGGGTTTGACCTGAGACCTTGGAGAAGGCTTAGAGAATTAGAGCATAAAAGTGAAACAGACACAAAAGAAGAATATAAGTTTGTAGTTTAAGTAAAAATATGTTTCAAGAAAACAGAAATATGGATTATGTAAGCAAAGCAGTATGTTAAGTAAGTAAAAGATTTTAAAGTTTAGCAAAAATAACTTGTTATAAAGTTAATTACATGTTAAGATATATCAATGTAGGTTTCTGCAGTGTTATATGATATACTGAAAAATGATGCATTGCACTGAAGCCATGGGAAGCAAAGCAATTAATGATTGGTGTAAAAAGACACCAGTAAAGTTCATAGAAGTTTTTGATTGGCTAAAATACTAACATAAGGCATTTGTAACTAAGAATGAGGAAGCTTCTGATATTATGGCACTGGATGTAACACCTTTAATGTCTCACACTTCTATGAGACTGATGAAATAAAGCAATAAACCATCTTTGACAATGTCTCTCAGTTGTTCCATCTCTTGTAATAGTAATCTCCCAATAGAGATCTTATGGACATCAGGTCTACCCTTTGAAATCAATGGCAGTGTAGGAATAGAAAGTCGACTTATTTTAAAAAATCAAAGGGGATTTAGGAACATCAGGTCTACCTTTGGAAACCAATAGGTATTTAGGGAAACCAGGTTTACGCATTAAAGTCAATGGGGATTTTGCATAAATTTGGTGCTAAAATGGGAACATTTGGGGGAAATAGTGGGCTGAATTCTGGGAATTTCCATTTGAGGATCATGGTGCTGACACTCTGGAAGTCCTGGCGTAATTCCTGGGAACTAATCACAAATTCTTGATCCCACACCTTCAGCCTGTGCTGGAGCTGTGCCTCCACTTAAGCACAAAATCTTCGTTTTTAGCCCCAAATCTGGGAATTCCAAGCCCAAAGTTGGGATTTTTGGCAGCAAAAATTTTCAGACATTGGGTCTACCCATTGAAGTCAAAGGGGATTGAGGGATACCAGGACTACCCATTAATAGGGCTTGATTGGGAAGGGTTAGTGGATCAACTGGGAGCACTGGGAAGGGCTAAGGGGGGACACTGGGGTTACTGGGAGCACTGGGGCATATGTGGGACTGCTGCCCGAAATCCCAAGTAAAACACAAACTAACAGAGTGTCAGTTTATGCGGTGCTTTATTTGGGGCCCGGGGACCTGCGGACTCGCGTCCAAAGTCAGGATCCCATCGGTTCCCTTTTTAGAGGGTTTTTTATACCCTTTTTACAAATGGTTTATGTGCAGAAGTACACATTCTTCTAAATAATATAGATACATTCACCTTGTAGATAGCATTTTACGTCATAAATCTTACATGGTTGCTTATCCTAGGACTATAGTGTTCTCTCCCTTAATCTCTTTCCTACGCCACTGCCCACCACCTGTACTTTATTTATGATTATACTTTAACCTTATCACTAACAGTTCTGCATGCTCTGCTAAATCTTTTGAACATTGTTTTCTCAGCACAGCACATTCCTAAGTTAGTTTCCCAGGGCCTACTCTGGGAACTGCAGTCTCCAAGCCTTAGCATTACTACTACTATTATGGTTTATACACTTTATATTCTAATATTCAGGATTTCTTGTCCATACGGTAACACCTTCAGCCAGAGATGCATCAATTGACCACTTTTCTCTAATTAAATCACCACATACTTGGATTTCCAACTCATTTCCCTGAACTTGTGGCAGCAAAAACACCCCAGTGCTCCAATACACCCTATATAACCTAGACAGTGACAGCACATGTTGGAGTGGGGAGAGGGATGATTCCCCCCCACTTTTTTATTAAAGTTTTCACAACATTCTCTGTTTGCCATTTCCGTTTGCAGCTTAACTAATTTCTGTTGCAGTCAGATATCCTCACTATGGGCTCTGCCTTTAGTTGTGCAAATTCCATCTGTGCAAGCAGAGAGAGCTTGGAGTGAGGGGCAGAGGAAATCAGCCCAATTCCTTCCCCAGGCAAAAAGAGTTTGATTCATTGTCCATAGATTGTCTCAGCAGAATTAATTTGCATTTCTAAAGCTCCTCTCCTGGCTCTGCCTGGAATGAATCTTCTCTTCCAGCACGGCCCATCAGGTGACTCACATGTTCTCTCCTTCCTCTCTCCTCTCACCTCCCTCTGTTTTTTTTTATTTTCTCTTCTTTTTTTTTAATAATATTCTATTCAATATTAAAGGACTTTTTATTTTGCAAAATGCAGCCTAAAGGTGAATGGTGAACGTTACAAAATTTTGCCATCACTAACAGCCACACATACATATGCAAGAAAACCCCCCAAAGGAATAAAGAATTTTGCTAGTTATTCCCCTAAGACTAAAAATTGTCACACTCTTGGCCCAAACCAAACTGAAAATATAAAAGTAGGATTATTAAGAAAAATTTTTCTAATGGTGTAATCTTGTCACCAAAACTGCGGGAAGAACCAAAACTCTTCAACAACATTTCTACTGTTAGAGAATCAAGAAATTTCTTGATTCTGGCCAAGATGTGCAACAGAAACAATTTCAGGCACACATAGCCCGGGTGTGCAGAGAAAATCATTCCATGGCACGTGAGTCTTACTAGATTTTCCTTAATTTTTACAGTCCAAAACCTACAGAAATCCATTGGTTTAATGTTCTTTGCTTCCAAGTTGTGTAGTTTAGTATTTAATTTCCTATTGGACCCGGATTTCTCCCACTCTGATGTTCATTAGGTCCGCACTCCTGGATTTCCTTCTCAGCCTTTTCCAGACCAGGTATCTCCATCTATGCCTGGGGCAGTGTTTGGGGTGGGTGTTCCTTGATGTTTGCTGATGATTGTTGATGTTTTGTTGATGGGCGTTATCTTTGTGGGTATTTTTTGGGCTATTCCCAGTCTGTTGAGATGTTAAATTCATCTCCCTTGAGTGGTGGAACAGCTCTTAAAAAAACACTTAAAAATTCCTTTCTCCAAGACAAGTACAAATCAAGCCTGACCAGAGAAATAATTTTAAGAACATTTTAAAAGATGGCATATTTTCCAACAATGGAATCCCCGGCAGCCCAGTGTGTGAGTGTAACTGAGGGGCAGAGTGGAATTGTGCCGTTGTCTTCCCCAGCAGCTGTGGCAGTGCAGGCACAGAAAGCAGCGAAGCTCCAGCAGTGGCAGCAAGGATTGGCCCCAGTGTGTGGAGATGCCAAAGGAGGGTGCCCAGGCAGAGGATTTCAGCAGAGGATCTGTGGACAGGCCCAGGGGCTTGGCCCGATGTGGAGCCCTGGCTGCTGCTGTGTTGCCTTCAGTGCAGGGTCAGTGGTGCCCTCCCATGCTGCTCCTGCAGCCGGGAATTCCAAATCTCCGGGGCTTGAGAGCCCCTGAGCCCAGGGTGAGGGGTCCCCCCGTGTTGAGCTGTGCTGGCGGCTGTTTCTGTGCTCAGGGACTCTTGGAATGGGCCACGGCACTTGGCCACCAGTGCTGCTGCTTTGCACTCCTTAGGCAGGACCCGATGTCCTGGGTGGATGCTGTGAACAGCAAAGTGCCAAGGCAGGCTCTGTGCCAGCCCAGCTTCCTGTGGGAGAGATTTCACAAGAGACAGGATTCTGGCCACAGACTGCTTGAAATATACATCCCTTATCTCCACCCCGCACTAGGTGGAGAATTAGCAGGGTAAGGAATTGCAAAGATCAATTCCAAGGGAGATAATTGAATATCTGCCCTGGGTCTGGCTCTTATTCTTGCCAAAGCCAATGGCAAAAGCCGTAGCCATTGCATCTTGGTTTCTATCACCAGCTTCCAAAGGTGTTTCTTTATTTCCCGTTTGTTCTTTCTACCTGCCCTGAGCTCTGGGGGTGCCAGGGCTTGTGGAGGTCCCATTGTATTCCTAAAGCAGCCATAACCCCCTGAAGGATCTTTGCTATAAAATGAGTTCCCCATATGAGAATCTGTTTTTTCCACAATCCTTTATCTTGGAATTATTTGTTTTAGAAATACATTAAGAAACGATCCAGTGGTTGCTGAGCAATGTCACAGTGTTAGCTGGCTTACACTGGGCAGTGAATTTGGCCACTGATAAGAGAAGTGGCCTGGCCTAATAGACAGGCCCCCAGAAAACAGAGATAGACAAGGATGTAACCCAATGAGTTCCAGCCTATCTTCAATTCTGTCCTAAGCTGCAGGGGCTATTGGTCAGAGGGCTGAGCAGCCTAAACTTGGAACCAATCACAGGCGCTTACCTGGGAACATTAAGAAAGGTATTTAAGAAGAAGTCAGAAAAATATAGAGGCCTTTTTCACATGGATCAGAGAGTGCTGTGTTTTCTGTCTCAAGTACAGCACCAGTCGACTCAACAGAAGAAGTCAGAATTGCTTTTGCCACCCTGTTAGCTGCCATGCTGTCACCAGAAGATATTTGAGCCTTCCTGCTCAGGGCATTTCAGTCCCAGGCTCTTCCAAGCACAACCAGCTCTGCCGGTTGAGCTGACCATGCAGGCGGTAACCTGAGCTTGGTCTAATTCCCTTTCCTTCATCTGAGCGTGTCTTGGAAGTCTTTTCTCTTCTCCTGCCCTTGAAGAGCCATCCATAAACACATTTTGTCTCTCACGCCAGGGAATGTCTCCTAAATCTCTCCTAGGCTGACTCTGGAGCTCTGTCACTTGAATGCAGTCATGGGTTTGTTCCCAGCCCCTTGTGCAGGCTGTTCAATCCGGAGCCTGGGTTAAACCCTTTCCCTGTCCTCGATTCTAAATCCTCCTGTGTCACTGAACAAGTTTCATTCTGTAATCACCGAGCACTGCTCATCCATGTAGAGGCTCCTTTGGTTATCAAAGCTTTGACTTGGTGCCAGACTTGAACAACAGGAGATCCTCCTGCCATCAGTTTTTGGGCCTCAGGTCCCATTAAAGCCGTGGCTGCACAATTCTGCAGACAATGAGGCCACTCTGGCCACTGGGCTAAACATTTTAGCATGAGAATTCCTTTGGCATGGCCCTGTTTAACATCCACATACAATTCAAATTTTTTTTCTCAGTCTAGTAGAGCCATGGCTGCAGCATCAATCATTTATTTAATTTTCTTAAGTTTTGTTCCATTTCTTGTATCCATACCACAGCATTGAGAATACCTGGTGTTAAAAAGTCACAGAGTGTTCTGGCTAGAACAGAGAATCCTCAATCCAGATCCTGCAATTTCCTATTAATCGTCATACTTCTTGCAACTCCTTTTTAATCCTAGATTATTTCTGAGATTCCCTGGTCTCTCTCTGGGTCAATACACCAGAAACCTTCAATCAAACTATGTCCCAAATATTTAACCTTTTTCTCCAGCATTTGCGGTTTTTTTTCAAATACTCAAAGATGCTTTTTAGCCTGAACATTCAGCCATTTCACAGAGACTTCTTCTGCCCCTTCTTGTCCTCCTGATTGCAGCAAGTCATCCACATCCTGCATTAACCCAATCCCTGGGGGTGGGGTAAATTCTTGTGATATTTTCTGCAAGGCTTGCCCCAATAAGGCTGGTGCTTCCGTGCATCCCTGCAGAAGGACCATCCATGTTTTTACCATTTTCCCTTCTACCTCGTGTTCGCACTCAAAGGCAAAATCCAGTTTACCCTCCTGTGTAAGTGGGCATCCCCAGAAAGCATCTTTGCCATCAAGGACTGAATGGTGTCAGTGTGAGGAGGGCACCTGGTTCAAGATGGTGTAAGGATGTGAGAGCCCCTGGGTGCTTGGGCCTTAATATGCACACCACTTTTGTATAGCTAGTGATATTCGTGGCTCTGTTAAGTGTTTGTTGTTCTTCTGGGAGTTCATGAACTGAGCAGGAGCTTGGCTGAGCAGCAGTCTGTGTGGTCAATTAATAACATTTTCTGACCCTGATGGCTTCTGCTGTCACTTCCTTATGTCCACGTCCCCGGCCCTGTGTCCAAGCGGATTCGCAGCATGTGTTTGTAGAGACACTTTGCTGTTGTTCCTTGCCTGGGGGTCCCCCGTTTTGGGGCCATCCCCCCTGGAGCAGGGTGTCCCGGCTTGGTGCAGCCCCGCCCCTCGGGCAGCGCTGAGCCAATGAGAGCGCGCGGCGGTGATGACGCAGCAGTGTCCGGGCAGAGCCGCAGCTCCCAGCGTTGCCCACCTGGAGCCACCTGCGCCCGGCCCGGGCCCCAGCGCCCCCCGGCAGGGGAATTTGGGGAGGTGGGAGGGGGGGAGCGCCAAGGCCGGGCCCCCTCGTGCTGTTGTGGCGTTTTGGAGGTTTTTACAGGGTCAAGATGCCCCATGACTTCCTGAATGAACCTGGGCAAGGAGAAACCCCCAGTCTAAGGCCCTCTCCTCTTTTGTTTTCCTCCAAACCAGGATTTTTCATTCCAAAGACCTGGGCAGATGGAGGAGGAGAAAAAGCCCCAGAGATCCTCCTCAAGGAGGGGCTGCAAACCCAGCCCAGGGAGCTACAAGGAGGAAAGACCCTCCCTGAGCCGGAAAGGCGGCCGGAGATCCAGGCGGAGCTCAGAGCTGGTGGAGAAGCCTCCTGGAGGGGAGAAGCTGCACAAGTGCTTGGAATGTGGGAAGGGTTTCAGCTACAGCTCCAGCCTGATCCGGCACCAGAGGATCCACACTGGGGAGAAGCCCTACGAGTGTGGGAAATGTGGGAAGAGCTTCAGTGACAGATCCAACCTGAGAAGACACCAGCGCATCCACACCGGGGAGAGACCCTACGAGTGCCCCAAGTGTGGGAAGAGGTTTCAGAGCAGCTCCGATTGCCTCAAACATGAGCGGATTCACACAGAGGAGAGGCCCTTCCGCTGCCCCCACTGCGGGAAGGGCTTCAAGCAAAACTCCCATCTAATCAAGCACCAGCACATCCATACCGGGGAGAAGCCCCACGAGTGCTCGGAATGTGGGAAGGGTTTCAGCTACAGCTCTCAGCTGATGCAACACCAGAGGATCCACACTGGGAAACGGCCCTATGAGTGTAGGGAATGTGGGAAGGGATTCAGCCACAGCTCCGACCTGATGCGACACCAGGTGATCCACACTAGTGACCGGCCCTACACCTGCTTGGAATGTGGGAAGAGCTTCAACGACAGCTCCAACCTGAGAAAACACCAGCGCATCCACACCGGGGAGAGACCCTACGAGTGTCTCAAGTGTGGGAAGAGGTTTCAGACCAGCTCTGATCTCCTCAGACATGAGCGGATTCACAGAGAGGAGAGGCCCTTCCGCTGCCCCGACTGCGGGAAGGGTTTCAGGTACAATTCCCATCTCATCAGGCACCAGCACATCCACACCAGGGAGAGGCCCTATGAGTGTCCTGAGTGTAGGAAGAGCTTCTCCAGGAGGTCTCACTTGACCCAACACCAACGGAGTCACCACTAAGGGAAGTCCTCCGACTGCCTGGAGTGCGGGAAGAGCTTCGTGCTCTGCTCCAGCTCCATCTCCCATGGGAGGATCAGCTTTGGATGATCCTCAGTGACCCCCGTTAGGCAGAGCCCTGGTGATCCGTGGTCCTGGTGATCCCCGTTGGGTGGGGGGAAAGGTATGCAAAGATTTCTCCCCCTTCTCCTTGTGCTGCTGTGATGTGGTTGGTAATAAATTCCCTCGCTGTGCCCAGGCTGGCTCTGTTGTTCCCGTGCCGGTGCTCGGGGCGGGATCTCTCCTGTTCCTTCTCTCAACTCTCGGGCCTGTCCTCAGCCAATCAGAGAATGCGATGGAGAAGATTCAGCCAATCAGCGAGAGGAGCTGTGATGACTCACCGGTTGCCGGGCAGACCCGCAGCACCCAGTGTTCCCCACCTGGGCCCCACCCTCCCCGCCCAGTCACGATCCCCCCGCGGGGTCCCCCCAAGTCCCCCCCCCCAATAAACGGGTCCGGGGTGAACTGGGAAGTTTTCTTTGGATCCCTGGGAGAAGCTGGACGTGGGCAGAGTGAAAGCAGGGCTGGGGGGGACGCACCACCCCCCTCCTAAATCAGCGTGGGGACGGAGCGGGGGTCCCGGCCTGGCCCGAGGTAGCGGGGAGGGGCTGCAGCCACTGCTGGCTCAGGAGCTCTGAGGGCAGAGAAAAGGGGGTGACTCCGGGCTGGGGGGAACACACACGCTCCGGGGAAGGGGGCACACGACCCCCCGGGACCCCCCTCACCTTCTTGCACAGGTAGAAGCCGAGCCCCAGCACCAGGAAGACGAAGCCCAACACAGAACCCGCAATCCCCGCAGTAAGGTACTGACGGCAGCATCTTGCGGCATCTTTGGGGGTCCCGCAGGAGTCAGGATCCCCTAAAACCTCTCACAGACACCCCAAGCCCCTTCCAAGCACCCTCCCAATCACTTCTAGCTCGCTCAGGACCCCCTGAGAGCTCCTCCCAGTCTCTTCCTAGCCTCCCCAGGACCCATCACAGCCCCTTCTGTCCCTCTCAGGATCCCACAACCCCCTCCCATTTGCCCTCCACCACCCCAGGACCCCCAAACCCTCTCCCAGTCCCACTAGGACTCACCAAGACCCTCCCAGTCTCTTACCAGCACAACCAAACTCATTCCAACTCCTGCTTTCCAATCCCTGATCTTTTTCCATCCCCTCCAGGCTCACTCAAATCCCTCCCAGTTACACCCAACACCCCCAGACTCCCTCCCAGTGCCCACTAGGACCCCCAGAACCCCATCCCACCCTCTCCAGCATCCTTCAAACTCCTTCTAATCCCTTCCAGATCCCTGAGCCCTACTCCTAGTTTAAACCAGGCTATCTCAAACTCCCTCCCAGTTACTCCCAGCACACCCCAATCCCCCTCCTAGCCCTCCCAGTGCCTCCCCACACTGCCCCACTGTGGGGTCCGGGATGTGCCCCAGTGTCGGCTCAGGGGGTGCTCCAGGCTGACATGCTCCCCCTGGCAGCTGGAGGTGACCCCGTGCCGGGGGGAAGTTCCAGCAGGAACAGAAGCTCGTGGGTCCAGTCCCCTTTAGGGACCAGGTCGATGGCCACCACATGCCCTGAGAGCTCCTGCTGGCCCTGGAACCAGCTCAGATGGATCTGAGCAGGGTAGAAATCCATCCCAGAGCAGAGCAGGCGGCCAGGGACGGGCTGGGAGCTCAAGGACCAGTGAGATGGACACACTGGGGGGCACAGGGAGAGAGTGGGACACACTGGGATCAGCTGAGGGGAACTGGGAGAGACAGGAGAGGGCTGGTGTGGCATAGAGACAAACTGGAAATGAACTGGGAGGCACTAGGGGTGCAATGGAAAGAGGGTGGAGGTCTGGGAGTGGACTGTGAAGACTTGGAATGGACTGAGACTAGATTGGAAATTGACTGAGAAAGAGGGGCAGGGTCTGGGAGGGACTATGGGGACAAGGGGATGAACTGAGTTGGCACTGGGAGGGGGACTGGGATGGACTGGGAGAGCCACAGGACTGACTGAGAGGAACAGGAAGGCCCGGGGATGGGCACAGGGAGGGCTGGGTGCTCTGGGGGGATTCCCAGGGAGTTTTTGAGAGGCTCCAGGGTGATTCCTGGGCCAGGGCTCAAGGGGACACGCTCTGTCCCACGCTCACCTCTGCTCTCCACGCTGAACGGGGCAATGATCTTGGAGTTGTGTGGGCAAACTGTGCCCACCTGAGCCCCATAATGCTCCAGTGTTTCTGGTTTGCTGTTCAAGTGCTGGGCCTTTATCTCCCCATAGGGGGTGAATCCCATGAACAGCCCCACGTCGCTGTCGAAACACAGGAACTCCTCTCGGTTGTAGTGAATCATGGTTTTAAAAAGTTAAGATTTTTGCTAAGGGTAGAAGTAGTTTCCATGACCAAGATGTAAGTTAGGTAGGTAAATGGTAGGTTAATAATTACTAGATGCTTAGGCTAGAACTAATTGGTATAATTATCTGCTATTATAAATTTACGTACAGAAGAACGTAAAATAAGTAAAATGTTAACCATGAAGCACGGGGCCTTGGATCGTGCCAGAGGGTCACTGAGACCTGATGAAGACTCTCCTGACTTCATCCTTCCAGTCTACTGACCCATTTCGAGACCACCGACCCAATTCAAGAGAAGAACTGCACACGTGTGAAGGACTAATGGGCTCATTTTAATATGGGGTGGGGATGGGAGGTGCTGGGGTTATGCAGATGTATTGTATGTAAGATCTTGGGCAATAAATAGATGGCAAAGAACCTTGTTCGGGGCGGTCACGCCTTTCGGAGGTGACACCCGTGCCGCCTGCCGGTGAATAAACATACCACTTTGTAACTTTGTAGACTTGATATCCCAGTATTTTTGCTGCTAAAAATACCAATTTTGGGCTCGAAATTCCCGGGTTACAGACTGAAAATGGAAATTTTTGGGCTTACCTGGAGGCACAGCTCCAGCATGGATGGCAGGTGAGGGATCCGGGATTCGGGATTGGCCTCCAGAAATTCATCCAGGATATCCAGAGCATTGGCACTGCGATCCTGGAGTGGAAATTCCCAGAATTCAGCCCAAGATTTCCTCCAAATTTACTCAAATTTCCCTATATTAGGGCCAAATTTCCTCAAAATCCCAGTGATTTTAATGGATAGACCAGGGGTCCTGAAATCCATATTGACTTTAATGGGATAGACTTGGTGTCCATAAGTCCCTATTGATTTCATTAGTCATGTCTGATGTCAAAAAAAATGTGCATTGGGAGATTGATGTTACAAGAGATGGGACAACTGAGAGACGTTGTAAAAGATGGTTTATGGCCTCATAGTGTCAGTCTCATAGAAGGGTGAGACATTAAAGGTGTTACATCCAACATCATAATATCAGAAGCTGCCTCATTCTTAGTTACAATGCTTTATGTTTGTTTTTTAGCCAATCAAACACGTCTGTGAAGTTTGCCAGCATCCTTTTGCACCAATCATTAATTGCTTCACTTCTCATGGCTTTGCCACAATACATCATTTTTCAACCAATCATAAAACACTTCAGCAACCTACATTGATATATCTTAAACTTCTAACTAACTTTATAACAGGTTCTATTGCTAAACTTTAAAATCTTTTACTATCTTACTTAACATACTGCTCTGCTTACAGAACGCATATTTCTGTTTGCTTAAAACATATTTTTACCTAAATTAAAAACTTATATTCTTGTTTTATATCAATTTTCCTTTTCATGCTCTGATTCCCCAAGCCTTGTCCAAGGTCTTAGGTCAAACCTTGTATCCATCTCAATCTCTGAGCCTGTATGCACAAGGCCCTGAGAGCTCTCTGTGCCTGCATTTCCCACACCACCTGTCATCTCTGCCTCCAATTTCCTGCTCTCACTGGAACCTGGGGACACTTTCTCAGTCGTGTCCCTCAGTGACACCCATGAGCAGTATCAGACACTTTGGAGTTTGAATATGACTGAATTCTTCAGAGGTTTCCTAGAAAACAACGGTTCTGCCTTGACTTCCCTCTGGTCTGGTCCAGTTCGTTCGGAAGTTTTTCAACTCCAGTTACGGAGAAATATGACAAAGACCTTCTTAGAAATATCCATTCCAATTTTCAAGTATGTATTTAACTACTGTTGTCTTTAGAGCAGATGTGATTGCAGCATTCTGTGATTGATATTTATGAGAAATGGATTTGTAAAGGCTTCTCAAAGCCTGACTGAAAGCTCACACAGTCTTGTACATCTGGATGCAAACTCTGAGATAAGGTGTGCTGACTCAAAATGGCCCTGGAATAGAGAAGACATTGTTGAGAGAGAGACTGAACTAGAAACAAGTTTCAAACAACGGCCTTGCTAAAAGATCAGATATTTTTGAGAATTAGAACTGTGAAAGATGCATTGTGGCAAGACAACATGGAGTAAAATACAAGGTGATTGGTGTTAGAAGTATTAGCACCATTGTCTGGCAAAAGCTAATAGGCTGAAAAATATTTATAAAATATTGTAACCAGGAAATAAGTTGGCTTTGGATAGAATGGCATGGAGTTTTATATCTCTCATTTTTCACCCTTCAAGGAGTCTAATAATGGAATAAAATATTTTTAAAACCCTTCTCAGTTACCCTATCTCTGTAGAGCTGGGATTTTCCAACACTTCTGAGTCCCTGGACATCAGTCCCTGACAGAAAGCAGAAGGAAAACTTCTCAAGAGCTCAAAGTTAGATTCAAGCTCTAAAATTTATTTAACTTTAATGGGTTCCACTGAGGGATATGACTCAGAAAGTGTCCCCAGGTTCCAGTTAGACTAGAACACTGGAGGCACTGATGACAGGTGGGGACAAACAAGGGAAAGGTGTCTCTGATGCTGAGCACACCTGGATGTGTTTCAGGAATGCCAAGGGCCAAGGGCTGAGCCCCAGCCCCTGGCAAGGCAGATCCTGTCCCTCCCTCATTGCTCAGGGCTCTTCCCGGCCCACTGGGCTCTGGGCATGTGCAATGCCAAGGGCAGCACCATGGGGCGGCCCCTGCCAGGCTGCTGAGCAGGGACAAGGAGGCAAGGAGGCCCCAGCACAGCAAGGCTCACTTGTCCCCTGCTGGCCTCAGGCCCAGGGCCAGCCTGCATGGCCCAAGTGCTGCAGGAGTTGGCTGTGTCAGGGCCTTTCAGCTGCTGCCCATCCCTGTGGCCTCTGCAGCCCAGGCTGTCCTACGGTGTCCATGCCCTGCGCCTCTGTCCCTGCAGGCTGTCGTCATCCCCCGGCTGCCCCACCTCGCTGGCCCCTTCCTTTGCTGACAGCTCTGCCTCCTGCCTGCCTCTGCCTGCACACACAGAGCCTTGGGCTGCTCCAGACTCCTTCTGGTGGATGTCTGGCACCACAGAGCCTCAGTGTATGAAAGGCAGATGAGAGCTGGCCCTGAGGAAGCCAAGCCAGCCAGACTTGTCAGTCATGGCAGATTTTGTTTGGGAGCAATCCTTGGATATTGGGAATTCTGGAGGGAGATTCCCAATTTTGGCCACGGGTGCCTGGTCAAGATGGATGTTTTTTTCCCCATAAGAAAGAAAAGCACATGGTCACAGTGTTTCAAGAGCAGATGAGAGGTGGCCCATGGGTGGCCAAGCCAGACAGATCAGTTAGTTAGTCCTGTTAGTCCTGGCAGATTTCATCTGGGAATAATCTTTGTGTATTGGGAAATTTGGAGGAGGCATCCCAATTTTGGCCATGGACAGGTAGAGGAGAAGGACACTTCTCTCCCATAGGAAGGAAAGCCCAGAGCCCCAGTGCTTCAGGGGCAGGTGAGAGGCAGCCCTCGACATGCCAGGGTCAGCCAGACCTGCCAGAAATCACCAGGAGGCCCAGCCAGCCAGAACTCCTCCATGTTCCCTTCGTTTCATGGGACCCCACAGTGTCCCCATGTTCCCTTGGTTCCATGAGGCCCTGCAGTGTCACAATGTTCCCCTTGCTTCTGCAGTGTCACAATGGCCCTGTGCTTCCATGAGGCCTCACAGTGTCACAATGTTTTCATGGATCCACACAGCCCTGATGTGTCACAATGGCCCCTTGGCTCCATGCGCCCTCACTGTGTCACAATGGCTCCTCTGTGACACTACAGGCTCCACAAGATCACCATGGACCCTTGCTTCCTCGGGGCCCTCAAATTCCACAATGGTCTCCTTGATTCCATGAGGCACCAGAGTGTCACAATGGCCCCTTGGTTCCATCAAACACCACAGTGTCACCATGGTGTCCACATTGTCACAACAGACCCATGGTTCCATGAGGTTCCACAGTGTCACCATGGTCGCAGGCTGGATGAGATCGATGTCCCAGGCACCTTGGGATGCTCGGAATGCCCGTGTGGGGCCAGGGCCGGGTCAGGCCTTGGTTTGTGGTGGGACAGAGCCCCGCCCCCAGCCATGGCCTGGCACAGCTGCCAATCACAGAGCAGGGGCAATGCTAACCCAGCTCTGATTGGCCGAGCTGTCAATCAATCACACAGCAGGGGCAATGCTGACCCAGCTCTGATTGGCTGAGCTGTCAATCAATCACACAGCAGGGGCAATGCTAACCCAGCTCTGATTGGCTGAGCTGTCAATCAATCACACAATAGCAGCTGGTGCCTGCCCTGACTCTGATTGAGCAAACAACTGGAAGTCCCTCCCAAGGGGCGGGGCCCATGAAGTCCCAGGGGGTTAAAAGCCGGAGCACGAGGTCAGCCCATGGTGTGGATCCTGCCTTTTGCTGGGGTTCTCCTGTGAGCCATGCTGCCACCTGAGCTGTTGGTACCTTTATGTGTATTTCTCCATGCATCTTCTGTTGTTCTCTATTTCTTCTTCTCGTAATCCTACTTAACTGAAATACTTTTGGCTAACTTAGTATCTTCAGGGTTAAAGGTTTTTCAGTTAAATAGTCTAAGTCAAGGAAGTTAATGCTATGATATGAGTTTTATGTCGAATTGGATGTTGTATGAATTGTTTTGTCCATGTTCCTTGTCTATATTTTGTCAGTAAAATTTTGTGTCATTTTGACGTCTTAGCTCAAGTGGTTAGAGCTGGTATCACTGAGGTTGTGGGTTCAATCCCTGTGTGGGCCATTCACTTAGGAGTTGGACTGGATGATCCTTGTGGGTCCCTTCCTACAAGAATATTCTTTGCATCTGGCCATGTTGAGAATATCTGGCTGGAGTTTCTCCTGTGCGTGAAACTCAAGTGAAGGAACCTTTGGTCACCCTCAGCATTTCAGTGTTCTGGGGTGTTCCAGCCCTGCAGGCTCACCATGGCCTCTTGTTTCCATCAGGCCCTGCTGTGTCACACTGGCCCTTGGTTCCATGAGCATCTGGAGTGTCACACAGCTTGATGACATTTGTCCTTGCTGCCCCTGCCATCCCACTGCCCCAGCAACAGCCCCGAGCCACCCGTGAGGGACAGGCCCTGCTGGGCCAGGCCTGGGCTCAGGCCTTGGCCTTTCTGCTTCCTCCAGCCAGCCCAGGCCTTGCTCAGCATTGCAGTTCCCTGCTCACAGCCTCGGGCTCCTGCAATCCTGCCCTCAAGGATCTGCTCTCACCAGTCCCTGGGGAGCCTTTGGCACTCCCTGCCCTCAGTGGGGCCACTGATGCTCCAAGGGACTTGGAGTTTGGCTTCTGACTCCTTGAGCAGCTTCTTCAACCTTCTCTCAGTGCTTGGGGGTCCTGGACTCAGCCCCAAATCCACTGTGAGGCTGATTAAAATACAGAAAGCCTTGAGGAGCTCTTTGTCTTACTTCAGGGCTTGTGCAGCTGATTGGAGTCAGTTTGGAGTTCTGTTAAGGAGGAAGATTTCAAAGTGAGCCTCATCACTTTTTTTCTTTAATCAAGTGAGTATTTTGTTTTAAATTACAGTTCAGAGAAGAGCTGACTGAAGCATTTCCCAAGTGATCTTGATGCTGAATGTCTCCTTAGGAGGTCTGGGCATGCAGAAGAATGAGCCCCTTGCAGGCTGACCCTGTTTGGACAACCTGCTCCTCACCCCCAGCCTCACCATGTCTGACATCGCCCACCTGGGACTGACATCCCTGTGCCCTGCAGCAGAACCTTGTCCCCTGAGCTCTGCAGCTGGGTGTCCCAGCCCATTGCACCATGTCCCACCTGCTCTCCTCAGGGCTCTGCCTGCACACAGGCCCAGGAGAAATTTTCCTGTTTGTGAGGAAAAATGGAAAAACCTGAGCAGGTTTCCTGAACAACAAACCCCACTGAGGAACCACATGCTCAGTCCAGGCTGTCTGGAATGATGTCACCTTCCTACGAGGGACAGTGTGACCAGCAATGATCTCTGTAAACAGAATTCTGAGTCTTTCAGCTGAATTCTCTGTCCCTGTCCTTCCCCTGGGTCTTTGTTGTAGATGGAAGCTGCTGGTGCCACCCTCACCTTTAATCTCACTTTTGAACGCAGACAGATGTTCCCAGGTGTGTTAAGCAGGATTTGCTCAATATTTATACAAAACCTTTGTGTTCTGTTGGAGTGAAGGGGCCATTTTGACACTGAGGGGATGACAGGGAAGCAAGGAGTCAGTTGTGACACTGGGGTCCCATGGAACCAGGGGCCATTTTTGCTCTGCAGAACCAACACAGCTGCTGGACCTTTCCTGATTTTAGGAATCAGGACTTGACACCGAAATTGTAGAGAGTCTTTCATTGGCAGCTGGGACACATGGGGGGATATTTCCTCCAAACCACGTGTACCTGGTCAAGACAGGTTCCAGGTATAAATACACACTGATCCCACAAGCCCACACCTCCCTGCCCACCCATCTCCGCCTTCCCTCCCTTTGTATTATAATTAGCTGCCACCACTCCTGGTGGTTGTGTTTGGTGGTTTTTGGGATGAAGGCTGTGTGTCTTCCTCAGTAATCACTGTTTGAGCTCTGCTTTTGGGCAGGTGCAGTGGAGGTTTGGCTCTTCCTCAGGTCAGCTTGTCCCACTCAAAACCACCCGTCTGGTCCTGGCTGGTTTCTGGAGCCACAGGTTTCTGTTTTGTTGGGTTTGTACCATAGCCAGGTCTTGCTTTCCTGAGTTTTTGCAATATATCTTAATGTTTTTTCCTGGTAAATATGTTCATATGTGGTTCATTACATACCGTTTCTGCTATGTGTTCTTTGTCCCATCCACTCACTTAAGCATATTACATGCTTTTAAAATTCTGAATTTTCAAAACCATAGATGTTCCCCATCTCATTTCCCCCCTTTTCTTCTAAATGATGCAAATTCTTTTGCTTTCTAAGATATCTATCATACTCTCTATGACTGTCTTTACCTAGCTGATTCGATAACAGGATAGGCATTGTAGCCATTCTTTGTGACTGTTTCAAATTCCGGAAAATCATAACCAAGAAGAAAACTTAAACTAATCAGAACTAACAAAACTACTATCAGATGACACAATCAGTGTAGAACCCCTGCTGCAGTAGGAGACCACCCAAAAAATACATCCCACCAGTGGTGAGATGTGTCTCCCTCCAACCTTCTATGGTCTCCTTATAGTCTGTCTCATGGTGTATTGTGATCAAGATCTTCTTTCCCATACTTCTCATTTCTTTCAGAATTTCCTGAATATCTCAGTGTTTTAGTAGCTCTATAACTAGAGTGAGATTCATTTATCTGGGCACAGACAATACATCCTGCACAGTTGTCATGTTTGCCTTGATATACTGATGTGATACAACAGGTGCCCAATAGGAGAAATTGCACTCCTCAATTTTGACCAAGTTACAAATGCACAAATCAGATTGTGTTTCCTTTATAATGAGCTCGTCCACTCTTATGGTGGGGCATGCTGTTCTGAGGCATACACAACCCTGATCTATATATACCAGCAAGGTTGTCTGGTTGACTGAATGGATTCTGAAGAGACAGATGCTTTGTTGTGTATCCAGGCAGATATCTCGGTCATTGTTGACATTTCCTTCACATCCAAACCTCAGTTGTTTTCTTGTGGCACATAGCTCTATGTTAATAATCTGCCACTTCCCTTTAACCTCTTGTGCCCATGTTCTGTGTTCAGATAGTTGTGCCACAGTTCCCTCACGGTTTAATTCTAAAAGCCTTGGATTCACATCCCTCTATTTTAAGCCTGAATTCAGAACAGTTAGTAAAGCATGTGTCACAACATTCAGTACCAATTTGAATGGGTTTTATAAGTCCCTGATGGAATCCGTCCTGAACAAATGCAAATTTGCATCCCCAGACATCTTTCCCTGGCCAGACAGTTGTGTTTGATATTTGTAACACCTGCCACAGAGACTTAGGAGAGTCAAAGTCAGAAGCTTTCCCCTGACACACAGAAATGCCAGTCCCATTGTATATAGGAGGTCTTGCACACATGTCTGCCATAGCCATGGCTATGATCATCAGAGCCACAGCTTTCCAGGCTGCAGCTGCTTGATTCTCCATGGTGACTGTGAAGCCTTTTTAATTCCAGTGTGATGTCTCTGTGCTGCTTGTTCTCTGATCTTGATGGCAGTGAAGGAGGTGAGGAGCACCTGGTATGGTCCTTCCTGCTGTGGTTCCAAAGTCTTTTCTGTGAGAGACTTCACATACACACAATCTCCAGGTTGTACATTATGTACTGGTCCATCCAATCCCCTACACCAGCTTCTTTCTACATGTTTCCTGATATTCCTGACTTGTTTCCCCAGGGCCACCATGTATTCTGTGATAGTTTCTTCCCCTATTTGTGCTGATGTTCCCTTCTGTATTGCATAAGGTCACCCATACAGGATCTCAAAAGGACTCAGCCTTTCCTTTGCCCTTGGTTTAGTTTGTCTGTGTAAAAGGGCTAAAGGAAGGGATTGAGGCCAAGGCAGATTGACCTCCTGTCCTAATTTAACAATTTGCTGTTTGATTAAATGATTCATCTTCTCCACTTGTCCACTTGACTGGGGATGATATGGGGTATGTAATTGCCAATCTATACCTAAAGTATTACTAACATGATGTACCACCTTTGCAATAAAATGGAGCCCTCTATCTGAAGAAATGGCAGCTGGAACCCCAAATCGTGATACTATCTCTTTTACTAATGCCTTGACCACTTTTCTGGCTTTACAGTTGTTGCAAGGAAAGCCTTAGGCCAACCTGAAAAGGTATCAGTTAATACCAGTAAATAACAAAACCCCCCTTTTCTTGGGAGTTCTGTGAAGTCTATTTGCCATAATTGGTCAGGTACATTTCCCTTCTCAATTTCACCCATTTCTGGCTTTGTTTTTAGGATTAGTCTGGAGGCAGAGATCACATTGTTGAGTTACCTGCTTCACTGTAGTGTATCAATTTCTAGCCATGATGTTGTGATTTAAGTGTTCATACACAGTCTCTGGTCCCCAGTGTCTTTTCCTATGCTCCTCCCTTATTCCAAACCATATTAGATGGCCAGGTATGATTACCCTTCCTTCTGGGGTAGGGGCCCATCCCTCTTCACTGTATGTCTCATCCAAATTTGTAATTAGCTTCAGATCCTCTTTGTCATAATTTGGTTTACCCTCAAGGGAGATTTTCCTGTCTGGGATTAGAGCTCCTTCCAATTGTACCTCTCTTTTTGCTGCTTCTTTTGCATCCCTGTCTGCCAGCTCATTTTCTTTTTCTGATTCCAAGTATGCCTTTTGATGTGCTCTGATGTGCATAATTGCTATTTTCTTTGGGAGCTGTGCTGCCTCCGGCAATTTCAGAATTTCTTCTGCATGTTCAGTGTTTTTCTTTTGAGAGTTCAGTAGCCCCCTTTCCTTTCAGTTTGCTCCATAAGCATGCACAGCCCCAAAAGTGTTCTTTGGATCCATGTCTATGTTCACATTCTCACATTGGGTCAATTCCAAGGCTCGGGTCAAGGCGATTTTCACATTTTGTGCAGAGGTATTGACAGGCAATGGTTCTGACTCTGTTACCTCATGGCTGATGGAGATGCCATATCCTGCATGCCTTTTGCCATTCAGGACATTGCTGCTTCTGTCCATGAACCAGTCCTCTGCATCTTCCACAGGAACATCCTTCAAATCCAGGCAGCTTGAGGATGTTGCTTCAATGGTTTCCAAGCAGTCATGGTGTACTGGTTCTCCTGTGTTTCCACTGAGGAAAGAAGCTGGATTGACAATGTTAGTGATCACAATCTCCACATCATCCTGTTCTACCAGTATGGATTGGTATTTCAGGAACCTCTGTGGAGAAAGCCACTCCCTGCCCTTCATTTCTAATACTGCAGACACTGTATGGGACACCAACACAGACATTTTTTTGTCCCAAAGTGAATTTTCAAGCTTCCTGGATATTTATCACTACTGCTGCTACCACATTCAGGCATCCTGGCTATCCTTTTGTGGTCACATCCAATTGCTTGGAGATGTAGGTGACTGCTCTGTGATATCTAAATCGAAATCTTGTGCCAATACTCCCAGGGCGATTCCCTGTTTCTCATGAGAAAACAAAAAGAAAGGCTTCCCCAGTTCAGGGAGTCCCAGAGCTGGAGCTGACATCAGGGCCTTTTTCAATTGTTCCAAGGCTCATGTGGCCTGTTTGTCCCATTGCAGATGCTTCTGTTCAGAGTTGATCAGTGCATACAGGGGTTGAACAAGCAACTCGTAATTATAGATCCAAAGGCGACACCTCTCAGTCATTCTGAGGAAAGTTCTCAATTCTTTCACAGTCTGTGGTTTTGGTATTTGGCATAGAGCCTCTTTTCAGGCTTGCCCCACAATTCTTCGCCCCACATTAATTTCATACCCCAAGTAAGTGACTTCCTGCTGCATTACCTGAGCTTCCTTCTTAGACACTCGGTGCCCTTGGAGCCCCAAAGAGTTTTAGAGACTCACCGTCCAAGGCATGCAAGTGTCTTCTGTCTCAGTGGTGATCAGGATGTCATCTCTGTATTGTAGCAGTCTCCCCTTCCCGGCTGGGGTTTTCCAAGACTCGAGATCCTTGGCGAGTTGGTTGCCAAATATGGTGGGGAAATTCTTGAATCCTTGAGGCAGTACAGTCCAAGTGAGCTGGGTCCTTTGTCCACTTTTCCATTCCAAGGCAAATATCTTTTGGCTGGCTTCATGGAGAGGGAGGCAAAAGAAAGCATCTTTCAAATCTAAACCAGCAAACCAGGTTAGTTAAGGTGTCAGTACTGTTAACAAAGTGTATGGGTTTGCTACTACAGGACATAAATCCTCTGCTATTCTATTGACTGCTCTTAAATCCTGGACTACTCTGTACGTTCCATCAGGTTTGTGAACTGGTAATATGGGAGTGTTCAAATCAGATTCACATTCCCTTAACAGACCCCATTGCAAGAATTTTTCTATTACCAGCTGGATTCCTTCCCTACCCTCTCTTTTTAAGGGATATTGTTTTATCCTTACTGGTCACTGTCCCTCTTTAAGCTTTACCTCTACTGGTGATGCATTCTTAGCTCTTCCTGGCTTCTCAGTGGCCCACACACCAGGGTACACCTGGTTGATGATATCTTCACTGATTTTTCCTTCTATGGGAACCTCATTATTTGAATATATTCTTGAGTATCCATCTCCAGAGTAATCTCCCCTTTTTCAAATCTGATTGTTGCATTCAATTGTTCAAGCAAATCTCTTCCAAGGAGTGCATGTGGTGAATTAGGCATGTATAGGAACTTATGCAAGCCTACTCGTTTTCCCAATTTATATTTTAGTGGTCCACAAAAATAAACCTTTTCAGCTTGGGCGGTGGCTCCCTTAACCATAATATAATCTTCTTCCACCTGAGTTAAAGCTGTGTTTAAAATCGAACACATTGCCCCTGTATCAATTAAAAATTTTATTTGCTTTTGATCTTTTCTTTCCCCTGGCTTCATTATAACCAAGGGATCAGCTAGGGAAGATCCCCCTGGTTCCTGTCAGTCTTCATTTACATTTGCCACTACTCGTGCCCCTTTGTTTCCCTTTCCTCAGCGTTCTGGGCATTCATTTTTTCAGTGCCCTAATTGCTCACATAGAGCACATTCTTTTATTCCAAGGCGCAGGGGAGGAAGTCCCTTTTCAAAATTTTCGTCTTCCTTTTTAACTACTGCCATCACCCTTCCTTGTTTCCCCTTATTCCCTTCTTCTCGATTGCTAAACACCCTCCAAGTTTCATCCAATAATATTTCTAAGTTTCTTCCTTCAGTGGGTCTGAATTTCTGGAGTTTACATCTTCTATCACCGGTGGATTGACCTAAAAATAATGACACTAACTGCTGTATCCCGATATCTGATCTGGGTCCAAAGGTGTGCTACGACACATTGTGTCTCAGCCTGTCTAAGAACTCAGGTGGTGACTCAAAGGGACCTTGTTTAATAGCATATAAAGCTGAGCAGTTCATAGATTTGGGGATGGCTTTCTCTATTCCCTTTGCAATCCACTCCTGATATTCTTGTACCTTCTGTCTTCCTGCCATTCTATTCACATCCCACTTTGGGTCCTGGTGGGGGGAAGAATTCCTTTACATCCTCCCCCATGTCTTACAGTGCTCCTGGGCCAAATCCCAGGGTACCTTTGGGATCAGCTGTTTCTCTGGTTCTGTCATTGCATGGAACAGTAACTGTATAGCATTCCAATCCGGGTTATGTGATTTCACTATTAACCAAAAGTGTTCAGCTATACTTAGAGGGTCCTTTCTGTAATCCTTTACATTCCTTTTCCAAATTTCCAAATCATTGGTATTGAAGGGAACCTTTAGTAGCATCATTGTTCCATCTGGTCCCACTTCTTCTCTAAGAGGTGCCTGCAAAGGTGCTGGTTGTTCCCTAGCTTTGCCCCTGAATGGGAGGATGCTGGACTTCCCAGGGGTGTTGGAGTTTGATCTGGTGCCCTTCCTGGGCTCCCACCCAACTCTAGTGATGGAGGAGGGGAGATCATCCAGACCAGAGCCTTCTTCCTTATATACCTTGTCATTTTTAGTGCACTTCTGACCAAGACTACAGGCTGAGCAGCATCATTTTAATATATGTGAGACCCTTCTGTTTTCTTTTTCCATTGCTAGGATCAGTGGGTCTTGTGGAGGGTTAATACCACAATCCCTTTGCCATTCTGGGTGGTTCTGTAAGATGAAAAACATCTGCATATGTTGCCTCATCCCATTTTCCTTCCCACCTTAAAAACAACATTAACTTCAACATGGTGTTCCAGTCCCATGTTCCATTTAATGGCCACTTTGCCCCATCTTCTGATTTATACAGAGGCCACCATTGATTTGAGTATTTGATGAAAACCCTTTGGATCTCCGTTCCTCTTTTCCCCACAACTTCCTTCCAGTGTGTTAGTACACATCCTAAAGGGCTCCTCCTAGGCACCTCTTTATTTTGCTGGGTCCCCATGACTTCTCTCCTTATTTCTCTTATCTCCTCTCCCAAACCTCTGCTGGCAATATTCTTTCACTTCCTCCCAGTGGTCATCGAAAACGTGCCAATCCTTGGGAACTGAAAGACTCTTTGCACAGATCAAATTCACAATCTCACACTCAACCTGTATTAATTCCTGAATATGATGCCATGGGTCCGGGGTACACCTGGGGCATGTAGGCGTCCACCTCCTAGATCTGCAGTGCCACTTCCTTTTGCACCAATGTCACTGTAGGAGGTCCCAGGCTGGATGCCACCTTGGTGTCCAAATTGCTGGTCCACACGCAAAGCACCGAATTGGTCTAACCCTTCTAGGTTCCCTTTCGATTAGAGGTTGCTCCCAATCAAAATCCAGATAACTATCTATGGAATCTGAGAATATTCTTCCCAAGTATACCTGCTCTACTCCCCCGTCCTCCCGTACCAACCGTACAAGTTTCCCTTGATCCCTGAAGAAATCCGTGGGCTCAATCTGGAGCCACCTAGAAAGGGCTTCCTCCTTGCTTGGTCGAGCCCTCTGCACTCACTCCCAGCTTCCACCACCTTTTTAACTCTGACAGTTTCCAAAAAAAATCACTAACCTGTCATTGACAGTTACAGACACAAGAGGGCAGCATTACATCAGAAACAATAGAATCTCACGCCTCAGAAAAGAACGGAAATCTTAACTTGTTGCAATGACAGTTAATAACACAAGAGGGCAGTGTTACACCAGATATTGCACAGGTCCACTACAGAAAACAGAGCAGACATTCCCCAAAATCCAAAATCTCCACCACCAAAATGAGAGTGATGCAAACACAAAACATCAACCACCATATAAAATACTTCCTTCCACCACCCTACAACAAACAACAAGCACAATTTATGGCAGTTAGGGTTATAGCAGTGAGTTATGCTGTTAATAATATTGATAACACCTTGGTTCATTCAAATTACCCCCAAACTTGCTAGTGGCCACCCTAAGTGGTCAACAGAAACCCCTTTGCCAGCTTCCAAATACCTTCCCCAAACCTGTCAGCTCTGTGTGTCGGATGTCTCTGACACACTGTTAGCCATGTGCAGGCATCCCTAGTGTCTCACAGGCTCACCTTACCTTGGGCCTCCCCCAAAACATTTTGGTCAAACGTTCCTCTAGGCCATATAGGAGGTTGGTTGCTCATCCCTGCAGAGAGTGACCGGGGAGCAGAGGTCAGCTCCAGAAAAAGTCCGGGGTGCACTGGGATGTCGATGTCCCCTGTGCTCCAGCAGACAGACGAAGACCTTCTGGCTGGCTCAACAACTGATTTCGAGAATCTGCACTTGACACTGCAATTGTAGAGAGTGTTTCATTGCCAGCTGGGACACCTGGGGGGATATTTCCTCCAAACCACGTGTGCCTGGTCAAGACAGGTTCCAGGTATAAATACACATTGATCCCACAAGCCCACACCTCCCTGCCCACCGGTCTCTGCCTTCCCTCCCTTTGTATTATAATTAGCTGCCACCCCTCCTGGTGGTTGTGTTTGGTGGTTTTTGGGATGAAGCTTTGTGTCTTCCTCAATAATCGCTGTTTGAGCTCTGCTTCTGGGCAGGTGCAGTGGAGGTTTGGCTCTCCCTCAGGCCAGTTTGTCCCACTCAAAACCACCTGTCTGGTCCTGGCTGCTTTCTGGAGCCCCAGGTTTCTGTTTTGTTGGGTTTGTACCATAGCCAGGTCTTGCTTTGCTAAGTTTTTACAATACATGTTATCTTAAAGTGTTTTCCTGGCAAATAAGTTCCTATATGGTTTGTTACATACCATTTCTGCCATGTGTTCAATTTCCCCTCTACCTGCTTCAGCACATCATAGACTTCTAAGGTTCTTAATTTTCAAAACCATTTATGTTCCCCGTCTCATTAGATAACACTGGGAGCCTCTAGACCACACTGGGAGCAGGTTTGGGCACATCAGCCCTTACTGGTTTATACTGGGAGCTGCCATCATGGGCCTCAGAAGCTCGGGGGTGGCTCCCAGTGCTTACTGGTTTATACTGGTGCCCTCTCAGTCCATGCCTAGGAACACCAGTGGGTGTTGAGGCCAAGCTATCCTTTGCTGGGGCACTGCTGAGCTGCGACTTCTCCAACTTCTCAGCCTGGCACCACTGCCTGCAGCTGCCAGGGACTCCAGAAAGGGCGAGGCTGGGGCTCTGCCCCACGAAAGGCTGAAGGAATGTGAGCAATTCCCCAGTAAAATTCCCACAATTTCACAGGATCCCCCAAATTTTCCAGCCCCTCCCTCACCTAAAGTGGGAGGTGATGTGTTCTGTTGTGTTGAATGAGTAGAACTGGTGTCTCTAAATCCCCTTTGACTTTAATGGGTACACCTGAACTCTGGTACACTTGAGTATTCAGATATTGGGGTGTCCCTCCCTGCCCCCTAGAGATTTTGGGGTGCCCCCTTTGCCCCCTCCCAGAGCTAGAGCTGGTGCAGAACACTGTCTTCAGCAACCCCACGGATCAAAGCACCTGGCTGTACCTGTGCTGCATCCTCTCCTGAGGTAACTCAGGGCTCCCTCCCACCCTTGAGGCCCTCACCTGGAGTTTTGGGGTACCCCCTGAATATTGAGGTGCCCCCCAACAGCCCCTCGGCTGCCAAGGGTCATCTGTGTCCACGTTGACTGGGAGGACAGTGGCCATCATCTTCTCCTGGCCCATCCAGGTGAGTCGGGACACTTGGGTGCTCCAAAAATAACCTGGAGATCCCCCAAAATTTTCTGTGCACACCTGTGTACTCGCTCAAATCACCTGGATCTCCCCAAAAATCACCTGGGGACACCTGGGCATCCCTAAAAATCACCTCAGTGCACATCAGTACCCCTGAAAATCACCTGGACTACCCCAAAAATCACCTGGATACACCTGGGTACCCCTTGAACACCTAAATCACACAGATCCCCTGAAGGCCCCCAAAACTGGTGTCCCAAACATCTTCATTGCTTTGACTGGGTGGACCTGGTGTCCCTGAATCCCCATTGACTTTAAAGGGTACATGTTGAGTCCTGTTTATACCCATTTATCTCTATAAATCTCTCCCAGTGGTCCCACTTATGCCCCAGTGCTCCCAGTAACCCCAGTGTCCCACCTTAGCCCTTCCCAGTGCTCCCAGTTGATCCACTAACCCTTCCCAATCAAGTCCTATTAATGGGTAGACCTGGTATCCCTCAATCCCTTTTGACTTCAATGGGTAGACCCAATGTCTGAACATTTTTGGTGCCAAAAATCCCAACTTTGGGCTCGGAATTCCCAGATTTGGGACTGAAAACAAAGATTTGGTGCTTAAGTGGAGACACAGCTACAGCACAGGCTGAAGGTGTAGGATCAAGAATTTGTGATTAGCTCCCAGGAATTATGCCAGGACTTCCAGAGTGTCAGCACCATGATCCTGAAATGGAAATTCCCAGAATTCAGCCCAGTATTTCCCCCAAATTTCCCCAAATGTCCGCATTTCAGCACCACATTTCTGCAAAATCCCCATTCACTAATGGGTAAACCTGGTTTCCCTAAATCCCTATTGATTTCACAAGGTAGACCTGATGTTCCTAAATCCCCTTTGATTTTTTAAAATAGGTCGACTTGCTATTCCTACATTGCCATTGATTTCAAAGGGTAGACCTGATGTCCATAAGATCTCTATTGGGAGATTAATATTACAAGAGATGGAACAACTGAGAGACATTGTCAAAGATGGTTTATTGCTTTATTTCATCAGTCTCATAGAAGGGTGAGACATTCAAGGTGTTACATCCAGGGCCATAATATCAGAAGCTTCTTCATTCTTAGTTACAAATGCCTTATATTAGTTTTTTCACCAATCAAAAACTTCTATGAACTTTGCTGGTGTCTTTTTATACCAATCATTAATTGCTTTGCTTCCCATGGTTTTGGTGCAATGCATCATTTTTCAGTATATCATATAACACTGCACAAACCTACATTGATACATCTTAACATCGAATAAACTTTATAACAAGTTATTTTTACTGAACTTTAAAATCTTTTGCTATCTTACTTAACATACTGCTTTGCTTACATAATCCATATTTCTGTTTTCTTGAAACATATTTTGACTTAAACTACAAACTTATATTCTTGTTTTATGTCTGTTTCACTTCAATGCTCTAATTCTCTAAGCCTTCTCCAAGGTCTCAGGTCAAACCCTGTACCCATCTCTATCTCTGAACCTGTATGCCCCAAGGCCCTGAGAGCTCTCCGTGCCTGCATTTCCCACACTGCAGTATCCCAATGGACCCTTGGTTCCATGGGGACTCACAATGGCAGAAGGGTTTCCTTGGTTCCACAAGGTCCTGCAGAGCCCCTTGATTCAATGAGGCCTCAAAGTGTCATCATGGCCTCCAGGATTCCATGAGGCCCCAGAGTGTCACAATGGCCCTTGGGTTTCCATGGGGTCCAGCACTGTTCCATGAATCCTCAGTTCCATGGGGCTCTGTAGTGTCACAATGGACTCCTTGGTTCAATGGTGCCACACATTGTGACAATTGCCCCTTGGCCTGCCAGGACTCCATAGTGTCACAACGATTCCTTGCTTCAGTGAGGTCTTGTAGTGTCACAATGGACTCCATGATGCCATGAGGCCCTGCAGTGTCACAATGGGCTCCTTGGTTCAGTGGTGGCACACTGTGACACCATCACCCCTTGGCCCAACAAGTCTCCATAGTGTCACAATGGTTCCTTGCTTCCATGAGGCCTTGCAGTGTCACAATGGACTCCTTGGTTCAGTGAGGCCTGTGATGCATTAAGATTTTAGATTCTATATTTTTGAATTCCTGTACTGCATTTGGGCATAACTCTAAACTCTATATGAAGTGTTTGTTAACTGTCTTAAAATTTTGGTCAGACAAAACAATTCTTCTGAAACTCAAGGACGTTCTACAACCTCAGGCTCCAAAACCTATAAGCAAAAGTGAATTGTGGGGGGAGTGAACTGGGGGAATATGACTTCATTACATGAAGCTGTAACTGGAGCTTCATGGAATTACCTGATATGCAAACGGACTAAACTTATATCTGACTAAAAACTCATCACCACCGTCCACCTTGGGTGTAACTTCTGGGAGGCTTTTGCCTGCCCAAGGTGAATCTATTGAAGGCCTTTAATAAACACCCACTTTATTCCCTTAACCTTGTCTAGCCTCTCTTCTATGTAGCCACTCCAAGACATCACCTGTAGTGTAACAATAGTCTCCATGATTCCATAAGACCCTGCAATATCAAAGCAGACCATTGGTTCCCTTAAACACCACAGTGTCACAATGGCCCCTTGGCTCCACTGAGTCCTATGGTGTCAACGGGGTCCCCTTGGTTCCAAAAGGCCCTGAAATGCCACAAGGGATCTTGGCCTCCATGGTTTCATGAGGCCCTGCTGTGTCACAAAGGACTCTCGGCTCCATGATGCCCCATAGTGTCACAATGGTCTCCTTGGTTCTGCAATGTCAAAATGCCACCTCGGTGCCTTGGAGCTCACAGGGTCACTCTTGTGCCCTTGTTTCCATGAGGCCCTGCAGTGTCACAATGGTCCTTTGGTTCCATGTGAACTCAAAGTGTCCTCATGGCCTCCTTGGTTCCATGAGGCCCTGTAGTGTAACAATGATCTCCTTGGTTCCACAGTGTCAGAATGGCCCCTTTATCCCATGGAGGCCCACGCTGTCACTGTGGTCCCCTTGATTCCATGAGGCCCTGCCATGCTGCAATGGCCCCAATGGCTACAATGGTCTCCAGTGAGACTCTCTACAACCACCTGAACAGAGGCTGTAGTCAGGTGGGGGTCAGTCCCTTGTCCCAGGCAGCCACTGACAGAATGAGAGGACACAGTCTGCAGATGAGCCAGGGGTAGGATATGTTTGACATCAGGAAAAAAGTCTTCACTGAAAGCACGGGACTAGTGAGCCTTGCTGTGCTGGGGCCTCATTGCCTCCTTGTCCCTGCTCAGCAGCCTGGCAGGGGCCGCCCCATGGTGCTGCCCTTGGCATTGCACATGCCCAGAGCCCAGTGGCCCGGGAAGAGCCCTGAGCAATGAGGGAGGGACAGGATCTGTCTTGCCAGGGGCTGGGGCTCAGCCCTTGGCCCTTTGCATTCCTGAAACACATCCAGGTGTGCTCAGCATCAGAGGCACCTTTCCCTTGTTTGCCCCCACGTGTCATCACTGCCTCCATTATTCTGCTCTAACTGGAACCTGGGGACACTTTCTGAGTCATATCCCTCAGTAGAACCCATTAAAGTTAAAGAAACTTTGGAGCTTGAATATGACTTTGAGTTCTTGAGAAGTTTTCCTTCAGCTTTCTCTCAGGGACTGATGTCCAGGGACTCAGAACTGTTGGAAAATCCCAGCTCTACAGAGACAGGGCAAATGAGAGGGGTTTTAAAAAGATTTTATTCCATTATTAGACTCCTTGAAGGGTGAAAAATGAGAGATATAAAACTCCATGCCATTCTATCCGAAGCCAACTTATTTCCTGCTTATAATATTTTATAAATACTTTTTCAGCCTATTAACTTTTGCCACACAATGGTGCTAATACTTCTAATACCAATCACCTTGTATTTTACTCCGTATAGTCTTGCCACAATGCATCTTTCACAGTTCTAATTCTCCAAAATATATGTTCTTTTTGCAAGGCCATTGTTTGAAACTTCTTTCTAGTTCAGTCTCTCTCTCAGAAGTGTCTTCTCTATTCCATGGCCTTTCTGAGTCAGCACACCTTATCTCAGAGTTTGCATCCAGATGTACAAGACCGTGTGAGCTTTCAGTCAGGCTTTGAGAATCCTTTACAAATCCATTTCTCACAGATATCAATCACAGAATGCTGCAATCACCTCTGCTCTAAAGACAACAGTAATAAAATACCACCTTGAAAATTGGAATGGATATTTCTAAGAAGGTCTTTGTCATATTTCTCCCTAACTGGAGTTGAAAAACTTCCAAATGAATGGCACCAGACCAGAGGGAAATCAAGGCAGAACCGTTATTTTCTAGGAAACCTCTGAAGAATTTGGACAGAATCAAACTCCAAAGTGTCTGATACTGCTCATGGGTCTCATTGAGGGCCACAACTGAGAAAGTATCCCCAGGTTCCAGTGTGAGCAGGAAATTGGAGGCAGAGATGACAGGTGGTGTGGGAAATGCAGGCACAGAGAGCTCTCAGGGCCTTGTGCAAACAGGCTCAGAGATTGAGATGGATCCAAGGTTTGACCTAAGACCTTGGAGAAGGCTTAGGGAATCAGAGCATTAAAAGGAAAATTGATATAAAACAAGAATATAAGTTTTTAGTTTAGGTAAAAATATGTTTTAAGCAAAGAGAAATATGCATTCTGTAAGCAAAGCAGTATGTTAAGTAAGATAGGAAAAGATTGTAAAGCTTAGCAATAGAACTTGTTATAAAGTTAGTTAGAAGTTTAAGATATATCAATGTAGGTTGGTGAAGTGTTTTATGATTGGTTGAAAAATGACACATTGTGGCAAAGCCATGAGAAGGAAAGCAATAAATGGTTGGTGTAAAAGGATGCTGGCAAACTTCACAGAAGTATTTGATTGAATAAATAGTAACGTAAGACATTGTACCTAAGAATGAGGCAGCTTCTGATATTATGGTGTTGGATGTAACACCTTTAATGTCTCACCCTTCTATGAGACTGACACCATGAGGCCATAAACCATCTTTTACAACGTCTCTCAGTTGCCTCATCTCTTGCAATATCAATCTCCCAATGAACATTTTTTTGACATCAGACATGACTAATGAAATCAATAGGGCCTTATGGACACCAGGTCTATCCCATTAAAGTCAGTATGGATTTGGGACACCTGGTCTATCCATTAAAATCAATGGGATTTTGAGGAAATTTGGCCCTAAAATAGGCAAATTTGAGTAAATTTGGAGGAAATCTTGGGTTGAATTCTGGGAATTTCCACTCCAGGATTGCAGTGCCAATGCTCTGGATGTCCTGGGTGAATTCCTGGAGGCCAATCCCGAATCCCTGATCCTTCACCTGCTGTCCATGCTGGAGCTGTGCCCCCAGGTAAGCCAAAAAATGTCCATTTTCAGCCTGAAAGCTGGGAATTCCAAGCCCAAAATTGGGATTATTAGTGCCAAAAGTTTTGGGACATCAGCTCTCCCCACTGAAGTCAAAGGGGATTGAAGGACACCGAGTCTAACCCGGTGAAGTCACTAGGGGTTTTAGGGACACCAGGTCTACCCATTGAGAGAGCTTGATTGGGAAGAGTTACTGTTCAAACTGGGAGCACTGGGAAGGGCTAAAGAAAGGACACTGGAGTTACTAAGAGCACTGAAAAAAGTGGGACAACTGGGAGGGATTTATAGAGATAACGGGGATAAAGAGGACTCCAGAGCTAACCCATTGAATTTAGGGACAGCAGGTCTACTCTTTAAAGGTAATAAAGTTTAGGGCCACCAGGTCTACCCAGTCAAAGCAATGAGGATGCTTGAGACACTAGTTTTTGGAGGGCCCAGGGGTTTTTGGTGATCCAGGTGTGCAAGGGGTACGCAGGTGTATCCAGGTGATTTTTGGGGCACCCAAGTGCCCTGACTCGCCCTGACAGGCCGGGAGAAGATGATGGCCACCGTCCTCCCAGTTTATGTGGACACAGATGACCCTTGGCAGCCGAGGGGCTGTCACAGGGCACTCCAACATTCAGGGGGTACTCAAAACTCCAGTTGAGGACATCTGGGGTAGGATGGAGCCCTGAGTTACCTCGGGAGAGGATGCATTGCAGGTACAGCCAGGTGCTTTGTTGCATGGGGTTGGTGAAGATGGTATTCTGCAGCAGCTCCAGCTCTGTGTGGGCACCGGAGGCACCCCAAAATCTCAGGGGGGCAGTGGGGAAATCCCAATATCTCGGTGAGGACACCCAAGTATACAGGAGTTCAGGTGCACCCATTAAAGTCAAAGGGGATTTAGGGAAACCAGGTCTACCCATTCAACCCAACAGAACCCACCAGTTCCCACTTTAGGTGAGGGAGGGGCTGGAAAAATTTGAGGATCCCGCAAAATTGGGGGGAGATTTTTTGGGGAATCCCTCACCTTCCTTCAGCCTTCCAGGGAGCAGTGCCCTTGCAATAGTTCCTGGTGGGCATCAGCAGCCCCAGGCAGTGTTGCCAGGCCGAGAAGTTAGAGAAGCTGTGGCTCAGCAAGGCCCTGGTGAAGGCCAGCTCGGCCTTGAGGTCCTGCCTGGCCACAAGGGCCTACCAGTGTTCTCAGGTGTGGACTGGGAAGGCACCAGTATAAACCAGTAAGCACTTGGAGCCCCTCCTGAGCTCCTGAGACTCATGGCAGCAGCTCCCAGTATAAACTAGTATGGCCTCATGCACCCAAACCCATTCCCAGTGTAGTCTAGGGGCTTCTAGTGTGGTCCTGGGGCTCCCAGGTTTATACTGGGAGGGCACCAGTATAAACCAGTAAGCAGTTGGAGCCACGCCTGAGCCCCTGAGCCCATAGCGGCAGCTCCCAGTATGAACCAGTAAAGCCAGCATCCCCAGAAGTTGTTCCCAGTGGAGTGCCAAGCATCCCTAAGCCCCCTCCCAGTATAACCCAGTACACCCCAGTTTAACCCAGTAAAATCCAGAATATCCCCATATAACCCAATATAAACCACTACAATCCAGTGACTTCCAGCTCCCCATCCCAATATAAACCAGTATAACTCACAGTCAGCCACTAGGTCCTCCAAGCCAGCAGGGGGCACTCACACACCCCGCTCCCTTTCCCAGTAGAACCCAGTACAAATCAGTAACACACCAGCACCCTATCTGAGTATAACTCAGTATAACACAGTAACCCCCAGCACCCCATCCCAGTACAAACCAGTATAACCCAGTAACCCCAGCCCCATCCCATCAACCCCTTGACCCCATCCCAGCACAAACCAGTACAAACCAATACAAACCCGTACAACTCACTCACAGTTGCAGGGGTCGGCCACCAGGAGGTGGCACAGTGCTTGGTCCTCCCAGCCTGCAGGGGGCGCTGCAGAGCGGCCCAGCACCCAGCCCTGGTGGTGCCACACCCCGTAGGAGTTGGGGTTCAGCCCCAGGATCTGCCCCACGAACGACAGCTCTGATGGCACCCTGAAACCTGTATAAACCAGTCCGGACCAGTATGGACCAGTATAAGTGGTAAAAACCAGTAAAAAACAGTAACCAGCTGTGCAATACAAAGCAGTAGTAACCAGTACAAACCAATATAGACAAGAAACAAGCAGTATGCACCTCTACAAAGCAGGAAAATAGGTAAAAACCAGTACAAACCAGTGAAAACCCTTGTCTGTGTCAGGAGTCAAGCTGGCTGGGCCCGGTAACAAACCTGCTGCCCAAAGTCAGTAGAAATTTTACGACCCATTTCAAACACCTTAACACCCATCCCTTCACCCACCAAATGATTTGTAAAGACATGAGCACACATCTTTCCTCTCACATTGATGGTTCCTGTGCTGGTGACAGTCTGTTAAACCCAGCCTTCAGCCTGAGCTCTCTGCTGTTGCAGTTCCATGCACAGAGGTTGTTGTCTCTCAGCCCTTCCATGGGCAGGCCGGTGTTCAGCCATCTCCAGGACAGCAGGGCCCCAGCCCACGTCACTGTGCCCTGGGAAGACAAAAACCATCACTCCAAATGTCCCCTTCTCCTTCTTCCCAGGCATTTGGCCCTGCCAGTGGGGTTTGCTGCTGGGTGCCACAGGAAAAAGGAGACCCCTGTGACACTGTGGGGCACATGGAACCAAACATCCATTGTGACACCACAGAACCTCACAGAACCAAGGAAACCCCTGTGACACTGCGGGGGCCCCATGGAACCAAGAGCCCATTGTGACACATGGGGCCAGGTGAAGCCAAGGAACCATTGGGACACTGGGGAAACTCATGGAACCAAGTCCATGGAACTCATGGACTGTGACATTGTGGCACCCCATGGAACCTGTGAGCCATTGTGACACTGCACAGCCTTGTGGAACCAAGGAGACCATGGTGACAGTGTGGGGCCCCATGGAACCAAGAATTCCATTTTGACACTGAAGAACCTCATGGAACCAAGGGTCCATCGTGACACTCTGGAACTACAGAGCCCATTGTTGAGAATATGGAAACCCAAGGAACCAAAAGTCCATGTGACAGAGCAAGATCTCATGGAACCCAAAAGAGCATTGTGACACAGTGGGGTCCCATGGACCCAAATCTCCACAAATCCCAAATTGACAGTACAGAACCTCATGGAACCAAGAGTGCATGGTGACCCAGCGAGCCCTTGTAGAACCAAGGAGTCCACAAGTGTGTGGACAAAATAAAGAACTCTGTATTGCTGTGTCCCCCTGACATTTTTCCTTACATATCTCTGCTTTGGGGAAGGGAAACCTCCGTGGTGGGACCTTGGGCTGGCACACACTAATGGAAGGTGTCTGTTTGCAATGAGGAAATCCATGAGTTTTAGATTGCTCAAAAAAAAAAAAAAAAAAAAAGCCAAGAAAAACAAAAAAGGGAAAAAACTCATTTTTGCTTGAGTGCAGCCAGTTCTCCAAACTGGGTCAAAGCAGGTCCCAGGTGAGTGAGGACAGACAGGATGGGGTTGGGGAATGTGCAGCAAGGTTGTCCATGCTGGGTCAGACCTCAAGGCACAGCTTCTGTGAGCAGGCCAGACCTCCTGAGGAGAGACCCTGGATCAATATCAACCACAGAATGCTGTAATCACCTCTGCTCTAAAGAGAACTGAAATAAAATGCATCCATTGAAATAGGAATGGATATTTCTAAGAAGCTCTTTGACATAATTCTCCATGATTGGAGTTGAAAACCTTCTCCTGAGCTGCACCAGACCAGAGGGAAATCAAAGCAGAGCCATGGTTTGTCAGGACTTGCTTGATCCCAATCAGCCCCGTGGTGCATTTGTGGCTGAGCCTTCGAACCTCAGGGCCTGAAGGGAGATTGCAAAAACCCTTCCATGAATCAAAGTCAAAAGAGAAGCCCAAAGTGTCTTGAGATATTAATGGGTCCATCCAGAACACAGGGTCCTCATGGACTCCTTGAAGGAGAGAATGGGAGGCCATGATTGCCCAAAAACCACTCAGGGAGTCAGAGAAGAAAGGAAAAAGGAAAGTACCTTTAAAAAACTCAAGAACCTTGAAGCATTAATGAACCCCACTGAGTGTTGTTACTGACAAAGGTTCTCAAGGGACTAATTAAAGCAGATAATTGGAGACCATGATTGCACAAAGCTCTCAGAGACTCCAAGGCAAAAGCAAAACCCAAAGTCCTCTGAAAAACCTGCAGTCCCTGGGAGCATGAAGGAGCCCCCAGGGCCATTCGTGACCAAGGCTCCCCAGGGACTCGTCCCAGAACATCCCTGAGGCCACTGGGATGTGGGGGGATGCTGAGGGCAGGACAAGGGGTGACAGTGGCCAGCCTTGCTGGGGCTGTGCCAGGAGGCCCCAGTGGCTCAGGACAAGGTGTCTCCTCCCAGCCCTTGGTGGCACAGACCCTGCTGTGCCCCAGGGCACCAAGACTTGGCTTCTCTTTGTCCCCACCTGTCATCTCTGCCTCCAATTTCCTGCTCTAACTGGAACCTGGGGACACTTTCTCAGTTGTGTCCCTCAGAGGGAACCATTAAAACTTTAGGAAACTTTTGAGTTCAATTCTGACTGAACTCTTGAGAGGTTTCCTAACAAAACATGGCTCTGCCTTGATTTCCCTCTGCTCTAGATTAGCTCATTAGGAAGTTCTCCTTCTCCAGTTATGGAGAAATATTTTAAAGAGACTCTTAGAAATACATATTGCTATTTTAAAGAGCGCATTTCATAAGTGTTCTCTTTAGAGCAGAGATGATTGCACCATTTTGTGATTGATATTGATCCATGGTCTCTCCTCAGGAGGTCTGGCCTGCTCACAGAAGCTGTGCCTTGAGGTCTGACCCAGTGTGGACAACCTTGCTGCACATTCCCCAGCCCCATCCTGTCTGTCCTCACTCACCTGGGACCTGCTTTGCTTGGAGAACTGACTGCAATCAGGAAAAGACGAGTTTTATTCTTTTTTTCTCAAAGCAATCTAAAACTCCTAATTTTCCCCACTGCAGACACACTCCTCAGGTGTGTGCAAAGCCCAGGGTGGCACCAAGGAGGTTCAGCTCTCGGGATCGATGCTTTGGTGTCCGTGCCTGCAGTCGGCGCCATCTTTCCTTTCTGCCTCCAACTCCCGTCATGCCCCGCGGCCCCATAGAGCCCCATTGGAGCCGGGACTACAACGCCCATCATGCCCCGTGCTCCACAAAACCCCCGGTATCCGCTCCCCATCTGCCCCATCCGTGCCCCCGGACCCTGGAGGATCCGTAATTGTCCCCTCAGGGCACATTCGAGACCCCCCCAAAAACGTCCCCAGATCCCCTGAATGCCCCCCTTACAGCTATTTCTGGGAATTCATCTCCTGCCCTCTCCCGTGAGCTCAGAGCACCTCATAACCCAGTCCTGCACCGAAAACTCCTGTCCTTACCCGCGCCGTAAGGAGCCCGGTTAGAGCTCCCCAGGCTCCCCCCAAGTTCTCTTGACCTGTATATGTTCCCCGCTGAGGACCTGAAGCCACCACTCAGAGCGAAAACTGTCCCCTAAGTGCCTTTCTAGACCCCCAAACTGTCCGTAAGAACCACTTCCGGGACTACAGCTCCCATCATGCTCCGCTGTTCCAGTTAAACACCATTCTAACCATGACTTCATCTCCCATCGTGCCCTGCACCCCACTGAGAGACACTGAAGCTGCGCCTACAACTCCCGTGATGCTCCACGGCTCCATTAGATCTCATTATACCCTCGCCTACAACTCCCATCACCCCCCGCGCCCCGCAGAGCCCCGTTAGAGCCCCCGAGTGCCCGTCCGGACCCCGAATGGCCCCAGATTCCCCTCCCTGACCGCCAAGGGCCTCCCTGAAACAGCCAGGTAACATCCGAAGCCCAGACTTTCCCTCAGCATCTCTAAGTTCTCTGTTAGTGCCCACTCGACGCTCCCAAGTGTCCTCCCGTCCTCAACTTCCTTCTAAATTCGTTCCCCAGACACAAAATTGCCATGAATGTGCCCCAGAAATGTCTCCCTGGACCCGAAGTGCCCCCCTGGACCCTGTCGGAGAAAAAGATGATAATAAAGGTGACCAAATGACTACAAATATTGCAAATTATCAAATATTACAAATTATCATAAAGAGGGAGAAATAAATAACCAGGAGACGTTATTTAATTAATGAAGGCAATTGTGTTACTTGGAACCATTGGCCAGTAATTTTTTAAGTTACTAATAATGTATAGAGTTTTATTATAAATATAAAAATGTGTTTATAAAAATATAGAATAGTACTACTATAAATAAGAAAAATATAATTATATTTTAATATTTAAGAACATTTTTAATTTAAAGAGAAATTTAATATTTTTTTCTAATTTGGTTTGTCAGTCAAAGGTGGGTGATATCATGACACAGTTATGATGGGGGTGAGGAGCAGGTTGTCCAAACAGGGCCAGCCAGCAAGGGGCTCATTCTTCTCTGTGCCCAGAGCTCCTGAGGAGACATTCAGCACCAAGATCACTCTGGAAATGCTTCTCTCTGTCATGAATGTCGTTCTATTTGTACAGTTTATCAGACAACAAGGTTAAATTTTGCAGCAATTTTTTTAATAGCAACAATTGTATATAAATGCATACAATCAAAATATATTGGATACGTATATCTGAATATATACAAAATTTGGCAGTTAGTAATTTAGTATAATTGAGGTTCCTATAAAGCATAAGCAAAACCAACCGGGGGTACGGGGAGGGGCTCGCCCTTCCTCACGTACTGAACAATCAAGCCAAAATTCCCACTTATATACTATATGCTAATACATATTAATACAGAAGTTTCTAGAAAATTCCTCCTAGTTTCTGTTCCTAAAATCTACGTCACTATGTGTATGGGACATGCTCTACCAATGGGTTAGGGGGTCTCTCATCCTTTTGAGGGTCTTATTTCTGATGAAGGCTCATCATCTTCATCAATGACCGAGGTGTGACCTGCAGGTAGCACAGGTGCCCTGTGTGACTGAGCAGATGTTTTCCATAATAGGACTCTGATTAAATCCCATGCCTGAATCATCCCATTTTGGCCCATTCCAAGGTTGAGTCTTACTATTTCCAGATGCTGCTTATCAGACTTACGTCCTTCTACTATTCCCTTCCAACATCTGGAGATTCCATCTGCTTTGCCTCACTCATATCCTTTTTTTTTTGGCTTTATAGCAATTATTTTCTATTGACATGAGTACAATTTTGCTAATATAGTTACAATTTAGTTAGCACGAATCTCATTTATCACATACATACATATCTGTGAGACTTTCCTGTGAAATCATTATCCATCCCAACCCTGGCGCATCCCAAGTCTGGCAATTTGCATGCACAGGAAGCCAAAACTCGGCAATTCCCCGTTTCCAGCACCAGCCCTGCTCAGATCTGGTGATTTGTGGGTGCCAGCACTGCAGATCCAGCAGATTGTTGACGCTGGCAGTGCCCAGGTCTGGCGTTTGCCAGCATCGGTGCCACCCAGAGCCGTCAGTTTCCTGCTGCTGGGGCACTCGGGGGTTGTGGCTGAGCAGGAAAGGTGAGCCTGTGCCGGGAGCTTTTCTTGGCTGGAGCAAAGGCTGGGCACGCAGAGACCTTCCTGGCACTGTGCCCTGGGCCAGCAGGGATTGTGCTGCTGGAGCCCACCCTCAATTTCTTCTGTCAGTCAGCTTTAGGACATGGAGGAGCCAGAGCAGACCCTCAGCTTTCTGGATTCATCCAGAAGAATCCTGTGTGTGAAGCAGCCTGGGAACAGGGTTTCCATGCCAGGGCGGGCAATTCAGAGCCCTTTTCTCCCCCATGGGCTGAGGGTGTGGCACTTGCCATTTGCAAGGGCCCTGCAGGTGCCAAAGGGGCCGTTTTCAATCTGCTGAGAACAGTCGGAACTGAGAGCCTGTCCTAAACCTGCTTTTCCTGCAAATGTACTCAAGGAATTCTCTTTTTTTGCAGTCTCAGCCCCTGTGTGTGTGCAGGTGTACTGAGTGAAGGATGGAACGGGTCTATTGGGGGGGGATGTTCTCCTTCTCTAGTGGTTTTTGGTTTTCTTTTTGTTGATCTTGTTGGATTTGTTTGTTTTCTTGGATGGGTTTGATTATCATGGTTTATAATTTTAAATTTTGTTTTATTTTTTTAATCATCTCCTCGTGGCAGCTGTGGGCAGAGCTCTGTAGCTGTGTGTGACACTCGTGTGTGGCACAGTGAAGGTGTCCAGGGGGGCCTTGCCCGAGCTGTGTGCAGAGGAATCCCCATCAGGCCAGGCTGGGGGTGCTCCGTGGCCGGTGCCTTGCGTTGACTGGAAGCTGCCATGGAGCGTCTCCAGGGATGGAAGGTTGGGGCTGCCAGGGCTGTGGTGTCACAGACAGGGGAACGCTGGGGCTGCCACAGCTGCCGTGTCCCAGAGAGGGGAATGTTGGGGTGCCCTGCTCCTGGCCCGGCCCCAACAGCTCTGCCAGCTCCTCTCAAGGACACCAAGGCTGAGCCAAAGGGTGAGAATTGCGGGAGGGGCTGAGCTGGGAGGGACCCGGTGGGATCATGGAGTCCAGGGCCCTGCCCTGCACAGACAGCCCAACAAGGGGAGGCTGTGCATCCCTGGGAGAGGTGTCCAAAGGCTCCAGGAGCTGTGCCAGCCTTGCAGCTGGGAGCATTTTTTGGGGAACCTGGTCAGTGATGGAGGATCATTCGGTAGAGGGAAGGAAGGAAGGGTGGAAGGGTGGAAGGGAGGAAGGAAGGAAGGATTATGAATATTATTCTACTTATCCAATTTATCAAACAACAAGATTAAATTTAGTAGCAGATTTTTTATAGTAATTTTTATAAATTTATACAATCAAAGTATTTGATCTGAATACAATCAAAGTGTAGAATACATATATTTCAGGATATGTAAAATTTAAGAGTAAGTAATTTAGTATAATTGAGGTTCATATAAAGCATAGGCAAAACCAACCAGGGGTACAGGGAGGGCCTCACCCTTCCTCTCATACCAAAGCATCCAGGCTAACAATCCCATTTATATACTGCAGGCTACCGAAGTTTCTAGAAAACTCCTCCTAGTTTCTATTCCTGAAAATCTACATCACTGTGTTGTTTGGTGCATGCTCTACTAATGGTTAGGGGCCTCTCATCCTTTTGAGAGACTTATTTCTGATGAAGGCTCATCATCTTCATCAGTGTCTACTGTGTAACCTTGCAGGTAGCACAAGCGCCCTAAGCTTGGGTTATATAACTAAGCATAAATTCCCACAATAAAATAAAGTTCCATGCATGGAATCATCCCAATTTCACCCATTTCAAGGTTGAAACTTTTATTTCTACATGCTGCTTATCAGACCTACGTCCTTCTACTATTCCCTTCCAACATCCTTGTTCGACTCCCAACATCTGGAAGATGTCCTTGGCCCTGTCTCACCCATCTCCCCCCTCACTCTGTAACAATTGTCTTCTATTGATCTAAATACAATTTTGCTAATATAGTTACAATTTAATTAGCATGAATCACATTTATCACAATTCCCCCATTTCTCTTTTTGATCATATTGATTCATGCTCTAAAAAGCTGTTGCTTGGTATTCTCTATGTTCCTTCATACTAGCCTCCAATTTTTCTAACATTTCTCATGCTGCATTCAGCTTTTCACACTCCTTCTCAAATTTTATTAACATTTCTCGTGCCAGGGTATTCTCTTTGCATTCAGTCACCATTTTCTCAATCTCTCTCCCTCGAGTGTGAGTGAATTGTGCTTTTAGTACCATCAGGAAATTCAGTTTCCTTTTTGCTGTTGATTCTGGATTCATGGGCATGGCTGTAAGTTGCATTCCTGGAATTGCTGAGTGGATTACTCTAATTAGACAGGGTATCATGCAAGGCAGAAACAATAGTCCTAAACCAGAACATAAAAGCATGATTTTTTTCCACCACACACCCCCAAAAACTTCATCCCACCAATCAACTTTCAGGATAGAATTCTGGTTTTGAACTGGTACATGTGCCACTCTTTTCATTTCATCAGCAAGTTTTGTGATGGCTTCCCTGTGATCATCTATTTCCACACAGCACTCAGATTCATTAAACCTCCCACAAACTCCTCCTTCTTCTGCCAGCAGATAATCTAGGGCAATTCTCTTTTGATGTACAAATGCTCACATTTGTGAATGCTGCTTGGCCAACAACTTCAAAGCATCTGCCCTATGGTTTGAGACGACTTCCACCACTGCCTGGAGCCTTATCAACCAATTTAACAGGTAAATTGGAGTTCTGTATCCCCAAGACCCATTCTGAGCCCAAGTAGCAGGTTCATAATGTGCTATAATTCTTTCTGCAGGCCATTCTTCATCTTTCCATTTTTTGTTTCCTCCTGCCATTGGTAAGTGGAGGTTTAGTTCTCTTTTCTTTCTTTCTAAGTAAGTCAAGCTGCAACTCACAAAAAATACCTCTTTTGAATCTGTCATCTCTTTGAAACAACAAGAAGTTTTGCTGTTCAATATTGTTCATTTTTATACTGAAAAGTGTTTTGCCTGTTAAGTAAACAGTTTATTTTTTTTTTTCTTTTCCCCACTTCTCTCCGAGGAAATATTTTTCCCCTAACCAACTAGAAAAAAAGACTGCTTAAATTTGTTTACTAGAAAAAGCTTATTTAAAAGTTTCCTCCCAAATTTACCCTAAACTAAAACAAGGTCCTTGTGTCTACCAAAAATATGATTTCTTCATTTTGAGAATCTACTTTCAGCTTTATCAAGGGCTCTTCTGGTGTTTCGGTCCTCATTAAATAAATGAGCCCCTGACCCCCCTAGTCTTCTTGAATAATTTTTTTTCTATTTTGCTGCCTTTTTTTGCAGATTTTTTTTTATATGTCCTTTTTTTATGACAATAGAAACAAATGGGTCCTGTACCCCTAGAAACAAGACAAGAATTTTGTAAATGTCCTTTTTTGTGACAAGAAAAGCACATAGGTCTCGTGTCCGCAGAAGCAGGACCTGATTTTTCTTTCTTCTTTTTATTCTTTCCTGATAAATTCTTTGTGTTTGTGGCTGCTTGTATTTCTTGGATTGCTGCCATTAGAATCCTGGCTTTTATTATTTTTTTTTCTCATCTCTTATAACATATGCTTCTTGCTCTTCCTTTAACAACTCCTGAAGCCCCCTATCCTGCCAATTTTTTAATTTCTTCAGCTTTTTCCTGAGGTCCCCCCAGGACTTGGCTACAAATTGTGTTTTCAAAAGGACCTGCCCTGCTGGTGTATCGGGGTCCATGCTTGAGTATAACTGCAAATCCTTTCTTAGTCTCTCTAACCATTCTGCCAGGCATTCATCTTTCCCTTGGTGCTCACTCAGAGATTTCCCTATATTTTGTTTTTTGGGCACTGCTTTTTGAATACCTTGGATAATAATTTACCTCAAATCTCTCATATTTTGCCTTATGTTCTACCTCCTGATTATTACAATTTGGATCTGCCATAGGCCATTTCTGATCTCCTTGGTTTGGCTTCTAATGATCTCTATTCTAAGCCTGTATTCCTGACTATCTAATCATTTCTCTCTTCCACTGTAAACAAGATTCCTAAAATAGACTGCAATTCCACTCAGGTGTAAATATTCAGTCCCAATAACTGATCTAGTTTCTTTGCTATCTCAATATGATCTTCTAGCATCCTGTCCATTTCTTTCTTAAATTTCCTAAAGTTCCTAGTATGCAGGGGAACACTCACGTAACTAATAGGTCCCTGTCCTGGGGCCAGATTTGCCATTGGAACCTCTCTGAGAGGGTATAATCTATCTTCCCTTCCTGCTTCCTCGCCCTCTTTGTTACTTTCTTCCTCCTGTCCCCTTCTGCCTCTAGTTCTGTGTGCTACTGGCTCGTCCTGAATAGGGGGTGCATCGGGGACCAGGGGCTGGCCAGGCTGTCTGTATGGGGGTGGGAGGTGATCTAACGGGTCCCATGGCTTTATCTGGTCCCTTCTGGCTGCCTGTCCTTTAGTTTGCAAAGGGTATAACGAATAACCTTCTTTTTCCTGCCTTTGAACTATAAATTCTTCCCCCCACACACACTTTTGGAAGCCACAAAGCAGCATATTCACTTTCCTCCTGGTTAAAAGATTATTTTGAATTCACATATAGATTTAAAACCTGACAAATCCAATCCTCAAATGATCCAAATTCTGGCCAGTACAAATTATTTGCACAAATCTTTTCTTTTGTCCACTCAAACATACAGTACTGTATAATTTTCTGTTTACTTTTTTTCCTCTTTGGGATTCCCTTGTACCCCAGTATTGTAACACTATCCCCAGGGGGCTGTCCTGAGGAATCTCGCTCCCCTTCTGGGAACCTCCTCTCGGTTCCCAGGCTCACTGGGTGATCGCGAATTTTTCTCACACTTCACAACCCCTGGGTCAGAGATTTTACTATTTTTCTGACCCACCTCTGGCGGCAACATCTCCCTTGCTCTCCCTCACTTGTTCTGCGGTTCAACTCCTTTGGCTAATATTCACTATCTCACTTCTTTTGCCAACCACTTGTTTCCCACCTAATTCCTTCTTTTCCTTTTATTCTCTCCCCAACTTCTCTTTCTGGCCATTCTCCACAATCCTTTCTTAATCACGTACCAAAACTTCCATCTATTATCCTCCCAACAGATAGTTGAACCTGACTCATTCACTCCCTTCTTAAATCACTACTCCGAGCATCAGCTCCCTTCTCAAAGACTTTTCTCGTGAGTTCTCGGGCTGGGACTTTCCCTCCCGGTCCCTCCCGGGGTATTCACTCGCTCTCCCCTTTCAGACCTTCCTCACTCACACACAAGCACACAGCCGCCCCCTTTACCCAACCCCATGGTACTCACACAGCCCCGTTTTCACACAGGGTTCTTGTGCACAAGACGTTTTACGGGCACCTTTCCCTTTCTGCCGGCATTCCCACAGGAGCCTTCTTCTGGCACAGCTCTTTGTAGCGAGCTTCTTTTGCTTGTGATTTATTTTAATTTGGAACTCCTTCTCCAAGAGAGCCTGGTCTAGCCCTGGGACCACCTTAACAACTGGTGGGGAGCTCCTTCCCAAAACCAGCCACTCTTCACTGGGACTGGAGTTCCCGGGTTTCAGCACCAAATTGTTATGAATGATGTTCTATTTTTCCAATTTATCAAGCAACAAGATTAAATGTAACAACAAATTTTTAAAAGTAACGATTATAAATGAATACACCCAAAAGTATTAAAGATGATTACAAAAATTATTGAAACTGAATACAATCAAAGTAATAAAGATAAGTAAAGTATTAAAATTGAATCATTTGGGATAGGTAAAATTTGGCAGTAAGTAATTTAGTATAATTGAGGTTCATATAAAGCATAAACAAAACTGACTGGGGAGGGCTCGCCATTCCTCTCGTACCAAAGCATCCAGGCTAACAATCCCACTTATATACTGTAGGCTACAGAAGTTTCTAGAAAACTCCTCCTAGTTTCTATTCCTGAAATCTACATCACCGTGTGTATGGTGCATGCTCTACTAATGGGTTAGGGGGTCTCTCATCCTTTTGAGGGTCTTATTTCCGATGAAGGCTCATCATCTTCATCAGTGACCGAGGTGTGACCTGCAGGTAGCGCAGGCGCCCTGTGTGACTGAGCAGATGTTTTCCATAACAAGACTCTGATTAAATCCCATGCTTGGAGTCATCCCATTTTGGCCCATTTCAAGGTCAAAACTTTCTATTTCTAGATGATGCTTGCCAGACCTACGTCCTTCTACTATTCTTGTTTGACTTTCTTCCAACCTCCTACTTCGACTCCCAACATCTGGAAGATGTCCTTTGCCCTGTCTCACCCATCTCCCACCTCACTCTGTTAACAATTGTCTTCTATTGATCTAAATACAATTTTGCTAATATAACTACAATTTAATTAGCACGAATCACATTTATCACAGAGTGATGATGAAATTATTGAGTTTTAAAATCTTCTGTGAAAGAAGGTGGGGCAACAAAACTTCTACACTGGCCTTACAGAGAGCAGAATTGAGACTATGGAGGATGCAGATTTGGGGATAACTGAATCGGGTACTGATTTTTTCAAAGGGAAACAGTCTTTAAAAACAAAGCATTCCAGGAAGGATGGGGAAACTTAAAGAAAGAAATCTTGAATGAGCAGGAACAGCCTGTCTCTGTGTGCCAAAATTGACGTAGTGAGGAAAAAGACTGGCCTGGTTGGGCATGGATGATTTGCCAGTAGTTCAGGGAAAAAGAGGGTGCATCACATTTGAACAGAGGGGCAGGAAACTCAGGAAATGTTTAAGGATGTTATTAGGTCATGCAGAAAGGAAATGAGAGAAGTGAAAGCTCAATTAGGATTTAACCTGGCCACTTCTGTGAAAAATAATAGAAAATATTTCTAAAAATTATTAGCGAACCATAGGACAAGGAGAACCTCAGCTTTTTCTTGGATGCTGTGGGGAATATAATAACTAAAGATGAGGAAAAGGCTGAGATACTTAACCCATTCTTTGCCTCAGTTTCAAACAATAAGCCAGGATGTCCTGAGGACAAGTGTTCTCCTGAGCTGGGAGATGGGGACAGGGAGCAGAACAGACCCCTGTAATCCAGGAGGAAGCACCTGGGAACCTGCTGAGCCACTCAGATACTCACAGGTGTCTCTGGGAACAGATGGGATCCATCCTAGGGGGATGAGGGAGCTGCTGGATGAGCTCCCCCAGCTGCTCTCCATCATTTCTCATCAGTGCTGGCTCAGCAGGGAGGTGCCAGAGGACTGGAGGTGCCAATGTGAGCCCATCCCCAAGAAGGGCTGGAAGGAGGATGTGGGGAAGTGCAGGCCTGTCAGCCTGACCTGGGTGCCTGGTGAGGTGATGGAACAGATCACCTTGAGTGCCATCACAGGGCACCTACAGGATGGCTGAGGGATCAGAGCCAGCCAGCGTGGATTTCAATATCTGCATTGATGATCTGGATGAGGGCATTGAGTGCAGCATCAGCAAATGTGCAGATGGCACCAAGCTGGGTGTGAGTGTGGATGTGCTGGAGGGTAGGAGGGTTCTGCAGAGGGACCTGGACAGGCTGGATCCAAAGCCCAAATCCAACAAGGTGAAGTTTAACAAGACCAAGTGCTGTGTCCTGCACTTTGGCCACGACCACCCCTGCAGTGCTCCAGGCTGGGGACAGAGTGGCTGGACAGCAGCCAGGCAGAAAGGGACCCGGGGGCACTGATGGACAGCAGGCTGGACATGAGCCAGCAGTGTGCCCAGGTAGCCAAGAAGGCCAATGGCTCCTGGCCTGGGTCAGGAATGGTTTGGCCAGCAGGAGCAGGGCACTGATTCTTCCCCTGTGCTCAGCACTGGTTGGGCAGCACCTCGAGTGCTGTGTCCAGTTTTGGGCCTCAATTTAGGAAGGACATGGAGGGTCTGGAGCGTGTCCAGAGAAGGGCAACAAGGCTGGTGAGGGGTCTGGAACACAAGTCCTGGGAGGAATGCTGAGGGAGCTGGGGTTGTTTATCCTGGAGGAGGCTCAGGGGAGACCTCATCAATCTCTGCAAGTCCCTGACAGGAGGGCACAGCAAGGTGGGGATCGGGCTCTTGTTCAAGGAAACAGTGACAGGGCAAGAGGACACAACCTTAAGCAGTGCCAAGGGAGGTTTAGGCTGGACATTAGGAAATATTCTTCACAAAAAGAGTGATTGAGCATTGGAATGGGCTGGCCAGGGAGGTGGGTCAGTCACCATCCCTGGAAGTGTTTCAGGAAAGACTGGATGTGGCACTGAGTGCCATGGTCTGGATGACAAGGTGGTGTTGGGTCACAGGTTGGGCTTGATGCTCTCAGAAACTCCGTACATCCAAGGATTGGTCCCAAGTGAACGGTGCCAGGACAGACAGGTTGGGATGCCCTTGGCTCTGGGGGGCTGCCTCTCACCTGCCTTTGAATCACTGGGGCTCTGTGCTTTCCTTCCTAGGGAAAAAATGTGTCCCTTTTATCAGTGCAGATACGGCCGAAATTTGGATTCCATCTCTGAAATTCCCTATATCGAAGGATTGCTTTCAGACAAAAACTGTCAGAACAGAAAGGTCTGCCTGGCCTTGGCCTCTGATGGTCACCTTTCATCTGCCCCTGAAACACTGGTATTCTGTGCTTCCCTGCAAAAGAACTGTCCTTTTCCTCCAGATGTCCATTTCTGAAATAGGTATTCCACCTCTAAAATTCCGTATATCTGGGGATTAATCCCACAAATAAATCTGAAAATACCATCAAGTCTGTCTGTCCTTGGCCTCTGGTGACTGCCCCACATCTGCCCCTGCAGCACTGGGGCTCGGTTGTTTTCTTCCTATGGAGACCATTGTGACACTGTGGGGCCCCTCAGAACCAAAGGGCCATTGTGACCCTGCAGGGCCTCATTGTGACACTGCAGAAGCAAGGAGAACATTGTGAGACTACAAGGTCCCATGGAACCAAGGGGACATGGAACAGATCTGGCTGGCTTGGCCTCCTGAGGGCTGTCTCTCATCTACCACCAAACACTGGGGCTCTCTACTTGCATTACAGTGGAAAAGAACTGCCCTTCTCACCTAAATGTCAATGGCCAAAACTGGGATTCTACCTCTAAAATTCCATCCATCCAAGGATTGCGTCCACACAAAAGTATCCAGGACAGAAAAGTCTGGCTGCCTTGTCCTCTGATGATTTTCTTAGATTATGAGAAGAATGTTTTAATTTTCCCACACCTGGGAGAGTGTCCAGATGTCTCCCAAGGTGGTGTTTGGAGGCTGCAAGAACATGACCACTACATAAAGGAGCTCTGTGCTGAGTGGGGTGGAGACTGAGGACAGCAGAGGAGAGCCCAGACTAGACACAGGGACAAAGGAGTTTCTCTCCCAGGGCAGGGCTGTGGTGCAACACATCCCCCAGAAGGAGTTTGGAGCAGCCAAAGGCTTTGTGTGTCCAGGCAGAGGCAGGCAGGAGGCAGAGCTGTCAGCAAAGGAAGGGGCCAGCGAGGTGGGGCAGCCGGGGGATGACGACAGCCTGCAGGGACAGAGGCGCAGGGCATGGACACCGTAGGACAGCCTGGGCTGCAGAGGCCACAGGGATGGGCAGCAGCTGAAAGGCCCTGACAGAGCCAACTCCTGCAGCACTTGGGCCATGCAGGCTGGCCCTGGGCCTGAGGCCAGCAGGGGACAAGTGAGCCTTGCTGTTGTTATGAATGGTTTTCTATTTTTCCAATTAAACAAACAACCAAGATTAAAAGTAACAACAAATTTTTAATAGTAACAATTATAAATGAATACAATCAGAAGTATTAAAGATGATTACAAAAATTATTGAAACTAAATACCATCCAAGTAAAGTATTACAGTTGTATAATTTGGGATGGATAAAATTTGAGAGTAAGTGTTTTAGTATAATTGAGGTTCGTATAAAGCATAAGCAAAACCGACCGGGGGTACGGGGAGGGGCCGGCCCTTCCTCTCGTACCAAAGCATCCAGGCTAACAATCCCACTTATATACTGTAGGCTACAAAAGTTTCTAGAAAGCTCCTCCTAGTTTCTATTCCTAAGATCTACGTAACTATACTGCACGGCACATGCTCTACTAATGGGTTAGGGGTCTCTCATCCTTTTGAGGGTCTTATTTCCGGTGAAGGCTCATCATCTTCATCAGTGACCGAGGTGTGACCTGCAGGTAGCGCAGGCGCCCTGTGTGACTGAGCAGATGTTTTCCATAACATGACTTTAATTAAGTCCCATGCTTGGAATCATTCCATTTTTGACAGCTTCAAGGTTGAAGCTGTATTTCTAGATGCCGCTTATCAGACCTCCGTCCTTCTACTATTCTTATCTGACTTTCTTCTAACCTCCTTCTTCGACTCCCAACATCTGGAAGATGTCTTTTATCCTGTCTCACCCATCTCCCCCCCTTTCACTCGGTAACAATAGTCTTTTATTGATCTAAATACAATTTTGTTAATATAGTTACAATTTAATTAGCACGAATCACATTTATCACAATTCCCCCATTTCTCTTTTTGATTATATTGATTCGTGCTCTAAAAAGTTGCTACTTCGTATTGTCTATGTTTCTTTATACTAGCTTCTAATTTTTCTAACATTTTTCATGTGGCATCCAGCTTTTCACACTCTTTCTCAAATTTGGTTAACATTTCTCATGCCAGGGTATTCTCTTTGCATTCAGTCACTATTTTCTCGATTTTTCTCCTTCGAGTGCAAGTGGATTGTGCTTTCAGTACCATCAAGGAATTTAATTTCTCTTTTGCTGTTGATTTTAGATTTATGGGCATGGCTGTAAGTTGCATTTCTTGAATTACTGAGTGGATTAGTTTGATTAGATAGGATATCATGCAAGGCAGAAACAATAGACTTAAAACAGAACACAATAGCCTGAATCCTAATTTTTTCCACCACACACCCTCAAAAAGATTATTCCACCAGTCAGCTTTCAGGATAGAATTCCATTTTTGAACTGGTGCATGTGCCACTTTTTCGCCAGCAAGTTTGGTGATGGTTTCCCCGTGGTCATCTATTTCCACACAGCACTCAGATTCATTAAACCTCCCACAAATTTCTCTTTCTTCTGCCAACAGATAGTCTAGGGCAATTCTGTTTTGATATACAAATGCTCGCATTTGTGAATGCTGTTTGGCCAACAACTTTAAAGCGTCCGCTGTGTGGTTTGAGACGACTTCCACTACGGCCTAGAGCCTTATCAACCGGTTTAATAGGTAAATTGGAGTTCTATATCCCCAAGACCCATCCTGAGCCCAAGTAGCAGGTTCATAGTATGCTATAATTCTTTCTGCAGGCCATTCTTCATCTTTCCATTTTTGGTTTCCTCCCGCCATCGGAAAGTCAAGATTTAATTCTCTTTTTTTTTCTTTCTAAGGTTTCATAAAGTGGTGTTCCTAGTATATTGCTCTTAGACCTTGGTGTGACAAAGAAGGAGGGTCGTATAATTCATAAGGTACAAGTTGTCTCCCATTTTCAGGGTAGTTCACTGTATGCTCGTTGCCCAAAAACCCAATATATTCCATCAGGGGCTTTCCATTTTTCTTTTTTTGTATTTTCTGGTTGTTCCCAATAAGATTTCAAGTCTTTTATGGATTGGTAGGGGTTAGCTCCAGAACTGTTATGCCAGCACAAATTAGTTTGATTATTCCACTTGCAATTCATTTCTTTTGCTATTCCCCAATATCCAGTAGGACTCTTGGGTTGCCAGGTCTTTGTGTTATTGTCTGAATTTACTACTAAAGTAGATAGGCAAGGAGTATAGCCCACCACTTCAGTGTATTTTCTCCCTTCCCGAGTTATACAAACTGTTCCAATGACTTGAGGACTCGGGACCCAGCCTTCAGGCCATTTTAGGGTCTTAGAAATTTGTGTATGATTCCATTTTAAAAATTGTTCTGGAGCCAAACCCTCACCTCTCCATGGCCATCTTTTAGCCATTCTAAGTCCTCCACAAACAAAACATTTAGATAATCCCAATTCTGTGGCAATTTCTTGCATTAGATCTACAAACAAATTTTTGTTTGAAGTTGGCAAATCCCAGTCGCTATAGTGCTGTTTTAATTGTTTATACAGCTCATTCCATTTCCTTAACTCTTTCCTTTTGATCTTTTCCTATCTTTTTTTTTTTGTTTCTTTTTGTTTTTCAACTTCCATTATTATATTTTTCAAAACAAAAGAAAATTTTATATCTAGGACAAAGTTGATTATTGTTAGGATAAGGAGTTCACCCATTGAATCCTAAATTTCTTCTTACTCAATAGAATTTTTGACTTTTCACACAATTTTCTAAAAAGCTGGTACAGTCATAACAGGCAGCAGTAACATGTGAATGTGCCACAAAAACTGATTCCATCTTATCCTTGACCCACAGGGATCAGGAACAGTTTGTTTCTTTACTGCTGGCTCTTGCATTGCTTGTCTTCTTGTAATTTGTTCCTGCATGGCCTGTTCTTTGCTCCATGCTGTCTTATGGTTTTAGCCAGTTGCCAGGGGTATTATAGTAAGCACAATGAAAATAATTCTCAGGAATTTTAACTTTCTACCTGTCTCAAGGCCCCTTGGGTTGCAGCCAAGGGCCGAGATGTCAATCTTCTCGGTAGCAAAGTTTTTATCCTGGAATTTGTTTCTTTTTGATACCCTTGGCCTCATAAGGGTCGTATGAACTATTTTAACTTTTTTTTTTTTTTGTTCCAAAGATGGCACAAAGTATTCGTAGTTCTGCAGCACTGCCTTATCTTTCTCCTTAGATTGATCAGCTATTTTTCCTAATCCACTAAAGCTCCGGAGATATGCCAACTACAAGATTTGTTTTCACATAGCTTGTCCCAATAGCATTCCATAAAAAAATTACTAAAAAAATTTTTTTTTTTTTAAAGTTAGCTGTTTACATACACAACTTAAACTAACCAATTATCTTTTTTTTTTTTTCCACTCTAGTTACTTTTTACTACAAATTAAAACAATAGGTACAAATAACACAAATTTATGGACAACACTTTAAGCCATGGTTAGTACTTTCCCGGTGTGTTAATTATGTTTTTGACCCTCTTAATAACAGGTGTTACCAGTCTTTTTTTTCTGGAGTTGTAGTTCTTCAAATAAATCAGTTAATGTTTGTTGGAGGCTCTTGGAGAAATTTTTCAATCCTCCTGGGCTGTTTTCATTGATCAACGAGGTGTCTGATTCTTTCTCATCAGCACTGTTCTGCCTTCAGGTTCAATGAGGTTGCAGTTGGCAGCTAATTCAGGATGTCCAGACTTTGATAATGCACCTTTTAAAACAACTTTAAACTGGTATTTCAAACAGCAGTAAAATAATATTTTTTTTCACTGCACATACAAAAATCACATTCTCCCTTGGTCCCAAAGTACAGTGGTTCTATGCTAACTCTATATGGACTGTAGCTTTTGGCACCCAGTACTCTCCTTAGTTTCATTTGATTTATTACAATTTTTTTTTGAGTAATTTGGTTTTTTTTTTTAATAAAATTTTTTAAAAAATGGTCACAAAGTGCTCTCGTGCCCCAGTGAATCCCCCCATGTGAGCTGCCTGGGATCTGTTGGGCCAAAAGTCCTGGCACCGCTCTTTTACCATTGGGCAGAAGAATCCATCCTTCTTCCAGGGTTACCCCCAGCTTCTTCACAGCCTCCACTTCTGCCAAGGAAAAGCATGGTGCCCCACCCTGTGCTTTTGCTTCCCGAAAAGCCACACTCACACTGCCGTTTTCTCCTAGGGCTCCCCTCTGCTTTATTATCAGCCAAATTGTTTCTTTTTATTTTATGATGCTTGTATCCTTAGATAGTCTGTTCAGTTGGTGTTGAATATTGAATTCTGCAGCTTTAAGACTGATTCCAGGAGTGAAAGAGGAGAGAAAAAGTGCAGAATTAGTTATCAGAAACTACACTGACTCCCCCGCATTCCTGCTCACAGACCTAGTTGTCTGCAGTGGACAGCGGGAGAGAACTCTCTTTTGCTTTTTGGTTAGGTTTTTTTTTTCTTCTTAACCAATTAAAGTAAAAAAATTCCCTGGAGTGTGTTTTTCTTCTTTTTTTTCTTGAATTATTCAATTTTGCTCTGGACTGAAAACCCAAGAAAGCACTGGAAGCTCACACCGTAGCCCACCAAGCCTGGCCTGGGCCAAGGCATTTCCCAGTACTGAAGGAACTGATACCAGACTAAGTAAGTTAAGCTGCAACTTACAAAAAAACCTTCTTTTGAATCTGTCATCTTTTTGAAACAATAAGAAGTTTTGTTGTTTAATATTGTTCATTTTTATACTGAAAAGTGTTTTGCCTGTTAAATAAATAGTTATTTTTTCCACTTCTCTCTGAGGAAATATTTTTTTCTCTAACTAATTAAAAAAAGATTGCTTAAATTTGTTTCCCAGAAAAATTCTATTCAAAAGTTTCTTTCTAAATTTACCTTAAACTAAAACAAAGTCCTTGTGTCTACTAAAAATATGATTTCTTCATTTTGAGAATCTACTTTCAGCTTTATCAAGGGGTCTTCTGGTATTTTGGTTCATATTAAATAAATGAGCCCCTGAACCCCTCCTTAGTTTTCTTGAATTAATTTTTTTTTTTTTTTAATGACAATAGAAACAAATGTGTCCTGTACCCCTAGAAACAGGAAAAAAAATTTTGTAAATGTTCTTTTTTGTGACAAGAAAAGCACATAAGTCTTGTGTCCTCAGAAGCAGGACCTGATTTTTCTTTCTTCTTTTTATTCTTTTCTGATAAATTCTTTGTGTTTGTGGCTGCTTGTATTTCTTGGATTGCTGTCATTAGAATCCTGGCTTTAATTTTCTTTTCCTCATCTCTCCGAACATACACTTCTTGTGCTTCCTTTAACAACTCCTGAAGCCTCCTATCCTGCTAATCTTCCAATTTTTCTAATTTTTTCCTGATGTCCCCCCTAAGACTTAGCTACAAATTGTGTTTTCAAAAGGACCTGCCCTGCTGGTGTATCGGGGTCCATGCTTGAGTATAACTGAAAATCCTTTTTTTTTTTTAGTCTCTTTAACCATTCTGCCAGGCATTCATCTTTCCCTTGGTGCTCACTCAGAGATTTCCCTATATTTTGTCCTCTGGGCATTGCTTCCTGAATACCTTGGATAATCATTTACCTGAAATCTCTCATATTTTGCCTATGTTCTACCTCCTGATTATTCCAATTTGGATCTGCCATAGGCCATTTCTGATCTCTTTGGTTTGGCTTCTAATGATCTCTATTCTAAGCCTGTATTCCTGACTATCTAATCATTTCTCTCTTCCACTGTAAACAAGATTTCTAAAATAGACTGCAATTCCACTCAGGTGTAAATATTCAGTCCTAATTCTTTGCTACCTCAATATGATCTTCTGGCATCCTGCCCATCTCTTTCTTAAATTTCCTAAAGTTCCTAGTATTCAGGGGAACACTCACGTAACCAATAGGTCCCTGTCCTGGGGCCAGATTTGCCATTGGAACCTCTCTAAGAGGGTATAATCTATCTTCCCTTCCTGCTTCCTCGCCCTCTTTGTCACTTTCTTCCTCTTGTTCCCTTTTGCCTCTAGTTCTGTGTGCTACTGGCTCGACTTGAATAGGGGGTGCATCAGGGACCAGGGGCTGGACAGGCTGGCCAGGCTGTCTGTATGGGGGTGGGAGGTGATTTAACGATTCCCATGGCTTTAGCCAGTCCCTTCTTGCTGCCCGTTCTTTAGTTTGCAAAGGGTATAACGAATAACCTTTTTTTTCGTGTCTTTGAACTATAAATTTACCCCTCACACACTTTTTGGAAGCCACAAAGCAGCATATTCACTTTCTTCTCATATATAGATTTAAAACCTGACAAATCTAATCCTCAAATGATTTAAACTCTGGCCAGTACAAATTATTTGCACAAATCTTTTTTTTTGTCTACTCAAACATAGAGTACTGTATAATTTTCTGCTTACATTTTTTTTTTTTTTTTTTTCTGTGGGATTCCCTTGTACCCCAGTATTGTAACACTATCCCCAGGGGGCTGTCTTGAGGAATCTCGCTCCCCTTTCTTGGAAACCTCCTCTCGGTTTCCAGGCACACTGGGTTCTTGTGAATTTTTCTCACACTTCACAACCCCTGGGTCGGAGATTTTACTTTTCCTCTGACCCATCTCTGGCGGCAACATTTCCTTTGCTCTCTCTCACTCGTTCTGCAGTTCAACTCCTTCGCTTAATATACACTATCTCACTTCTTTTGCCAACCACTTGTTTCCCACCTAATTCCTTCTTTTCCTTTTATTCTCTCTCCAACCTCTCTTCCTGTCCATTCTCCACAATCCTTTCTTAATCACGTACTGAATCTTCCATCTATTATCCTCCCAACAGATAGTTGAACCTGACTCATTCACTCCCTTCTTAAATCACTTCTCCGAGCATCAGCTCCCTTCTCAAAGACTTTTCCCGTGAGTTCTCGGGCTGGGACTTTCCCTCCCGGTCCCTCCCGGGGTATTCACTCGCTCTCCCCTTTCAGACCTTCCTCACTCACACACAAGCACACAGCCGCCCCCTTTACCCAACCCCGTGGTGCTCACACAGCCCCGTTTTCACACAGGGCTCTTGTGCACAAGACGTTTTACGGGCACCTTTCCCTTTCTGCCGGCATTCCCACAGGAGCCTTCTTCTGGCACAGCTCCTTGTAGCGAGCTTCTTTTGCTTATGCTTTATTTTAATTTGGAACTCCTTTTCCATGAGAGCCTGGTCTAGCCCTGGGACCACCTTAACAACTGGTGGGGAGCTCCTTCCCAAAACCAGCCACTCTTCACTGGGACTGGAGTTCCCGGGTTTCAGCACCAAATTGTTATGAATGATGTTCTATTTTTCCAATTTATCAAGCAACAAGATTAAATGTAACAAGAAATTTTTAAAAGTAACAAAAATTGATGATTACAAAAATTATTGAAACTGAATACAATCAAAGTAATAAAGATAAGTAAAGTATTAAAATTGAATCATTTGGGATAGGTAAAATTTGGCAGTAAGTAATTTAGTATAATTGAGGTTCATATAAAGCATAAACAAAACTGACTGGGGAGGGCTCGCCATTCCTCACGTACCAAAGCATCCAGACTAACAATCCCACTTATATACTATAGGCTACAGAAGTTTCTAGAAAGCTCCTCCTAGTTTCTATTCCTAAGATCTACGTAACTATACTGCACGGCGCATGCTCTACTAATGGGTTAGGGGGTCTCTCATCCTTTTGAGGGTCTTATTTCCGGTGAAGGCTCATCATCTTCATCAGTGACCGAGGTGTGACCTGCAGGTAGCGCAGGCGCCCTGTGTGACTGAGCAGATGTTTTCCATAACAAGACTCTAATTAAATCCCATGCTTGGAGTCATCCCATTTTGGCCTATTTCAAGGTCAAAACTTTCTGTTTCTAGATGATGCTTGCCAGACCTACGTCCTTCTACTATTCTTGTTTGACTTTCTTCCAACCTCCTACTTCGACTCCCAACATGTAGAAGATGTCCTTTGTCCTGTCTCACCCATCTCCCACCTCACTCTGTTAACAATTGTCTTCTATTGATCTAAATACAATTTTGCTAATATAATTACAATTTAATTAGCATGAATCACATTTATCACAGAGTGATGATGAAATTATTGAGTTTTAAAATCTTCTGTGAAAGAAGGTGGGGCAACAAAACTTCTACACTGGCCTTACAGAGAGCAGAATTGAGACTATGGAGGATGCAGATTTGGGGATAACTGAATCGGGTACTGATTTTTTCAAAGGGAAACAGTCTTTAAAAACAAAGCATTCCAGGAAGGATGGGGAAACGTAAAGAAAGAAATCTTGAATGAGCAGGAACAGCCTGTCTCTATGTGCCAAAATTGACGTAGTGAGGAAAAAGACTGGCCTGGTTGGGCATGGATGATTTGCCAGTAGTTCAGGGAAAAAGAGGGTGCATCACATTTGAACAGAGGGGCAGGAAACTCAGGAAATGTTTAAGGATGTTATTAGGTCATGCAGAAAGGAAATGAGAGAAGTGAAAGCTCAATTAGGATTTAACCTGGCCACTTCTGTGAAAAATAATAGAAAATATTTCTAAAAATTATTAGCGAACCATAGGACAAGGAGAACCTCAGCTTTTTCTTGGATGCTGTGGGGAATATAATAACTAAAGATGAGGAAAAGGCTGAGATACTTAACCCATTCTTTGCCTCAGTTTCAAACAATAAGCCAGGATGTCCTCAGGACAAGTGTTGTCCTGAGCTGGCAGATGGGGACAGGGAGCAGAACAGACCCCTGTAATCCAGGAGGAAGCAGCTGGGGACCTGCTGAGCCACTCAGATGCTTACAGGTGTCTCTGGGAACAGATGGGATCCATCCTAGGGGGATGAGGGAGCTGCTGGATGAGCTCCCCAAGCTGCTCTCCATCATTTCTCATCAGTGCTGGCTCAGCAGGGAGGTGCCAGAGGACTGGAGGTGCCAATGTGAGCCCATCCCCAAGAAGGGCTGGAAGGAGGATGTGGGGAACTGCAGGCCTGTCAGCCTGACCTGGGTGCCTGGTGAGGTGATGGAACAGATCACCTTGAGTGCCATCACAGGGCACCTACAGGATGGCTGAGGGATCAGAGCCAGCCAGCGTGGATTTCAATATCTGCACTGATGATCTGGATGAGGACATTGAGTGCAGCAAATGTGCAGATGGCACCAAGGTGGGTCTGAGTGTGGATGTGCTGGAGGGTAGGAGGGCTCTGCAGAGGGACCTGGACAGGCTGGATCCAGGGCCCAAATCCAACAAGGTGGGGTTTAACAAGACCAAGTGCTGTGTCCTCCATTTGGCCACAACAACCCCTGCAGAGCTCCAGGCTGGGGACAGAGTGGCTGGACAGCAGCCAGGCAGAAAGGGACGTGGGGGCACTGATGGACAGCAGGCTGGATATGAGCCAGCAGTGTGCCCAGGTGGCCAAGAAGGCCAATGGAACCTGGCCTGGATCAGGAATGGTGTGGCCAGCAGGAGCAGGGCAGTGATTCTTCCCCTGTGCTCAGCACTGGTTGGGCAGCACCTCGAGTGCTGTGTCCAGTTCTGGGTCCCGAATTTAGGAAGGACATGGAGGGTCTGGAGCGTGTCCAGAGAAGGGCACCAAGGCTGGTGAGGGGTCTGGAACACAAGTCCTGTGAGGAGTGGCTGAGGGAGCTGGGGATGTTTATCCTGGAGAAGAGGAGGCTCAGGGAGAGAAGGTGGTGTAAGGGCACAGATTGGACTTTATTATTTCAAGATCTTTTCCAGCCTGGCTGATTCCGTGATTCTCTGAAACCACCCTTGGAGCAGTTGCAGGATGAGCCCTGGGCCTCCTCTTCACAAGGTACAGCAGCCCAGGTTCCTCAGCTTCTCCACACAGCCCCAAAGCCCATCCTGTCAGTCCTGCAGAGCCTCTCCAGCCCCTCCTCATTGCCCACAACAGGGAGCCCCACACCCAGACACAGCAGCCCAGATGTGCCCCCCTGGCCTGTGGTGCCTCTGGCAAGGGAGCAGCACGAGGCACTGCAGGACCCTGCAGACAATTCCTGAAGCACTTGGAGGATGATCCTGCTCCCCAAGGGATGTTCCCATGGTGCCAACTCAGGAACTGAAATGGGGAGTGGATTCAGAGAGGAAAGGGCAAACAGGGATGGGCTGTGTGCTGGGGACGGGACACGGGCAAGAGGAAGAAAAGGAAATGTTAAGGGCAGTTTGGGGGTGGCTGCCAGGCAGCCCTGGCTCTGAGCAACAACATTTGCAGTGGGACAGGAAACTCACAGCTCAGGGGAACAAACTTTCTGGCTGACTTCAGAAGCCACAACAAAGCTGAGTGGTTTCCCTGCCATCCCCCAGCCCTTGCTGGCCCCAGGGGCTGATGGCATTTGTGCTCACTCAGCTCCATGTCCCCACAGCAGCACCATGGGGGTGCTGAGCCTGCTGTGTGCAATGCAAACAGGGGCTCCTGAGCCAGTGCTGCCGTGTGTGTGCCTGCAAGGATGCGACTCCTGTGTGAGCTGGGGGAGAGGCCAGGGCTGCAGAGGGGGGATGTTGTTGGCAGGTGCATGAGGACGCTCTGGGACGCGGCCCTGGGGTGTCCAGCACAGTGGGGATGGATCAGCCCCTGCTCTGCTGCTCCTTGCCAGGGTGTCCCTATTGCAGGGAGCTTGCAGAGCACCAGCCATGCTGTTTGACCCCAGCCTGCCCACGGCCAGCCTGGGGCTGCTCCCGGGGCTTTTCTGTGCTCAGCATTGTCCTGGCCAAGTGTTGTGGAGAGAGCCTGGCCAAGGAGCCTGGAGCCCCCAGGCCCTGCCCTGAGGTGTCAGTGCTGCCCCAGCAGTGCCCATGGCCTGTCCCTGCTGCAGCCCCGGCACTGCCACCCCCAGGGCTGTGCCCGGCCCCGAGAGCACTCAGGCCCTGCAGCAACACGAGGGCCAGGAGGGCAGCGGGGCAGTGGCACGGGAGCAGCACTGGCAACACCAAGTGCTGCTGCTGCTGCTGGGCACAGCTGCTGTGCCAACACTGATCTGCCCCAGCTCTGCACACAGACGTTGCAGCTGCAGCTCCAGAGAAGGGAACAGAAGGGGCATCTCTGGAGAAATCTTTGCTGGGAGAATCTTTATTTTATTTTATTTAAAGTTACCAAGAGTGCAGCCCCTCATTGACACAGTCTCTGGGTCACAGAAAAGATGGAGAAAATCAAAAGGAAATACAGCACAAATAATGACATTTCTTTGTGGACAATATTGAAAAGCTAAAACAAAGGAAAGGAAAGAACAAACCAACAAGCAAACCAACAAGAAGAATCAAAGGAGACTTTTATTACAAGTGATTTTCAGAAATTGGCCAGCAGTTTACTGTTTCTGAAACCATCTAGTGTTCAGTCTCCACACTGCAGCCTTGAGCTCCTGATTCCTCAGGCTGTAAATGAGAGGGTTCAGGGTTGGAGGCACCACTGAGTACAGAACAGACAGGGCCAGATCGAGAGATGGGGATGAGATGGAGGGGGGCTTCAGGTAGGCAAACACTGCAGTGCTTAGGAACAGGGAGACCACAGCCAGGTGAGGGAGGCAGGTGGAAAAGGCTTTGTGCCGTCCCTGCTCAGAGGGGATCCTCAGCACAGCCCTGAAGATCTGCACATAGGAGAAAACAATGAACACAAAACAACCAAAACCTAAACAAACACTAACAGCAAGGAGCCCAAGTTCCCTGAGATAAGATTTGGAGCAGGAGAGCTTGAGGATGGGTGGGATTTCACAGAAGAACTGGTCCAGGGCATTTCCATGGCACAGGGGCAGGGAAAATGTATTGGCCGTGTGCAGCAGAGCATTGAGAAAGGCACTGGCCCAGGCAGCTGCTGCCATGTGGGCACAAGCTCTGCTGCCCAGGAGGGTCCCGTAGTGCAGGGGTTTGCAGATGGACACGTAGCGGTCGTAGCACATGATGGTCAGGAGGAAATACTCTGCACCAATGAAGAACACAAAGAAAAAGAGCTGAGCAGCACATCCAGCATAGGAGATGGTCCTGGTGTCCCAGAGGGAATTGTGCATGGCTTTGGGGACAGTGGTGCAGATGGAGCCCAGGTCGCTGAGGGCCAGGTTGAGCAGGAAGAAGAACATGGGGGTGTGCAGGTGGTGGCCGCAGGCTACGGCGCTGATGATGAGGCCGTTGGCCAGGAGGGCAGCCAGGGAGATGGCCAGGAAGAGGCAGAAGTGCAGGAGCTGCAGCTGCCGCGTGTCTGCCAATGGCAGCAGGAGGAAGTGGCTGATGGAGCTGCTGTTGGACATTTCCTGTGTCTTGCCATGGGGATCTGTAAGAAAAGTAATCATGGAATAGTTCAGTTTGGAGAGGATTTTAAATATCCCAGCCCAGCTTGGTGTCACTTTCCCCCCACTGCCTGCCCAGGGCTCTGCTGCCTGGAGCTGTCCCTGCCAGCAGCTGCTTCCCTGTGCCCAGGGCTGGGCCCTGCCAGTGCTGCCAGAGCCCAGCCCAGCCCTGGGGGCTCAGCTCTGCCCTGCACACCCCTCCCAGCACAGGGCACTGCCCAGGACCAGCTCTGCCTCTGCAGGCTCTGATGGCAATGTCATAGCTATCCTGAGGAGGCTGGAAAAGTGACACTGATGCTGCCTGTGAGGGACCCTGGGCTAATTTCTGTCAGTGACTGCTTTATTAAAATCCAAGAAAAAATCTTATATTTTTTCCAAACTGAACTTAGAGATTAATATCTATATGCAATTTCCCATCTAAGCAACCCAGAGCAGTAGATTATAAAATCAGGATTTTCTTTTTTAGGCAGGCCCTGCCTCACTGTGCTCCCTGTGTAATCTACCTAGAAACATTCTGGAGTTAAATGTTATGCTGGGAGCAGCAGTCCTGAACAATGCAGCATCCTCACCACACAAGGACAACCCTTCCAAGCCTTACCAGCTGTCTCCTTCCACCCAGACCTTGTCCCCCAATGCTGGGAGCAGCTCCCAGGGCTGGCTGAGAGCTGTCCCTGGCAGGCAGCAGAGTCCCTGCCCCAGCACAGCGCCCTGGGCTGCAGGACCCTGCTCTGCACCACAGCCCTGGGCACCCCTGGCTGCTCTACACAAGAGATCATCAGAGAATGTACTCACACAGTCTGCAGGCATTGGGATGTTCCAGCTTTAGGAGATCACTGCAGGAGCTGCAGCTGCATTGTCCTGCAGCCAGAGGCTTCCTGTGTCAAGGGCTGGGAGTGATTCTGCCCCAGTCACTTCTGAGCATCTTCCCAGCCCTGACTGATTGAAGCTCTCTGTGCCTCTGTGCTGTGCCCGGGGTGGCTGCAGGCAGTGCCCCAGCCCTGCTGGGCTGGGAGAAGTGTAGCTCATGAAGAGAAATGTGTTTTTGAAGCTCTTCTTGGTTGCCAGGAGTTGTCTATTTTCCAGGAGCCCAGCCCAGCTCATCAGCACAGACACAGCACAAGGACTTTAATGACCCTCTTGGGGTGCTTGTGCTGAGGCCCTAAACATCAGTCCCAGAGTGAGAGATGAAGAAACCTCTCAAGAACTCCAAGTCACAATCAAACTCCAAAGTTTCCTAAAGTTTTAATGGGTCCCACTGAGGGACACGACTGAGAAAGTGTCCCCAGGTTCCAGTCAGAGCAGGAAATTGGAGGCAGTGATGACAGGTGGGGACAAAGAGAAGCCAAGTCTTGGTGCCCTAGAGCACAGCAGGGTCTGTGCCACCAAGGGCTGGGAGGAGACACCTTGTCCTGAGCCACTGGGGCCTCCTGGCACAGCCCCAGCAAGGCTGGCCACTGTCACCCCTTGTCCTGCCCTCAGCATCCCCCCACATCCCAGTGGCCTCAGGGATCTGCTGGGATGAGTCCCTGGGGAGCCTTGGTCAGGAGTGGCCCTGGGGGCTCCTTCATGCTCCCAGGGACTGCAGGTTTTTCAGAGGACTTTGGGTTTTGCTTTTGCCTTGCAGTCTGTGAGAGCTTTGTTCAATCATGGCCTCCAATTATCTGCTTTAATTAGTCCCTTGAGAACCTTTGTCAGTAACAACACTCAGTGGAGCTCATTAATGCTTCAAGGTACTCAGTTTTTTTAAGGTACTCTGAGTTTCCCTTTTGACACCAACTCTTTTAGTAGTTTATGCAATCATGGCCCCAATTATCTACTTTAATTATTCCCTTGAGAGCTTTGTATTGACACTTAGTGGGGCTCATTAATACTTTGAGATACTCAAGATTTTAAATGTGCTTTGGGGTTTTCTTTCCTCTCTGAGTCTCTGAGAGGTTTTTGGGCAATCCTGGCCTCCCATTCTCTCCTCCAAGGAGTCCATGAGGAGCCTGTGTTGGGGATGGACATCAGTGGGACTCATTAATTCTTTGAGACACTTTGGGTTTTGTTTCTGACTTGGACTCCTGGAAAGGTTTGTGCAATCTCCTCTCAGGCCCTGAGGTTCAAGGGCTCAGCACCAAATGTACCACGGGGCTCACTGGGACCAAGCAAGTCCTGACAAACCATGGCTCTGCCTTGATTTCCCTCTGGCCTGGGGCAATTCTTTAGGAAGTTTTCCTACTACACGTATGGAGAAATAATTCAAACGGCTTCTTAGAGATATTTATTATTATGTTGAAGGGTGTTTTTTATTACTGCTCTCTTTCGAGCAGAGGTGATTGCAGCATTCCCTGATTGATATTGATCCAGGTTCTCTCCTCAGGAGGTCGGACCTGCTCAGAGAAGCTGTGCCTTGAGATCTGACCCAGTGTGGACAACTTTGCTCCACATTCCCCAACCCCATCCTGTCTGTCCTCACTCACTTGGGACCTGCTTTGCTTGGAGAGCTGACTCCACTCAGGTGAAAAGGAGATTTTTTTTCCCCTTTTTTTTTTTATTTTGAAGCAATTGAAAACTCCTGAATTTCCTCATTGAAAACAGACACTATCTCTTAGTGTGTGCTAGTGCAAGGTACAACCAAGCATCTTCCCCTTCCCCAAGTCAGAAGCCTGCAAGGAATGTTTGAGACCTTTGGACTCCTTGGTTCCACAAGGCCTTGCTGGGTCACCATGCACTCTTGGCTCCATGACGTTCTGCACTGTCACAATGGAGATTTGGGTCCATGGGGCCCCACAGTGTCACAATGCTCTTTTGGGTTCCATGGGCCTTGATCTGTCACAATGGACTTTTGGCTCCTCGAGGTTCCATACTCTCAGCAATGATCTCTGTATTTCCAGGGTGTCACAATGGACCCTTGGTTCCATGAGGTTCTTCAGTGTCAAAATGGAATTCTTGATTCCACGGGGCCCCACAGTGTCACCATGGTCTCCTTGGTTCCACAGGGCCAGGCAGTGTCACAATGGCTCACAGGTTTCATGGGGTGCCAAAATGTCACAGTCCATGAGTTCCATGGACTTGGTTCCATGAGTGTCCCCAGTGTCACAATGGTTCCTTGGCTTCACGTGGCCCAGTCGTCTCACAATGAACTCTTGGTTCCATGAGGCCCCGCAGTGTCACCGGGGTTTCCTTGGTTCTGTGAGGTTCTGTGGTGTCACAGTGGATGTTTGGTTCCATGGAACCCCACAGTGTCACAGGGGTCTCCTTTTTCCTGTGGCACCCAGCAGCAAACCCCACTGGCAGGGCCAAATGCCTGGGAAGAAGGAGAAGGGGACATTTGGAGTGATGGTTTTTGTCTTCCCAGGGCACAGTGACGTGGGCTGGGGCCCTGCTGTCCTGGACATGGCTGAACACCGGCCTGCCCATGGAAGGGCTGAGAGACAACAACCTCTGTGCATGGAACTGCAACAGCAGAGAGCTCAGGCTGAAGGCTGGGTTTAACAGACTGTCACCAGCACAGGAACCATCAATGTGAGAGGAAAGATGTGTGTTCATGTCTTTAGAAATCATTTGGTGGGTGAAGGGATGGGTGTTCAGGTGTTTGAAATGGGTTGTAACATTTCTACTGACTTTGGGCAGCAGGTTTGTTACCGGGCCCAGCCAGCTTGGCTCCTGACACAGACAAGGGTTTTCACTGGTTTGTACTGGTTTTTACCTATTTTCCTGGTTTGTAGTGGCCCATACTGGTGTTTTCTGGTCCACACTGGTTTGTACAGCTTACTACTGTTTTGCATTACACAGTTGGTTGCAGTTTCTTACTGGTTTTTACAACTTATACTGGTCCATACTGGTCCATACTGGTCCAGACTGGTCCAGACTGGTTTATACAGGTTTCAGGGTGCTGTCGAAGCTGTCATTCATGGGACAGTACCTGGGGGTGAACCCCAAATCCTATGGGGTGTGGCACCACCAGTGCTGGGTGCTGGGCCACGCTGCAGCGCCCCCTGCTGGCCGGGAGGACCTGGCACTGTGCGAGCACCTCCTGGTGGCCGACCCCTGCAACTGTGAGTGAGTTGTACTGGTTTGTATTGGTTTGTACTGGTTTGTGCTGGGATGGGGTTCAGGAGGTGCTGGGACAAGGCTTAGGTCACTGGATTATACTGGATTATACTGAGAGAGTGTGTGTGAGTGTCCAGGAGGACCTAACACTGTGTGTACTGGTTGTACTGGTTTATACTGGTTTGTACTGAGATGGGGTGCTGGGGTGTTACTGGTTTGTACTGGGTTATACAGGGAAAGGGAGCAGGGGTGTGTGAGTGCTCCCTGATGGCTGGGAGGACCTGGTGGCCGACTGTGAGTTATACTGGGTTATACTGGTTTATACTGGGAGGTGGTTCTGGGGGTGACTGGTTGTAATGGTTTATATTGGGTTATACAGGGATATTCTGGATTTTACTGGGTTAAACTGGACTGTACTTGGTTATCCTGGGAGAGGGTTTAGGGATGCTTGGCACTCCACTGGAAGCAACTTCTGGGGATGCTGACCTTACTGATTTATACTGGGAGCTGCCGCTACGGGCTCAGGGGCTCAGGGGTGGCTCCCAGTGTTTACTGGTTTATACTGGTGCCTTCCCAGTCCACACCTGGGAACACTGGTAGGCACTTGCAGCCAGGCAGGACCTCAAGGCCGAGCTGGCCTTCACCAGGGTCTTGCTGAGCCAGAGCTTCTCCAACTTCTCGGCCTGGCAACACTGCCTGTGGCTGCTGATGCCCACCAGGAACTACGGCAAGGGCACTGCTCCTGGAAGGCTGAAGGAAGGTGAGGGATTCCCCAGAAAAACTCACACAATTTTTTGGGATCCCCACAATTTTCCAGCCCCTCCCTCGCCTAAAGTTGGAGCTGGTGGGTTCTGTTGGGTTGAATGGGTAGAACTGGCTTCCCTAAATCCCCTTTGACTTTAATGAATAGATCTGGTTTCCCTAAATCCCCACTGAATTTAATGGGTAGACCTCAACTCCTGGATACCTAGGGGCCCCCAGTGAGATATTGGGATTTCCCCCAGCGTCCCCCTGAGATTTTGGGGTGCCTCCTTTGCCCACCCCAGAGCTGGACCTGCTGCAGAATACCATCTTCACCAACCCCATGCAACAAAGCACCTGGCTGTACCTGCACTGCATCCTCTCCCGTGGTAACTCAGGGTTCCCTCCCACCCCGATGTCCTCACCTGGACTTTTGGGGTACCCCTGAATGTTGGGGTGCCCCCTGACAGCCCCAAAGCTGCCAGGGGTCACCTGTGTCCACGTCGACTGGGAGGACAGTGGCCATCATCTTCTCCTGGTCTGTCATGGTGAGTCAGGGCACTTGGGTGCCCCAAAAATCACCTGGGTACCCCCAGAAATCACCTGGATACACCTGGGTACCCCTTGCACACCTGGATCACCAAAACCCCTTGCAGCCCCCCCGAAAACTAGTGTCTCAAACATCCTCATTGCTTTGACAGGGTAGACCTGGTGGCCCTAAATTCAATGGGTTAGCTCTGGAGTCCTCTTTATCTCCATTTATCTCTACAAATCCCTCCCAGTTGTCCCACTTTTTTCAGTGGTCTTAGTAACCCCAGTGTCCCCTCTCAGCCCTTCCCAGTGCTCCCAGTTTAAACATTAACTCTTCCCAATCAAGCCCTCTCAATGGGTAGACCTGGTGTCCCTAAATCCCTGTTGACTTCACAGGGGTAGACCTGGTGTCCTTCAATCCCCTTTGACTTCAGTGGGCAGAGCTGATGTCTCAGCTCCAGCATGGACAGCAGGTGAAGAATCAGGAATTCAGGACTGGCCTCCAGGAATTCATCCAGGACGTCCAGAGCATTGGCACTGCAATCCTGGAGTGGAAATTCCCAGAATTCAGCCCAAGATTTCCTCCAAATTTACTCAAATTTCCCTATATTAAGGCCAAATTTCCTCAAAACCCCATTGACTTTAATGGATAAACCAGGTGTCCCTACGTCCATATTGGCTTTAATGGGATACACCTGGTGTCCATAAGGCCCTATTGATTTCATTAGTCATTTCTGATGTCAAAAAAATGTGCATTGGGAGATTGACATTACAAGAGATGAGGCAACTGAGAGATGTTGTAAAAGATGGTTTATGGCCTCATGGTGTCAGTGTCATAGAAGGGTGAGACATTAAAGGTGTTACATCCAACACCATAATACCAGAACCTGCCTCATTCTTAGTTACAATGCTTTATGTTCGTTTTTAGCCAATCAAATACTTCTGTGAAGTTTGCCAGCATCCTTTTACACCAATCATTAATTCGTTTGCTTCTCATGGCTTTGTCACAATGTGTCATTTTTACAACCAATCATAAAACACTTCACAAACTTACATTGATGCATCTTAAAATTGTAGTTAATTTTATAACAGGTTCTACTGCTAAACTTTAAGATTTTTGCTATATAACTTATCATACTACTTTTCTTACATAATACATATTTCTGTTTGCTTAAAACATATTTCTACTTCAAGTACAAACTTACATTCTTGTTTTATATCTATTTTACCTTTAATGCTTGGATTCTCCAAGCCTTCTCCAAGGTCTTAGGTCAAACCCTGTATCCATCTCAATCTCTGAGCCTGTTTGCGCAAGGCCCTGAGAGCTCTCTGTGCCTGCATTTCCCACACCACCTGTCATCTCTGCCTCCAATTTCCTGCTCACACTGGAACCTGGGGACACTTTCTCAGTCGTGTCCCTCAGTGGGACCCATGAACGGCATCAGAAATATTGGAGTTCGAATATGACTGAATTCTTGAGAGGTTTCCTAGAAAACAACGGTTCTGCCTTGATTTCCCTCTGGTCTGGTCCAGTTCATTTGGAAGTCTTTCAACTCCAGTTATGGAGAAAAATGACTAAGAGCTTCTTAAAAATATCCATTCCTATTTTCAAGGTGGTATTTTATTACTGTTTTCTTCAGAGCAGAGGTGATTGCAGCATTCTGTGACTGATATTTGTGAGAAATGGATTTGTAAAGGATTCTCAAAGCCTGACTGAAAGCTCACACATTCTTGTCATCTGGATGCAAACTCTGAGATAAGGTGTGCTGACTCAGAAAGGCCATGGAATAGAGAAGGCATTGTTGAGAGAGAGATTGAACTAGAAACAAGTTTCAAACAATTGGCCTTGCTAAAAGATCAGATATTTTGGAGAATTAGAACTGTGAAAGATGCATTGTGGCAAGACTACATGGAGCAAAATACAAGGTGATTGGTGTTAGAATTATTAGTACCATTGTGTGGCAAAAGCTAATAGGCTGAAATATATTTATAAAGTATAGTAACCAGGAAACAAGTTGGCTTTGGATAGAATGGCATGGAGTTTTACTTCTCTTATGTTTCACCCTTCAATGAGACTGATAATGGAATAAAATCTTTTTTAAACCCCTCTTAGTTGCCCCATCTCTGTAGAGCTGGGAATTTCCAACAGTGCTGAGCCCCTGGACATCAGTCCCTGAGAGGAAGCTGAAGGAAAACTTCTCAAGAACTCAAAATTAAATTGAAACTCCAAAGTTTCTTGAAGTTTTAATAGAGGGATATGACTCAGAAAATGTCCCCAAGTTCCAGTTAGAGCAGAACACTGGAGGCAGTGATGACAGGTGGTGACAAACAAGGGAAAGGTGTCTCTGATGCTGAGCAAACCTGGATGTGTTTCAGGAATGCCAAGGGCCAAGGACTGAGCCCCAGCCCCTGGCAAGGCAGATCCTGTCCCTCCCTCATTGCTCAGGGCTCTTCCCGGGCCACTGGGCTCTGGGCATGTGCAATGCCAAGGGCAGCACCATGGGGCGGCCCCTGCCAGGCTGCTGAGCAGGGACAAGGAGGCAATGAGGCCCCAGCACAGCAAGGCTCACTTGTGCCCTGCTGGCCTCAGGCCCAGGGCCAGCCTGCATGGCCCAAGTGCTGCAGGAGTTGGCTCTGTCAGGGCCTTTCAGCTGCTGCCCATCCCTGTGGCCTCTGCAGCCCAGGCTGTCCTACGGTGTCCATGCCCTGCGCCTCTGTCCCTGCAGGCTGTCGTCATCCCCCGGCTGCCCCACCTCGCTGGCCCCTTCCTTTGCTGACAGCTCTGCCTCCTGCCTGCCTCTGCCTGCACACACAGAGCCTTGGGCTGCTCCAGACTCCTTCTGGGGGATGTGCTGCACCACAGCCCTTACATAGGAGGGAAATTTCTCCTGGTGTTCAGTCTGGGCCTCCCCAGCTGCCTTTGGCATTAATTCTTTCTTTCTCTGCCTGTTTTCCACTATGTCAAAAGGATCCACCATCTCTGAAACCACTGTTCAATCCCTCCCAGGGCTGTCTTCTGCTGTCCTCAGTTTCCACTCCACTGAGCACAGAGCTTCTTTGTCCCTAGATAGTGGTCAATTGCTTGAGCCCAAGAGCCCTTGGACAAGAGGGATCGCTCTTTTCCATAGGAAGGAAACCACAGAACCCCAGGGTTTTGAAGACAGATGAGAAGCACTCACCAGAGGACAAGGCAAGCCAGACCTGTCTGTCCTTACAGCTTCTGTCTGAAAGCAACCTTTGGATATATGGGGAGTTTTGGAGGTAGAATTCCATTTCAGCCATGGGTTCCTGGACTAGAAAGACAGTTCTCCATAGGAAGGAAAGGGTAGAGTCCCAGTGTTTCAAAGACTGATTAGACGCAGCCCCAAGGAGGCCAAGGCCAGCCAGACCTTTTGTCAGGGAGGAATCCTTGAACAGACAGAATTTGGGAGGCCAAATCCCACTTTTGTCTATGGACATCTGGATGAGAAGGACAATTCTTTTCCCTAGGAAGGATTGTAGGGAGCCCTGGTGTTTCAAAGGCAGACAAGAGCTGGCCCACAGAAAGCCAAGGGAACCTAGACAGTCCTGGCAGCTTTTGTCTGGGACCTATCCTTGGAATTTTGGAGGTGGATTCCCAATTTTGGCCATGGATGCCTGGACTTGAAAGATGTTTTTTCCATGGGAAGAAAAGCACAGGTCCCCAGTGTTTTGAAGGCAGATAAGAGGTGGCCCCCAAGAGGCCAAGGCCAGCCAGAGCTGTCTGTCCTGGCAGGTTTCATATGGGAATAATCCTTGGATAAAATCAAATTTGGAGGAGGTATCCCAATTTTGGCCATGAACCCCTGGAGGAGAAGGACAGCTCTTTCCCATAGGAAGGAAAGCACTGAACTCTAGTGTTTCAGGGGCTGATGAGAAATAGCCCCCAACATGGCAAGTCAGCTGGACCAGCCAGGCAGCCCTCAGGAGGCCCAGCCAACCAGACCTGTTCCATGTTCTTGTACCCTTGGGGCCCTGACATCACAACTGCCCCTTGGTGTTGTGTTCCTCTGCAGTGAGGGGCACAACAGCTTCCCTGGGCCCTGGAGTCTTGGACCTCAGGCAGCCATTAATGACCAACAGGAAAAGAAGTAAACAGGATGGGTCTTGGTTTAGTAAAACCCGGGATCCTTTATTGAACCAGGGACCAAGACAAGAATGAGGGTAGAGTCATGGGTTTCATATGCCAGGGTACAGGTGGAGTTTAGGTTCAATTACGAGAGAAGCAGGGTTCTGCAAAGGGGTGGGTCGAGGAGGATAATCAATGGGAAGAACTAAGGCGGGAACACTACAGTCAAATTTAAAACAATGAGGGTACAGGAAAAGAAGATCATTCTGGGGCCATTCCTTATCTGACAAAATGAGTGGAGTATCTTTTCCTGGGCTTGCAGGAGCATGCCCCACAGGGTGGAGAGGCCCTGAAAAACAGAATGGACCCTTGATTCCATTGGGCCCTTCTGTTACATGAGTTCTTAGTTCTATGGAGCCCTGTAGTTTCACAATGGTCTCCTTGGTTCCATGGTGCCACACAGTGTCACAACAGCCCCTTGCTTCCATGAGGCTCTGTGATGTCACAATGGTTTCATTGGTTGCACGAGGCTCAGCAGTTCCACAATGGCCCTTGAAGTATAAAAATAGTGTCAGCGGGTTCCCCTGCTGGTTCACAATGGCCTCCTTTGTTCCATGATGCCTCATAGTGTAACAATGGTATCCTTGGTTCCACAGAGTCAGAATGGTCCTGTGGTCTCATGGAGCCTGTCACGATCCGCTATTAATACAGAGCGGGGGTCGTGATGGTTCTTTTGATCTTAAAGGTGCAAACAGGCAAAGTGCAGGCAACAAAATCAGTTTATTCAACAGCAGAAAATCAGTTTATTCAACAACAGCAATGCATTTCATCAAATGCCAACAATTCAGTTACGGTAAAGGGGAGAGGTATAGGAAACAAAGTATAGGGAGAGGGGAAGGAAAGAAAGGGATGGGAAAATAGCTACCAACAGACGAGATGGGCGTCCTCACGGGTCATCTGATAGACGAGTCTTCGTCCATGGGGAGATCTCAGGGGTCTTCTCCAGGGGGTAGACGGGTCTTCATCAGTGGAGAGATCTCAAAGGGTCTTCTCCAGAGGGTCGCTCTTTTATAGTCCTTCCCCAAAGCGAGTGGCCTCTGGCCAAGAGGTGGGAAGATTTATGGACCATTGTGTGGTGCTGCAGGAGACAGGTACGGTCAAGCAGTCCTCAGTTGGTACAACACAACCTCTGGTTGGTGCCATGACAGCACAGTCCAGTGAACACAATACACCAGCACACAGTCACGAGCATCCACCTTGGCCCGGCCAGTAAACCATTGTTCAGAGTCAGCCTGGGTGGGGTCCTCGAGATCTCCTTGCGACGGTCGGGAGGCAAAAATCGAGGGGAACTTCGGACTAACCCTTACAGGCTCTCGTCTCCTGTGCTCTCCACCCCACTGAGCACAGACCTTCTTTGTCCCTATATAGTGGTCAGGTGCTTGTAGCCTCCAAACCCCACCTCAGGAGATCTTTGTGTCTTCTCTGAGGTGTTTGCAATTGAAGACATTCTGCTCATAGTCTAAGCAAATCACCAGAGGACAGGGCAAGCCACACCTCTATGTCCTGGCTACTTTTTGTTTTGGAGCAATCTTTGGATATATGGAATTTGGGAGGCCAAATCCCAATTTTGGTCCTGGTCCCTGGACAAGAAGGCCGATTCTTTTCCATAGGAAGGAAAGAACAGAGCCCAAGTGTTTCAAAGGCAGAAGAGGAGAGAGGTGGCTCCTGGGAGGCCAAACCAGCCAGACCTGTTTGTCCTAGAAGCTTTTGTCATGGAGGAATCCTTGGATATATGGAATTTGGGGAGAGGAATCTCAATTTTGACCACAGACACCTTTAGAAAAAAGATGGTTCTTTCCATTACAAGGAGAGCACCAAGGCCCAGTGTTTGGAAAGCAGGTGAGAGGCAGCCCCCAAGAGGCCAAGGGCAGCCAGACCTGTCTGTCCTGGCAGCTTTCACTTGGGAGGAATCCTTGGAGGTGCGGAGTTTTGGAGGTGGAATTCCAGTTTTGGCCATGGGCAGCTGGCTGAGATGGATGTATTTTTCCTATAGAAAAGCAAAGCGTGAAGTCCAAGTGTTTTGGAACGAGATGAGAAGTGGCCACCCATGGGCCAAGCCAGACCTGTCTCTCCTGGCACCTTTCATCTAGGGGCTATCCATGGATATAGGACATTTTGGAGGTGGAATCTCAATACTGGCCATGGGCATCTGGCCAGGAAGAAGGAAATTATTATTATTGTTATTTTCTTTTCATTAGGAAAGGAGAGCCTCAGTGTTTGAAAGGCAGATGAGAGCTGGCCCTGAGGAAGCCAAGGCCAGCCAGACTTGTCAGTCATGGCAGATTTTGTCTGGGAGCAATCTTTGGATATTGGGAGTTCTGGAGGGAGATTCCCAATTTTGGCCATGCGCGCCTGGTCAAGATGGATGTTTTTTTCCCCATAAGAAAGAAAAGCACATGGTCCCAGTGTTTCAAAAGCAGATGAGATGTGGCCTTTGGGTGGCCAAGCCAGACAGATCAGTTAGTTAGTCCTGTTAGTCCTGGCAGATTTCATCTGGGAACAATCTTTTTATATTGGGAAATTTGAAGGGGACATCCCAATTTTGGCCATGGACAGCTAGAGGAGAAGGACACTTCTCTCCCACAGGAAGGAAAGCCCAGAACCCCAGTGCTTCAGGGGCAGGTGAGAGGCAGCCCTCGACATGCCAGAAATCACCAGGAGGCCCAGCCAGACAGAACTCTTCCATGTTCCCTTCGTTTCATGGGACCCCACAGTGTCCCCATGTTCCCTTGGTTCCATGAGGCCCTGCAGTGTCACAATGTTCCCCTTGCTTCTGCAGTGTCACAATGGCCCTGTGCTTCCATGAGGCCTCACAATGTCACAATGTTTTCATGGATCCACACAGCCCTGATGTGTCACAATGGCCCCTTGGTTCCATCAGACACCACGGTGTCACCATGGTGTCCACATTGTCACAAGTGACCCATGGTTCCATGAGGTTCCACAGTGTCACCATGGTCACAGGCTGGATGAGATCGATGTCCCAGGCACCTCGGGATGCTCGGAATGCCCGTGTGGGGCCAGGGCCGGGTCAGGCCTTGGTTTGTGGTGGGACAGAGCCCCGCCCCCAGCCATGGCCTGGCACAGCTGCCAATCACAGAGCAGGGGCAATGCTAACCCAGCTCTGATTGGCCGAGCTGTCAATCAATCACACAATAGGGGTGATCTTATCCCAGCCCAGATTCTCTTTCTATCGACCTTTTCTCCTGCTGTTCTTCTCTATTTCTTCTCCTTCTAATCCTGCTTACCTGGAACATTTTTGGATAGCTTAGCATCTTAATGGTTAAAGGTTTCTAGGTTAACTGACATCAGTGAAGTTAATGATATGATAAAACATTTATTTTTAATTGGATTTGTATTAAATCCTTTGCCAATGTTCTTTGATTGTCTATATTTTGCAAGTAAAATTTTGTGTCATTTGGACCTCTTAGCTCAGTTGGTTGGAGCATGGTGCTGGTATCACTGAGGTTGTGGGTTCAAGCCCTGTGTGGGCCATTCACTTAGGAGTTGGACTGGATGATCCTTGTGGGTCCCTTCCTACCAAGAACCTTCTTTGCATCTGGCCATGTTGAGAACATCTGGCTGGGGTTTCTCCTGTGCACCAAATTCAAGTAAAGGACCCTTTGATTACCCCCAGCATTTCAGTGTTCTGGGGTGTTCCAGCCCCACAGGCTCATCATGGCCTCTTGTTTCCATCAGGCCCTGCTGTGTCACACTGGCCCTTGGTTCCATGAGCATCTGCAGTGTCACACAGCTTGATGACATTTGTCCTTGCTGCCCCTGCCATCCCACTGCCCCAGCAACAGCCCCGAGCCACCCATGAGGGACAAGCCCTGTTGGCCCAGGCCTGGGTTCAGGCCTTGGCCTTTCTGCTTCCTCCAGCCAGCCCAGGCCTTGCTCAGCATTGCAGTTCCCTGCTCACAGCCTCGGGCTCCTGCAATCCTGCCCTCAAGGATCTGCTCTCACCAGTCCCTGGGGAGCCTTTGGCACTCCCTGCCCTCAGTGGGGCCACTGATGCTCCAAGGGACTTGGAGTTTTGCTTCTGCCTCCTTGAGCAGCTTCTTCAACCTTCTCTCAGTGCCTGAGGGTCCTGGAGTCAGCCCCAAATCCAAGTAATTCCAAGATATGGGATGGTGGAAGCAATAGATTCAGGTAAGAGAACTCATTTTGCAGGAAAAGTTCTTCAAGGAGTTATGACTGCTTTAGGGATACAGTGGAACCTCCATACCCCCTGGCACCCACAGAGTTCAGGTCAGGTTGAAAGAATGAATGGAGAAATAAAGAAACACCTCCTGAAGGTGGTGATAGAAACTAAAATGCCGTAGGTACGGCTCCTAGCCCTGGCTTTAACAAGAATAAGAGCCAGACCCAGGGGAGATATTCAATTATCTCCCTTTGAATTGATCTTTGGAATTCCTTACCCTTGTAATTCTCAGCCTAATGGGGGGACAGAGATAAGTGACGTGTATTTGAAACAATATGTGGCTCGGATACTGTCTCTTGTGAAATCTCTTCAACAGGAAGCTCAGCTGGCACAGACCCTGCCTTTGGACTTTGCTGTTCACAACATCCAAACGGGACACTGGGTCCTGGTTAAGGAGTGGGAAGAAGCACCACTGGTGGCCAAGTTGTTATCGTATGGACTAGAAATCCTAAATATTGGAATATAAAGTGTATAAACCATAATAGTAGTAGTAATGCTAAGGCTTGGAGACTGCAGTTCCCAGAGTAGGTCCTGGAAAACTAACTTAGGAATGTGCTGTGCTGAGGAAACAATGTTCAAAAGATTTAGCAGAGCATGCAGAACTGTTAGTGATAAGGTTAAAGTATAAACATAAATAAAGTACTGGTGGTGGGCAGTGGCGTAAGAGAGAGATTAAGGGGGAGAACACTGTAGTCCTAGGATAAGCAACCATGTAAGATTTATGACGCAAAATGCTATCTACAAGGTGATTGTATCTATATTATTTAGAAGAATGTGTACTTCTGCACATAAACCATTTGTAAAAAGGGTATAAAAAACCCTCTAAAAAGCGGACCGGTGGGATCCTGACTTCGGACGCGAGTCCGCAGGTCCCCGGGCCCCGAATAAAGCACCGCATAAACTGACACTCTGTTAGTTTGTGTTTTAATTTGGGGTTTCGGGCAACAGTTTTCTGGCGACCGCGGCAGGACTCCAGAGGCAGCAGGGGCGGTTCACGAGCTGATCTACTCCACGCCGGCACCAGGTGATTTCTGGGGAGACATCAACCCGTGCCCAACCCCGCGCCTGACGGACGACTGTGTGAGGTAAGCCCGAAAAGGTGCTTTATTCTTTGATTAAAAGACGTCTTAGAGGTTGTGGAAAGGGAAGCCTAGGCGCTGGTCATCAGACGCAACAGTGATTGCGCAGATCCAGCACTTGCCACTCGCGGCGACGAGAAAGGCAAGAATTGTGGTAAAGGGTGTGTGAGTGTGGAAATAATAATAAAGTGTGTGAGTGTGAGTGTGAGTGTTATGATGCCTTTTAAAACCTGTAAAGCTCTGGCTAGTTCGGGGATGGAAATTCCGAATGATTCACCCTTGGGCTGTTTGTTGCAATATTGGAAGGTGGGGAATTTTGGTCAAGAACTGAGTAAAAAGAAATTGATTGATTTTTGTAATCATGTGTGGCCTCAATACGAACCTGAGGGTATGCAATGGCCCCGAAATGGTACTCTAAATCCTGATATTATAACTCCTCTTATGCATTTCTTACAAAATAATGAGAAATGGGAAGAAATTCTGTATCTTGATTTGTTTTATTATTTGAAAAATAAGCCAGAATGGCAGAAGGAGTGTGGCATTATGGTCTTAAAAACAGCAACAGATGGTTGTGCAGGCTGCAAAGGGTGGCAAAAAGAAAAGGAGTATTCTGTTAAATTTTCAGACCCTGAGGAGGATGTTTCTCTGTTGGTAGCACCTAGTGCCCCTCCCCTGAAGGAGAGTGAATTGAGAGAGTTGGACGAAGAGGTGAATGGGGAAGAAAAGGGAAAGGATTTAAAGAAAGGAACAGTCGTTGATAAGCCGCGTACTCCTCTATGTGAAAGGACCCGTAGCGGGCAGGAGAAGAAAGGAAAAAGGGGTGCACAATTGATGGCTCCGTTGCGGGAAGCGGCTGGACCCCACGGGGAACGAGTAATAGTGAAAGTTCCTTTTTCTCCTAATGACTTGTTAATTTGGAAACAGTCTGCGGGGGCTTATCGGGAGGATCCTGAACAGGCTGCAAGGGTAGTGAACATGGTGATTAAAACACAAAATCCAGACTGGAATGATTTACAGGTCTTACTGGATACAATAATGGACTCTACTGAGAAAGAGATGGTGTTTAAAGCCATGATGGAAAAGGCACGAGAAATGATTAGGTTGCAAATAGCGGACGGTACATTAAATGATTTAGTGCCGCGGGAGGATCCAGAGTGGAATGTTAATTCAACAGGGGGTTACCGTAGACTTAAGGCTTATCAAGAATTGTTGGTAGAAGGAATACGGAGCGGGATACCTAAGACGTTAAATTGGTCCAAGTTGTATTCAGTAAGGCTGGAGAAAAATGAGTCCCCGTCAGCTTTCTTAGAAAGGCTTAAGGAAACTGCTCGAAAATATACCAGTTTAGAAATTGAAGGGGAATCAGGGAAATTGCAGCTAGCTTTAATTTTTATGGGACAATCCCAAGAGGATATTCGGAAAAAGTTGCAGAAATTAGAAGGGGAAGATACACGGAATTTGGATAAACTTTTAGAAGTTGCATGGAAGGTGTATAATAATAGGGAAAAAGAGACTGCTAAGAAACAACAAGCTAGTATGTTGGCAGTACTACAGCAGATAACGGGGAATGGTATGCGGGGAGGTGGCTGAGGGTGCAGACGGGGCGAGGAATGGCTAGGGGAGGAATTTCGATGTGTGGAAGGGGATTCCCAAACCAATTACAAATGGGACAAGGAAAAATGAGATTGGGATTGGATCAGTGTGCCTTGTGCAAGAACAGAGGACACTGGAAAAACAAATGTCCACTTAATCAAGGTATGGGATTCGGGCTAAATAGCGGGGAAGGGTTGATAAATAATTCAAGTGCAGTTCAAGGAGGGCCACAGGGTGTCGCCCAAGCCTTTATGATGGGAAGCTACCAGAATCAAAGCTGACTAGATCGGGATCTGAAGGTCGTTTTAGAAGTAGACGGGGAACCATTGGAATTTAGAGTAGATACGGGGGCTATGTATTCTGCAATTAATACCAAATTAGGACCTCTAAGTGATTCTACCATTCAGGTGGTAGGGGTTACAGGACAGGTTGAAGAAAGGGCATTTTTACGTCCGTTGGATATAAAGTTTGGGGGGAAAGAATTTGATCATCAATTTTTATACATGCCAAATAGCCCGGAATCATTAATGGGGAGGGATTTGTTATCAATGTTAGAGGCAAAAATAATTTTTGAAAAATGAAGAGTAAAATTAGAAATTCCAGAAAATAATATAGCAAATTATTTACGGTGAAAGAAGTAGAGGCAACAGAAATCCCCACAAAAATAGAACAGGCTGTGGTACCATGGGTATGGGAAACAGGGATCCCTGGAAAATCAAAAGCAGCACAACCGGTAGTTGTGGAATTGAAGGAAGGAGCACAACCCGTACGGATAAGGCAGTATCCTCTGAAACTAGAGGCTCGGAAAGGAGTAGCACCCTTAATAGATCAGTTTGTTAGTTTAGGGATATTACAGGAATGTGAATCAGAATTCAATACCCCCATATTTCTGGTAAAGAAGTCCAATGGTAACTACAGATTAGTTCAAGATCTGAGGGCAATCAATAGTATAACAAAGGATATTCATCCAGTAGTAGCAAATCCATATACATTGCTAACAGCTGTCTCAGAGAAATTTAAATGGTTCACAGTAATTGACTTGAAAGATGCATTCTTCTGTATCCCTTTGGCATTTGAAAGTAGGAAAATTTTTGCTTTTGAATGGGAAAACCCTGCTACAGGACGAAAAAGACAGCTCACCTGGACACGTTTACCACAAGGATTCAAGAATTCTCCATCCATCTTTGGAAATTAACTAGCCCGGGAACTGGAAGAATAGAAACTAACCCAGGTAAAGGAGTCACCTTCCTCATTTATTCTTTTACAGTACGTAGATGATATTTTTCTAGCCTCAACAGAAGAAGACATCTGTCGAAGACTCAACATTGAACTCCTCAACATGCTCGGACAAGCTGGATACCGAGTGTCAAAAGAAAAGGCCCAGCTGGTAAGAACACAAGTCATTTATTTGGGATGCGAGATATCACAAGGAGTTCGGAAATTAGGGGTGAACCGGATCCAGGCAATATGTGCTATACCGACACCTCGAAATCCACAAGAGTTAAGGTCCTTTTTAGGAATGGCAGGGTGGTGCCGGTTGTGGATTCCAGAATTTGGACTAAAAGCAAAACCTCTGTATGAGGCAGTCAAGAATCCTGAATTTAAATGGAATAAAATACAAGAAAAGGCATTTCAGAACTTGAAGCAAGCTCTAAAAGAGGCACCTGCATTAGGGTTGCCAGATCTCACAAAACCCTTTCAACTATATGTAAATGAGAGGCAAAGACTGGGGATTGGGGTGTTGACACAAAAATTGGGAACATGGAAGCGCCCGGTGGGATACTTCTCAAAACAACTGGATCCAGTAAGCGCTGGATGGCCTGGCTGCCTTAGAGCTGTTGCTGCAACAGTGCTTCTGATACAAGAAGCTAGAAAACTAACTATGGGGCAGAAAATGGAAGTGTTTGTCCCACATATGGTAATAGCAGTTTTGGAACAAAAAGGGGGGCATTGGCTCTCCTCCAGCCGTATGCTGCAATACCAGGCAATCCTTAGGGAACATGATGATGTTGAAATGAAGGTAACTAACCATCTCAATCCAGCCGAATTTCTTAGAGCCACCCAGGAAGAAGGCAACCTGGTACACGACTGTGTGGAGACCATCGAACAGGTATACGCTACCCGCAAGGATCTAAAGGATGAGCCCTTAGACGAACCTGAATGGGAGCTGTATACCGATGGATCTAGTTTCGTGGAGAATGGAACCAGGTACGCCGGGTATGCAGTGGTAACTCTAAGACAGGTTATAGAAGCCAGAGCCTTGGCTCCCGGAACATCAGCACAAAAAGCTGAAATCCAAGCCCTCATCCGAGCCTTGGAATTGAGTCAAGGGAAAAGAGTAAATATTTGGACTGATTCTAAATATGCATTTGGGGTAATACATGTACATAGGGCATTATGGAAGGAGAGAGGACTATTAAATTCACAGGGTTCGTTAATTAAACACCGAGAACAAATTGTGCAACTACTGGAGGCAGTACATAAGCCCCAGGCGGTGGCAGTAATGCATGACACCAGCAGGGAGAAGAAAGAGCATTCCAGGGAAATCGTCTGGCTGACAGAGCAGCCAGACAGGCTGCTCGCGAAGTATGGACCCAAACGGCGTTGCTACCAGCACGTACCAACCCTGCAGGAGCTTTTATGGATGAAGTACCAGTATACCTACCAGAAGACGAAAAATTAGCACGGCTAGTACAAGCTAAGAAGAATGCGGCCGGATGGTATGTAACTGCCGTAGGAAAAGTGATATTGCCAACAAAAATAATGAAAATGATATTAGAAATTGAACATAACAAATGCCATTGGGGAGCAGAAGCTTTAGTGCAATTTCTAAAACAAGAAATAATCTCCAATCAGATGTTAACAATGGCCAAAAGGATCAATGCAATGTGTCCAGTTTGTATTAAGAACAACCCGGTGACACGTAGGCAAGTGCAAATGGGAAAATTGCAAATAGGCCCACAGCCAGGAGATTATTGGCAGATAGATTTTTCAGAATTACCAAAAGCACAAGGGTATAAGTATGTTTTAGTCTATGTATGTACCTTCTCAGGCTGGCCAGAGGCATTCCCATGTAGAACAAACCAAGCAAAAGAAGTGATTAAAACTTTACTTCGAGAGATCATCCCTAGGTTTGGAATCCCACTAGGGATGTCCTCAGATAAGGGACCTCATTTTGTGGCAGGAATAGTGCAAGAAGTGGCTAAGGTACTTGGGATAACATGGAATCTCCATACACCTTGGAGACCTCAGTCTAGTGGACAAGTAGAAAAGATGAATCAGACACTAAAGGGCCAAATTAAGAAAATCTGCCAAGAAGCAAAGATACAATGGCCTCAAGTGTTGCGTTCCCTAGATACATTGTAAATGGTACATCCCGTGACCCCTGCTGTGCCCTGTATCTTGGTCCCTCTCCCCTCCTGGCCACACAGAGCTGGCTGGGATCCAATTTCTCCCCGCCCCCCCTTTCCAGACCCTAGAAAAGGTCAGGACCCGCTGACCTCGCTCTCTTTTCCCGTTCTCTCTTTTTTCCCCCCACTCTTTTCCCGCATCTCTTTTTTTCCCCAGATCTCTTATCCCGCTCTTCCTTTCCCCCCCCCTTTTTCTCTTCCCCCGTTTTCTTTTCCCCCCCCACGCTTTTATCCTGTCCTTCCCCCTTTTTTCTCTCTCTTCCCCCGCTCTTTTCCCTTCCCTTTTCACTCACTACCCACGAGAAATAAACCTGTAACTTTATCAGGGGAAAGAGCCTCTTTTGATATCTTATCTACGTCTCTGTGGCTAAGGCACAGGGGAATCTCACCCTAACACCTGAGCTAGACCGGAGGAGGGTGAAAGACTCTGTTTTGGCCGGGAAAAAGCCGTTACAGTTGGCGCCCCACGTGCGTGGTTTCTTTAAAGCACCCACGTTTCGCTGTGATCCCTAATTTCGGGATTTGACCAGCATAGGAGCTGATCAACTAGCTAAAATTTCTTTAAGCTGCATTTTGTGCAGTTTGAAGACTTTTCAGCACGAACCGGCAGCCTGTCAGTCCCAGACAGGTCGGTTCGGGACGTGGATCCACTACCGTGTACACAGACGTGTCTGCCTGCAAGAAAAAAGGTGAGTTAAGCGTCCCTTTCCGGCGGGTAGTTCCCGGAGCTCCGCGGGGGGGTCTCACCGGTGGCATTTTGCCGGCCCAGCGCTGTTCTCGGGAGCAGAGGCGGCACGGGCGTGTTTGCAGCGTGCGCGCGGCTCAGCAGCTCGGCCACGTGGTGCGGCGCGGGGGCTGGGGGGAGGGCTGGATGCGGCCACCCCAAGCGCGGCGCAGCAGGCAGGCAGCTTTGATCGGTTTCAAAGCTGCGGCACAGGGAGGTTTTTTGCGTTTTTGCGGTTTTTACGGGTGTTTGCGGCGGGGCGGTCCCTACAGCGGCGCGGGCGCCACACATAGGGTTTGCTGACAAAAAACGGCGAAATTAACATCGGTTCCGCATCTAGTAAAGCCTGAAAACCGTGGTGTACGTCTTAACAACTAACTCCTTTCCTGTGTTTTAACTGTAGTGGGGTAGATATAGTGCAAATTGCTAACACTATGGGGATACAGCAATCTGCTTTACAAAAGAGTATAACAAAACAACTCAAGGAAATACTAAGTTCAGGAAATGTTTTAATATCTAATAAAAAACTAGCCCGTTTGCCAGCTGGCTGTCTGTTGAAATATCGGACCTTGAATTGCAAAATATAAATTCGATTTCATTTTGGGATGAAATAGGGGATTTATTGACTTCAAAAGTAGAAAATGGAGATAAAACTGCCTCTGTATTCCTTCCGATATTCTTACAAATTCGGAAAGTTTTAATTCAGACAGAAAACAACAGACAGCAGCAGCAAAATGATTCAAGCTCACCTTCCCTTTCCAAAAATCCCTATAACCATAACCTGGAAAGCACCCCAGGGTCTCCCTTGGAAATGCAGCATGCTCAGCACGGCTGTAACTGTGCTGAAACCCCAAATCCTCCCCAGTATCCCGGTTCTGACGATTTTTCTAAAATTATCAGCTCTCCTTCCTTGTTCCCTTCCCCCGCAGACCACGAACACGTGGCCGTATCTGGACAGGTTGGGGTCCCAGATAGCATTGGACATGCGGTCCAGGGAGAGGGGGGGGCCGATATGGTGACAGCCACGTGTCTCCTCCTTCATCCCGCAACCCCCTTTACCCTCTGGTCCCAGCCCCTAAGCCTGTCCCCTCCCATAACTCCTCCCTGCCCTCGGCTCCACCGCCCCCTCCCCCCTCCAAGACCCTGTCCTGCCTGGTACCTGGCGACCCCGCCCACAGGTGTTGCAACCCTGGATTCCACCACCCCTCCCCCTCTCCGGTTTCACATTCCTTCCCTCCAAGCTGCTGCGGGGTGGGGGAGGGCAGTGGAGCCCCTGCTGGGTTCAGTGCCGGAAGGGGTGGGGGTGGGGAGGGATCAGCTCACAGCCCCTGGGGGATGGATGGTGCTCCCGTGGTGGGGGGGGGTGGGCAGCCTCCTGGGCCCGGTGGGGGGGGGATGCCCAAACCTGAAAGTCAGCACCAGGAGAAAGAGTATGTACCATCAGTTGCTCCTGTAGTTTATCTTGGTAAGAGAAACGGAAAAAGAAGTTATCAGCCTTTGTCCTACCAAGATAAAAAAGAAATTTGTAAAGTGCAAAGAGAATTTGGTAGGAATAGTGAAATCTTTAAAGGCATAATGAGAGCCACTTTTAATTCAAACGAACTGGTTCCACATGATATCAAAGAGCTTTTCCGGTGTCTGTTAACCCCTTCAGAATATGATCTATGGGAAAGCCTGTGGAAAAGATCTTTAAAAGTGCTTTTACAAGAGCTTTTAAAAAGCTCAGATAATGCAAAAGATGCTGATAATAATGATATGACATATGAACACCTATGTGGGGAAAAAGATTGGCATTGCCCTGAAAGCCAAACCAGAGTGCTATCTAAGTCTGTCCTAGATAAAATATGCAATGCTGCAGAAAAAGCCTTTAATCAATTACCAACAGTAGATACTAAAGGCAGTTATATTAACATTAAACAGTTTACTTCTGAGAGTTTCTTACAGTTTGTGGACCGCCTTCGTATGCAAGTAGAAAGACAAGTGTCTGATCCAGTATTACAAGCTGAATTAATTAAAGAAATGGCTCAGAGGAATGCTAATGAAACCTGCCGTAGGGTTATCCTTGGCCTTCCCCTGGAGCCAGCACCTAGCTTAGCACAGATGATGGAAGCCTGCGCCAGAAAAGCAGAACTGCTCAGTGGACACGAAAGAAATCCAGGACTGGCACACCCAAGAACTACGGCAGCTGTAACACCAGAAGCCAAGAAGCAACCAATGTCACCAGAGCAACTGCAGCACATCATCTGCTTCCAGTGCAAGCAGCCAGAACACTTCGCCAGGGACTGTCCACACAACCAGAAACAGAAGAAGACCAACAAACAAAAAAACTAACTTTACAGCGCGTACCCGCCATTAACACCATAGCGCGCTCGGCTATAAATACTGCGGGCTCCACACTCGCAAAAGACTCTCTCTTAATAAACAAAAAGGGGGAGGATGGGATAGAGGGTGTGGGGATGTCTGGCAATGAAAATATCAAATGTTCAGTTAACAAGGTTTGGAAGCCACTAGGCCGTTTTAGGCTTGTGACTACCAGAGGTTTTCATTTCAGGTCACCTGATTGGACAGTCATAACAGTGGACTTACCTAACAGTACACAGGACGTGACGTTAAACCACATGAAACTGGACAGTGAGTACTTTGTTGTCGGTGACACAGCACACGCACCCCTAGAGATTGAGGTGGTTCCCATGACCATCAAGGGGAGCATAACTGGCCTCATTCTCCTGGCACGATGTCCTCTACCACCATATTACCTGGCTGAGGGACAAATCCTTGCCCAGGCCATTCCTGTTCCACAGGAGGTCCCAGTAGATGGAAAATCACCTGAAGTCTACTGGGCAGAAGTGGTGGGTGAGGACAAGCCCTCTCTGGCGTGCAACCTAACCCATGGATCAGATCACCTCCATGTGGAGGGGGTACTGGACACGGGTGCTGATGTGACTATCATACCCGAAAGGATGTGGCCGTCACATTGGGAACTTCAGCCTGTGGCAGGCAGAATCCAGGGTGTAGGAGGAGTCAAATTGGCAAAAATATCAAAAAGCATCGTACAAATTGAGGGGCCGGATGGAAAATTGGCTAGCATCCGTCCATTTGTTACAGATTATAAATGCCCTCTATGGGGGAGAGACACCATGTCACAGTGGGGGGTGAAATTGATTATTCCTAAAACTCCTTGGGATTTTTAGAAGCGGCCACTGTGAGGCGCCCTACCCAAAAGTTGAAATGGCTAGATGATACCCCAAAGTGGGTAGCACAGTGGCCGATGAGTAAGGAGAGGCTCAGGGCGCTTGAGGAGCTTGTGGAGAAACAATTGGCTAAAGGCCACATAGAAGAGACCACAAGTGCGTGGAATTTCCCGATTTTTGTGGTAGAGAAACCAGGGAAAGACAAGTGGAGGCTGCTCCACAACCTCCGGGAAATAAACAAAGTAATTGAGGACATGGGGTCTCTCCAACCTGGAATGCCTTCTCCAACAATGCTTCCCAGAGATTGGCAATTGGCTGTTCTAGACATCAAGGACTGTTTCTTCCACATTCCCCTACACCCAGAGGATGCCCCAAGGTTCGCCTTCTCGGTTCCTACCATCAATCGAGAGGCCCCAATGAAGCGCTACCACTGGAGAGTTCTTCCACAGGGAATGAAATGTAGTCCCTCCATTTGCCAGTGGTATGTGGCCTCATTGCTGTCCCAGGTGCGTGCCCAGAGAGGGGAGGCCATCATCCTTCATTACATGGATGATGTGCTAGTGTGTGCACCCGATAACTCTCTACTCCAAGACACACTTGACCTAGTGGTTAAAGTTTTAACCTCTGCTGGATTTGAATTGCAGGAGGACAAAGTCCAAAGGATGCCACCTTGGAAGTACCTGGGCCTGGAAATTACTGCACGGACCATTGTTCTGCAGAAATTGGAAATTAATTGTAATCCAAAAACCTTAGCAGATCTCCATTCCCTGTGTGGGTCATTGAATTGGGTTAGGCCCTGGCTAGGCCTCACTAATGAGGATCTAGAACCTCTCTTCAATTTATTGAAGGGGGAGAGAGAGCTGCTTTCTCCCAGGGAACTGACCCCAGAGGCAAAGACTGCAATCGAAAAGGTACAAAAGACCTTAGGAGAGAGGCAAGCTCACCGTTACCAGCCCGAGCTGCCCTTCAAATTCATTGTCCTAGGAAAACTGCCACACTTACACGGGTTAATATTCCAATGGATCAAGGAGCAGAGAGAGTCACTCTTAATCATAGAGTGGGTCTTTCTCTCCCACCAGAGATCCAAAACTATCACTAAGCCACAAGAGTTAATAGCACAACTGATTCGGAAAGCAAGGATCAGACTGTATGAACTGGCTGGCTGTGACTTCACATGTATTCACCTCCCTGTTAAACTGTCTGAGGAGGGAAAGAACTCTCCTGACAAATTGACTAAAGAGATGTTTGAGCATTTGCTCCAGAGCAATGCCAGTCTCCAATTAGCCCTGGACAGCTACAGAGGACAAATATCAGTCCATGCCCCGTCTCACAAGCTGTTTAATGAGGAATTCCACCTCATTCCTCGTGAGAAGAGGAGTCGGAGACCACTCAAAGCTCTCACAGTGTTCACGGATGCATCTGGGGCATCCCACAAGTCGGTGATGACTTGGAGAGATCCTCAGACTCAGCATTGGGAAGCTGATGTCGAGTTTGTGGAAGGGTCACCCCAGGTAGCTGAACTGGCAGCAGTCGTGAGAGCCTTTGAAAAGTTCTCAGAGCCAATAAACTTGGTGACAGACTCAGCCTATGTAGCGGGGATAGTGTCCAGGGCAGAGCAGGCAGTGCTCAGAGACATCGAAAATGAGCAGCTTTTCAGGTTGCTTTCCAAACTAATTTATTTGATTTCTCATAGAGAGCATCCGTTCTATGTGATGCATGTGAGATCACACACAGATTTGCCAGGCGAAATTGCAGAAGGGAACCGTCAGGCAGACTCCCTTGCAACCCCAGCAGAACAAGCAACCCCAGCAGAACAAGCATGCCTTCCTGACATCTTCCAACAGGCAAAGCTGAGCCACCAGCAGTATCACCAGAATACACCAGGTCTAATGCGTCAGTTCCAGCTAACACGGAGTCAGGCTCGAGCCATTGTGGCCACCTGTCCCAACTGTCAGCTGCACACCATGCCCTCAATAGGCATGGGGGTAAACCCCCGAGGTCTTGGCAGTTGTGAGGTATGGCAAACAGACATCACACACATTCCTAGTTTTGGTCGCCTCAAATATGTGCATGTTAGCATTGACACATATTCAGGCGCAGTCTATGACTCTGCCCACATGGGAGAAAGGGTGGTGCATGCCAAACAACACCTAGTGCAAGCCTTTTCAGTGTTGGGGATCCCTAGGGAAATCAAAACTGATAAGGGCGCAGCGTATAAGTCCAAGGAGTTCCTGGAATTCGTCCAGCAGTGGGGAGTGGAACATAAAACTGGCACCTCCCACTCCCCCACAGGCCAAGGTATAGTGGAGCGAGCCAATCAGATGCTCAAGCAGGTTTTGGCTAAACAGAGCAGTTCAACTGTGTGGATGTCTCCACAGCAGAAGCTCTGCAAAGCCATGTTTACTATCAATTTCCTGAATTGTTCATTTGAAAACATGAGTCCACCTGTGGTACGTCACTTTAACAGTAGTAAACAATTCAAGTTATCCCAACATCCTCCAGTTTTGATTAGGGACCCAGAAACCTGGGAAATCAAAGGTCCCTATGAGCTTGTTACCTGGGGGCGTGGCTATGCGTGTGTATCCACTCCCTCAGGCCCTCGGTGGATTCCCCAAAAGTGGGTGAAACCGTTTGTTCCCAAACATCCTGCTCCAACTGAAGAGAACGAGGAGCAGGTAGCAGTGGCTTCAAAAAGAAGATGCCGCCGGAAAAAAGGAAAAGAAATCCTCATAGAAGGTGGCATTCCGGCAGATAGAGACTTTTAATAGGTTTTATAATGTTTGTCTTTCCTTCTAGAGAAAAGCTTCTCTTCTCTCAGTCCCGTGATGAACCCCATCCAAGCTGTCTTCCTGCTAACACTGAACAGTCTAGCAGCTGCATGGATCGTCCCTCAGCCACGTCAGAACATCTGGGTGACCCTGGCACAGACACTCCAACAAGAAAACATATGTCTGTCCACAGCAGCAACAGCAAACCCTATGTCCACCTGCCTGGTAGGAATCCCATTGAAGGCTGGAGAATATTCAGCCAGTTTTGAAACATACTTGCCCAATGAAATTCCTGAGTCACACACCATTTCATCACACAAAAATCATAGGCAGCAAGCTGGAGTAAATAAAAACCCCATAGAAGAGCTGCTGCCAAGTTTGCCCAAAACAGCTCAAGAACCCCAAGAATTAGAACTGCTAGGTTCCTACCCAGCACAATATTGCATTCACTTTAGAATCTTCCCAAAACCTTCTAGCATAAAGGAATTCCACAACATAATGCAACATTGTGGGGAATTCACTGCCAAAAGGTGGTGCAATACTATAAGCCATATTGCAGCTGATACCCCAACTTATTCAAGCCCCAAAAGCCTCCCAAAGGGATTGTTCTTAATTTGTGGAGACCGGGCGTGGGCAGGAATTCCTTCTCGGCCCTTAGGAGGGCCATGCACCTTCGGGCGGTTGTCCCTGTTGGCACCCAACGAAACCTTAATTAGCGATTGGACTCACAAAAACAAATCAGGTAATAAAATCCAAAAACGAAGTGCAGACAATATGGACCCAAACTGTAATTCTGAAATTTTCCATTGGGCCAAGTCCAAAAGAATTGCTGCATCCCTGTTTCTTCCGTGGGTTGCAGCAGCTAAAGCTCTAGGAGAATTGGGCCACCTAGAGTGTTGGGTAGTCAAACAGGCAAACTTAACATCCACCGCAATCAGCTCCCTCCTAGAAGACGAGGAAATCACCAGGCAGGCCACACTCCAAAATCGTGCTGCTATAGATTTTCGCTTGCTACTACACGGACATGAGTGCCAGGAATTTGAAGGACTTTGCTGTATGGACCTGACCTCGAAAGCTCCTAACATCCATGCTGCCCTCCGAAACATAAACAACTTGATCGGACAAGTGAAGCAAGAATCTGAAGATTGGTTCAATGGACTGTTCAAAGGCTGGGGACTCACAGGGTGGTGGACATCTATAGTCAAAACAATTATGTTAATTTTTGTTATTCTTTTCCTTGTAATAATGGCATTCGGGATCCTACATCACTTGGTTTTCAAGGCTATTCATAGTCTCATTCCCTCTACCTCAGTAGTCAATCACATAGAAATGAAAAACTTGGAACAATCTAACTCTCCTGCCAGCTACAAGTGGTGGGCAAAATCATAATTTGAATGATACCAATATCCTTCTTTCAACTTTGTTAAACAAAAAAAGGGGAGATGTTGCGTTTCATAGATACATTGTAAATGGTACATCCCGTGACCCCTGCTGTGCCCTGTATCTTGGTCCCTTTCCCCTCCTGGCCACACAGAGCTGGCTGGGATCCAATTTCTCCCCGCCCCCCCTTTCCAGACCCTAGAAAAGGTCAGTACCCCCTGGCCTCGCTCTCTTCCCCTGCTCTTCCCTCTCTTACCCCGCTCTTACCCTGCTCTTTTCCCTCTCTTTTGCTCTTCCCCCGCTCTCTTTTCCCTCTCTTTTGCTCTTCCCCCGCTCTCTTCCCCCTCTCTTTGCTCTCTTCCCCCGCTCTTTTCTCCCTCTTTTCTCCCTTTTTCCCTTTCCTTTTTCACTCACTACCCACGAGAAATAAACCTGTAACTTTATTAGGGGAAAGATCCTCTTTTGATATCTTAACTACGTCCATGAGGTTAGGGCCCAGGGGAATTTCACCCTAACACCTTAGCTAGACCGGAGGAAGGGTGAAAACCCCTATTTTGGGGCCGAGTAAGAGCCTTCATTCCTGTATGGAAATACCTTGTTCATGGTGGGTACATCAGATACTGCTTTGACATTGCACAGAGCTGAGGAAAGAATTTTAAAGTTTATTGACTTTTATCATGGGTACTTTTTTTTATATTGGTCACGAAGTGAAACCTTCTGTGCCTCTGAGTATCACCAGTTGCTGACCCCCAAAGGACACAAACCTGATGAGTTGTGGTTCCCACTGCAGTGCTGGCACTTGCACCTCCCTCCATCCCCACAGCAGAGCTGCCTTGTCCCAGAAAGTCCCTGGCAATGCAGGGATGAAGGAAACAGGACAGGCTGTGGGAATCAGGGGCAGGGCACAGGCAGGGATTTGGGGTGGTTGTGAGCCCAGGGCAGGAGCCAGCCCTTGGCCTTGGTGAACCTCATCCAATTGTCCTGGGCCCATGGCTCCAGCCTGTCCAGATCCCTCTGCAGAGCTTCCTGCCCTGCAGCACAGCCACACTCCCGCCCAGCTTGGCCTCACCTGGACACTGACTCAGGGTGCCCTCCATGGCCTCGTCCAGATCAGCAAGAAAGAGATTTCACTGCCCTGGCCCCAATCCTGAGCCCTGGGGACACCCCTGGATGTGGCTCCATTGCCCAGCACTCCTTGGGCTGGAATTCTGTTTTTTATGGAGCTGTGCCTGCCTTTGGTTTTGTTTGCTGACAATAAATGAACATCCCTCTGTGTCTGGGGCAGCTTCTTCTCCAAGGAAAGCAGGTGGGAGTTGGAGCCAAGGAGCTGAAAGCTGCAGACACAGCCTGGGGTGGAGGAAGCTCAGGTTTGCACAAGGCTGCTCTGAGTGCCAGGGGTTGGATGGAGAAATGTTGGGGTGGGGGTAGGGACAGAGTGTGACTGATTGTCAGCCATAAAGGGTCTTGATTTTCATTTCTATTCAGATTGCATGATGAGGGGCTGGGGTTCAATATCAATTAGAGATTGCTGATATCAGTGTATAAACAGGAAAATATAAACAAGGCTCAACAAAGAATTCTTTTCTCCTTGTACTGGTAACATAGTTTATTCACTTTGAATATACTTCTGAAATCAATTTAATTAACCATAGAAGAGTAAAAGACATAAATTATTCCCGGAGGCTTGGCTTTTAAGGTTTTCTGAATGTTAATGAGCCCTGGGGCACTGAATTTCTGAACTGAAGAGCTGAAGGCTGAACAAGCCTCTGGAGAAGTCAAATTCAGCAGCAGCCTCCAAGTTACTGAGGATGTCAGCAGCCCCCACTGGGGCCATCCCTGCCCAGAGACCGTGGGGGAATGGGCAGACAAGGAGAGTGTCCCTGGGGCTGGGGAAGCAGAACTCAGAGGCACCAGTGGGTCCAGGTGGAAATGGAATGTGGAATGTGGCTGTGAAAGCCCTGCCTGGGCTGTGCCAAGCAGGACAGAGAAGCCCTGACTCCCATCCCCCAAACAATTCTCTCAATGAGACATTTAAATGGAATTATAATTATTTGTGTACTCTGAGTTAGAAGCACTGGAGAAATACCAACAAGAGATTCTCAGGAGCTCGAAGCAACAGAATAGCCTTTGTTAGCAACTTTAGAAAATCAGAGAAACTTGGACAAAAGGTTTAATATGATATTCAGTCAACAAAAAAAAACACTTCTCAAAGCCTTAACTTTGAGAATTTTACTTCACAAACTCTAGGCCTCTTTAATTTTAAGTTACTCAAACGTTGCAAGAGGCCAAAAATAGAAAGGAAGGAAGGAAGGAAGGAAGGAAGGAAGGAAGGAAGGAAGGAAGGAAGGAAGGAAGAAAGAAAGAAAGAAAGAAAGAAAGAAAGAAAGAAAGAAAGAAAGAAAGAAAGAAAGAAAGAAAGAAAGAAAGAAAGAAAGAAAGAAAGAAAGAAAGAAAGAAAGAAAGAAAGAAAGATGACACAGAGAAGCACATACACAGGTGTCAACTCCTGGATTCCAGCAGTGTTCAGACAGAAATTCCAAGAGGAGGTAGGGTCAACCTGTGTCCTTGACCTGTGTTCAGCCTTAAATACATCCTTGGTCTTCCTGGGCCCTTCCCCCAGGTGGGACTTTCAGTCATTTGGTCCCTCAGGAGCTGGGCTGGGACTCCAGGGGTGGGTGTGGAGCATTGCCTTTGGTGTGCCAGGGACTGGCAGACACTGCTGGGCTGGACTAGAGGCTCAGGGGTTACAGGGCAGTGCAGTGCTGGGGTAACAGGGCAGGGCAAGGCTGCCCCTGCCCCTTCCTCCCCCATACATGGAATATTGTGAGCCAACAATCTTTTTCACGACAGGCAATGTTGGAGGTGGAATCCCAATTCTGGTCATGGGCCGCTGGCCAAGAAAGACAGTTCTTTTTCATAGGAAGAAAGCACAGAGCCCCAGTGTTTGGAAGGCAGGTGAGAGCCTCACTAGGCCAAGTCCAGCCAGACTTGTCAATAACGGCAGATTTTGTCTGGGAGCAGTCTTTGAATGTAGGGAATTTTAGAGGTGAAATCCCAATCTCGGCCATGGGTGCCTGGAGAAGAAGGACAGTTCATTCCCATAGGAAGGGAAGCACAGAGCCTTCCCCAGGGTTTTGGAGACAGATGAGAGGTGACCCTTGTGAAACCATGGCCAGCCAGACTTGTCCTGGCAATATTCCTATGGGAACAATCCCTGGATATAAGGAAATTTGGCAGTGAAATCCCAATTCTGGCCATGGATGCCTGGAGGAGAAAGGCAGTTCTTTTCCATAGGAAGGAAAGCAGGAAGCCCTGGTATTTCAGTAGCAGATGAGAAGAGACCCTCAACATGCCAAGGTCAGCTGGACCAGTCATGTGACTCCCTGGAGGCCAAACCAGCCAGACCTGTTCTGTGTTCCCTTGGTTTTATGGAGCCCTGCAGTGTCGCAATGGCGCCTTGATTACAAGAAGACCTTCATTATCACCATGGACCTTTGGACCATGAGGTTTGCATTGTCACAATGGTCTCCTTTGGCTCCACAGTGTCACAATGGACCACTGATGACATGAGGCCCCCAATGTCTCAATGGACCTTTGTTTCCATATAGCCCTGCAGTGTCACAAAGGCCTCTTGGTTTCACGAGGCCACACAGTACCACAATGGTCCTCTTGGGTCTGTGAGGACCATCAGGTCACAATGGTCTCTCCATGGTTCCATGAGGTCTCACAGTGTCACAGTGCTTTGCTTATTCCATGGGACTTCCTAGTGTCACAATGGACTCCATGATTCCATGGGACCCCTCAGGGTCACAATGGTCTCTCCACGGTTCCAGGAGGCTGTGAAGTGTCCGAATGGTCTCTCCATGGTTCTATGAGGCCTTGCAATGTCACAATGGACATTTGGCTCCATGGGGTCTCACAGTGTCACAGTGTCATCCTTTGGTTCCATGACACCCCAAAGTGTCATAATGCTCTCCAGGGCTCCAGGAAGCCCCGCGGTGTCACAATGAACCCTTGGTTTGATGGGATCTCAATGTCACAATGATCCAAACATTCCATGGAGCCACACTGCATCATAAAGGTCCCCTTGTCTCCATGATGCCCAGGAATGTCACAGTGGTCTCCAAGACTCCATGAGACCCCTCAGTGTCACAATGGTCCCTTGGTTCCATGAGGCCCAGGAATGTCACAGTGGTCTCCAAGGCTCCATGAGACCCCACAGTGTCACAATGGTTCCATGGTCCCTGTGCTGCTGCATTCCCCCCTGCCCTTCTCAGCCCACCCTGCCAGCTGAGAAATGCTCCCTGGGGCTCAGCCATGGCCAACAGCCCCTGGGCTCAGCTCCTCTGGAGCTCAGCACAAACACTGTCTGCTCCCAGGCACTGCTGCTGCCCAGCGAGATCCTGGTTCCTTTAGGAGCAGCCCTGGAACTGTTCTTGTTCCCTCAGGCACAACATCCCTGTTCTCACCCTTCCAAAGAAAGCTGTGGATGCCAAGTGTGGCCAGGATGAAACATTGCTGTGCCCAAAGCCCCTCTCTTGGGGCCCTACAAACAGAGCTCCACAAGGAGCCCCTTGGAGCTCTCCTGGGCCAGCACCTCCCTCTGAGCGGGGCCTCTCTGAGCAGGGAACTCTCCCATGTGCTGCACTCGGGGCATCCCTGAACAACCACGGAGCCTGGGCTGATCCCCCACTCCTCCAGGCTCAGCCCTTCACTGCTGGGGAGATGCCAAAGCATCCACAGGGAGCATCTCCCTGCCCTCCAGGGGAATTCCTCACAGCTCCCTGGCACTGACTCTCTCTTTCTGTGTGCACACACGAGCGCCTGTGCCCTGGCAAATGTGGCAGAAATGCTGCTCTCTGAGGGGTTGGAGTGCCTTGGGTGTCTGAGTCAGTCAGGCTGTCAGTAAGGTTAAGTCATGAGGTACAAGCTAAGTTAAATGGTGCTAAGGGTTGTTCTTTTGCTAAGTTGTTACTTTTAACTGCTGCTACTTTTAAGGCCATAAAAGTATGGGAAGAGGTTTCAGACCAGCTCCCATCTCCTCCTGCACCAGCAGATTCACACAGAGGAGAGGCCCTTCCGCTGCCCTGACTGTGGGAAGGGTTTCAAGCACAACTCCCATCTCATCAGGCACCGGTGCAACCACGCTGGGGAGAGGCCCTATGAGTGTCCTGAGTGTGGGAAGAGATTTACCCTGAGCTCTCACTTGACCAAACACCGGTGGAGGCACAGGTAATGGAAGCCCTGTGAGTGTCCCAACTGTGGGAAGAGCTTCATGTGCATCTCCAACCTCAACACCCATCACCCCATCAGAGGATCCATGTTGGGCAGAGCCCTGGTGACCCAAATTCCCTGTGATCCAGGTTGGGAAGACACCTGGCTGGTGCTCTCCACATCCTCCTGTATCCCCACAGGCACCTGGATGAACCCAGGGGCAGGAACATCCATCGGGACTCTGATCAACATTGGTAATTAATTGGTAATTAATTAATACAGCCCAAAAATTATCATCTGCTCTGTCCACTTGTTTTTTCTGGTGGCATCAAGCAAAGCTGGAGGATCTTGCTGATCCTTTCCTACCTGAGTAATGTCCTTGTTTATCCCATCCAAACACCCAGAATTGGGGTAAAAATAGAGAAATTTAGCAAAGACATCTAAAGCTGAACCATTTTACAGGGATTTGAGCATGAATTTGTTCATGCTCAGCGTTCAGGGGAATATTCAGGAGGATTTGGGTGTTTTGGGACCACCTAAGCCAAGGCCATGATCTCGTAGCTCTTCCAGCAGAAGGTGTCCATTTGAGCTCATCTTTTCTCCAGGAATTCCAGTTGTCTATCCCAGTCTCTGGCCTGGGTCTCCCCATCCGGGGTGCCCCCCTCAAAGTGTCCAAATCCCTGCTGAAGTGCCTGAGCTGCTCTGGACTGTGGATGTTCCTGTCCCCCACCTCTCCTGGTCAGTTCTGGGTGGGGCTGGGAGGGGTTTTAGGGACTCCTGGGGGGCACTGAGAGAAGCTTTTGTGGTTCTTCGGGACATTTGTGGTGCTGGGAGGGGCTTTGGGGGCCTTCTGGAAGGGTTGTGAGCTGGGTGGGTGTTGGGGAAGATGGGAAGGGTTTTTTTTGTTTTTTGGGGGATATTTATGTTACAGAGAGTGGTCGAGGGTTTGCTGTGGCCAGGAGCTGTGTAGTGGTTTGGGGGATCCAGGAGTGGCTGTGGGGCTGGGAGGGGATTTTGGGGCAGTTGTGATTCCCCCAGCACCCTGAAAGCTGCCACCAGACACCACACCCCAAGATGCTTCTGGGATTTAGGGTTGCCATGTTGGGGTTCATCCTCCTGGTGCTGTAGGAGAAGGCGAGGGGAGGTCCTCAGGGGCCATGTGTGTCTCCCCCAGACCGTGTGTGACCCCCCCCCCCCCATCCTGGTGTCACCCCCTTCTCCCTCTTCACAGGGCTCCTGCCCCAGGTCCTGCAGCCCCCTGGAGGGAATTTGGGGAGGGGGCAGAGGGGATGCACAGCCCCCGCCAGGGCATGAGCCCGCCCCAAACCCTTTGTTCAGCACCAAGCTTGGCTTGGGGCTGCAGGAGGAAGAGGCTGAGGGGAAGCAGATCCTGCAGGTGGGACAGTGCTTGGGCTCAGGACAAGGTCCTGCCCTGCACACCTGGCTCAGGTGTGACCCTGCCCCGGGAAGGGAGCAGGACATTCCCATCCCCACGGATCAGGGCTGGGAGCAGCACCTGGAGCACGGACATGGAAATACTGGGATTGACTGGGACCACACTGAGGGCTACTGGGAACAACTGGGAATGATGGTTGCATGCTGGAGGTAACTGGGATATACTGGGAATGAGTGAGATCATCCTGGGAGCAACTGGAACCATACTGGGGATTCTGGGGTGACTGGGAATGAGCATGCTGTGGGCAGCTGGGATATACTGGGAGTGTCTGCAATGATACTGGAGGGGATAACACTGGGTACAACTGGAATCATGCTGGGGCCAACGGGGAGCAACTGGGAGTGACTTTGTCTATACTGAGGCCACTGAGATCATACTGGTAGTGACTGGGTGTAACTGGGATCACACTGGGTAGAACTGGGATGACACTGAGGGGGACTGGGATCATACTTGGAGTTACCAGAAACATGCTGAGGGCAGTTTGAACAATGTTGAGGGCAACTGGGATATACTGGGAACAACTTGCATTGAACTGAGGGTGACTTGGAGTGGCTGCGGGCAACTAGAATCACGCTGGAAGCAACTATGAGGAAGTGGGAGAGACTGGGAGCATGCTGGGATCAGCTGGGATGTACTGAGAGAGACTGGGAGTCACTGGGATCATACAGGGAGTGGCTGGAACCATGGCAATGGCCTGGGCTGGGTGAAGTGGGGCCTCAGGATGCACAGGGAGCTCTGTGACCCTGATGGGCCTGATGGAACCAAGGGGACATTGTGACATTTTGTGGCCTCATGGAATCATGGAGACCACTGTGACATTCCTGGGCATCATGGAGACAAGGGGACCTTTGTGATGCAGTGTGGCTCCATGGAATGTTTGGATCATTGTGACATTGAGATCCCATCAAACCAAGGGTTCATTGTGACACCGCGGGGCCTCCTGGAGCCCTGGAGAGCATTATGACACTTTGGGGTGTCATGGAACCAAAGGATGACATTGTGACACTGTGAGACCCCATGGAGCCAAATGTCCATTGTGACATTGCAAGGCCTCATAGAACCATGGAGAGACCATTCAGACACTTCACAGCCTCCTGGAACTGTGGAGAGACCATTGTGACCCTGATGGTCCCCACAGAACCAGGAGGACCATTGTGATACTGTAGGGCCTCGTGAAACCAAGAGGCCTTTGTGACACTGCAGGGCTTCATGGAACCTTGGGGCAATTGTGACATTGTGGAACCCAATTGACCCAAGGGCTCATTGTGACACTGCAGGGCTGCATGGAACCAAAACTCCAGGGTCACACAGAGGGGCCTCCTGTAATCAATGGTCCATTGAGACACTGTGGAGCCAAAGGAACATTTGCATTGTGACACCACCACAAAGCCCCTTGGTCCAAAGGTCCCTGGTAACACTGAAGGTCTTCTGGTAATCAAGGAGCCATTGTGCCACTACAGGCCCCAAGGAAACCAAAGGAACACAGAACAGCTCTGGCTGGTTTGGTCTTCCAGGGAGCCACCTGCCTGGTCAAGCTGACCTTGGCATGTTGAGGGTCTCTTCTCATCTGCTACTTCTCATCTGCAGGGCTTCCTGCTTTCCTTCCTATGGAAAAGAGCTGTCCTTCTGGGCCAGGTGCCCATGGCTAGAATTGGATTCCACCTCCAACATTGCCTATTGTGAGAGACTGGAGAACATTGTTGCTTGAAATATTTCATGTGTGAGGGAAGAAGGGGCAGCAGAAAAGAAGTTGCCCTGCCCTGTAACCCCAGCACTGCACTACCCTGTAACCCCAATCCCCCCCAAGCCTCTATCCCAGCCCAGCAGTGTCTGCCAGTCCCTGGCACACCAAAGGCAATGTTCCACACCCACTCCTGGAGCCCCAGCCCAGCTCCTGAGTGACCAAATGATACCAAGTCCAACCTGGGGGAAGACCAAAGGGTATTTAAAGCTGAACACACCCTACCTCCTCTTGGAATTTCTGTCTGAATGCCACTGGAATCCAGGAGTTGGTAGCTCAGTGTGTGCTTCTCTGTATCTTCTGTCTTTCCCATTTTCTGTGCCTTCTTCTAATTTTCTCCTCTTGTAAATTTTGAGTAACTGAAAATTGAACTGGCTTAGAATTTGTGGAGTACAATGGGACAAGTTAATACTTTGAGAAGTGCTTTTTCTTGATTGAATGTCATATTAAACCTTTTGCTGAAGTTTCTCTGATTTTCTGAAGTTGCTAGTAAAGCCTGTTTGGTTGTTTTGAGCTCCTGAGAATCTCTAGTTGGTTTTTCTCCAGTGCATCCAACTCAGAATACCCAAATAATTATAATTCCATTTAAATGTCTAATTGAGAGAATTGTTTGGGGGATGGGAGTCAGGGCTTCTCTGTCCTGCTTGGCACAGCCCAGGCAGGGCTTTCACAGCCACATTCCACATTCCATTTCCACCTGGACCCACTGGTGCCTCTGAGTTCTGCTTCCCCAGCCCCAGGGACACTCTCCTTGTCTGCCCATTCCCCCACGGTCTCTGGGCAGGGATGGCCCCAGTGGGGGCTGCTGACATCCTCAGCAACTCCGAGGCTGCTGCTGAATTTGACTTCTCCAGAGGCTTGTTCAGCCTTCAGCTCTTCAGTTCAGGGATTCAGTGCCCCAGGGCTCATTAACATTCAGAACACCTTAAAAAGCCAAGCCTTGGGAAATATTTTGATGTAAGTTTTCAAATCTTTTTGGTTAATTAGAAAGATTTCAGAAATATTCAAACTGAATATATTCTACTTACAAAGGCAATGAGAAAATACTTTTGGTCCTGTTTAGTTTTTCTTTTTACTGTTAATAAATTGATATATGCAATCTCCAATTGTCACTTAATCCTAGTACCTCCTCATGCAGTTTTAATTGATATGAAAATCGAGGCTCTTTATGATTGACAATCAATCACACTCTGTTACTACCCCCACCTCAACAATTCACCTATCCAACGCCTGGCACTCAGAGCAGCCTTGTGCAAACCTGAGCTTCCTCCACTCCAGGCTGTGCCTGCAGCTTTCAGCTCCTTGGCACCAACTCCCACCTGCTTTCCTTGGAGAAGGAGCTGCCCGAGACACAGAGGGATGTTCATTTATTGTCAGCAAACAAAACCAAGGGAAGGCACAGCTCCATAAAATACAAAAGTCAATCTTCTCCCTGTCTCTGTCCTGCACCTGATCCCCACAGCCTTTCCCGATTTTGTCATCCCTGCATTGCCAGGGACTTTGTGGGACAAGGGAGCCCTGCTGTGGGTATGAAGGGAGGTGCAAGTGCCAGCACTGCAGTGGGAACCACAGCTCATCAGGTTTGTGTCCTTTGGGCTCAGAGACTGGGGAGACTCAGAGGCACAGAAAAGTTTCTCGCCAACAAACAAAAGTTGAACATGATGCAGTTTAATAACCATCACAACTCCTCCCTCACTCTCTGGGATGTCCCAGCAGCATCTGACATGTCCACCATCCCCAGGGGACTTCTGTACAGGAACAGTCTTAGACAAAGGCATAAGAAAAGGGAATTCTGTGATAGATATAATCACAATTAAGACGTTGACTAATGTGATATTTACTTAAACTTCTGAAAGACTGAGCAACTGCCTGCAGCTCAAAGCATGAAAGCAGTCAATTGAGAGGCACTTGAATGACCAGAGAGCATCTGGAGGAGGAAATCTGGGAGCAATGGAAAGGACATAGATCCAGCTGGTCTAATGAAGAGATGTCCTTAGACATGGCCATTTAAACAGGAGAGATGGAAACACCTGAAGGAAGAGGAAGAGGAGATAATAGACTGAATATTGGTGACACAAGTAGACAGGAAGATCAGGATTTCTTTTCCTGCTATCAGCAGAAGAAACTAGTAGGTCCAGAAAACTCCGGTTCCTGGTGGGAAAAAATTGTCATATGTTAAAAGTACTCAAATGACCCAGATAATCAGAATGTGCTTGTATATAATGAAATGTACAAGTATTAAAACCAGTGCCCCTTTCCAGGCAGCCATCACTTATGTGCCCATAGATAGGCAGTGCCACTTGTAGGGCCCCAGTGCCCTGAGGTGCCAAGCTGGGATTGGATGTCTCAGAGACCAGCTGAGGAACAGGAGAGCACCTTGCAAGCTGATGTGTCTGCTGGAATTCAATCCCCTCCCCATCGCACAGCAGCCCTACATTTCCCTCCTCCAGCCTTGCTCTCCAACACAGCCATGGAGGCTCTTTGGGCTCTTGGCTTTTCCTGCAGCCACCAAGGCCAGCTGAGCTCTGCTCTTGCCACAGCCAGCCCTGCCCAGCACAGGCCATGCTCAGCAATTCCTTGTGTGTGCCTGGCCTTGCTGTCAGCCCTGGCAGCAGCTCCGTGGCCCCTTTGTGCCTTGCTGCCCCAGCCATGGTGGCCCAGCCCAGGAGAGGAGTGTGATAAATGTGATTCGTGCTAATTAAATTGCAACTATATTCACAAAATTGTATTTAGATCAATAGAAGACAGTTGTTACCGAGTGAGGGGGGAGATGGGTGAGAGAGGGCAAAGGACATCTTCCAGATGTGGGGAGTCGAACAAGGAGGTTGGAAGAAAGTCAAACAAGAATAGTAGAAGGACGTAGGTCTGACAAGCAGCATCTAGAAATAGAAAGTTTCAACCTTGAAATGGGCCAAAATGGGATGATTCCAAGCATGGAACTCAATTAAAGTCTTGTAATGGAAAACATCTGCTCAGTCACACAGGGCGCCTGCGCTACCTGCAGGTCACACCTCGGTCACTGATGAAGATGATGAGCCTTCATCGGAAATAAGACCCTCAAAAGGATGAGAGAACCCCTAACCCATTAGTAGAGCATGCACCATACACACAGTGACGTAGATTTTAGGAATAGAAACTAGGAGGAGTTTTCTAGAAACTTCTGTAGCCTACAGTATATAAGTGGGATTGTTAGCCTGGATGCTTTGGTACGTGAGGAATGGGAGCCACTCCCCGCATCCCCGGTCGGAGGGGGGCCCCTCCCCGGTCGGTTTTGCTTATGCTTTATATGAACCTCAATTATACTAAATTACTTACTGCCAAATTTTGTATATTCTTAAATATATGCACTTTGATTGTATTCATCTCCAATACATTGTCATCTCTAATACTTTGAATGTATTCATTTTGTTATTATTAAAAATCTACTATTAAATTTAATCTTGTTGCTTGATAAATTGGAAAAATAGATCATCATTCATAATAGCACCAACACGTGTCTTCTCTTTGTCCCCAGTTTTCATCACTCTCTCCAGTTGTCTGGTCTAACTGGAACCTGGGGACACTTTCTCTGTTGTGTCCCTCTGTGGGAACCATTAACAGTTTAGGAAACTTTGGAGTTCAATTCTGACTGAATTCTTGAAAGGTTTCCTAACAAACCATGGCTCTGCCTTGATTTCCCTCTGGTCTAGATCAGCTCATGAGGAAGGTTTCCTACTCCAGTTATGGAGAAGTATTTTAAAGGGATTCTTAGAAATACACATTGTATTTTAAAGGATGTATTTTATTACTGTTCTGTTTAGAAGAGATGTGATTGCAGCATTCTGTGGCTGATATTGATGCAGGGTCTCTCCTCAGGAGGTCTGGCCTGCTCACAGAAGCTGTGCCTTGAGGTCTGACCCAGTGTGGACAACCTTGCTCCACATTCCCCAACCCTAACCTGTCTGTCCTCACTCACCTGGCACCTGCTTTGCTTGGAGAACTGGCTGCACTCAGGCAAAGAGGGTTTTTTCCTTTTTTTTAGTTTTGAAGCAATCTAAAACTCCCATTTTTCCCCACTGCAAACAGACACACTCCTCAGGTGTGTGCCAGCCCAAGGCCCCACCAAGGAGGTTCAGCTCCGGGGATTGGTGCTTCGGGGGCGGTGCCTGCAGTCGGCGCTATCTTTCCTTTCTGCCTCTAACTCCCATCATGCCCCGCGGCCCCATAGAGCCCCATTGGAGCCGGGACTACAACGCCCATCATGCCCAGCGCTCCACAGAACCCCAGGTAAGTGCCCCCCATATGCCTGGAGGATCCCTAATTGCCCCCCCAGGGCCCATTGGAGACCCCCCAAAAACGTTCCCAGATACATTGAATGCTCCCAACTCCATAGATGCCCCTACAGCTATTTCTGGGAATTCATCTCCTTCCATCTTCCACGAGCTCAGAGCACCTCATAACCCAGTCCCGAGTCGAAAACTCCTGCCAAGCCCTGCACCATAAAGAGCCCGGTTAGAGGTCCCGAGGCTCACCCCAATTTCTCCGACCCGTGTATGTTCCCCCCTGAGGATCTAAAGCCACCACTCAGAGGCAAATGTGTTCCCCAAGTGCCTTCTCAGACCCCCAAACTCCCAGTAAGAACCATTTCTGGGACTACAGCTCCCACAGTGCTCTGTGGTTCCGGTAAAATGTCATTCTAACCATGACTTCATCTCCCATCATGCCCTACGCCCCACTGAGAGACACTGCAGCTGCGCCTATAACTCCCGTGATGCTCCACGGCTCCATTAAACCTTATTATACCCGCGCCTACAACTCCCATCACCCCCCGCGCCCCGGAGAGCCCCGTTAGAGCCCCCGAGTGCCCGTCCGGACCCCGAATGGCCCCAGATTCCCCTCCCTGACCGCCAAGGGCCTCCCTAAAACAGCCAGGTAACATCCGAAGCCCAGACTTTCCCTCAGCATCTCTAAGTTCTCTGGTAGTGCCCACTCGATGCTCCCAAGTGTCCTCCCGTCCTCAACTTCCTTCTAAATTCTTCCCCCAGACCCAAAATTGCCGTGAATGTGCCCCAGAAATGTCTCCCTGGACCCGAAGTGACCTCCTGGACCCTGTCTGAGAAAAAGATTATAATAAAGGTGACCAAATGACTACAAATATTACAAATTAACAAATATTACAAATTATCATAAAGAGGGAGAAATAAAGAACCCGGAGAGATTATTTAATTAATGAAGGAAATTGTGTTACTTAGAACCATTGGCCAATAATTTTTTTGGTTGCTAATAATGTATAGAGTTTTATTATAAATATAAAAATGTGGTTATAAAAATATAGAATAGTACTATTATAAATAAGAAAAATATAATTACATTTTAATATTTAAGAACATTTTTAATTTAAAGAGAAATTTCTTTTTTTTTTTCGAATTTGGGCTGTCAGTCAAAGGTGGGCGATATCATGACACAGTTATGATGGGGGTGAGGAGCAGGTTGTCCAAACAGGGCCAGCCAGCAAGGGGCTCATTCTTCTCTGTGCCCAGAGCTCCTAAGGAGACATTCAGCATCAAGATCACTCGGGAAATGCTTCTATCTGTCATGAATGTCGTTCTGTTTATCAATTTATCAGACAACAAGGTTAAATTTTGCGGCAATTTTTTTAATAGCAACAATTGTATATAAATGAATACAATCAAAATATATTGGATACGTATATCTGAATATATACAAAATTTGGCAGTTAGTAATTTAGTAAATTGAGGTTCCTATAAAGCATAAGCAAAACCAACCGGGGCTACGGGGAGGGGCTTGCCCTTCCTCACGTACTGAACAATCAAGGACAAAATCCCACTTATATACTATATGCTAATACATATTAATACAGAAGTTTCTAGAAAACTCCTCCTAGTTTCTATTCCTAAAATCTACATCACTATGTTGTATGGCACATGCTCTACTAATGGGTTAGGGGGTCTCTCATCCTTTTGAGGGTCTTATTTCTGATGAAGGCTCATCATCTTCATCAATGACTGAGGTGTGACCTGCAGGTAGTGCAGGCGCCCTATGTAACTGAGGAGATGTTTTCCATAATAGGACTCTAATTAAATCCCATGCCTGGAATCATCCCATTTTGGCCCATTTCAAGGTCGAATCTTTCCATTTTTAGATGCTGCTTATCAGACCTACATAAATCTACTATTCCCTTCCAACATCTAGAGGATCCCATCTGCTTTGTCTCACTCATTTCATTTTTTTTTTTTGCTTTGTAACAATTATTTTCTATTGATATGAGTACAATCTAGTTAGCACGAATCGCATTTATCACATACATACATATTCCTGTCAAAGCATTATCCATCCCAACACCGGCACATCCCAAGTCCAACAATTTGCATGCACAGAAAGCCAAAACTCGGCAATTCCCCGGTTCCAGCGCCAGCCCTGCTCAGATCTGGTGATTTGTGGGTGCCAGCACTGCAGATCCAGCAGATTGTTGATGCTGGCAGTGCCCAGGTCTGGCGTTTGCCAGCATCGGTGCCGCCCAGAGCCGTCAGTTGCCTGCTGCTGGGGCACTCGGGGGTTGTGGCTGAGCAGGAAAGGTGAGCCTGTGCCGGGAGCTTTTCTTGGCTGGAGCAAAGGCTGGGCACGCAGAGACCTTCCTGGCACTGTGCCCTGGGCCAGCAGGGATTGTGCTGCTGGAGCCCACCCTCAATTTCTTCTGTCAGGCAGCTTTAGGACATGGAGGAGCCAGAGCAGACCCTCAGCTTTCTGGATTCATCCAGAAGAATCCTGTGTGTGCAGCAGCCTGGGAACAGGGTTTCCATGCCAGGGTGGGCAATTCAGAGCCCTTTTCTCCCCCATGGGCTGAGGGTGTGGCACTTGCCATGTGCAAGGGCCCTGCAGGTGCCAAAGGGGCCGTTTTCAATCTGCTGAGAACAGTCGGAACTGAGAGCCTGTCCTAAACCTGCTTTTCCTGCAAATGTACTCAAGGAATTCTCTTTTATTGCAGTCTCAGCCCATGTGTGTGTGCAGGTGTACTGAGTGAAGGATGGAACGGGTCTATTGGGGGGACATGTTCTCCTTCTCTAGTGGTTTTGGGTTTTGGTTTTGTTGTTCTTGTTGGATTTGTTTGTTTTCTTGGTTGGGTTTGATTATTGTGGTTTATAATTTTAAATTTTGTTTTATTTTTTTAATCAGCTCCTCCTGGCAGCTGCGGGCAGAGCTCTGTAGCTGTGTGTGACACTTGTGTGTGGCACAGTGAAGGTGTCCAGGGGGGCCTTGCCCGAGCTGTGTGCAGAGGAATCCCCATCAGGCCAGGCTGGGGGTGCTCCGTGGCCGTGCCTTGCGTTGACTGGAAGCTGCCATGGAGCGTCTCCAGGGATGGAAGGTTGGGGCTGCCAGGGCTGTGGTGTCACAGACAGGGGAACGCTGGGGCTGCCACAGCTGCCGTGTCCCAGAGAGGGGAATGTTGGGGTGCCCTGCTCCTGGCCCGGCCCCAACAGCTCTGCCAGCTCCTCTCAAGGACACAAAGGCTGAGGCAAAGGGTGAGAATTGCGGGAGGGGCTGAGCTGGGAGGGACCCGGTGGGATCATGGAGTCCAGGCCCGGCCCTGCACAGACAGCCCAACAAGGGGAGGCTGTGCATCCCTGGGAGAGGTGTCCAAAGGCTCCTGGAGCTGTGCCAGCCTTGCAGCTGGGAGCATTTTTGGGGATCCTGGTCAGTGATGGAGGATCATTCAGTAGGGGGAAGGAAGGAAGGAAGGGTGGAAGGAAGGGTGGAAGGAAGGGTGGAAGGAAGGAAGGAAGGAAGGAAGGAAGGAAGGAAGGAAGGAAGGAAGGAAGGAAGGAAGGAAGGAAGGAAGGAAGGAAGGAAGGAAGGAAGGAAGGAAGGAAGGAAGGAAGGAAGGAAAGGGGTTATGAATGTTATTCTATTTATCCAATTTATCAAACAACAAGATTAAATTTAGCAGCAAATTTTTGATAGTAATTTTTATAAATTTATACAATCAAAGTATATGAGATTAATGCAATCAAAGTATAGAATACATGTATTTCAGGATATGTAAAATTTAAGAGTAAGTAATTTAGTATAATTGAGGTTCGTATAAAGCATAAGCAAAACTGACCAGGGGTATGGGGAGGGGCTCACCCTTCCTCTCGTACCAAAGCATCCAGGCTAACAATCCCACTTATATACTGTAGGCTACAGAAGTTTATAGAAAACTCCTCCTAGTTTCTATTTCTAAAAATCTACGTCACTATGTAGTTTGGGGCATGCTCTACTAATGGTTGGGGGTCTCTCATCCTTTTGAGGGTCTTATTTCTGATGAAGGCTCATCCTCTTCATCAGTGTCTGCTGTGTAACCTTGCAGGTAGCACAGGTGCACTAAGCTTGGGTTATATAACTAAGCATAAGTTCCCACAATAAAATTAAGTTCCATGCCTGGAATCATCCCAATTTGACCCATTTCAAGGTTGAAACTTTTATTTCTAGATGCTGCTTATCAGACCTACATCCTTCTACAATTCCCTTCCAACCTCCTTCTTCAACTCCCAACATCTGAAGATGTCCTTGGCCCTGTCTCACCCATCTCCCCCCTCACTCTGTAACAATTGTCTTCTATTGATCTAAATACAGTTTTGCTAATACAGTTACAATTTAATTAGCACAAATCACATTTATCACAATTCCCCCATTTCTCTTTTTGATCATATTGATTCGTGCTCTAAAACATTGTTGCTTGGTATTCTCTATGTTCCTTCATACTACCCTCCAATTTTTCTCATATTTCTCATGCTGCATTCAGCTTTTCACACTCCTTCTCAAATTTTATTAACATTTCTTGTGCCAGGGTATTCTCTTTGCATTCAGTCACCATTTTCTCGATCTCTCTCCCTCCAGTATGATAGAATCATGCTTTTAGTACCATCAAGAAATTCAGTTTCTTTTTTGCTGTTGATTCTGGATCCATGGGCATGGCTGTAAGTTGCATTCAATGAATTACTGAGTGGATTAGTCTAATTAGACAGGGTATCATGTAAGGCAGAAACAATAGTCCTAAACCAGAACATAATAGCATGAATCCCAATATTTTCCACCACACACCCCCAAAAAGATTATCCCACCAATCAGCTTTCAGGATAGAATTCCGTTTTTGAACTGGTAAATGTGCCACTCTTTTCATTTCATCAGCAAGTTTTGTGATGGCTTCCCCGTGATCATCTATTTGCACACAGCACTCAGATTCATTAAACCTCCCACAAACTCCTCCTTCTTCTGCCAGCAGATAATCCAGGGCAATTCTCTTTTGATGTACAAATGCTCTCATTTGTGAATGCTGTTTGGCCAACAACTTTAAAGTGTCTGCCTTGTGGTTTGAGACCATTTCCACTACTGCCAGGAGCCTTATCAACCAATTTAATAGGTAAATTGGAGTTCTATATCCCCAAGGCCCATTCTGAGACCAAGTAGCAGGTTCATAGTATGCTATAATTCTTTCTGCAGGCCATTCTTCATCTTTCCATTTTTGGTTTCCTCCTGCCATTGGAAAGTCGAGGTTTAGTTCTCTTTTCTTTCTTTCTAAGGTTTCATAAAGTGGTGTTCCTAGTATATCGCCCTTAGACCTTGGTCTGACAAAGAAGGAGGGTCGTAGAACTCCTAAGGTACAAGTTCTCTCCCATTTTCGGGGTAGTTCACTGTATGCTCGTTGCCCACAGATCCAATATATTCCATCAGGGGCTTTCCTTTTTTTTTTTTTTTGTATTTTCTGGTTGTTCCCAATAAGATTTTAAGTCTTTTATGGATTGGTAGGGGTTAGCTCCAGAACTGTTATGCCAGAAAAAATCAGTTTGATTATTCCACTTGCAATTCATTTCTTTTGCTATTCCCCAATATCCAGTAGGACTCTTGGGTTGCCAGGTCTTTGTGTTATTGTCTGAATTTACTACTAAAGTAGATAGGCAAGGAGTATATCCTACCACTTCAGTGTATTTTCTCCCTTCCCAAGTTACACAAACTGTTCCAATGACTTGATGACTCAGGACCCAGCCTTCAGGCCATTTTAGGGTCTTAGAAATTTGAGTATGATTCCATTTTAAAAATTGTTCTGGAGCCAAACCCTCACCTCTCCATGGCCATCTTTCAACCATTCTAAGTCCTCCACAAACAAAATATTTAGATAATCCCAATTCTGTGGCAATTTCTTGCATCAGATCTATGAATAGATTTTTATTTGAAGTTGGCAAATCCCAGTTGCTATAGTGCTGTTTTAATTTTTTATACAGCTCATCCAGCTCCTTTAAGTCTTTCCCTCTGATCTTTTTCTTATCATTCATTGTTTCTTTTTGTTTTCCAATTAATTTTCTTTTTGGCCCTTTTCCTTTTTCATCCTTTTCAAAACACAAGAAATTTTCATATCTAGAACAAAGTTGATCATTGTTAGGATAAGGAGCTCATCCACTGAATCCCAAATTGTTTCTTACCCAATTTTGTACTTTTCACACAAATTTCGAAGAACCTGCTACAATCGTAACAGGCAGCACTAACATGTGGCTGTGCCACAAAAACTGATTCCATCTTATCCCTGACCCACATGGAATGATTGCATTTGTCACAGGGATCAGGAATGGTTTGATTCTTTACTGCTGGCTCTTGTGCTACTTGTTCTCTTGGAATTTGTTCCTGCATGGTTTGTTCTTTTCTGCTCCATGCAGTCTTACAGTTTTGGCCAGTTGCCAGGGGTATTATTGTAAGCACAATGAAAAGAATCCTCAGGAATTTTTTCTTTCTACCTGTCTCAAGGCCCCTTGGGTTGCAGCCAAGAGCGGAGATGTCAATCTTCTTGGTAGCAAAGTTTTTATCCTGGGATTTGTTTCTTTTTGGTATCCTTGGCCTCACAAAGTTCGTATGAGCCATTTTAACTTTTTCTCTTCCAAAGATGCCACAAAGTATTTGTAGTTCTGCAGCACTGCCTTATCTCTCTTCCTAGATTGATCAGCTATTTTTCTTAATCCACTAAAGCTCCGGAGATATGCCAACTACAAGATTTGTTTTTACACAACTTGTCTCAATGGTGTTCCAAAAAATCACTAAAAAATCCTTTTAAAGTTAACTGTTTACATGCACAACTTAAACAAACCAATTGTCTCTCTTTTTCTTTCACTCTAGTTACTCTTCACCACAAATTAAAACAACAGGTACAAATAACACAAATTTATGGACAACACTTTAAGCCATGGTTAGTACATTCCCAGTGTGTTAATTGTTTTTGGGCCCTCTTAATAACAGGTGTTACCAGTCTCTTTTTCTGGAGTTGTAGTTCTTCTCAAATATATCATTTAATATTGACTGCTGGAGGCTCCTGAGAAAATTTTCAATCCTGCTGGGCTGTTCCCATTGGTCAACGAGGTGTCTGATTCTTTCCCATCAGAGCTGTTCTGCCTTCAGGCTCAACGAGGTTGCAGTTGGCAGCCAATTCAGGATGTCCAGACTTTGATAATGCACCTCTCAAAACAACTTTAAACTGGTATTTTAAACAGCATTGCCATAAAATAACATTTTTTAATTACACATACAAAAACCACATCCCCCCTTGGTCCCAAAGTACAGTGGTTCTATGCTAACTTTATATAGACTGTAGCCTTTTGGCACCCAGCACCCTCCTTAGCTTCACCATGGATTTATTACAATTTTCTTGAGTAATTTGTTTCCTAATTTCAAATATTCTTATACACCCATAAAATTTTTTTAAAAATGGTCACAAAGTTCTCTCGTGCCTCAGTGAATCCCCCCATGTGAACTGTCTGGGATCTGCTGGGCGAAAAGTCCCGGCCCCACTCTTTTACCATTGGGCAGAAGAATCCATCCCTCTTCCAGGGTTACCCCCAGCTTCTTCACAGCCTCCACTTCTGCCAAGGAAAAGCATGGTGCCCCACCCTGTGCTTCTGCTTCCCCAAAAGCCACACTCACACTGCTGCTTTCTCCCAGGGCTCCCCCCCTGCTTCATCATCAGCCAAATTGTTTCCTCTTATTTTATGATGCTTGTATCCCCAAATAGTCTGTTCTGTTGGTATTGAATATTGAATTCTGCAGCTTTAAGACTGATTCCAGGAGTGAAAGAGGAGAGAAAAAGTGCAGAATTAGTTATCAGAAACTACACTGACTCCCCCACATTCCTGCTCACAGACTTAGTTGTCTGCAGTGGACAGAGGGAGAGAACTCTCTTTTGCTTTTTGGTTAATTTTTTTTTTTTTCTAACCAATTAATGTAAAAAAGTTCTCTTTTTTTTTTTTTCCTTGAATTATTCAATCTTGCTCTGGACTGAAAACCCAAGAAAGCACTGGAAGCTCACACTGTAGCCCACCAAGCCTGGCCTGGGCCATGGCATTTCCCAGTACTGAAGGAACTGATACCAGACTAAGTAAGTTAAGCTGCAACTTACAAAAAAACCTTCTTTTGAATCTGTCATCTTTTTGAAACAATAAGAAGTTTTGCTGTTTAATATTGTTCATTTTTATACTGAAATTGTTTTGCCTGTTAAATAAACAGTTATTTTCCCCACTTCTCTCTGAGGAAATATTTTTTTATTTAACTAATTAAAAGAAGACTGCTTAAATTTGTTCCCCAGAAAAATTCTATTCAAAAGTTTCCTTCCAAATCTACCCTAAATTAAAACAAAGTCCTTGTGTCTACTAAAAATATGTTTTTTTTCATTTTGAGAATCTACTTTCAGCTTTATTAAGGGGTCTTCTGTTATTTTGGTCCGTATTAAATAAATGAGCCCCTGACCCCCCCTAGTCTTCTTGAATTAATTTTTTTTTATTTTGCTGCCTCTTTTTTTTTTCCAGATTTTTTTTTTGTGTACGTCCTTTTTTTTTTTTTTTTTTTTTTAATGACAATAGAAACAAATGGGTCCTGTACCCTTAGAAACAGAACAAAAATTTTGTAAATGTCCTTTTTTGTGACAAGAAAAGCACATAGGTCTTGTGTCCTCAGAAGCAGGACCAGATTTTTCTTTCTACTTTTTATTCTTTCCTGATAAATTCTTTGTGTTTGTGGCTGCTTGTATTTCTTGGACTGCTGCCATTAGAATCCTGGCTTTTATTTATTTTTTTTTTCTTTTTCTTATCTCTCTGAACATACGCTTTTTGTGCTTCCTTTAACAACTTCTGAAGCTCCTATCCTGCTAATCTTCCAATTTTTCTAACTTTTTCCTCATGTCCCCCCCTAAGACTTAGCTACAAATTGTGTTTTCAAAAGGACCTGCCCTGCTGGTGTATCGGGGTCTATGCTTGAGTATAACTGCAAATCCTTTTTTTTAGTCTCTTTAACCATTCTGCCAGGCACTCATCTTTCCCTTGGTGCTCACTCAGAGATTTCCCTATATTTTGTCCCCTGGGCACTGCTCCCTGAATTCCTTGGATAATCATCTACCTGAAATCTTTCATATTTTGCCTATGTTCTACCTCTTGATTATTCCAATTTGGATCTGCCATAGGCCATTTCTGATCTCCCTGATCTGGCCCCTGATGATCTCTATTCCAATCCCGTATTCCTGACTGTCTAATCATTTCTCTCTTCCACTGTAAACAAGATTCCTAAAATAGACTGCAATTCCACTCAGGTGTAAATATTCAGTCCCAATAACTGATCCCGTCTCTCTGGTACTCCAACAGGATCTTCTAGCATCCTGCCCATCTCTTTCTTAAATTCCCTAACATCCCCAGTGTTCAGGGGAACACTCACGTAGCCAATAGGTCCCTGTCCTGGGGCCAGATTTGCCATTGGAACCTCTCTAAGAGGGTATAATCTATCCTCCCTTCCTGCTTCCTCGTCCTCTTTGTCACTTTCTTCCTCCTGTCCCCTTCTGCCTCTAGTTCTGTGTGCTACTGGCTCGTCCTGAATAGGGGGTGCATCAGGGACCAGGGGCTGGCCAGGCTGGCCAGGCTGTCTGTATGGGGGTGGGAGGTGATCTAACGAGTCCCATGGCTTTAGCCAGTCCCTTCTTGCTGCCCGTCCTTTAGTTTGCAAAGGGTATAACGAATAACCTTCTTTTTCCTGCCTTTGAACTATAAATTTACCCCCCCCACACTTTTTGGAAGCCACAAAGCAGCATATTCACTTTCTTCTTAATTAAAACGTTGTTTTGAACTCATATATAGATTTAAAACCTGACAAATCTAATCTTCAAATGATTTAAACTCTGGCCAGTACAAATTATTTGCACAAATCTTTTCTTTTCTCCACTCAAACATACAGTACTGTATAATTTTCTGCTTACTTTTTTTCTTTGGGATTCCCTTGTACTTTAGTATTGTAACACTATCCCCAGGGGGCTGTCCTGAGGAATCTCGCTCCCCTTCTGGGAACCCCCTCTCGGTTCCCAGGCACACTGGGTTCTTGTGAATTTTTCTCACACTTCACAACCCCTGGGTCAGAGATTTTACTTTTTTTCTGGCCCATCTCTGGCGGCAACAGCTTCCTGGCTCTCCCTCACTTGTTCTGCGGTTCAACTCCTTCCTTTAATATGCACTATCTCACTTTTTTTGCCAACCACTTGTTTCCTAACCACCTAATTCCTTCTTTTTTCTATCCTTTCCTCCTTAGCTTGTATTTCTGACTACTCTTCACAGTCCTTCTTGGTCACTTACTAAAACTTCCACCTTTTATCCTCCCAACAAATAGTTGAACCTAACTCATTCATTCCCTTCTCTCCTGGGAATTCTCAGACTGGGACTTTCCCTCCCGGTCCCTCCCGGGGTATTCACTCGCTCTCCCCAGTCGCTTCCCTCTGCTCCCGGCCGTTCTCCTCGCGGAGAGACGGAACCACGGTACGAGGAGGTCCCGATCACTTCAGCTAGGCAGCCGTCTCAGACATTCCTCACTCACACACAAGCACACAGCCGCCCCCTTTACCCAACCCCGTGGTGCTCACACAGCCCCGTTTTCACACAGGGTTCTTGTGCACAAGACGTTTTACGGGCACCTTTCCCTTTCTGCCGGCGTTCTCACGGGAGCCTTCTTCTGGCGCGCCTCTTTGTAGCTAGCTTCTTTTGCTTATGCTTTATTTTAATTTGGAACTCCTTCTCCAGGAGAGCCTGGTCTAGCCTTGGGACCACCTTAACAACTGGTGGGGAGCTCCTTCCCAAAACTAGCCATTCTTCACTTGGACTGGAGTTCCCGGGTTTCGGCACCAAATTGTTATGAATGGTTTTCTATTTTTCCAATTAAACAAACAACAAAGATTAAAAGTAACAACAAATTTTTAATAGTAACAATTATAAATGAATACAATCAGAAGTATTAAAGATGATTACAAAAATTATTGAAACTAAATACCATCCAAGTAAAGTATTACAATTGTATAATTTGGGATGGATAAAATTTGAGAGTAAGTGTTTTAGTATAATTGAGGTTCGTATAAAGCATAAGCAAAACCGACCGGGGGTACGGGGAGGGGCCTGCCCTTCCTCTCGTACCAAAGCATTTGGGCTAACAATCCCACTTATATACTATAGGCTACAAAAGTTTCTAGAAAGCTCCTCCTAGTTTCTATTCCTAAAATCTACGTAACTATACTGCACGGCGCATGCTCTACTAATGGGTTAGGGGGTCTCTCATCCTTTTAAGGGTCTTATTTCCAGTGAAGGCTCATCATCATCATCAGTGACCGAGGTGTGACCTGCAGGTAGCGCAGGTGCCCTGTGTGACTGAGCAAATGTTTTCCATAACATGACTTTAATTAAGTCCCATGCTTGGAATCATCCCATTTTTGACAGCTTCAAGGTTGAAGCTGTATTTCTAGATGCCGCTTATCAGACCTCTGTCCTTCGACTATTCTTATCTGACTTTCTTCTAACCTCCTTCTTCGACTCCCAACATCTGGGAGATGTCTTTTATCCTGTCTCACCCATCTCCCCCCCTTTCACTCGGTAACCATAGTCTTTTATTGATCTAAATACAATTTTGCTAATATAGTTACAATTTAATTAGCACGAATCACATTTATCACAGGAGTGTCTCTGTTTGCAGTGGGGAACATTAGGAGTTTTAGATTGCTTAAAAAAAAAAAAAAAAAAAGAAAATTCCTCTTTGCCAGACCTCCTAAGGAGAGACCCTGCATCAATATCAATCACAGAATGCTGCAATCACATCTGCTCTAAAGAGAACAGTAATTAAACACACCCTTGAAAATAGGAATGGATATTTCTAAGAAGCTCTTTGAAATATTTCTCCATATCTGGAGTTGAAAACCTTCCTAATGAACTGCACCAGACCAGATGGAAATCAGGATTTTTCAGGACTTGCTTGATTCTAATGAGCCCCGTGGTGCATTTGGTGCTGCCAAGGAGCTCCAAATAATATTTTGGAAATATTGGCTCTCTCTCTGCAGTGATGCCTTTGCCAGGAGCCCAGCCCAGCTCAGCAGCACAGACACAGCACAAGGACTTTAATGACCCTCTCAGGGTTGGGGCTGAGTCCCTGAACATCAGTCCCTGAGAGGGAGTTGAAGAAACCTCTCAAGAATTCAAAGTCAAATTCAAACTCCAAAGATTCTCTTACTTTTAGTGAGTCCCACTGATAAACACGAAGGAGAAAGTTTCCCAAGGGTTGAATTAGAGCAGAAAAGTGATGACAATGATGTCAGGTAGGAAAAAATAGGGTAAAGGAGGAAAAGAAACCTCACAAGGAGGAAAAGAAACCTCTCAAGAACTCAAAGACAGATTCGAAGTCCAAAGTTACCTGATGTTCTAATGGGTCCCACTGAAGGACATGCCTGAGAAAGTGTCCCCAGGTGAATTGATCCCCTGCTTTATTGTTTTTACATTATATTTTAAAAGTGTGGGTTTATTGTTTTTATGTTACTTTTTTTGTGGGGATTTTTTCTTTTTCTGAATGAAGCAGAGAGACAGGACTTCTGAGTTGCTTTAGAAAGTGTGGTTTATTTTTCTTATTTCCTATCCAGGCAGAAAGAATAACTTTGTCTACTGGATGTTCACAGCATGGCTTAGAAGTCAAAAGATTTATTTGCAAGAACTGTAAAGGATTTATTAACCAATAAAACACTGTCAAGAGAGATACTTGCATTTCAAATTCAATACTAAGTTATTTTTGTCTTACTGACTCATACTACAGTGTGAACTTTCTCAGCCAATTATATCAAAACACTCAAACTTTCATTGCTGCACTCTAAAACTTCTTGTTACGTTTGTAACTACCTTTATTTTTTCTATATTTTAAATTCTAAAATGAAAATTATCTCTACTTAACTGTGTATAATTGTAAGCTTTGGCTTACAGGCCCAAGGTTCTGAGAATTCCTTACATTTTGAATTCCAACAGCCAGGTTCCAGTTAGAGCAGAACACTGGAGGCACTGATGACAGGTGGGGACAAACAAGGGAAAGGTGTCTCTGATGCTGAGCAAACCTGGATGTGTTTCAGGAATGCAAAGGGCCAAGGGCTGAGCCCCAGCCCCTGGCAAGGCAGATCCTGTCCCTCCCTCATTGCTCAGGGCTCTTCCCAGGCCACTGGGCTCTGGCCATGTGCAATGCCAAGGGCAGCACCATGGGGCGGCCCCTGCCAGGCTGCTGAGCAGGGACAAGGAGGCAATGAGGCCCCAGCACAGCAAGGCTCACTTGTCCCCTGCTGGCCTCAGGCCCAGGGCCAGCCTGCATGGCCCAAGTGCTGCAGGAGTTGGCTCTGTCAGGGCCTTTCAGCTGCTGCCCATCCCTGTGGCCTCTGCAGCCCAGGCTGTCCTACGGTGTCCATGCCCTGCGCCTCTGTCCCTGCAGGCTGTCGTCATCCCCCGGCTGCCCCACCTCGCTGGCCCCTTCCTTTGCTGACAGCTCTGCCTCCTGCCTGCCTCTGCCTGGACGCACAGAGCCTTGGGCTGCTCCAGACTCCTTCTGGGGGATGTGCTGCACCACAGCCCTTTCATAGAAGGAAAATTTCTCCTAGTGTCCAGTCTGGGCCTCCCCAGCTGCCCTTGGCATTAATTCTTTCTTTCTCAGGCTGTTTTCCACTATGTCAAAAGGATCCACTATCTCTGAAACCACTGTTCAATCTCTCCCAGGCCTCTCTTCTGCTGTCCTCAGTTTCCACTCCACTGAGCACAGAGCTTCTTTGTCCCTAGACAGTGGTCAAGTGTTTGAACCCAAGAGCCCTTGGACAAGAGGGATCACTCTTTTCCATAGGAAGGAAACCACAGAACCCCAGGGTTTTGAAGGCAGATGAGAAGCACTCACCAGAGGCCAAGGCAGGCCAGACCTGTCTGTCCTTACAGCTTCTGTCTGAAAGCAACCTTTGGATATATGGGGAGTTTTGGAGGTGGAATTCCATTTCAGCCATGGGTTCCTGGACTAGAAAGACAGTTCTCCATAGGAAGGAAAGGGTAGAGTCCCAGTGTTTCAAAGGCTGATTAGACGCAGCCCCAAGGAGGCCAAGGCCAGCCAGAGCTTTTGTCAGGGAGGAATCCTTGAACAGACAGAATTTGGGAGGCCAAATCCCACTTTTGTCTATGGACATCTGGATGAGAAGGACAATTCTTTTCCCTAGGAAGGAATGTAGGGAGCCCTGGTGTTTCAAAGGCAGACAAGAGCTGGCCCACAGGAAGCCAAGGGAACCTAGACAGTCCTGGCAGCTTTTGTCTGGGACCTATCCTTGGAATTTTGGAGGTGGATTCCCAATTTTGGCCATGGATGCCTGGACTTGAAAGATGTTTTTTCCATGGGAAGAAAAGCACAGGTCCCCAGTGTTTTGAAAGCAGATAAGAGGTGGCCCCCAAGAGGCCAAGGCCAGCCAGAGCTGTGTGTCCTGGCAGGTTTCATATGGGAATAATCCTTGGATAAAATCAAATTTGGAGGAGGTATCCCAATTTTGGCCATGAACCCCTGGAGGAGAAGGACAGCTTTTTCCCACAGGAAGGAAAGCACTGAACTCTAGTGTTTCAGGGGCTGATGAGAAATAGCCCCCAACATGGCAAGTCAGCTGGACCAGTCAGGCAGCCCTCAGGAGGCCCAGCCAACCAGACCTGTTCCATGTTCTTGTACCCTTGGGGCCCTGACATCACAACTGCCCCTTGGTGTTGTGTTCCGCTGCAGTGAGGGGCACAACAGCTTTCCTGGGCCCTGGAGTCTTGGACCTCAGGCAGCCATTAATGACCAACAGGAAAAGACGTAAACAGGATGGGTCTTGGTTTAGCAAAACCCGGGATCCTTTATTGAACCAGGGACCAAGACAAGAATGAGGGTAGAGTCATGGGTTTTATATGCCAGGGTACAGGTGGAGTTTAGGTTCAATTACGAGAGAAGCAGGGGACTGCAAAGGGGTGGGTCGAGGAGGACAATCAATGGGAAGAACTAAGGCGGGAACACTACAGTCAAATTTAAAACAATGAGGGTACAGGAAAAGAAGATCATTCTGGGGCCATTCCTTATCTGACAAAATGAGTGGAGTATCTTTTCCTGGGCTTGCAGGAGCATGCCCCACAGGGTGGAGAGGCCCTGAAGTACAGAATGGCCCCTTGATTCCATTGGGCCCCTCTGTTACATGAGTTCTTATTTCTATGGAGCCCTGTAGCTTCACAATGGTCTCCTTGGTTCCATGGTGCCACACAGTGTCACAACAGCCCCATGATTCCATGAGGCTCTGTGATGTCACAATGGTTTCATTGGTTGCACAAGGCTCAGCAGTTCCACAATGGCCCTTGAAGCATAAAAATAGTGTCAGCGGGTTCCCCTGCTGGTTCACAATGGCCTCCTTTGTTCCATGATGCCTCATAGTGTAACAATGGTATCCTTGGTTCCACAGAGTCAGAATGGTCCTGTGGTCTCATGGAGCCTGTCAAGATCCACTATTAATACAGAGCGGGGGTCGTGATGGTTCTTTTGATCTTAAAGATGCAAACAGGCAAAGTGCAGGCGACAAAATCAGTTTATTCAACAGCAGAAAATCAGTTTATTCAACAACAGCAATGCATTTCATCAAATGCCAACAACTCAGTTACGGTAAAGGGGAGAGGTATAGGAAACAAAGTATAGGGAGAGGGGAAGGAAAGAAAGGGATGGGAAAATAGCTACCAACAGACGAGACGGGCGTCCTCACGGGTCATCCAATAGACGAGTCTTTGTCGTGGGGAGATCTCAGGGGTCTTCTCCAGGGGGTAGACGGGTCTTCATCAGAGATCTCAAAGGGTCTTTCCCAGACGGTCGCTCTTTTATAGTCCTTCTCCAAAGCGAGTGGCCTCTGGCCAAGAGGTGGGAAGATTTATGGACCATTGTGTGGTGCTGCAGGAGACAGGTACGGTCAAGCAGTCCTCAGTTGATACAACACAGTCTCTGGTTGGTGCCATGACAGCACAGTCCAGTGGACACAATACACCAGCACACAGTCATGAGCATCCACCTTGGCCAGGCCAGGAAACCATTATTCAGAGTCAGCCTGGGTGGGGGTCCTCGAGGTCTCCTTGTGACGGTCGGGAGGCAAAATCGAGGGGAACTTCGGACCGACCCTTACACCACCCCGTGACTCACGATCGTCGTCAAGAGCGCCCCTTTGTAGAGTTGTAGTGAAGTCTTCAGTTGTGGCGTCTTCAGGACTCGTCCAAGTTGGTAGCATATCCCGGAAAACAGAGACAGGAAAGTAGGAAAAAGATAAGGGACAGGATAAGGAAAAGGAGAAAAGGGAAAACAAAACAGATTAATTATGTTCAATTTTTTTTATTGCTAACAATTTCAAACGATTTGTTCAATTCTTTAAATTTTTCAATTTTGATTAGAAATAAATCAATTTTTTAAAGCAAGTTTTTGATTAAACAATTCTAATTGAAATTAGAAGATAATTCTAGTTAAAAAAAAATTATATTTTATCATATTTGAAACCTTTGTCAATAACCCTAGGGATGTCAACAGTAGCCGATCTGGGTACATCTGTCACAGATGCCAATTGTGTTAATCGTTTCGTTATTCTCCAAGTCATGATGCATAGAATTGCTGATAAAACAAAACCAATTAAAACTAAAATCAAAAGAACAATGGTGGGATGACACCATTTGTTCAGGACACCTGGAGCAGTAGGTGACCACCCAAAGAGAGTATCCCACCACCTGTGTTCAGCATCTGTCTTTACCCTTTCCAAAACACGATGTATTTTTTCCACATTGTGATGAACGGCTATTAGAATTTTCTGTCCGTTTTTCTTGATCTTCTCCAAAATTTCGATCAGATCTTGGTGGAGCAACAATTGCTTCACCAGAGAGAGGTTCATTCCAATTGGAGTGGGCAATAGATGGTGGATCAGTGTGTAATTTGACTGCAAAAGATGGTGAGAAGTAACTGGGGCTACATAGGAAAAATCACATCCTGAAATCCTAGTAAAGTTGCAGACACAAAAGTTTGAATGATTTTTAGTATTCAGTACCAAATTTTCTATAAAAACACTATCACAAGCAGTTCTAAAGCATGCACATCCATTGCCTATATATACTAATACAGTTTCAGCAATCTCATTTGGATGGATTTCAAAGTTACAAACATTCTGTTCTGTGTCCAAGCAGATATCTTGAGCTCTGATTGCATTACTTTCACAGATAAACCCTTGTTGTTCCCAGACAATGCAAGTTTCCAAATTGACAGTTTGCCACCTCCCACCAATTTGACGGGCCCATTCCCTATGCTCGAAAGGATAGAGAATAGCTCCGTCATGATTCAACCCTAATGCAATGATGGGGAATATTGAATGCACTGAAGCATTACGAATTGTCAGTACAAAGGCTGTGGCAGTGTTTGTGCTGGGATCATAGGTAAAATTTACTAAGTTCCACCAGGACTGGAATTCTTTTTCAAAATCAGTGGCACTGTCCCAGACTATTTTTCGGATTTCAGTGGGAAAAGTGCCTTCCTCACCTTCTCTTATAATTAAAGCAGCAACTGACTGCATCCACAACTGGGCCTGGATACAACTGAGAGCCAAAGAAATGCAATTTTGAGTAGCACCAAGTGCATCGATTATCAATTTGTGGTCATTTACGTTGACCTTTTCCCAGCTTGGTAATATGTTTGATAACAACCATTGTTGGGTCCCCAAAGCTGTTAAGGCTGTTTGTAGGGGCCGTTGTAATTTGATTACATCTCCAGCTGTGGTAGCCAATTTATTCATTAGTACTTTCTGAATCGATGCTATTCAAAATTTCCAATCCTGTTCCCACAACACCGGTTATGTCTCTTGCCATTCGTTTTTTAGAAGGATTTCGTTTTCGCAGTCAGGTTGTCCATCCCTCAAAAGAAGTCTGTAGAAAGGGTGAACAAGCTGGTTGGACTTCTGAGACACTATTTTGCATCAATAATTTGATTTGTTTGAGAGACCATGCCGGATTAAACAATATTTGTTGTTGGCCAGTTTTTCTAATTACATAAGGTCCAAATTGAAAAATTGTAGGGCTTAGCACAACCGGAGGTTGGGTAGTAGGTGTTACAACATTAACATCAAGTTCTCCCCAGTATTTTGTATCATTTTTTCCACACATGATTTTATAGGAAAATTGTACAGCAGTTAGGTTTAGCCAACAGTCTTGATTTTGGGGTTTGCAATATAAAGTCCAGCCATGAGATCCTATGCCATAACTGTATGCAGGTTCGGTGCGGGATCCGGTTGCTAATTTGCAAGTTATTGCGACATTATCACCTTGTGTCACCAAGAAAGGAGGGAAAACCTTGTTTTTGTCATCTAACACTAGGGGGGTACTTACACCACGGTATATAACTACGGCGGTTAGCGTGGGTTTTTCTATAGCATTTATTCTGAATTTATAGGTCAGGCCTTTCAAGCTGGACTCATCTGTTGTGTTATTCTGCCAGGAGCATGTTACATAGGTTGGTCTGGTTAAAGTAAAGTTATGCCAACAGTCTGTAAGTTCATCTGCACAAAGCTTTGTAACTTCGACGTTGTTGGTGTCAGGGTCCAGGGTATAGTTACCAACCTTCCTTTGGCGACAGCACAATATTAGAGGAGCTTGTTTTTTACATGTCCATGCTGTTGTGGGGCAGAGACTCGCCGTGATGTTAGGGTGCAAACTACTAGTTATATCTGATTTTAAGTAATTCCCGGTGATTGAAATGGTGGTGGCTTTCTCATGAAGGGATTTTTCCACTTTTCTGCATCCTACCTTGATTTCTTCACCAATTGTTCCTGTTACTACCCTAGCCCAGTCCTTTTTGTCCCAACCCCAGTCACTTGAACGGTATACCTCAGAATCGTGCAGTACTACGGTCGCAAGGCTTGGGTGACGATCTCTGGGGTAGGGTCCTAGAGCACTGGTATGCCTGATGGAAGCTTCAGACCACGGCCACTGGGCCGAGTTTTGGCCATGGTGTGGCGGTAGGATACAGAAAAATATCAAAAAGATGATCATGGTTCGTCCAGTCCCCATGTCCCTCGGTGGTCTTCTGTGAAAGCAAACATAACAGAGTCTGCCACCAAAAGGCAGGAGGTCAAAATGATGGAACAATCCAACGGGTACTTATCCGATGCTCTTTTCCCAGAGCATTGGTGGCTACCCATGCATATTTATTTAGGGGAGTTTTTAGTACTAGTGGTACTTCTCCTACAGTAGGGAGGTTTACCAAAACAGGTTGCCCAGGATAATGGACTGGATTTTTAGAATCATTAGGTCCCTGTAGTGCAGGAATGATGCTTGGGGCTTTTAGACAAAAAGCAGTTATTTTGGGACACCCGTTTACCCCCCATCTATCATTTATACCTTTTACAGCTTGCCATAATCGAAGATCCCAACCTCCCTCATGTGGCTTTAGGAGTCGCTTTAGAAGACCATTGGTCCTTTCTACAATCCCGTTGGCTTGAGGATAATAGGGGGTGTGAAAAGTCCACTTTATTCCTTCTTCCCTTGCCCATTCCTGTACTACTTTAGCAGTAAAGTGGGACCCATTGTCAGATTGAATCTCCTGCGGCTTTGGAAAAGTTCCAAACCATTCTCGCAATGCCTTAACAGTGTTTTCTCCTGTAGCTCTATTAAAGGCTTCAGCTTGAACTAACCCTGAAATCATTTCCACTCCCACCAGCACGAAGTGTTTACCACCAGACTTCTTAAAGGGGCCGATATAATCTACCTGCCATGCATCCCATAGGCCTTTACCTTTCCTTAAGTGCAAAGGGTTATCTTCCAAAGGATGCCTTTCTAGTCGTCTGCGGCATTGCTCACAGGCTGATATGCATGTTTTACACATTTCCCTGGTGACAGGCCAGCCACGAGCAAGGGCTTCTTTGTATAAATCTTTGGCACCTGTGTGTTGTCTTTTTATATGCAACCATTCTAACAGATGTTCCCAATCTTCTGTAATTTGTTCCTTTTTCAGGTGACTTAGTCTTGCTAACTCATCAGCAGCATTATTCCATTCACCAGCTAAATTTCCATCTGTCTGATGAGAAGCCACCCACCCCACAGCAAGTTCCCGTGACTTGCTATATCTAGAATTTCTTGCCATTTTTCCTTGTGCCATACTGGGATTCTGTTGACTTCCCAATCATTTTGCTGCCAGAAAGGAAGCCACTCTGTACATCCTTTAAACACAGCATAGGAGTCAGTGTAAATACAAACAAGAGAGGTATCATGTGCCTCCTGCTTGAAAACACTCCAAACGGTAATCAATTCACCAACCTGAGCGCTACCTTCTCCCTCAGTAATAATTCGTTCACCAGATGAAGAGCTACTGCCCTGTATTTCCACACTTTTCCCTCTCGTTTAGCAGAGGCATCAGTAAACCAGGAATTCACTGATTGTTCAGGGGAGAAAGGAGGGGCCACTTTAATTACTGAGGCAGGTTTATCGTGGCTGTTAGCCAAATTCTCAGTTTCTTGTATAGCCAGATTTTTTGCAGCTCCTTCTGTTACAGAGAAGATGTTACAGTAATGTTCTATCTGGGAATACCACTTCCTGACTGAGGATCTCTGGGCCACCCCGTCAGGGGGAGGGGTCCCGTTGGTGACTGCTTTGATAACTTTGAAGGGGCCTCTTAATACAATTGGTTGTTGACGTGTAATTTTCTCCACTTCTATGAGAGCTATGCTAACAACAAAAAGCCCCTTTTCCCAGGTAGTGTATCTTTTTTCGGCATCTTTAAAACCACGAGAATAAAAGCCAACCGGCCTTGTAGGGCCTTCTGGGCCCCGTTGCCATATGTGCACTGATAGTCCCGAGGTAGCAAATCCCCATTCTACCTGGAAAGGATCTGTGGGATGAATAGGGCCTAGGGCTTGATGTGCAGTTGCTTCAAAAATCAGAAGTTGTAGTGCTTCCTCCTGAGAAGTCCAATCCCATTTTACTCTTTTCCTCAGCAAGTCATAAAGGGGTCTGGCAATAATTGAAAAATCAGGGATGTGTTTTCTCCAAAACACTAATAATCCCAGAGCTTGCTGAAGCTCTTTCCTGGATCCGGGCATTTTAATTTGATCCAGAGAAGTTAGGGTATCAGGTGGAATACATGTCATGCCTCCTTTCCACCAAATCCCTAAAAACTTCACTTCCTGTGAGGGTTTTTGAATTTTTTCTGGGGGAATTTGTAAATCAAGGCTTTCCAGATGAGAGATTATTTTCTGTTGGGTATCCCCCACTACTTCTATTTCATCCCCTCCCACCAGAATATCATCAATGTATTGATAGACGGCTACATTGTCAGGTTTGGGTAGCTTTTCTAATTCCTGTGCTAAAGCATGGTGGGCCAGAGTAGGGGCGTGTTTATAGCCTTGAGGAAGCCTAGTGAAGGTGTATTGCTGTCCTTCCCAGGTGAAGGCAAAACGGTCCATGTCCTCTGGCTGTATAGGTATCATAAAGAACATGTCTTTGACATCTATAGTTGCCATGATTGTATGAGCCTTCTCCTGAATTGAAGTTATAAGTTCAGGTAAATTTGGGACAGCTGCTGTGAGAGGATCTGTGTTTGCATTTAGTCTGCGAAAATCTACTGTCAGCCTCCACTTTCCGTTAGGTTTACGGACTGGCCACACTGGGGAGTTAAAGGGAGAATGAGTGTCAATTATCACTCCCTGATTTCTCAGGTCCTGAATAACTGGCTTGATTCCTTCTTTGGCACCCGTGGGAAGTGGGTATTGTTTCACATTAGTAATTTTACTGAAAGGTAAGGAGGGTGCGGTTTGGAGCAGACTAATATTAAAACGTGGTGTGCCAAAAGACCAGAGACAACCCTCCTCGTCTTCCCACTGTCTCCCAGCAAGGACATCCATTCCTAATAAATCATTTGGAATATCCCCAATTACAATTTTAATAAGTAACAAATTCTCTTCTCCAGGTAGTAAGATTTTTATCAGAGCTGTATCCATAGCTTCTGTGGTCCCCAAGGCATTAAGAACAAAGCATTGTCTCCTTGTTGGAACAACTCCACATTTCTGTGCAGCTTTTCTTGTTAGTGCAGAAATTTGGGCTCCAGTGTCAACCACAAAAGTGACAGGTGACCTTCTAGGACCAACTATTGCTGTTATCAGGAGGTCCCCAGTATTGGGATTTCTGGTGAGCGTTCTAAGAAATAACCAGTTCCCCCCCCCATCCCTCTGCTCACCCATGAGAGACGGGGTTTCTAGTTTCCCTGCTTCTGAAGCCGTTTCAGTTCCATTCCCAAAGACTGAGAAGGAGGAAATTCTGACCCAGCTCTCAGAACCTGTAGAGGAGATTGATTTGGCTCACCGCCCAGAATCTGAGGAGGGGTTAAGTTTGACTCACTGACCACGACTGGTGGAGGAGGTGCACTAGGCTGAACAGTAGGAGAGTTTGATGTAAGGATCTTAGGGTAATGCCAATTCACAACAATTTTTATCAACTTGTCAAGTGGTAAGCCATCCATAACATCTTTAGGAATTTGTTTCTTTAACCCCAACGACCACCAGTACTGACGAGAAGTATTCAACTTCCCCTTTTCTGGCTTATCACTACTAGGAGAAATGATGTGTCTAACACCTTTGGTTTTCTCCACTTTATCCTCTGGGATTTTTACGGGTCCATATTTCCTACTGAAATTCAGCAATTCCTCCGCAACTTCGCTCCATGTCCAAACTTTATGGTTATTGTCCGGAGACTCTGGAGTCCGTCTAGGAGGGGTTTCATCGGGAGGGAAAGAGTCCACGGAACCAGATCGCTCATGTGAGTTTCCAAGAAATCTATCTAATCTTTCTACAGGTGTCATGGATGCGATAGTTTTTTGAAGGAGAATTGTGGTAGATTTGAGTGTTTCTGGGAGACCACGAATTAAAGGGGTCATGATTTTCAGGCATTACAGGTAATTGCATAGGTGATTCATAGGTGGTGGTCAGTTTTCTCTCATGTATCATTTGCAAGCAAGCAGCTTTGTGAATGTTTTCCAAAAGCTGGTCGGGAGCACCAACTAAAGCTATAGGGTCTCCCCTTTCCAGGGGGTTAAGCCCCCCGGCCCAGAAAGCTGCACGTTGGGTCAAGGACCATGGGTAGCTCTTATCTTCGGTTGTTAAGAAAACCCCATGTCCCCAGTACCCACTAGCTTCGCTTTCTGATAATTTAATCTGATCTCCCCCAGTAAGAGACACTCGAAATACATATTCAGTCTCTGTTTCATGAGGGAGTCGCCCATATTCCTTTCTCAGTTTTGCTAATTCAGTGGCAGAATATGGGATTTCTTTTGAAGATATGTTTGGTTCAAAATCATCAGGACCAAGATAAGCATTTTGTGTTTTTACCACAGGTCTCAATTTCGGGCAGCAGTGTTCCCCAAGATTTTTCATTATAGTTAACTCCTTTTGGGGATAAATTTGATTAATGTGAACAATTTCCTTCTCCTCTGTTTCTGTGTGTGTTTCATTCTGCTTTGATTTTTTGGCACGTTCTTCTCTTAGGGCAGCCTGTAGCAAATGATTTTCATCTCGCAACAAACGGTTCTCATTCCTTTCTTGATCTGATTGTTGTTGCAGAATTTGAACAAGATTTTGCAAAGGATCTATAATTGTGCTTTCTTCACTCACTCGCTTAAAGCGAGTTTCTATGGCTGCCGTAAGACAAGCTCCCAAAACTGAGCAGAGCATGATTTTATTTTTGCCCAGTTTGAACTTTGATTCATGTTGCCAAGAACATTTTCTATCAATCACATTTTCTAGATTAAACCAATTATTGTTCGCCCATTCCTCCCTACCTTGGGACAGTCTGGCGCTATACTTAGCTAATAGAGCATAAAATGCAGCTTTATCTGTTACAGTGGAATTCTCAGTCATTTTGTGAAGGGATAGGAAAAAACCAAAACAGGGAGGTCTATTGCTTAAGTTACCACACACAACAAAACAGCTTTTGCTGTGTGCCCTCCCCCTTCGCTTCCCTGTGTGGGTGAAGAGACCAAACTATTTGGGAGGCACTCCTTAGTTACAAAACACCAGGTTGTCTCTTCACTACACCAAGTAGGCAAACGTCATAAAAAACAACAACAACAACAACAACAACAGTGTCCCGCCTTTTGCACCAGTAGATCTTTTGTGAAATTCTGATGACAAAGCCCTCAAGCGAGTCTGGGGATGCTCCACACCAAGGTGTCTGCAGTCTGTGGGAAATCAGAATTACCCCCCTTGCTTTCTAGACAGGCTCACCCATCCAAGGTGGCCAGCTAGGTGCGGCTGGAGTAAGACTTCCTTCCCCTGATACAGACTACAGACAACCTTGCATCCCTTCTGTCTGCCAGAAAATCCTGTCCATGACGCCAATTTAATGTCACAATCCACTGTTAATACAGAGCGGGGGTCGTGATGGTTCTTTTGATCTCAAAGGTGCAAACAGGCAAAAATGCAGGGGACAAAATCAGTTTATTCAACAACAGTAATGCATTTTTATTAAATGCCAACAACTCAGTTGTGACAGAGGGGAGAGATATAGGAAACAAAGTATAGAGAGAAAAAGAGGGGGATGGGAAAATAGCTACCAACCAGACGAGACAGACGTCCTCATGCACCAGCCAATAGATGAGTTTTCATCTCAAGGGACATCTCAAGGGTCTTCTCCAGAGGGTCGCTCTTTTATAGTCCTTCTCCAAAGTGAGTGGCTTCCGGTCCAGGAGTAGGGAGATTTATGGACCATTGTGAGGGCTGCTGCAATAAACAGGTGTACAGAACCTGCCGCTCAAACAAGTGCCTGCTCTAGATCAGTGTACCATGAGGCACAGCGAGCACCTGCACACAGTCCCTTGGCAAGCATCCACCTTGGTCAGGCCAGAAAATCATTGTCCAGAGTCAGCCTGGGCGGGGGTCCTCGGGGTCTTCTTGCCATGGTCCGGAGGCAAAAATGAGGGAAACTTGGGACCAACCCTTACAAGGGGGAGGAGAGAGCCAGTGTGTGCAGCCCCAGGCACGGCCCCGAGAGGAGGGGCCGGGGGACAGGGCCTTTTACAGGGAAGGAGGAGAGGGAACCTCCCAAAGGGGGAGCGACACCTCCTCCATTCTCAGGCCTGTGAGGTGCCATGGCAAACCAAAGGCCAGGGAGCTGCCTCGGAAGGTGAAATCATCAAAGATTGCAGACACACAGCCCGGCAGTGGAGTTGCAACAGGTCTTGTATGATGCTTTCCAGGATTGGGACCAGCCGAGATCGACTCTTGGCTACAACAGAAACAGACAGCTCTTACTCAAACGACTCTGAGGAGGAAGAGGAGGATGAGGAAATGGACGAGATTATTGCTACCTTAAACAGGTGGAGGAAGGAAAGGATAGCAAGAAAAGCCCTCAGAGAGCCTAGCCCAATTGCTCACCGCACTAGATCAAAAAGGGAAAGAGACAGAGAACCGGTTTTGCAAGCCCCTTTATGACAGGCAGTCGGTAATCAGGGGCCAGTATATGTGAAAGTACCATACTCCCTTAGAGAGTTACAGCAGTGGAAAACTACCGTGGGAAAATATAAAGAGAACCCAAATAAAGTAGCAAAATTGGTGGAACAGGCTATTAACTCACAAATCCCTGACTGGGCAGACTTAAACTCCATGTTGGATACATTACTCGACCACACTGAGAGACAAATGGTCAATAAAGCCATCATAACCTCAGTGGAGGGGAACATAGCCAGTGGATTGCTTTAAGCTACTATCACTCAGATATTTCCCCTTGAGAATCCTGGGTGGGATCCAAATATACCAGAACATATCGCGAGGCTAAAACAATATCAAAGTCTTGTGGTATATGGGTTAAAACATGGAGTACCTAAAGCTATGAATTCGTCAAAGCTTTATGAAGTAAGACAAAATGATGATGAATCACCATCTGTTTTTTTTGAACAGGTTAAGAGAAACTGCTATCAAATATACTGATCTAGACCCTGAATCAGCTGATGGTAAAGCACATCTGGTTTTGTTGTTTATGGGCCAGACCTCAAATGATATAAGAAGGAAGCTGCAAAAGATAGAGGGGTCCGAGATATGGAGAGACTGCTAGAGGTTGCCTGGAAAGTGTTTTGAGATAGAGGTTCAACTGAAAGAGTTAAATCCGTTAAATCCCAACCCAGTAAGAAGGCAGCTCAGGAAAAGTCACCCAACAAAGCTTCCCCTATACAGAAGGACCAGTGTGCATACTGTAGAAAGTGGGGACATTGGAAAAAGGACTGTCCAGTGTTAAAAGAAAAATCCTCAGTTCCTCAACTCTCAGTAGCACAAACCTCAAGTGGCTCAGGCTCTGAGTGATGGTGACCAAGGGCTATGCCCCCAGCAAGGCCCTTGATTATAACTAAGCTGGGGAAAATTGACATCAAGTAATTTTTGTAGATTCTGGACCAGCATATTCTATGTTAATACCTTAGAAGGGAAACTGAGTCACGACACTGTACATGTTTTTGGGGTGACTGGGGTAAGGGAAACACAGTTTTTCTTCTACCTTTGGAATTCAAATTGGAGAAGCATCAATTCCTTTACATGCCTAACTCACCAAAACCATTGCTGGGGAGAAGAATTGGAAGCTTGGAAGCTTGTAACCAGACTGTGTTTAGTAACTTAAATATGTGTATTTGTAATGTAACTACAATTAGAGACTGTGGTTTTGTGTATAAACTCAAACACTTGTAAAAGAAATGTTACAGCATGCAAATCTGCAGCAGCTGCCAGAAAATGCCAAGGCCAAAGCTAAAAAGATCCCAATAACAGTTCACCATGATGGTAAAGTTATAAAACAGGGAATGGAACAAATTAGGAGGGCAGGAGAACACCACTGGTGGGAAGTTTCTTTTGGCTGGTTCCCCATGGCCACTGGCATTTTCAACGAGCTGCTGCACCCCATTGTAGTTCCACTGTTAATGCAAATTTGTCTGCTTTGGTAGCCACTTGTTGCCGGGTGAGGCAGGTGAAACTCTGCTTTGATAACCAGGTGAAAGGAGCAGGGCTGGCCAAGACCCTCATGAAATAATCAGGGGCAAGCCTGGGTTGGCCTCTGTGTTTGCCACCAAGAAGATCTTATGGCTCTGCTGTTGGCTGCAACCCAGCAGGTGTTGGGTGGTGGGGAAACACACCATGCCAGACCTTGATGAAAGGGAGGGGAGGACAAGCCAAAGAGCCTGCAGTTAGTCTGAACCAACCTGCTCAAGTCAGGTCACCTAGAACTGATTGTCCAGAGCTGCATTCAGCTGGGCTTTGACCATCTCCACAGATGGAGACTCCACAACCTCTCCGGGCAAATACGTTTCATTGTTTGATTGAAGCAAAAGTTAACATATGGTAGACCATGTAAAACCCCACATACTCCAGGTGAAATTGATCCACATGAAGAGGAAACGTGATTTACAGTGTTATTTAATGGCTCTAAGTTTCACTTTGCAGAAGCTCCGAAAGCTTCAGAGTTACATTGTGCTATCCAGACCCATAGGACTGGACACCCCTGCACATCTGTTCCAGCCTGGAGACTGGGTCTATGTGAAGTGGTGGGACAGTGATCCTCTGCAAGCCAAGTGGAAAGAACAATTTAAAGTCCTGCTGACTACCTTCACTCTAGTCAAAAGCTGGCAGAGGACCCTGGATTCACTACTCCAGAATTAAGAAAGCTTCTGCTTCTGAACAATTGTAACAACAAAGACTGGTGGAAATGATAGTTTTTCTTCTGGGTCTAATTACTGTTCTTTTATATAGTATTTGATTGTGTAAGATATTGTTCTTGTTAGAGTTTTTTATTATTATTAGGTTATGTTTACGTTTATTATGATGTATGTATTTACTACTAGGTATTTATTTAATGTTAGGTATTTATTATTATTGGTCACTTATCTGTAATTAAATACTTGTTGTTAGTAATATTTAGAATAGAGACTCGACAAGGCAGAGGCCTTGTTGAGCCTCTAAAGGGGGGAAATGATGCCTTTAGTTTTAAGTTTTCTTTTATTCTCCTTGGATGTGCTTTTCTGATGTGCTAGGGTAATGAAGACAAAACAGTCCTATTCTGGTTAAGAACTCAAGGACAGTTTCTCCAGACTTCATGCCCTAAGCACAAACTACGTGGAAAGGTGGAGGGTGGGTTCATGCAAATTAACCAGAACCTATCAAAGTGTAAGATTTTGTGACCAGCCCCTCCTTTGCTTCCATCTTGGAGCCATCTGGGCATGGACCACGACTGTGGCAATTATATTGCTGGGGTGTGGCTTTTGTAGGCCTTTCGTGGGCCTCACAATAAATGCCCATTTTGTTCTTCTTAACTCTGTGTGTAGCCTCTGTTCCAGCTCCTCAAGGCATCAGAGCACCCCCAGAAGTTACTCCCAGTGGAGTGCCAAGCATGCCCAAGCTCCCTCCCAGTATAACCCAGTACACCTCAGTTTAGCCCAGTAAAATCGAGAATATCTCTGTATAACCCAGTATAAACCACTACAACCCAGTCACTCCCAGGACCACATCCCAGTATAAACCAGTATAACCCAGTATAACCCAGTGACCCCAGCACCCCATCCCAATATAAACCAGTGTAATCCAGTATAACTTGCAGTCGGCCACCAGATCCTCCCAGTCACCAGAAGGCACTCACACATCCTTGCTTCTTCTCCCAGTAGAACCCAGTACAAACCAGTAACACCCCAGCACCTCATCCCAGTACAAACCAGTATAACCCACTACAACCAGTACACTCAGTGCTAGGTCCTCCCAGACACTGACACACTCACTCCCAGTATAACCTAGTACAACCCAGTAACCTCAGCCCTGTCCCAGCACCCCCTGAACCCCATCACAGCACAAACCAGCACAAACCAGTACAAACCAGTATAAGCCAGTACAAGCCACTCACAGTTCAGGGGTCAGCCACCAGGAGGTGCTCGCACAGTGCCAGGTCCTCCCGGCCAGCAGGGGGCGCTGCAGCGCAGCCCAGCACCCAGCCCTGGTGGTGCCACACCCCGTAGGAGTTGGGGTTCACCCCCTGGCACTACCCCACAAACGACAGCTGCCGTCGAATGGCACCCTGAAATCTGTATAAATCAGTATGGACCAGTATGGACCAATAGGGACCAGTATAAGTGGTAAAAACCAGACAAAAACAGTAACCAACTGTGTAATGCAAACCTGTAGTAACCTGTACAAACCAGTATAGACAAGAAAAAACAGTATGGACCTCTACAAACCAGGAAAATAGGTAAAAACCAGTACAAACCAGTGAAAACCCTTGTCTGTTTCAGGAGCCAAGCTGGCTGGGTCGGGTGGCAAACCTGCTGCCCAAAGTCAGTAGAAATGTTACAACCCATTTCAAACACCTTAACACCCATCCCTTCACCCACCAAATGATTTGTAAAGACATGAGCACACATCTTTCCTCTCACATTGATGGTTCCTGTGCTGGTGACAGTCTGTTAAACCCAGCCTTCAGCCTGAGCTCTCTGCTGTTGCAGTTCCATGCACAGAGGTTGTTGTCTCTCAGCCCTTCCATGGGCAGGCCGGTGTTCAGCCATCTCCAGGACAGCAGGGCCCCAGCCCACGTCACTGTGCCCTGGGAAGACAAAAACCATCACTCCAAATGTCCCCTCCTCCTTCTTCCCAGGCATTTGGCCCTGCCAGTGGGGTTTGCTGCTGGGTGCCACAGGAAAAAGGAGACCCCTGTGACACTGCGGGCCCCATGGAACCAAGACTTCGTTGTGAGACACCTGGGCCACGTGGAGCCAAGGAACCATTGTGACACTGGGGAAACTCATGGGACCAAGGGTCCACAGTGACATTGAGGGGCCTCATGGAACCTGTGAGCCATTGTGACACTGCACGGCCTTGTGGAACCAAGGAGACCACAGTGACACTGTGGGGCCACCTGGAACCAAGAGTCCATTGTGACACTCTGGAACTACAGAGATCATTGTTGAGAGTATGGAACCTCGAGGAGCCAAAAGTCCATTGTGACAGAGCAAGACCTCATGGAACCAAAAAGCGCATTGTGACACTGTGGGGCCCCATGGACCCAAATCTCCATTGTGACAGAACAGAACCTCATGGAACCAAGGGGCCTTTGTGACACTGCAGGGCCTCAGGGAACCAAAGAGTCCAGAGGTCTGAAACATTAAATGCAGATTTCTGAGTTTGGAAAGGGGAACCTGATGGTGGTACCTTGGGCTGGCACACACTAATGGAAGGTGTCTGTTTTCAATGAGGAAATTAAGGAGTTTTAGACTGAAAAAAAAAAAAGGAAAAGCATCTATTTTCCTGAATGTTGCCAATTCTCCAAACTAAGCAGGTCCCAGGTGAGTAAGGACAGACAGGATGGGGCTGGGGAATGTGGAGCAAGGTTGTCCACAGTGGCTCAGACCTCATGGCACAGCTTCTCTGAGCAGGCCAGACCTCCTGAGGGGAGACCCTGGATGAATATCAATCACAGAATGCTGCAATCACCCCTCCTCTAAAGAGAATAGTAATGAAATACACCCTTTAAAATAAGATTGTGTATTTCTCAGAATCTCTTAGAAATATGTCTCCATAACTGGATTTGAAAATCTTCCTAATGAATGGCACCAGACCAGAGGGAAATCAAGGCAGAGCCATGGTTTGTCAGGACTTGCTTGATCCCAATGAGCCCCGTGGTGCATTTGGTGCTGAGCCCTTGAACCTCAGGGCCTGAGAGGTGATTGCACAAACCTTTCCAGGAGTCCAAGTCAGAAGAAAACCCAAAGTGTCTCAAAGCATTAATGGTTCCCTCTAAAGTCCATCCCCAACACAGGCTCCTCATGGACTCCTTGAAGGAAAGAACTGGAGGCCAGGATTGCCCAAAAACCTCTCAGAGACTCAGAGAGGAAAGGAATAAGAAAAGTGCCTTAAAAAACTGAAGTACCTCGAAGCATTAATGAGCCTTACAGACTGTTGTTACTGACAGAGGCTCTCAAGAGATTAATTAAAGCAGATAATTGGAGGCCATGATTGCACAAAGCTCTCAGAGACTCCAAGGCAAAAGCAAAACCCAAAGTCCTCTGAAAAAACTGCAGTCCCTGGGAGCATGAAGGAGCCCCCAGGGCCATTCCTGACCAAGGCTCCCCAGGGACTGGTCCCAGCACATCCCTGAGGCCACTGGGATGTGGGGGGATGCTGAGGGCAGCACAAGGGGTGACAGTGGCCAGCCTTGCTGGGGCTGTGCCAGGAGGCACCAGTGGCTCAGGACAAGGTGTCTCCTCCCAGCCCTTGGTGGCACAGACCCTGCTGTGCCCCAGGGCACCAAGACTTGGCTTCTCCTGGGCACTGCCTGCCCTGCCAGGGCCCTTGGCCATGTCCAGCACAGCTTGTCCTGTGCTGTCCCACAGCTGCTGCTGTGTCCCTGCAGGCTGCACACTCCCATCTCGCTGCCCCTGCCTCTGCCCTGCCATTGCCAGCCCTGCCCTGACCTCTGCCCACCCTCACCTCTGTGCCTTGGGACACACACACATGCACTGAGCTCATCCTCCTCCTCCTGGCTGCTTCTCCTGCCACAGCACTGCCCTGGGAAGGTTCATTCCTCACTGGAGCTGCTGTGTTTGTACTGGTGCATTTTATAGCTCTGCTGCTGCGCCTCTGCCAATTCTGCCTTCAAAGATCTCTCCAAGGAAAAGATTCATTGAATGATGGAATAACAGAGGTGGGAAGAGCCCCCTGATCCCCCTTGGTCTGGGTGTGGCTGGGATAGAGTTCCCTTTGCCCAGAGCAGCCCCTGTCCTGCTGTGCTTGGCTCTCGTGGCTGGAGTGGGTTTGGTCCCAGCCCGAGACTTTGGCTGCTCCTGAGCAGGGCTGGCCCCACATGAGGCATCTCTGCAATCCCCCATCCAATGTCCTGGGGGTAAGTGTTCCTGGGGACATAAGGATGGGATGGGATGGGATGGGATGGGATGGGATGGGATGGGATGGGATGGGATGGGATGGGACAGCTGGGCTGGACTGACCCAAGGGATCTTCCATTCCATGGGATGTCCTGATCAGCAGGGAAAAGAGGGGGACAAGAGGTTGTCTGGATTTTCTGTATTAATACATTTGTCTTCCAAAGCAACCACTATATGTGCTGAATTCTTGTGCTGAATTCTTGTGCTGAATTCTTGTATCCCCTTGATCTTCCTTGCTTCTGCATTTGACCTTTGTTTTTTAGTCCTCCTAACATTAATCTATTTTTAAGGTGACCCACAATTTTTTCACCATATTTTCTCCTGTTTTCTGAGTAAGAAGGGACAGTGACAGGCACTTGGCATTCACTTGATCCCCTGAGGGATTTAACCACAGTCACCTTGCCCAACTCTGCTCTTAGGGGCACACCCAGCAATGTCAAGGCTCTGTCAGGTGCCCAGCCCTGAGCGGGGCTCATGCCCTGCTCACAGCCCCAGGGGTGTCCAGGGACAAGAGTCGTTCCCTGGCACACACACACACACAATTCATTGCAGCACGGGCAAGGGCTCCCTGGACTCTGCTGCCATTGCCAGAGCCTGGCAGGGACCTCAGCCCTGTGGGTGTCACCCTGCCCTGCCCCTGCCCGAGGTGCCCCACAGCCGGAGGGATGGACACAGGGAGCTCTGGGCACAGGAGCTCATCCCAGCCCTGCATCCAGGGGTTCCCAGGGGATGTTATTCTCTGGAAACTCCAGGAACAGCTGCAGCTGTTTGTGCTCACTGGGTTTATGTCCCCTCACACACACACAGGATGTTCAGGGCTGTGGAATGTCCCTGCACTGCAAACACAGACTCCTGACCCGGTCACTTGATGTCTCTCCAGGGAGGGAAGAACAACCTCTGTGCCCTGGGGTGAGAGGCCACTGCTGGGAGCAGCACTGGCTTTGCCAGGGCACTGCTGGGACAGCGCCACCCTGAACACTGCCACACTTCTGCTGGTCACTGCTGTTCTCGTCTCCAGGGCGCTGTGTTGGGAACATCCTTGAGAGCAAACTGGGAAGGAGATTGAAGCTTTCAGGCCCTGCACTGGGGAGATGCCCCTGCATGATTGTCCTAGGGTGATGTTATGGTGTTTGTATCTCCAATCGTGTGTCCTGATTATGTTTGGTATTATGTCCTGTGCTTTCAGGACTGACTCTGAAAGTGAAGCTTTGTTTTGTCTTGTTATCAGCCGGCTCACCTCCCCCATGGTCTATGTTTAGGAGAGGTTTTAGCTCTGCTTGCTTGCTTGCTTGCTTGCTTGCTTGCTTGCCTGCTTGCTCGCTTCTGTCTCTTTTTCTTTCCTTCGCTTTGCCCTGGCTTTTGCTTATTAGTTAGTTCAGCTAGGCAGTCCAACTTTTTCCCTGGACTGTTTTTTTTCCACCCCGTCTCCTCCCTCTCCTGGATACCATCTGAACCTGTTCTGGACAGGGACCTGGGAAACACCAAGAAACACCAGGAGTCTGCATTCTGTCACCTGCAGCAGTCATCCCCAACGCCGGAGACTGATAAGTGGGCCACCACTCGCTGAAGAGACTCTCTGAGTTTGTCATCCCTTCAGAACGGTGAAAGAATTCTTTTGTCAGCTGATGTTGTTTTTTTCCTGTGCTGGGGAGTGTTTTGCTTGTTAAATAAACAAGGTTTTTTTCCCACTCTTCTCTGAGGAAATTCTTCCCGAACCCGGTGGGGGGGGGGGGAGGAGTCGTGGGGTTTGCTGTCTGGGGGCTTCTTCCGGAGGTTTTCCCCCAAACTTGCCCTAAACCAGGACAATGATGGAAATGCTGTTGCAGAGCCCAGCTCTGTCCCAGCAGTGCCCATGGCCTGTCCCTGCCTGCAGTCCCTGGACAGTCATACAACAGGACAGGGACTGAGCTGAGAGAGGCCTGAGGCCTTAAACCAGCCCATGGGCTCTGAAGGGGAGTGTGGAAGTGAAGGAAGGGGAGGGTATGGAGTAGAAGCCCTGGGGCTGCCTGGCAGTGAGGAGCACTGGGGTTTACTTTTCTCTCCAGCTCTGCCCAGAGACACCGACCCTGCAGCTCCAGAGAAGAAAAATGTCAGGGGAACACAGCAATACAGAGTTCTTTATTTTGTGTAAAAACATATGTAGTACAACTCCTGGGTTATACAGTCTATGGCTCACAATAGAAATGCAAATACCGAATTAAAAATGGAACAGACAAAGATTTTCCTGTGAACAAATTCTCAAAAATAGAATACCTGTGCCAGCACAAAAAACACAGGACACAGAGTGGGCATTAATGAGTAACATCTTAAGAGCTCTACAGGAGAATGAGTTTATTGCTTCTGAAAAGCATTCATGATTATTTTCCTCAGGCCATCCTTGAGCTCCTGGTTCCTCAGGCTGTAGATGAGAGGGTTCAGGGCTGGAGGCACCACTGAGTACAGAACTGACAATGCCAGACCCAGGGATGGGGAGGAGATGGAGGGGGGCTTCAGGTAGGCAAATAGGCCAGTGGTAACAAACAGGGAGACCACGGCCAGGTGAGGGAGGCAGGTGGAAAAGGCTTTGTGCCGTCCATGCTCAGAGGGGATCCTCAGCACAGCCCTGAAGATCTGCACATAGGAGAAAACAATGAACACAAAACAGCCAAAAGCTAAACAGGCACTAACAGCAAGAAGCCCAAGTTCCCTAAGGTTTGAGTGTGAGCAGGAGAGCTTGAGGATCTGGGGCATTTCACAGAAGAACTGGCCCAGGGCATTGCCATGGCACAGGGGCAGGGAAAATGTATTGGCCGTGTGCACCAGTGAATAGAGAAAGCCACTGGCCCAGGCAGCTGCTGCCATGTGGGCACAAGCTCTGCTGCCCAGGAGGGTCCCGTAGTGCAGGGGTTTGCAGATGGACACGTAGCGGTCGTAGCACATGATGGTCAGGAGATAATACTCTGCTGAGATGAAGAACAGAAAGAAAAAGAGCTGTGCAGCACATCCAGCATGGCAGATGTTGCTGGTGTCCCAGAGGGAATTGTGCATGGCTTTGGGGACAGTGGTGCAGATGCAGCCCAGGTCGCTGAGGGCCAGGTTGAGCAGGAAGAAGAACATGGGGGTGTGCAGGTGGTGGCCGCAGGCTACGGCGCTGATGATGAGGCCGTTGGCCAGAAGGGCAGCCAGGGAGATGGCCAGGAAGAGGCAGAAGTGCAGGAGCTGCAGCTGCCGCGTGTCTGCCAATGGCAGCAGGAGGAAGTGGCTGATGGAGCTGCTGTTGGACATGTCCTCACTCTGGGCATTGTGGGCTGTAAAAAGAACACATTGACAAGCTAGGAGACATTTCCTTGAGTCAATCCTGTACAATTAACTTAGGAATCCTCTCAAAACTACTTCTCTTCATGTGGGGGAACTTCACTAAAAACTTTTATTTTTGAATTTGAGGTTCTGCTGCTGAGTTACTTCCTCCTCATTAGCATTTTTCTCAGTATGAATGCTGAGGAGTCCAGAAGGAAAACAAGGCTACCATTGACACAGTGAAGTCTGACCTTCTGGTCCTATACAGCTGCACTTTGCTTATAATATCTCCCTCTAATTCAACGTGATCACACTTCAAATGTGCTGAAAAAGTACAGTAGCCGTTTTGAAGGCTCCAATTTTAAAATACTTTTCCTTAAACTCTTTTTTTTGCTTTATTCTGATTGAGAGAGAGAGGCATACTAAGTGTTGGTCTGGCTCTGCTGCCTGGACTTGTTCCTACTTGGAGCTGTTCCTCTCTATCCCAGCCTTGTCCCTGCCAGTGCTCCCAGAGCCCATCCCAGTCCTGGGGGCTCAGCTCTGCCCTGCACACCCCTCCCAGCACAGGGCACTGCCCAGGGCCATCTCCCTGCCAGCAGGGCCTTAAGGGCAGCTCACACAAACAGAGATGCTGCAAGCCAAGGTGCTGCTGCTGCTGTCTGTAGGCAGAGGAGGGTGAGGAGGCACTTTGTGAGGGAGATGGGAGGCAGATCTGCTGATGCCCAGTGGGACAGTGCAGGAGTGTCAGTGACACAGACACACCTGACAGCCCCTTTGCCTTGCCTTGAGGAGAAAGCTGAGAGCAGCCCTGGCCATGCAGCACCATCTCCACAGCAGGAGGAATCTGCCCTTATGGGGGTGGCTCCTTCCACCTCCAACTTCTCCCCACAGTCCATGAGGAACTGCCAGGCAGGCTGAGAGCTGTCCCTGGCAGGTGGCACATGCCCTGGGCTGGCCAAGAGCCCTGAGGGCTGCAGGAGCTGCTGTGCAGGACAGCCCTGGGCAGCCCTGGCTGCAGCCCCAGCTTCAGCCCCTGCAGCCGTCCCTGAATATGGGAGAGTCCTCCTGACACATCCCCCAGGCTGTGGGCTGTGCTGGCTCCAGGAGATCCCTCCAGGAACACAGGGGACATTGCCCTGCACCCACACACTCACCATGTCCAGGGCTGTGAAGATGTTTCCCCAAGTGCAGTCTCAGCTCAATGTCTTCCCAGTCCTGATTGCCTTGAGCCTGTCTGTGCCTGGCTCCTGTGCCCTCAGTGCCTGCAGGCAGTGCCCTCAGCCCTGCTGGGCTGGCAGAGGAGCTGCTCCTCAGCAGAAATGTCTTTTTGAAGCTTCTCTTGGTTTACCTTGGGAGCTGCCTCTGTGCCAGGAGCCTGGCCCAGCTCAGCAGCACAGACACAGCACAAGGACTTTAATGATCCTCTTGGTTCATTAAATATTTACATCATAATCATTCCCTGAGAGAGTGTTCCAAAACCTTCTCAAGAACTCAAATTAAAATGCTGAAGTTTCTTGAAGTTTTAATGGGTCCTACTGAGGGACACAACTGAGAAAATGTCCCCAGGTTCCAGTTGGAGCAGGAAATTCGAGGCAGAGATGACAGGTGAGGACATAGAAATGTCAAGTCTTTCCCTTTTGACACCAACTCTTTTAGTAGTTTATAGAATCATGCCCCCAGTTATCTACTTTAATTAGTCCTTTGAGAGCTTTGTATTAACATTCAGTGGGGCTCATTAATACTTTGAGATACTCAAGGTTTGGGTTTTGCTTTTGCCTTGGAGTCTCTGAGAGCTTTGTGCAATCATGGCCTCCAATTATCTGCTTTAATTAGTCCCTTGAGAGCCTTTGTCAGTAACAACACTCAGTGGGGTTCATTAATGCTTCAAGACACTCAGGGTTGATTTTAAGTTCTACTTTTTGACACTGAGTCTCTGAGAGGTTTGTGCAGTGATGGCCTCCAATTATCTGCTTTAATTAGTCCCTTGAGAGGCTTTGTCAGTAATGATATTTAGTGGGGTTCATTAATGCTTCAAGGTACTCAGTTTTTCTAAGGTACTTGGAGTTTCCCTTTTGACATCAACTCTTTTAGTAGTTTTATGCAATCGTGGTTCCAATTATCTGCTTTAACGAGTCCCTTGAGAGCTTTGTATTGACACTCAGTGGGGCTCATTAATGCTTTGAGACACTTTGGGTTTTTCTTCTGACTTGGACTCCTGGAAAGGTTTGTGCAGTCTCCTCTCAGGCCCTGAGGTTCACGGGCTCAGCTCCAAATGCACCACGGGGCTCATTGGGATCAAGCTCATCCTGACAAACCATGGCTCTGCTTTGGTTTCCCTCTGGTCAAGAACATATCCAGCAATTAGTTACACTGAGTATTTCAGCTACATTGATCTTTCCATTTTCATCACAATTTTCATGACTAATCCTTGGTAAAACTAGAGGTGTTTCTGGCAAACAAAGATTCTGGCCGCCTATCAAGGTACAATTTACAGACTTCAGTTGTACTTTACTGACACGGCTCTTCATTCTTTTTCCTCAATCTCATTTGCGTTAGGAACAATAATTCTGTTGTCCATGGAGCTGACACCTTTTAAATTCCAGAATAATGTCCCCAAGGTCCTTTGCTGTTCAGCTCTACTGTGCTGTCTGTGGGTGACAAGGCTTGGTGGGGTCCTTTCCCCTCTGGCTGGAGAGGTGCCAGGTCCCAGTCCCTGAGGGTACCCAGGCTCCTGGATGGAATTCAGGTGGAATTCCACATCCTCAGTGTCACATCAGCCTTCACATGGAGCTCCGTGGATCAGAGCATTTTCCAAAGAGTTGTTGGGGCAAACAGGGAAATTTGGTCTGGCAGGATCTGTAAAACAATATCCCATAATATCCACTTGTTCTGGCACAGAACACTTGGCTGCTTGGACATATTCCCATTGTTCTCAGCCAGGTTTCAGGATTCAAACAGTGTTGTCTTTCCCCAGAATTGTTCCTTCAGCTGGCCTGGGAGGGCCATTTGGCCTCTGCACCCACACTCTGGCTCCATTATTAGGACTGGTGCATCCAAACCCTTTATCTCCATGAACAGCAGTGATTTGAGGTGGATGCCCTTTTCTCACAGTTTTAAAAACTGCAATATCAATAATTGTGCTACCCTTCCACAACTGAATATGGGGTTGAATAATCCAATTGTTCACTACTGTTTAACAGAATTACTTCAATTTCTCCTTGATAATCTGCACCAATTCCTCCTCCCATGACATGAACACTTTGTAAGGCCAAGCTCCAGTGAGCAGTGATCAAACCAAAGTGTCCTGGAGGAATCTGAATTCCTATTCTGGTATTGATAACTCTCATTTGCTTCTGATTTATCCTAATTAATTCCAGTGCATGAAGGCCCAGCCCTGCAGCCTCTGGGGGCCTGTCAGGGGCCATCACACCCGGAATAATTTCCCAGGCAGTCACAGTGTCACTGTCCTTGGCTGTATTTGCAAATTGGGTGCAGCCATGCACATTCAGGGGGTTCCCATTTCCCAGTGGGGCCATTGTTAAGGGTAGGGAGCACAGCTGGGAGATGGGTTCTCCATCGGGACAGGTTCCCATCTCCTCGTTTTTTCAACTGCTCTTTTAACAACTCCTTCATCTGTTCAATCAATGCTGCAGCTTGTGGGTAGTCTGGTATATGAAAAACCCAGCAGTCTTACTCACTGTATTTTTTACAGAAATAAAGCATTCCACATCCTAGTGTCAGCAAACCCTGTAAAAACTGCCAATTTCATCCTTTCCTCTTTCACTCATTGTATCCAATCTCACCGTTTACCAGTGATATTTGGATCCTGGTCAATCATTTCTTTAGAGTATTCAGTGTTAAATCCCTGAGTAGCCAAAGCTAAAAAAATCAGTATTTGGAACATTATTTTACAATGTTATTATATACATATAAATATATACATAAAAATAATTATTTTGTACATATGTATATAATTATTTATTATAGTATTATTATTTCTCTTGCACAAACAAATCCAAGCTCAAGATTGAGAACCTTTACTGTTCCTCCATGTGGGAGAGTGCCAACAACAATTGATCCTAATTGTTATGAATGATGTTCTATTTTTTCCAATTTATCAAGCAACAAGATTAAATTTAATAGTAAGTTTTTAATAGTAACAAAATGAATACAATCAAAGTATTGGAGATGACAATTAAAGTATTGGAGATGAAACAATCAAAGTGCATATATTTAAGAATATACAAAATTTGGCAGTAAGTAATTTAGTATAATTGAGGTTCGTATAAAGCATAAGCAAAACTGACCGGGGAGGGGCCCCCCTCCGACCGGGGATACGGGGAGTGGCTCCCATTCCTCACGTACCAAAGCATCCAGGCTAACAATCCCACTTATATACTGTAGGCTACAGAAGTTTCTAGAAAGCTCCTCCTAGTTTCTATTCCTAAAATTTACGTAACTATACTGCACGGCGCATGCTCTACTAATGGGTTAGGGGGTCTCTCCTCCTTTTGAGGGTCTTATTTCCGATGAAGGCTCATCGTCTTCATCAGTGACCGAGGTGTGACCTGCAGGTAGCGCAGGCGCCCTGTGTGACTGAGCAGATGTTTTCCATAACATGACTCTAATTAAGTCCCATGCTTGGAATCATTCCATTTTTGCCCATTTCAAGGTTGGAGCTGTATTTCTAGATGCTGCTTATCAGACCTACGTCCTTCTACTATTCTTATCTGACTTTCTTCTAACCTTCTTCTTCGACTCCCAACATCTGGAAGATGTCCTTTGCCCTGTCTCACCCATCTCCCCCCCTCACTCTGTAACAATTGTCTTCTATTGATCTAAATACAATTTTGTTAATATAGTTACAATTTAATTAGCACGAATCACATTTATCACAAGGTTTATGTCCAAAAAGGAGACAGAGGAGTCCTTTTTGCTTTATTCGAATAAAGGAAGAGGCCATGGGTCATTCCCCTGGGATCTCTCCAATTTTTGGAGGGCACAGCCTCCTTTTTATCCTATTTTCCCGGCCGCATTTCCCTCTCTCTTTCCCCATTGGCTGAGGTACTTGAGAGGCACAGACTTCCCGGAACGCCTGATACCTGAAATTCCCCTCTAATGTATAACCCTCCCTTTTAATTTTTAATTCTTATAGAATTCATAGTTTCCCCTCCGTTGCTTCTTTCATCTTTGGATATCCAATTTAATTATCAGCAGCCCTGCAGTTTGTTTGTAAAGGCAAATATGTTTCTCCATTCATCAATCAGAGGAATCCATCCCATTGTTTCTTTTATCTCTCAGTGCTAGCCTTACCTACAGGCAGATCCACAGCTCATTTGTAAAGACAAATTCAACATTCCTCTCACTCTAATACGAATTAGCTTCGTTTTTTATTTCTTTGTTTCTTTCGTTCCGCGGGGCGCGCGGCCGCTCCTCCGTTGGGCTCGCGGAGGAAGAACGGCCGCGCGCTCCGGCGGCTCCGCAGCAGCGGCAGCAGCAGCAGCAGCAGCGCTTCTCTCGATCGGTTTTCCGCTCGAATTCCGACTCGCTCTCCGTCCCCTTCTCCCTTTCACACTTCCTCTACTCCCGTTCCATCCCGTCCGCGTTCCACCTCTCCCAGCCCGGCTCATGCCGCGCTGCGCAAGGCGCCCGTGGGCGAGCCGGGCCCCTGCCCGCCTCTGTCCGCACTGGCTGCGGCGCCTTTTGAAGAGCCTCTGCAGGAGCTCCTCACTCTGCTGCTGGTGGTGCTGGAGCATCATCGCCTTTTGGCTCCGCCTGCCGCAGGTCCTGGCCCGGCCCCGGCCCCGAACGAGGCCCCTCCCGCGGTTCCGCCCGGAGCCGCCCCGCAGCCGCCCGGCTCCCGCCCCGTCGCCGGCAGCTTCCCCGGTGCGAGCCCCGCCGCCCGTCAGCTCGGCCGCCGGCCCCGAGGCGCCGGAGCCCGGGGTGGCTGGGCAAGCAGCAGCGCCTGGGGCGAGTGGGTGCCCCGGGCAGAATGCCGAGAGCGCGGTGCCGTCCGCACGGGCGGAGAAGCCTCCCCTGGAGCAGCTCTACCGGGAGGGCCCGCTGCTGGGGAGGGGCGGCTGCGGCAGCGTTTACGCCGGGACCCGGCTCGCCGACGGCGCCCCGGTAAGAGACGGGGCCGGCTCGGAGCGGGGAGGGGGGGATTGGCGGGCGGCGAGCTCAGCCCGCCGCTTGTCTTGGCTTGCAGGTGGCCATCAAGCGAGTGGGCCGGGATCGCATCAGGGAGTGGGCGCGGCTGGTGAGTGAGCGGGGCCAGTGGGAGCAGCCGGCGGGGCGTGCCGGGCGGGGCTAAGGCCAGGCCCCGCAGGGTGGGAGCCGGGACGCTGTGAGGGGAGCGAGCGTGGAGTGAGCGGGGGCCGCGCAGCGTCCCGGGCCGGGCAATGTGAGCTGCGGTGGCGCCGGGCAGGGGGTGCCGAAGGCGCGGCGCAGCATCGGCCCCGCTGACGGCATCGCGGTCCTCCCGCAGCACAAGGGCGCCCTGGTGCCACTGGAGCTGGTGCTGCTCTGGATGGTGTCGTGCCCTGGCTTCCGCGGCGTCGTGCGGCTCCTGGACTGGTTTGAGCTGCCCGACGGCTTCGCGCTGGTCATGGAGCGTCCGGAGCGCTGTCGGGACCTGTGGCACTTGCTGGACGCGGGGGGGTTCCTGCCAGAGCCCGTGGCGCGGGGGCTGTTCCGCCAGGTGCTGCAGGCCGTGCGGCACTGCACCAGCCGCGGCGTCCTGCACCGCGACATCAAGGCCGAGAACATCCTCGTTGACCTGGCCACGGGCGAGGCGAAGCTCATTGACTTTGGCTGCGGAACCTTCCTCCAGGACACGTTCTACACCCACATGGCAGGTGAGCCCAAAGCCAGGGCCCAGCTGGGCAGCGGAGGTTCTCCCCTTTGCTGGCACAGGGGAAGACGGAGGGAGGGAGGGAGGGGGAATCCTTCTTCAGCCGGCTGCAGCCAAGTTGTTTTTTGGCGGGGGCAGGGGCTGGCTGTTGTGGAGCTGGCTGGAAGGGAGGGAGCAGCATCGGCCTGATGAGCTGTGCCCGTGTCCCATAGGAACGCCGCAGTACAACCCGCCAGAGTGGATCCTCTTCGGCTGCTACCATGGCCAGCCAGCCACCATCTGGTCCCTGGGCATCCTGCTCTATGATCTGGTCTGCGGGCACCTTCCTTTCAAAACCCCTGAGGACATCATCCGGGGCCAGTTCTTCTTGCCACCCCGGGTGTCTCAAGGTGGGGATATGTTTTCAAGGCTTGGGAGCAAGAATGGGCTTGGGAGATGGCAGCTGGCACATAAGCATCCTGCTCTTGCAGCTGGGGAGGAGGTTGATCTCCTGGGCTTAGCTGGAGGAGGTGGCATGTGTGCTGCTCTGCTCCAAAAGGGAGGATGGATGGGAAGCTTTGGGTGCAGCTCCGAGCACTCCTAGTGTGGGGTGGGCACTGTGGAATCTGGGAGAGCCTGGACAGGAGCTGACCAGGGGTTTTTGGTTTCTCTCTGCAGAGTGCCAGCACCTGATCAGGTGGTGTTTATCCATGGACCCTGCAGACAGGCCATGCCTAGAAGACCTTTTTGAGCATTCCTGGCTGCAGAACCCCCAGGTGGCCCAGGAGACAGCAGAGATCCATCCCTCTGCACAGTAGGATCCAGGAGCCCAGCAAGTTCCAGCTGCTCGTGTCTCATGGCGCTCAAAGCAAACCCCAGAGCATTTCCCTGTGGCCGTGGCACGGAGCAGAGAGCGCGGCCGAGGAGACGCTTCCGTGGGTCCCCAGCGAGTTGTGGAGGGAGCGGCTCAGGGCTCCCCATCCTATTGGAGAAGTGGTGGCACAGTGCAGTGAAGTTGGCACAGACTGGACAAGGGGAAACATCCCCCTGCAGCTCAATGGCATCGTGATGTCCCCGCAAGCCGAGGCACAGCTGGCGTGTTCTTCTGGAGCACGACGCGGAGCCGGAGAACACCATCCTCGAGCTGGCCGCTGGCGGGGCAAAGCCCACGGGCTTTGGTTGTGGCCCCTTCCTGGAGGACAGGACAGGCTCTGTGCCCCGACGAAATCAAGATGAGTCCCCAGGCGGTGCAGGGGCGGGGGGATGCTCGTGCTCCCAGGCATGCCAGGGCTCGGCCTGGCCACGCGCCGGAGGTTCCCCGCTCGGCGGCAATGGGGAATATTCATCTTTGCGCCGCCCGCCCAGCTGCTTTTTGGGGGGACAGGGGACGGATGTTGTGGAAGGGGAGCCGGCTCCTGGCCTCGCCTACAGCTTCTGCCAGCCAGCCTGGTGCGGGCTGGGGTGGGGGCAGCCTGCCTGACAAAAGCATCCATCCATGAGGATGGGGGACAGCAGAGGGGGGTGGGTTCCAAAGCCATGCCCCAGCTGATCTGCTTTTCAGGCCCTTGAGGAAGGGGTGGACTTACAGGCAGGAAAGGTGGGGTTTTTCCCCACCTGGGGAGAGGTTTAATTCTTGCATGGAGTGGAAAGACCCTCCCCAGGCCCTTTGAAACATTGATAACCTTTGGTGGTTTTTCTTCTTTCTAGGTCTCATTTTGAATTGACTTTCATGCAATTGTTCTTTGTTTTTTCCAGGAAGATTGCACCTTGTGCCCAGACCGGGTGGGGAAGCGCCGGCACTGGACGCACTCCACGGAGGTGCCGGAGCTACCCGGGGCAGCCACGGTGTGCAGGGACATCCCCTTCAAGAAGGACGAGGACCTTGTGTGGGATCAGCTCCTCTCCTGGCAGCAGCTCTGCAGAGGTGGGTACCCAGCTCCACAGCACAGGTGGCACAGGGGCAGATGGGAGTGGGCACACGAGAATCTCGCTCTTGCAGCTGCTGAGGAGGTTGCTGTGCCGTGCTTAAGCAGAAGAGGTGGAGCGTGGCCTGCCCTGCTGCTCTCCTCTAAAAATGGGAGACTGGGTTGGGAGGTTTGGGCTCTGGGCACAGCCTGCAGCCTGGCCCATGCACAGGCCCTGGTGGGACAGGGGGGACAGGAGCCTTCTGTGAGTGACCGTGGCTTTCTGGCTTCTCTCCCCAGGCTCCCAGCACCTCATGCCATGGAAACGGCACCACTGGGCCTGCCCACCTGGGAAGGCGGCAGGTGTTCATTTGCTGCCAAAAATAAATATTTTTCTTGTTATTATCATCATCATCAGAGCATTTCTTTCATCCTTTTCTAAGCTTTTGGCCTCCCTTCTTCCACGGAAATCTTTTTCTGTCCTTCCTTAGCCACGTGGTGGCATTTGGGATAGGGGGTTAAGCAACGTGAAAAATTCAACAGCAGCTCCTGTTGCCAACTGCAGCAGCCCCTTCAAGAACCCTGAGATTCCAGCAAGGTCTGAGTGTGTCTTGCAAAAGGGAGTGGTTTGCAGGGCTGGAGCTGTCACCCCTCTGCAGAAGCTGGGAGGAAATCACAAGTGGCAAAATGCCATTTTGGCTCCAACACTGCCCAGATTCTTCATCCTTCCCCCTTCCATGCAATTGTTCAAACTACCCAGGGAAAACAGCTCAATGTCCTCCAAGAGCCCATTTTATCATGGAAGTTGACAAGTTCAATGTTGGTCATATGCCTTTTTCTGGGCACCAGATGTTACCCCTCCATCACCATGCAGGCATCCTGCCTTGCTCCTGCTCCCAGAAACAGCAGCCCCACCCCTCCCTATGGCCTGGTGCCCTGCCCTCTTTGCCAGCCCTCCCCACACCCTCTCACTGTTCCCTGAACTGCCCAGGAAGGAAAAGCCACTTGGCATGGCAGACTGTGTGGCCTGCCTGAGGATTCCAAAGCCACAGGAATTTCACAAATAACTCCTGGGATTAGCACATGCAGGTCACATCCTCACTTGAGGATATCCTGCTCTCCCTTCACTCCCCTGTTCCCCACAGACAAGAAGAAGTCTTGTGCTAGAAGAAAACTCTTTTTTTTAAATAGAACTTGTTTTTCAAACCCCTGGGTTTTCATTCTTTTTTGGCAAAGATACAGTATTATCTGAACAATCTCTGCATACATATAAAATATATGTGTGTGCATATATTTATAAACTTAAACAATTCTGCAACCTTGTGTCATTTACAGCAGCCCTTCCTGCTTCCTAACAGAGAAGAAAACTCCAACCAAGGGTAAAAATGCAGCCCCTCTCAACCAGAGGAACTGAACCACATCCATCTGTGGCTGCAGAGCATCCCACCAGCTCCAGCTGGGAGGCTTGAACTTGAGGGTAAATGCATCTCCTTACAGCATTTCTAGACACTGGCCATTGCTAGACAGGGCTGTGCTGGGACACATGCCACCCTCCCCTGTGCCCATCCCTTGGGGAGGGCACACCAAGCACAAGGAGCAGCCCTTGAACAGGTGGCAAGTGGTCCTCACTGTGCAGGTGGGCTGTGACTTTCTAACTCAAATACCTACAGGCAGAACTGGAGAACAAGGGAAAAAGGCAAGGAGATGCCTTTCTGAGAGAGGTGGCCACAGTAACACAGACCAGCTGCCCAGAGCATGTTCCTGCATATTCAAGAGTCACTGAGCAAGAAACCTCTCAGAGGAAATGTTTTGGTCCATCTGAGAGCTCCTCCCTGCCTTTCAGGAAAAACATGAACACAAACTGGTTGAGACCAAGTAGAGGCAGAGGTCCAAGGTGGCAGGCTGGGTGACAGAACACGTCCAGTGGTAGCTACGATAGCTGTCATTATCATTAAAGTAAGAATCACAATCTGAATAATTATCAATCATAAAATTGTCTTCATCAAGGTCATCATCATAGTCTTCCTGCCACTGTGGATCACACTCCTCATCTTCAGCCTCCTTGCCACCTTCATCTGTGTTGGGGCAGTCACACAGGATGTTGAGGTTTTGCCTGTTGAGAAGGAGAGCATAAGAGCAGAGCCTCTGCTGTGAGCACCAGCCACCACCCAGCCCCACACAACTCAAGAGAGTCCAGGGAGAGCAACTTCCATAACTGAGTCTGCCAGTGTTGGAGCTTTCTGGATCAGAGCTGCATACAAGCAGAGGTTTTGCTGCTTTCCCTACACCACTATGTCACTTCAATTGCTACCTCAAGCCACAAAAGAGGATGCAAATAATCAGTGTCTGTCATTCACTCTTTTGTGTGTCAGTGAGCACAGGAGAAAACTCTGCTCACCTGCTTTTTGTCTGCACTCACTCACCTTGCCCTGTTACCCCACTAAGAAAACTCACCCTGTACATGCAAGGGTTGAAGCAGGCACATTTCTGAGTTTCAACTTTCTCTGAATGGAATCTCTTCAAGTCTGGAGCCCAACATGGAAATCGTGTAAGCAGGAAAGAGCAGCCAAAAGAGACAGAGAAACAAGATGTAATTTGGGGTGCAAACCCCTCCCCTGCACACACACTATCCTGACTCTATCCCCCCAGCTGATCAAGTCCTTTAGTTTGCCCACAATCAAATCAGACCAGAGCAAGACAAGCCACGAGCAGCCACGTGGCCTTCACCTGTGTGGAGTGCCAGAGAATTGCCAAGAGAGGCTCCTTGATCTGCTGCACCAACTCCAAACCCACGTGGAAGTGCTCTGCTTTCAGGAGCTGAAGAGAGGTGCCTGAGTCCTGGTACTGCAGCAGGCTTTCCTCTGCAATTCAAGGCCAACAAATTCCTGCTGCATCTACACTCTTGAGCAGAGACCAAGTCCTTCTTGGCCCTGATTGTGAAGCCAGCCATAGCTGCTTCGATCTCCTGTGCACATGCATCCCTCTTTCAGAACACAACGTGTTGCTCTGGTACTGCATCAATCTCCACTGGCAGCCAAACTGCTCCAATGGACTTCCTCAGAAACGACATCAAGAAGGCAAAAATGGACTGGCAGAAGTGAGGCCAGCTGGCTGTTGGTATATATGCTATTGCCCCACGACAGAGCTGCTGCTCTTTGACTACAGCTGGAAATGCTAGTCATGACTTCAAAGAGGCTGCAGGACTTAGCCAGAAGGATGTGCAGAGCATTAGTGAGCAGCTCCAGGCTCTCAGTCTGCTGTTCCACAATATATCTTTTAAGCAGTTAAATGGTTATATTTGAAACCCGAAGGTACTAAATTCACCCAACCGCTCCTGAACATAAGCACTGCAGCTTTTGCTACATGGAACTCATCACCACCTAAGAAAGCCAAATTTATTAAGCTAAGTAAAAACCTCATCCAAATTAAATTTCTGCTGTCAATGTCATTTTGCATGCCAAAGAGCCCTTGCAGGTAAGATAACAGAGAGCAAGCTGCATGATGGTGTTTCAAATTTTTCTTCAAACTAATAAAAAAGAAACAGGGAATTGTCACAGTGCAAGCTGGCTTGTACGGAGCAGTTAATTTGGCCACATATGGGAGAAACAGCCTGACCTGATAGACAGGCCTCCAAGGAACAGAGATAGGACAGAATTGGAGATAGCTGAGACTCATTGGATCAAATCCTTGTCTAAGCTGCAGGAGCTATTGGTCAGAGAGCTGAGCAGCCTGAACTTTCAGCCAATCACAAGTGGTTGCCCAGGAACATGAAGAAAAGTATTTAAGGTGAAGTCAGAACAATAAAGGGCTTTTTGTCACATGGATCATAGAGTGCTGTGTCTCTGTCTCAGGCACAGTGCCAGTCAATGTTACACAGCTGCACTGCCCCGAAGACATGAAGTCATTTGAAGAAAGACAAAGAGCTCCTGAGGTCTTTCTGTATTTTAATGAGCCCCATGGTGGATTTGGGGCTGAGTCAGGACCCTCAGGCACTGAGAGAAGGTTGAAGAAGCTGCTCAAGGAGTCAGAAACAAAACTCCAAGTCCCTTGGAGCATCAGTGGCCCCACTGAGGGCAGGGAGTGCCAAAGGCTCCCCAGGGACTGGTGAGAGCAGATCCTTGAGGGCAGGATTGCAGGAGCCCGAGGCTGTGAGCAGGGAACTGCAATGCTGAGCAAGGCCTGGGCTGGCTGGAGGAAGCAGAAAGGCCAAGGCCTGAGCCCAGGCCTGGCCCAGCAGGGCCTGTCCCTCACGGGTGGCTCGGGGCTGTTGCTGGGGCAGTGGGATGGCAGGGGCAGCAAGGACAAATGTCATCAAGCTGTGTGACACTGCAGATGCTCATGGAACCAAGGACCAGTGTGACACAGCAGGGCCTGATGGAAACAAGAGGCCATGGTGAGCCTGCAGGGCTGGAACACCCCAGAACACTGAAATGCTGGGGGTGACCAAAGGTCCCTTCACTTGAGTTTCATGCACAGGCGAAACTCCAGCCAGATATTCTCAACATGGCCAGGTGTAAAGAAGATTCTTGATAGGCAGGGACCCACAAGGATCATCCAGGCCAACTCCTAAGTGAACGGCCCACACAGGGATTGAACCCACAACCTCAGTGATACCAGCTCTAACCAACTGAGCTAAGAGGACAAAATGACGCAAAATTTTGCTGGCAAAATACAGACAATCAAGGAACATGGACAAAACATTTCATTCAACATCCAATTCAACATAAAACTCATATCATAGCATAAACTTCCTTGACTTAGACCATTTAACTGAAAAAGCTTTAACCCTGAAGATACTAAGGTACCCAAAAGTATTTCAGTTAAGTAGGATTACGAGAAGAAGAAATAGAGAACAACAGAAGATGTATGGAGAGATACACATACAGGTACCAACAGCACAGCTTCCAGCATGGCTCACAGGAGAACCCCAGCAGAAGGCAGGATCCACACCATGGGCTGACCTCGTGCTCCGGCTTTTAACCCCCTGGGCCTTCATGGGCCCCACCCATTGGGAGGGACTTCCAGTTGTTTGCTCAATCAGAGTCAGGGCAGGCACCAGCTGCTACTGTGTGATTGATTGACAGCTGGGCCAATCAGAGCTGGGTTAGCATTGCCCCTGCTGTGTGATTGATTGACAGCTCGGCCAATCAGAGCTGGGTTCGCATTGCCCCTGCTCTGTGATTGGCAGCTGTGCCAGGCCATGGCTGGGGGCGGGGCTCTGTCCCACCACAAACCAAGGCCTGACCCGGCCCTGGCCCCACACGGGCATTCCGAGCATCCCAAGGTGCCTGGGACATCGATCTCATCCAGCCTGCGACCATGGTGACACTGTGGAACCTCATGGAACCATGGGTCAGTTGTGACAATGTGGACACCATGGTGACACTGTGGTGTCTGATGGAACCAAGGGGCCATTGTGACACATCAGGGCTGTGTGGATCCATGAAAACATTGTGACATTGTGAAGCCTCAGGGAAGCACAGGGCCATTGTGACACTGCAGAAGCAAGGGGAACATTGTGACACTGTAGGGTCTCACGGAACCAAGGGAACACGGGGACACTGTGGGGTCCCATGAAACGAAGGGAGCATGGAAGTTCTGGCTGGCTGGGCCTCCTGGTGATTTCTGGCATGTCGAGGGCTGCCTCTCACCTGCCCCTGAAGCACTGGGGCTCTGGGCTTTCTTTCCTATGGGAGAGAAGTGTCCTCCTCCTCTAGCTGTCCATGGCCAAAATTGGGATGCCTCCTCCAAATTTCCCAATATACAAAGATTGTTCCCAGATGAAATCTGCCAGGACTAACAGGAATAACTAACTGATCTGCCTGGCTTGGCCACCCATGGGCCACCTCTCATTTGCTTTTGAAACACTGGGACAGTGTGCTTTTCTTTCTTATGGGAAAGAAACATCCATCTTGACCGGGCGCCCGTGGCCAAAATTGGGAATCTCCCTCCAGAATTCCTGATATCCAAGGATTGCTCCCAGACAAAATCTGCCATGACTGACAAGTCTGGCTGGCCTTGGCTTCCTCAGGGCCAGCTCTCATCTGCCTTTCAAACACTGAGGCTCTGTGCTTTCCTAATGAAAACAAAATAATAATAATAATTTCCTTCTTCCTGTCCAGATGCCCATGGCCAGTATTGAGATTCCACCTCCAAAGTGTCCTATGTCCATGGATAGCCCCTAGATGAAAGGTGCCAGGACAGACAGGTCTGGTTTGGCCCGTGGGTGGCCACTTCTCATCTTGTTCCAAAACACTTGGACTTCACGCTTTGCTTTTCTATAGGAAAAATACATCCATCTCAACCAGATGCCCATGGCCAAAATTGGAATTCCACTACCAAAACTCCGTACCTCCAAGGATTCCTGCCAAGTGAAAGCTGCCAGGACAGACAGGTCTGGCTGCCCTTGGCCTCTTGGGGGCTGCCTCTCACCTGCTTTCCAAACACTGGGCCTCGGTGCTCTCCTTGTAATGGGAAAGAACCATCCTTTTTCTAGAGGTGTCTGTGGTCAGAATTGAGATTCCTCCCCCCAAATTCCATATATCCAAGGATTCCTCCATGACAAAAGCTTCTAGGACAAACATGTGTGGCTGGTTCGGCCTCCCAGGAGCCACCTCACTCCTCTTCTGCCTTTGAAACACGTGGGCTCTGTTCTTTCCTTCCTATGGAAAAGAATTGGCCTTCTTGTCCAGGTACCAGGACAAAAATTGGGATTTCACCTCCCAAATTCCATATATCCAAAGATTGCTCTGAAACAAAAAGTAGCCAGGACATAGAGGTGTGGCTTGCCCTGTCCTCTGGTGATTTGCTTAGACTATGAGCAGATCATCTTCAATTGCAAACACCTCAGAGAAGACACAAAGATCTCCTGAGGTGGGGTTTGGAGGCTACAAGCACCTGACCACTATATAGGGACAAAGAAGCTCTGTGCTCATTGGGGTGGAGAGAACAGGAGATGAGAGCCATGCCAGTGTTTAAAGAGTGGTTTCAGAGACAGTGGATCCTTTTTAAATAGTGGAAAACAGCCAGAGAAAGAAAGAATTAATGACAGCTGGAAAGCCAGGGAGGTCCAGACTGGAAAAAAGGAGAAAGAAATTTCCTTCCTAGGGCAGAGGTGTTGTGCCAGACATCCCTCAGAAGGAGTCTGGAGCAGCCCAAGGCTTTGTGTGTCCAGGCAGAGGCAGGCAGGAGGCAGAGGTGTCAGCAAAGGAAGGGGCCAGCAAGGTGGGGCAGCCGGGGGATGACGACAGCCTGCAGGGACAGAGGCGCAGGGCATGGACACCGTAGGACAGCCTGGGCTGCAGAGGCCACAGGGATGGGCAGCAGCTGAAAGGCCCTGACAGAGCCAACTCCTGCAGCACTTGGGCCATGCAGGCTGGCCCTGGGCCTGAGGCCAGCAGGGGACAAGTGAGCCTTGCTGTGCTGGGGCCTCATTGCCTCCTTGTCCCTGCTCAGCAGCCTGGCAGGGGCCGCCCCATGGTGCTGCCCTTGGCATTGCACATGGCCAGAGCCCAGTGGCCCGGGAAGAGCCCTGAGCAATGAGGGAGGGACAGGATCTGCCTTGCCAGGGGCTGGGGCTCAGCCCTTGGCCCTTTGCATTCCTCAAACACATCCAGGTTTGTTCAGCACCAGAGACACCTTTCCCTTGTTTGTCTCCACCTGTCATCACTGCCTCCATTGTTCTGCTCTAACTGGAACCTGGGGACACATTCTCAGTCATATCCCTCAGTGGAATCCATTAAAACTTCAATAAATTTTAGAGTTTAAATCTGCCTCTGAATTCTTGAGAAGTTTTCCTTCAGCTCCCTCTCAGGGACTGATGTCCAAGGACTCAGCACTCTTGGAAAATCCCAGGTCTACAGAGACAGGGCAACTGAGTGGCTTTTACATTATTTTCTTCCATTATCAGTCTCCTTGAAGGGTGAAACATCAGAGATGTAAAACTCAATGCCATTCTACCAGAAGCCAAGTTATTTCCTCGTTATAAAACCTTAGAAATATTTTTAAGCATATTAACTTTTGCCACACAATGGTGCTAATAATTCTAACAAGAATATCCTATTATTTTACAATTCATGGTCTTGCCACAATGCAACTTTCACAATTCTAATTCTCAAAAATATCTGGTCTTTTTGCAAGGCCACCATTTGAAACTTGTTTCTAGTTCAATCTCTCTCTACAATGTCTTCTCTATTCCAGGGCCTTTCTAATTCAGCACACCTTATCTCAGAGTTTACATCCAGATGTACAAGACTGTGTGAGCTTTCAGTCAGGCTTTGAGAATCCTTTATAAATCCATTTCTCACAAATATCAATCACAGAATGCTGCAATCACCTCTGCTCTGAAGAGAACAGTAGTAAAATACATACTTGAAAATTGGAAAGGATATTTCTTAGAAGCTCTTTGTCCTATTTCTCCATAACTGGAGTTGAAAAACTTCCAAATGAATGGCACCAAACCAGAGGGAAATCAAGGCAGAACCGTGGTTTGAATTTCAAGAATTCAGTCAGAATCAAACTCTAAATTTTCTGATACTGTTCATGGGTCCCTCTGAGGGTCACGACTGAGAAAGTGTCCCCAGGTTCCAGTGTGAGCAGGAAATTGGAGGCAGAGATGACAGGTGGTGTGGGAAATGCAGGCACAGAGAGCTCTCAGGGCCTTGTGCAAACAGGCTCAGAGATTGAGATGGATCCAAGGTTTGACCTAAGACCTTGGAGAAATTTTGGACAATCAGAACATTAACAGTAAAATAGACAAAAAACAAGAATATAAGTTTGTAGTTGAAGTAGAAATATATTTTAAGCAAACAGAAATCTGTGTTATGTAAGAAAAGAAGTATGATAAGTTATATAGCAAAAATTTTAAGGTTTAGCAGTAGAACCTCTTATATACTTAACTGTAATTTTAAGATGCATCAATGTAGGTTTGTGAAGTGTTTTATGATTGGTTGTAAAAATGACACATTGCAGCAAAGCCCTGAGAAGCAAAGAAATTAATGATTGGTGTAAAAGGGTGCTAGCAAACTTCACAGAAGTATTTGATTGGCTAAAAACCTAACATTGAGCATTGTAACCAAGAATTAGGCAGGTTCTGATATTATGACTTTGGAGATAACACCTTTAATATCTCACTTTCTATGAGACTGACACCATGAGGCCATAAGCCATCTTTTACAGTATCGCTCAGTTGCCCCGTCCTTTGTAATAATAATACCCTGATAGGCATTTTTTGGACATCAAAGCTGCCAATTAAAGTCAATATGGATTTAAGGACATCTGGTCTATCCATTAAAATCAATGGGGATTTTGAGGAAATTTGGGGAAATTTGGCGGAAATGTTGGGCTGAATTCTGGGAATTTCCATTCCACGATCACAGTGCTGATGCTCTGGAAGTCCTGGATGAATTCCTGGAAGCCAGTTCTGAAACCCTGATCCCACACCTGCGGCCTGTGCTGGAGCTGTGCCTCCAGGAAAGCCCAAAAATCTCCATTTTCAGCCCAAAAACTGGGAATAGCACACCTCAAATTTGAATTTTAGCTCAAAAGATTTGGTGACATCAGGTCTACCCATTGAAGTCAAAGGGGATCAAGGCTCACCAGGTGTACACCATTGAAGTCATTGGGGGATTTTGGGACATCAGGTCTATCCATTAATAGGGCTTGATTGGGAAGGGTTACTGGTTAAACTGGGAGCACTGGGAGCACTGGGAGTACTGGGAGTGGCTAAGAGAAGGCACTGGGGTTACTGGGAGCATTGGGACATAACTGGGACCACTGGAAGTGATAAATAAAAATAAATGGGGATAAACAGGATACCAGAGCTACCCTATTGAAATCAACGGTAATGTAGGGACACCAGGTCTACCCAATCAAAGCAACGATTTTTGGGCCAGTAGTTTTAGGGGGCCCCCAGGGGTTTAGGGTGATCCAGGTGTCCAGTGGGGACCCAGGTATATCCAGATGATTTTTGAGGTGATCCAGGATATTTCTGGGGATACCCAGGGGTACTCAGGTGGTTTTGGAGGGGATCCAGGTGATTTTGGGGGGGGTACCCAGGTGATTTTTGGGGCACCCAGGTGATTTTTGGGGGTACCCAAGTGTACTCAGGTGATTTTTCTGGATATCCAGGTGATGTTTGGGGCACCCAAGTGTCCCAACTCACCATGATGGGCTGCGAAATGATATTGGCTACCATTACATCCTCTGAGTTGACATGGATACAGATGACCCTTGGCAGCTGTGGGGCTGTCAGGGGGCACCCCCACATTCAGGGCGCACCCCAAAACTCCAGGTGAGGGCCCCAGGGGTGGGAGGGAGCCCCGAGTTGCCTTGGGAGAGGATGCAGTGCAGGTACACCCAGGCACCTTGGTCTGTGGGGTCAGTGAAGACGGTGTTCTGCACAAGCTCCAGCTCTGGGGACAGCAAAGGGGGCACCCAAAATCTCAGGGGGGCAGCGAGGTCACCCAAATTGACGCTTGTAAAAATTTTATAACCTACAACGAAAGTTATAGGTATGTATTTTATTCAGCACTGAGGTGCATGAGGGATAGCTCCTCCAAAAACATGCACACATTCAGCAACCTGAGCCTCTCTTTTTATTCTCTACAAACTAGGAATACACAATAAACCTAATACATATTCATTTCCTAACCCCATCTGTCCCTGCTTCATATTAAAATTAGCTCCACACCTCTTTGCCACTGCACACTGCTCCATGTTGGTCACTCTGCTGGTCATCTGGGGGTCCTTGGGATGAAGTAAACAGTCTTCCTCTCAGCTGAACTTTTCACCTCACTTTCTTTGAGCATGCATATTAGTCTTTGGCCATTTTCCACCCCTTGATACCAGATTTTGCTGGCTCAGGAGTCTAAAGAATCCCCCTTATCTGGAAGGGGCCTTGCTCTTCCATCCTGTTTGCGAATTCTTGCCCCTCTATCTTTTTGTAGCCTTGCCCTGTCCTCCTGTTCTTGCAAAGACAGAGAATTTTAAGTACTCATAGAGTCTTGTCAGCCCCCTTCCACTTAAAGCATCCTCCTGTATTTTTACCCTTAACTCTAATTTTAATTTGAATTCCGCATTTCAGTGTCACAATGGCTCCTTGGTTCTACAGGCCCCACAGCTTCATCCTTGACCCTTGGTTCCATAGGGGTCCTGAGTTTCACAAAGGTCCCCCTGATTCCATGAGTCACCAGAGTGTCACAATGGTCTCTTTGGTTCCATGAGGTTCCAGAGTGTCTCCATGGCATCCTTGGATCTGCTGCATTCCTTGTCACAACTGACCCTTGGTTCCATGGTCACCATGGTCGCTGTCAGAGGCTGGATGAGATCAATGTCCCAGACACCTGGGGATGAGCTGTCAATCAGTCACACAGTGGGGTGGTGCTGACCCAGGCTCTGATTGCCCCAGCAATCACAAGTCCCACCTGGGGGAGGCCCACGAAGGCCCAGGGGCTTAAAACACGGAGCAGGCGCTCAGCCCATGGTCCATACCCTGCCTTATCCTGGGGTCTGTGTCTCACCCACACTGGAACCCCAGGGGTTGGGAGCCATGTGTGTGTCTTTCTAGAGCTTCTGTTTTTCCCTGTCTCTTTCATTCTAATGCTTTTTATATGGAAGAGTTTTGGGCACATCAACAATCTAAATGTTTAGAGGTTTCTAGATTAAATGGGCAAAGTTAATGACGTTCCTGCTATGATAAGTGTTTTATATTGACTAGGATGTTTTGTTAAATCCTTTTCCAAAGTTCCTTGATTGTCTATACTTTGCCAGTAAAATTTTATGTCATTTTGACCTCTAGAAAATACACATCCAGGTTTGCTCAGCATCAGAGACACCTTTCTCTTGTTTGTCCCCACCTCTCATCAGTGCCACCAGTGTTTTCCTCTAACTGGAACCTAGGGACACCTTCTCAGTTGTGTCCCTCGGTGAAATCAATTAAAACTTCAAGAAACTTTGGAGTCTGAATATGATTTTGAGTTCTTGAGAAGTTTTTTTTCAGCTCCCTCTCAGGGACTGATGTCCAGGGACTCAGCAGTGTTGGAAAATCCCAGCTCTACAGAGATGGGGCAACTGAGAGGGATTTTAAAAAGATTTTATTTGATTGTTAGTCTCCTTGAAGGAGGAAACATAAGAGATGTAAAACTCAATGTCATTCTATCCAAAGCCATGTTATTTCCTGGTTACAATATTTTATAAATGTTTTTCAGCCTATTAGCTTTTGCCACACAATGGTGCTAATAATTCTAACACAAATCACATAGTATTTTACTCCACAATTTTACTCCACATAGTCTTGCCACAATACATCTTTCACAGTTCTAATTCTCCAGAATATCTGATCTTTTTGCAAGGCCGTTGTTTGAAACTTGTTTCTAGTCCAATTTCTCTCTCAGCAATGTCTTCTCTATTCCAGGGCCATTCTAAGTCAGCACACCTTATCTCAGAGTTTGCATCCAGATGTACAAGAGTGTGTGAGCTTTCAGTCAGGCTTTGAGAATCCTTTACAAATCCATTTCTCACAAATATCAATCACAGGATGCCGCAATCACCTCTGCTCTAAAGACAACAGTAATAAAATACACCCTTGAAAATGGGAATGGATATTTCTAAGTAGGTCTTTGTCATATTTCTCCATAACTGGGGTTCAAAAACTTCCATATGAATGGCACCAGAGGGAAATCAAGGCAGAAACGTTGTTTTCTATGAAACCTCTGAAGAATTTGGACAGAATCTAACTCCAAAGTATCTGATGCTTTTCAGGGTCTCACTGAGGGACACAACTGAGAAAGTGTCCCCAGGTTCCAGTGTGAGCAGGAAATTGGAGGCAGAGATGACAGGTGGTGTGGGAAATGCAGGCACAGAGAGCTCTCAGGGCCTTGTGCATACAGGCTCAGAGATTGAGATGGAAACAAGGTTTGACCTAAGACCTTGGAGAAATCTTGGACAATCAGATGATTAAAAGTAAAATAGATATAAAACAAGAATATAAGTTTTTAGTTTAAGTAGAAATATGTTTTAAGCAAACAGAAGTACGCATTATGTAAGCAAAGCAGTATGTTAAGATAGTAAAAGATTTTAAAGCTTAGCAATAGAACCTGTTATAAAGTTAATTAGAAGTTTAAGATGCATCAATGTAGGTTTGTGAAGTGTTCTAGGATTGGTTGAAAAATGAAGCATTGTGGCAAAGCCATGAGAAGCAAAGAAATTAATGATTGGTGTAAAAGGCTGCTGGCAAACTTCACAGAAGTATTTGATTGGCTAAAAAATGAACATAAAGCATTGTAACTAAGAATGAGGCAGGTTCTGATATTATGGTGTTGGATGTAGCACCTTTAATGTCTCACCCTTCTGTGAGACTGACACCATGAGGCCATAAACCATCTTTTACAACGTCTCTCAGTTGCCTCATCTCTTGTAATATCAATCTCCCAATACACATTTTTTTGGCATCAGACACGACTAATGAAATCAATAGGGACTTTTGGACACCAAGTCTATCCCATTAAAGTCAATAGGGATTTTGGGAGGCCTGGTTTATCCATTAAAGTAAATGGCTTTTGGTGAAGTTTGGTCCTAAAATGGGGAAATTTTGGAAAATTTGGAGGAAATCTTGGGCTGAATTCTGGGAATTTCCACTCCAGGATTGCAGGGCCGATGCTCTGGATGTCCTGGATGAATTCCTGGAGGCCAATCCCAAATCCCTGATCCCTCACCTGTGGTCCATGCTGGAGCTGGGCCTCCAGGTAAGCTCAAAATTGTCCATTTGCAGTCTCAAATCTGGGAATTCTGAGCCCAAAACTGGGATTTTTAGCACGAAAAATGTTGGGACATCAGTTCTAAACACTGAAGTCAAAGGGGATTGAAGGACACCAGGTCTACCCCTGTGAGGTCAATAGGGATTTTAGGGACACCAGGTCCATCCATTGATAAGGCTTGATTGGGAAGAGTTACTGTTTAAACTGGGAGCACTGGGAAGGGCTGCGGGGGACACTGGGGTGACTGGGAGCACTGATACAAAAGTGGGACCACTGGTAGAGATTTGTAGAGATAAATAGAGATAAACAGGACTCCAGAGCTAACCCATTGAAATCAATGAGAATTTAGGGGCACCAGGTCTACCCAGTCAAAGCAATGAAGATTTTTGAGACGCGACTTTTGGGAGGCCCCAGGGGTTTTTGGTGATCCAGGTATCCAAGGGGTACCCAGGTGTATCGAGGTGATTTTTGGGGGAGATCCAGATGATTTTGGGCATTATCCAGGTGTACCCAGATAGTTTTCGGGGATATCCAGGTTGTTTTGGGGGCATCCAAGTGCCCTGACTCAGCCTGACAGGCCAGGAGAAGATGATGGCCAGTGTCCTCCCAGTTGACGTGGACACAGATGACCCTTGGCAGCCGAGGGGCTGTCGCAGGGCACCCCAACATTCAGGGAGTGCCCCAAAACTCCAGGTGAGGGCCTCAAGGGTGGGAGGGAGCCCTGAGTTACCTCAGGAGAGGATGCAGCACAGGTACAGCCAGGTGCTTTGGTGCATGGGGTTGGTGAAGATGGTATTCTGCAGCAGCTCCAGCTCTGTGTGGGCAAAGGAGGCACCCCAAAATCTCAGGGGGGCAGTGGGGAAAACCCCAATATCTCAGTGGGGAAACCCAGGTATACAGGAGTTCAGGTGTACCCATTAAAGTCAAAGAGGATTTAGGAACACCAGGTCTACCCATTCAACCCAACAGAACCCACCTGCTCCCACTTTAGGTGAGGGACAGGCTGGAAAATTTTGGAGATCCTTCAAAACTGGGGGGAGATTTTTTGGGGAATCCCTCACCTTCCTTCAGCCTTCCAGGGGCAGTGCCCTTGCCATAGTTCCTGGTGGGCATCAGCAGCCCCAGGCAGTGTTGCCAGGCCGAGAAGTTGGAGAAGCTGCAGCTCAGCAAGGCCCTGGTGAAGGCCAGCTTGGCCTTGAGGTCCTGCCTGGCCACAAGTGCCTACCAGTGTTCCCAGGTGTGGACTGGGAAGGCACCAGAATAAACCAGTAAGCACTCTGAGCCACTCCCAAGCTCCTGAGGATCATGGCAGCAGCTCTCAGTATAAACCAGTAAGGCCTCATGCACCCAAACCCATTCCCAGTGTGGTCCTGGGGCTCCTAGTGTGGTCCTGGGGCTCCCAGGTTTATACTGGGAGGGCACCAGTATAAACCGGTAAGCACTGCAAGGCACGCCTAAGCACGTGAGCCCATGGCAACAGCTCCCAGCATAAACCAGTAAGGCCAGCACAACCTGAAGTCACTCCCAGTAGGTCCCAGGCCCCTTCCCAGTATAAATCAGTAAGGCCAGCATCCCCAGAAGTTGATCCCAGTGGAGTGCCAAGCATTCCTAAGCCCCTCCCAGTATAACCCAGTAAACCCCAGTTTAACCCAGTAAAATCCAGAATATCCCTGTATAACCCAGTATAAACCACTGCAATCCAGTCACTCCCAGGACCACATCCCAGTATAACCCAGTGACCCCCAACACCCCATCCCAATATAAACCAGTATAAACCAGTATAACTCGTAGTCAGCCACCAGGTCCTCCAAGCCAGCAGGGGGCACTCACACACCCCGTTTCCTTTCCCAGTACAACCCAGTACAAATCAGTAACAACCCAGCACCCCATCTGAGTATAACCCAGTATAACCCAGTAACCCCCAGCATCCTATCCCAGTATAACCCCGTATAAACCAGTATAACCCCGTATAAACCAGTCACTCCCAGTACCACATCCCAGTATAACCCAGTACAGACCAGTAACCCCCCAGCACCCCATGCCAGCACAAACCAGTAAAAACCAATACAAACCAGTATAACCCACTTACAGTTGCAGGGATCGGCCACTAGGAGGTGCTCGCACAGTGTCTGGCCCTCCCGGCCAGCAGGGGGCGCTGCAGCGCGGCCCAGCACCCAGTCCTGGTGGTGCCACACCCCGTAGGATTTGGGGTTCACCCCCAGGCACTGCCCCACAAATGACAGCTCCTGTCGAATGGCATCCTGAAACCTGTATAAATCAGTATGGACCAGTATGGACCAATAGGGACCAGTATAAGTGGTAAAAACCAGTAAAAAACAGTAACCAACTGTGTAATGCAAACCAGCAGTAACCAGTACAAACCAGTATAGACAAGAAAAAAACAGTACAGACATCTACAAAGCAGGAAAATAGGTAAAAAATAGGTAAAAACCAGTACAAACCAGTGAAAATCCTTGTCTGTGTCAGGAGCCAAGCTGGCTGGGCCCGGTAACAAACCTGCTGCCCAAAGTCAGTAGAAATGTTACAACCCATTTCAAACACCTTAACACCCATCCCTTCACCCACCAAATGATTTGTAAAGACATGAGCACACATCTTTCCTCTCACATTGATGGTTCCTGTGCTGGTGACAGTCTGTTAAACCCAGCCTTCAGCCTGAGCTCTCTGCTGTTGCAGTTCCATGCACAGAGGTTGTTGTCTCTCAGCCCTTCCATGGGCAGGCCGGTGTTCAGCCATCTCCAGGACAGCAGGGCCCCAGCCCACGTCACTGTGCCCTGGGAAGACAAAAACCATCACTCCAAATGTCCCCTTCTCCTTCTTCCCAGGCATTTGGCCCTGACAGTGGGGTTTGCTGCTGGGTGCCACAGGAAAAAGGAGACCCCTGTGACACTGTGGGGTTCCATGGAACCAAACATCCATTGTGACACTACAGAACCTCACAGAACCAAGGAAACCCCTGTGACACTGCGGGGCCCCATGGAACCAAGAGTTCGTTGTGAGACGACTGGGCCACGGGAAGCCAAGGAACCATTGAGACACTGGGGAAACTCATGGAACCAAGTCCATGGAACTCATGGACTGTGACATTGTGGCATCCCATGGAACCTGTGAGCCATTGTGACACTGCCTGACATTGTGGAACCAAGGAGACCACGGTGACACTGTGGGGCCCCATGGAACCAAGAATTCCATTTTGACACTGAAGAACCTCATGGAACCAAGAGTCCATTGTGACACTCTGGAAATACAGAGATCATTGCTGAGAATATGGAACCTCAAAGAGCCAAAAGTCCATTGTGATAGAACATGGCCCATGGAACCCAAAAGAGCATTGTGACACTGTGGGGTCCCATGGACCCCAATCTCCATTGTGACAGTGCAGAACCTCATGGAGCCAAGAGTGCATGGTGACCCAGCAAGGCCTTGTGGAACCAAGGAGTCCAAAGGTCTCAAACATTCCTTGCAGGCTTCTGACTTGGGGAAGGGGAAGCTGCTTGGTTGTACCTTGCATTAGCACACACTAAGAGATAGTGTCTGTTTCCAATGAGGAAATTCAGGAGTTTTCAATTGCTTCAAAATTAAAAAAAAAGGGGAAAAAATCTCCTTTTGGCCTGAGTGGAGCCAGCTCTCCAAGCAAAGCAGGTCCCAGGTGAGTGAGGACAGACAGGATGGGGTGGGGGAATGTGGAGCATTGTCCACACTGGGTCAAATCTCAAGGCACAGCTTCTCTGAGCAGGTCAGACCTCCTGAGGAGAGAACCTGGATCAATATCAATCAGGGAATGCTGTAATCACCTCTGCTCTAAAGAGAACATTAATAAAAAACACACTTCAAAATAATAATAAATATCTCTAAGAAGCCATTTGAATTATTTCTCCATAAGTGTAGTAGGAAAACTTCCTAAAGAATTGCCCCAGACAAGAGGGAAATCAAGGCAGAGCCATGTTTTGTCAGGACTTGCTTGATCCCAATGAGCACCGTGGTGCATTTGGTGCTGAGCCCTTGAACCTCAGGACCTGAGAGGAGATTGCACAAACCTTTCCAGGAGTCCAAGTCAGAAGAAAAACCCAAAGTGTCTCAAAGCATTAATGAGTCCCACTGAGGTCCATCCCCAACACAGGCTCCTCATGGACTCCTTGGAGGAAAGAACTGGATGCCAGGATCGCCCAAAACCCTCTCAGAGAGTCAGAGAGGAAAGAAAACCACAAAGTACATTTAAAACCTTGAGTATCTCAAAGTATTAATGAGCCCCACTGAGTGTCAATACAAAGCTCTCAAGGGACTCATAATAGTAGATAATTGGGGCCATGATTGCATAAAGTACTAAAAGAGTTGCTGTCAAAAGAGAAACTCAGAGTACCTTAAAAAAACGGAGTACCTTGAAGCATTAATGAGCCCCACTGAGTGTTGTTACTGACAGAGGCTCTCAAGAGACTAATTAAAGCAGATAATTGGAGCCATGATTGCACAAAGCTCTCAGAGACTCCAAGGCAAAAGCAAAACCCAAAGTCCTCTGAAAAACCTGCAGTCCCTGGGAGCATGAAGGAGCCCCCCAGGGCCATTCCTGACCAAGGCTCCCCAGGGACTCGTCCCAGCACATCCCTGAGGCCACTGGGATGTGGGGGGATGCTGAGGGCAGGACAAGGGGTGACAGTGGCCAGCCTTGCTGGGGCTGTGCCAGGAGGCCCCAGTGGCTCAGGACAAGGTGTCTTCTCCCAGCCCTTGGTGGCACAGACCCTGCTGTGCCCCAGGGCACCAGGACTTGGTTTCTCTTTGTCCCCATCTGTCATCTCTGCCTCCAATTTCCTGCTCACACTGGAACCTGGGAACACTTTCTCAGTCGTGTCCCTCAGTGGGATCCATTAAAACTTTAGGAAACTTTGGAGTTTGATTCAGACTTGGAGTTCTTGAGAGGTTTCTTCAGCTCCCTGTCAGGGACTGATGTTAAGGGACTCAGCCCCAATCCCCAAGAGGGTCATTAAAGTCCTTGTGCTGTGTCTGTGCTGATGAGATGGGCTGGGCTCCTGTCTCAGAAGGCAAGCCTGGTAACCAAGAAGAGCTTCAAAAACACTTTCTCTTCATGAGCAGCTCTTCTCCCAGCCCAGCAGGGCTGGGGCACTGCCTGCAGCCACCCCGGGCACAGCACAGAGGCACAGAGAGCTTCAATCAGTCAGGGCTGGGAAGATGCTCAGAAGTGCCTGGGGCAGAATCACTCCCAGCCCTTGACACAGGAAGCCTCTGACTGCAGGACAATGCAGCTGCAGCTCCTGCAGTGATCTCCTAAAGCTGCAACATCCCAATGCCTGCAGACTGTGTGAGTACATTCTCTGATGATCTCTTGTGTAGAGCAGCCAGGGGTGCCCAGGGCTGTGGTGCAGAGCAGGGTCCTGCAGCCCAGGGCGCTGTGCTGGGGCAGGGACTCTGCTGCCTGCCAGGGACAGCTCTCAGCCAGCCCTGGGAGCTGCTCCCAGCACTGGAGGACAAGGTCTGGGTGGAAGGAGACAGCTGGTAAAGCTTGGAAGTGTTCTTGTGTTGTGAGGATGCTGTATTATTCAGGGCTGCTCCCAGCATAACATTTAACTCCAGACCACTTCCAAGGAGATTATATAGGGAGCACTGCAATTCAGGGGCTACATAAAAAGGAAAATGCTGTTTTTTTAGTTTACTGCTCTGGGTTGCCTAGATGGGAAATTGCATATAGATATTTATCTCTCAGTTCAGGTACGGAGAAATAAGAAATTTATTTCTGAGATCCTAATAAAGCAGTCAGTCACAGAAATCAGCACAAGGTCCCTCACAGGGAGCATCAGTGTTGCTTTTCCAGCCTCCTCAGGCTGCTGTAACGATGCCAACACAGACTGCAGAGGGAGAGCTGGTCCTGGGCAGTGCCCTGTGCTGGGAAGGGTGTGCAGGGCAGAGCTGAGCCCCCAGGGCTGGGCTGGGCTCTGGCAGCACTGGCAGGGCCCAGCCCTGGGCACAGGGAAGCAGCTGCTGGCAGGGACAGCTCCAGGCAGCAGAGCCCTGGGCAGGCAGTGGGGGGAAAGTGCCACCAAGCTGGGCTGGGATATTTAAAATCCTCTCCAAATTGAACTATTACATCTTTATTTTTCTTACAGATCCCCATGCCAAGACACCGCAAATGTCCAACAGCAGCTCCATCAGCCACTTCCTCCTGCTGCCATTGGCAGACACGCGGCAGCTGCAGCTCCTGCACTTCTGCCTCTTCCTGGCCATCTCCCTGGCTGCCCTCCTGGCCAACGGCCTCATCATCAGCACTGTAGCCTGCAGCCACCACCTGCACACCCCCATGTTCTTCTTCCTGCTCAACCTGGCCCTCACTGACCTGGGCTCCATCTGCACCACTGTCCCCAAAGCCATGCACAATTCCCTCTGGAACACCAGACACATCTCCTACTCAGGATGTGCTGCACAAGTTTTTCTGATTTTCCTCTTTTTCGGAACAGAGATTTCCCTGCTGACCATCATGTGCTACGACCGCTACGTGTCCATCTGCAAACCCCTGCACTACGGGACCCTCCTGGGCAGCAGAGCTTGTGCCCACATGGCAGCAGCTGCCTGGGCCAGTGCCTTTCTCAATGCTCTGCTGCACATAGCCAATACATTTTCCCTGCCCCTGTGCCATGGAAATGCCCTCGACCAGTTCTTCTGTAAAATCCCACACATTCTCATGCTCTCCTGCTCCAAATCCTACCTCAGGGAACTTGGGATCATTGCTGTTAGTGTCTGTATAGTACTCGGGTGTTTTGTGTTCATTGTTTTCTCCTATGTGCAGATCTTCAGGGCTGTGCTGAGGATCCCCTCTGAGCAGGGACGGCACAAAGCCTTTTCCACCTGCCTCCCTCACCTGGCTGTGGTCTCTCTGTTCCTCAGCACTGCAGTGTTTGCCTACCTAAAGCCCCCCTCCATCTCCTCCCCATCTCTGGATCTGGCACTGTCTGTTCTGTACTCAGTGGTGCCTCCAACCCTGAACCCTCTCATTTACAGCCTGAGGAATCAGGAGCTCAAGGCTGCAGTGTGGAGACTGAACACTAGATGGTTTCAGAAACAGTAAACTGCTGGCCAATTTCTGAAAAACACTTGTAATAAAAGTCACATTTGATTCTTTTTGTTGGTTTGCTTGTAGGTTTGTTCTTTCCTTTCCTTTGTTTTAGCTTTTCAATACTGTCCACAAAGAAATGTCATTATTTGTGCTGTATTTCCTTTTGATTTTCTCCATGTTTTCTGTGACCCAGAGACTGTGTCAATGAGGGGCTGCGTTCTTGGTAACTTTAAATAAAATAAAATAAAGATTCTCCCAGCAAAGTTTTCTCCAGAGATGCCCCTTTTGTTCCCTTCTCTGGAGCTGCAGCAGCAATGTCTGTGTGCAGAGCTGGGGCAGATCAGTGCTGGCACAGCAGCTGTGCCCAGCAGCAGCAGCAGCACTTGGTGTTGCCAGTGCTGCTCCCGTGCCACTGCCCCGCTGCCCTCCTGGCCCTCGTGTTGCTGCAGGGCCTGAGTGCTCTCGGGGCCGGGCACAGCCCTGGGGGTGGCAGTGCCGGGGCTGCAGCAGGGACAGGCCATGGGCACTGCTGGGGCAGCGCTGACGCCTCAGGGCAGGGCCTGGGGGCTCCAGGCTCCTTGGCCAGGCTCTCTCCACAACACTTGGCCAGCCCAATGCTGAGCACAGAAAAGCCCCGGGAGCAGCCCCAGGCTGGCCATGGGCAGGCTGGGGGCAAACAGCATGGCTGGTGCTCTGTAAGCTCCCTGCAATGGGGACACCCTGGCAAGGAGCAGCAGAGCAGGGGCTGATCCATCCCCACTGCACTGGACACCCCAGGGCAGCGTCCCAGAGCGTCCTCATGCACCTGCCAACAACATCCCCCCTCTGCAGCCCTGGCCTCTCCCCCAGCTCACACAGGAGCCGCATCCTTGCAGGCACACACACGGCAGCACTGGCTCAGGAGCCCCTGTTTGCATTGCACACAGCAGGCTCAGCACAACCATGGTGCTGCTGTGGGGACATGGAGCTGAGGGAGCAGAAATGCCATCAGCCCCTGGGGCCAGCAAGGGCTGGGAGACGGCAGGGAAACCACTCAGCTTTGTTGTGGCCTCTGAAGTCAGCCGGGAAGTTTGTTCCCATGAGCTGTGAGTTTCCTGTCCCACTGCAGATGTTGTTGCTCAGAGCCAGGGCTGCCTTGCAGCCACCCCCAAACTCTCCTGAGCATTTCCTTGGCTTCACCTTTGCTTTCTTTGCTCTTTCCTTCACCAGATTTCTCCCTCTTGCCCATCCCTGTACCATCCCCAGCATACAGCCCATCCCTGTTTGCCCTTTCCTCTCTGAATCCACTCCCCATTTCAATTCCTGAGTTGGCACCATGGGAACGTCCCTTGGGGAGCAGGATCATCCTCCAAGTGCTTCAGGAATTGTCTGCAGGGTCCTGCAGTGCCTCGTGCTGCTCCCTTGCCTGAGGCACCACAGGCCAGGGGGGCACATCTGGGCTGCTGTGTCTGGGTGTGGGGCTCCCTGTTGTGGGCAATGAGGAGGGGCTGGAGAGGCTCTGCAGGACTGACAGGATGGGCTTTGGGGCCAGTGTGGAGAAGCTGAGGGACCTGGGCTGCTGGACCTTGTCAAGAGGAGGCCCAGGACTCATCCTGGACCAGCTGCAGGGGTGGTTTCAGAGAATCATGGAATCAGAAAAGCTGGAAAAGTCCTTGGAGATCATCATGTCTCACCTGTGCCCTGACACTACCATGACTCCCTGAGCCTCCTCTTTTCCAGGATAAACAACCTCTGGTCCCTCAGCCACTCCTCACAGGACTTGTGTTCCAGACCCCTCACCAGCCTTGTTGCCCTTCTCTGGACACGCTCCAGCTCCTCCATGTCCTTCCTAAATTGGGGACCCAGAACTGGACACAGCACTCGAGGTGCTGTCCAACCGGTGCTGAGCACAGGGGAAGAATCACTGCCCTGCTCCTGCTGGCCACACCATTCCTGATCCAGGCCAGGAGCCATTGGCCTTCTTGGCCACCTGGGCACAGTGCTGGCTCATGTCCAGCCTGCTGTCCATCAGTGCCCTCAGGTCCCTTTCTGCCTGGCTGCTTTCCAGCCACTCTGTCCCCAGCCTGGAGCACTGCAGGGGCTGTTGTGGTCAAAGTGCCGAACCCGGCACTTGGACTGGTTAAACTCAACCTAATTGAATTTGGGCCCTGGATCCAGCCTGTCTAAGTCTGTGTACAGAGCCCTCCTCCCTTCCAGCAGATCCACACTCACACCCACCTTAATGTCAACACGGTTCCATATGAGCCTAGGATGTCACAGTTTCATGAGGCCTCCCAGTGTCACAATTTTCTTTTGGTTCAATTGGGTCCCTGGGTGTCACAAAGGCTCTTAGACCCTTGTGCCCCACAGTGTCACAATGGCACCTTGGTCACCCCAAGGCCCTGCAGTGTCACAATGCCCTCTTGGTCCCATGGGGCACCATGGTGGAAAAATTGTTTCCTTCAGTCCATGAGTCCCTCTAGTCTCACAATGGCCTCTTGGTTATACGAGATCCAGCAGTGTCACAGTGGTCTCCCTGTTTCCAAAATGACAAAAAGTGTCACAACTGTCTTCTTGATTTCATGAGGCCCCATGGAGTCACAGGGACCCCCGAATTCCATAAGGCTCCACAGTGCCACAATGGACTCCATGTTTGCACAGTGTCACAATGGACCCCTGGTGACACAAGAACGTGCAGTGTCACAATTCTTGGTGCCATGACACCCTGCAATGTCAGTGTCACATTGGTGTCTGAGTCCCTTTGCAGAGCCCTCCTACCCTCCAGCACATCCACACTCACACCCAGCTTGCTGCCATCTGCACATTTGCTGATGCTGCACTCAATGCCCTCATCCAGATCATCAATGCACATATTGAAATCCACGCTGGCTGGCTCTGATCCCTCAGCCATCCTGTAGGTGCCCTGTGATGGCACTCAAGGTGATCTGTTCCATCACCTCACCAGGCACCCAGGTCAGGCTGACAGGCCTGCAGTTCCCCACATCCTCCTTCCAGCCCTTCTTGGGGATGGGCTCACATTGGCACCTCCAGTCCTCTGGCACCTCCCTGCTGAGCCAGCACTGATGAGAAATGATGGAGAGCAGCTTGGGGAGCTCATCCAGCAGCTCCCTCATCCCCCTAGGATGGATCCCATCTGGTCCTAGAGACACCTGTGAGCATCTGAGTGGCTCAGCAGGTCCCCAGCTGCTTCCTCCTGGATTACAGGGGTCTGTTCTGCTCCCTGTCCCCATCTCCCAGCTCAGGAGAACACTTGTCCTGAGGACAACCTGTCTTACTGTCGAAAACTGAGGCAAAGAATGGGTTAATTGTCTCAGCCTTTTCTTCATCTTTGGTAACCATATCCCCCCTAATACACAATAGAGGTTCTCCTTTTCCCTTCTTTGGCCATTAATGTATTTCTAAAATCATTTTTATTATCCTTCACAGAAGCAGCCAAGTTAAATCCTAATAGAGCTTTCACTTCTCTAGTTTTCTTTCTGCATGACTTAGTGACATCCTGAAATACTTCTTGAGTTGCCTGTCCCCCTCTGTCCAAAGGTGATTCACCTGCTTTTAACCCTGAGTTTCAGGAAAAGCTCCATGCCCTACTAGGCCAGTCATTTTCCTTTCTATCTGACTTTTTGGCACAGAGGGACAGGCAGCTCCTACAAGACTTCTTTCTTGAATTGTCTCCATCCTTCCTGGGAAACCTTGCTTTTTAAAGGCTGTTTCCCTTAAAAAAAATCAGTAACTGATTTGGTACTCTCCAAAACTTCATCCTGAATAGGCCAAATTCTATTCTCTCAAAGTCCAATGTAGAAGTTTTGTAGATGCCCCTCCTTCTTCCAGAGAATATTTAAAATCTCCATAATTTCATGGTCACTGTACCCCAAACAGCCTCTCAACAACACATCTCCCACCAGCCCTTCTCTCTTTGTGAACACCAGGAGACAGAACTTTCCTGTGGATTGGGAAGAGAAGGAAACCTCCCCAAAGTGCAGCCTGGAAGGTTCAGCCTGGAGGTGAGGAACCAGAAAAGTCCCTCCCAGGGCAGAATGTTGGTGCCCGAGGTGTCCCAGCGTGAGGCTGGGCCATGCCATGGCTCTGTGTGCCAGGAGCCGGCAGCGCTGGGTGCAGGGAGCCCAGGGAGGGCACAGCAATGCTGGGCTGAGAAATGCTGGGGGGGACAGCGAGATGGGCGTGTGCAGCCGGCCAGGGCACAGGAGCAGCACGCACAGGGGGCACAGCCTGCAGGAGAGATGGCCAAGGGCTGGGCAGGGCTGGCAGGGCCAGAGGCACCCAGGCCTTTGTGCCCTGGGCTCGGGCAGGGCCTCTGCAGCCCCACAGAAGGAACTTTCCTGGCAGGGGCTGCACTTTGCTTCTGCCTCGGCCCTCCCTCAGGAGCCTGGCAGGGCTTGCAGCTTGATGACATTTGTCCTTGCTGCCCCTGCCATCCCACTGCCCCAGCAACAGCCCCGAGCCACCCGTGAGGGACAGGCCCTGCTGGGCCAGGCCTGGGCTCAGGCCTTGGCCTTTCTGCTTCCTCCACCCAGCCCAGGCCTTGCTCAGCATTGCAGTTCCCTGCTCACAGCCTCGGGCTCCTGCAATCCTGCCCTCAAGGATCTGCTCTCACCAGTCCCTGGGGAGCCTTTGGCACTCCCTGCCCTCAGTGGGGCCAGTGATGCTCCAAGGGACTTGGAGTTTTGCTTCTGACTCCTTGAGCAGCTTCTTCAACCTTCTCTCAGTGCCTGGGGGTCCTGGACTCAGCCCCAATCCATTGTGGGGATCATAAAAATACACAAAGTCCTCAGGAGCACCTTGTCTTCTTCCAGTTGTCTTCAAGTTATCAGGGGTTGTGCAGCTGCTTGGAGTCCGTTTGGAGTTTTGTTAAGGAGGAAGGATTTCAAAGTGCACCTTGTTACTTTTTTTTCTTTAATAAAGTGAGTATTTTTTTAATTTTTAATTTCAGAAAAGAGAGGATAGAAACATTCCCCAGGTGATGTTGATGCTGGATGTTTCCTTAAGAGGTCTGGGCACAGGGAAGAATGAGTCCCTTTTTGGCTGCCCCTGTTTGGACAACCTGCTCCTCATCCCCAGCCTCACCATGTCTGACATCGCCCACCTGGGACTGACATCCCTGTGCCCTGCAGCAGAACCTTGTCCCCTGAGCTCTGCAGCTGGCTGTCCCAGCCCATTGCACCATGTCCCACCTGCTCTCCTCAGGGCTCTGCCTGCACACAGGCCCAGGAGAAATTTTCCTGTTTGTGAGGAAAGAATGGAAAAGCCTGAGCAGGTTTCCTCAACAACAAACCCCACTGAGGAACCACATGCTCAGTGCAGGCTGTCTGGAATGATGTCACCTTCCTACGAGGGACAGTGTGACCAGCAATGATCTCTGTAAGCAGAATTCTGAGTCTTTCAGCTGAATTCTCTGTCCCTGTCCTTTCCCTGGGTCTTTGGTGTAGATGGAAGCTGCTGGTGCCACCCTCACCTTTAATCTCACTTTTGAATGCAGACAGATGTTCCCAGGTGTGTTAAGCAGGATTTGCTCAATATTTATGTAAAACCTTTGTGTTCTGTTGGAGCGAAGGGGCCATTTTGACACTGAGGAGGTGACATGGAAGCAAGGCGTCAGTTGTAACACTGGGGTCCCATGGAACCAGGGGCCATTTTTGTTCTGCAGAGCCAACACAGCTGCTGGACCTTTCCTGATTTCAGGAATCAGGACTTGACACCAAAATTGTAGAGAGTGTTTCATTGCCAGCTGGGACACCTGGGGGGATATTTCCTCCAAACCACGTGTACCTGGTCAAGACAGGTTCCAGGTATAAATACACACTGATCCCACAAGCCCACACCTCCCTGCCCACCCATCTCCACCTTCTCTCCCTTTGTATTATAATTAGCTGCCACCCCTCTGGGTGGTTGTGTTTGGTGGTTTTTGGGATGAAGGCTGTATGTCTTCCTCAGTAATCACTGTTTGACCTCTGCTTTTGGGCAGGTGCAGTGGAGGTTTGGCTCTCCCTCAGGTCAGCTTGTCCCACTCAAAACCACCTGTCTGGTCCTGGCGGGATTCTGGAGCCACAGGTTTCTGCTTTGTTGGGTTTGTACAATAGCCAGGTCTTGCTTTGCTGAGTTTTTGCAATATATGTTATCTTAAAGCTTTTTCCTGGCAAATAATTTTTATATGATTTGTTACATACCGTTTCTGCCATGTGTTCAATTTCTCCTCTACCTGCTTAAACACATCATAGACTTCTAAGGTGCTGAATTTTCAAAACCATTTATGTTCCCCATCTCACTAGATCGCACTGGGAGCCTCTAGACCACACTGGGAGCAGGTTTGGGTGCATCAACCCTTACTGGTTTATACTGGGAGCTGCTGCTACAGGTCTCCGGGGCTCAGGAGTGGCTCCCAGTGCTTAGTGGTTTCTACTGGTGCCCTCTCAGTCTGTGCCTAGGAACACCAGTGGGTGCTGGCGGGCAGGCAGGACCCTGAGGCCAAGCTATCCTTTGCTGGGGCACTGCTGAGCTGCGACTTCTCCAACTTCTCAGCCTGCCACCACTGCCTGCAGCTGCCAGGGACTCCAGAACGGGCGAGGCTGGGGCACTGCCCCACGAAAGGCTCTAGGAATGTGAGCAATTCCCCAGAAAAATTCCTACAATTTCACAGGATCCCCAAAATTTTCCAGCCCCTCCCTCACCTAAAGTGGGAGGTGATGTGTCCTGTTGGGTTGAATGAGTAGAACTGGTGTCTCTAAATCCCCTTTGACTTTAATGGGTACACCTGAACTCTAGTACACTTGAGTATTCAGATATTGGGGTGTTCCCTACTGCCCCCTACAGATTTTGGCGTGCCCCCTTTGCCCCCTCCCAGAGCTAGAGCTGGTGCAGAACACTGTCTTCAGCAACTCCACGGATCAAAGCACCTGGGTGTACCTGCACTGCATCCTCTCCTGAGGTAACTCAGGGCTCCCTCCCACCCTTGAGGCCCTCACCTGGAGTTTTGGGGTACTCCCTGAATGTTGGGGTGCCCCCCAACAGCCCCTCGGTTGCCAAGACTCATCTGTGTCCACATCGACTGGGAGTACGGTGGCCATCATCTTCTCCTGGCCCATCCAGGTGTGTCGGGACACTTGGGTGCCCCAAAATAACCTGGAGATCCCCCAGAATTATCTGTGTACACCTGTGTACTCCCCCAAATCACCTGGATCTCCCCAAAAATCAATTTGGTACACCTGGGTATCCCAAAAAATCACCTCAGTGGACTTGAGTACTCCTGAAAATGAGCTGGATTGCCCCAAAAATCACCTGGATACACCTGGGTATCCCTTGAACACCTAAATCATCCAAAACCCCTAAGGACTCCTAAAACTGGTGTCCCAAAAATCTTCATTGCATTGACTGGGTGGACCTGGTGTCCCTGAATCCCCATTGACTTCAATGGGTAAACCCAATGTCTGAAAATTTTTGCTACCCAAAATCCCAACTTTGGACTCGGAATTCCAGATTTGGGGCTGAAAACAAAGATTTGGGCTTAAGTGGAGGCACAGCTCCAGAACAGGCTGAAGGTGTGGGATCAAGAATTTGTGATTAGCTCCCAGGAATTACGCCAGGACTTCCAGAGTGTCAGCACCATGATCCTGAAATTGGAAGTTCCCGGAATTCAGCCCAGTATTTCCCCCAAATTTCCCCATTTTAGCACCAAATTTCTGCAAAATCCCCATTGACTTTAATGCCTAAACCTGGTTGCCCTAAATCCCTATTGATTTCAAAAGGTAGACCTGATGTTCCTAAATCCCCTTTGATTTTTTAAAATAAGTCGACTTGCTATTCCTACATTGCCATTGATTTCAAAGGGTAGACCTGATGTCCATAAGATCTCTATTGGGAGATTAATATTACAAGAGATGGAACAACTGAGAGACATTGTCAAAGATGGTTTATTGCTTTATTTCATCAGTCTCATAGAAGGGTGAGACATTCAAGGTGTTACATCCAGTGCCATAATATCAGAAGCTGACTCATTCTTAGTTACAAATGCCTTATATTAGTTTTTTAGCCAATCAAAACTTCTATGAATTTTGCTGGTGTCTATTTACACCAATCATTAATTGCTTTTCTTCCCATGGCTTTGGTGCAATTCATCATTTTTCAGTATATCATATAACACTGCACAAACCTACATTGATAAATCTTAACATCTAATTAACTTTACAATAAGTCATTTTTGCTAAACTTCAAAGTCTTTTACTATCTTACTTACATAGTGCTTTGCTTACATAATCCATATTTCTGTTTTCTTGAAACATATTTTTACTTAAACTACAAACTTATATTCTTGTTTTTTGTCTGTTTCACTTTTATGCTCTAATTCTCTAAGCCTTCTCCAAGGTCTCAGGTCAAACCCTGTATCCATCTCTATCTCTGAGCCTGTATGCCCAAGGCCCTGAGAGCTCTCCATGCCTGAATTTCCCACACTGCAGTATCCCAATGGACCCTTGGTTCCGTGGGGACTCACAGTGGCAGAAGGGTCTCCTTGGTTCCACAAGGTCCTGCAGAGCCCCTTGATTCAAGAAGGCCTCAAAGTGTCATCATGGCCTCCAGGATTCCATGAGGCCCCACAGTGTCACAATGCACCTTTGTTTCCATGGGGTCCAGCACTGTTCCATGAATCCTCAGTTCCATGGTGCCCTGTAGTGTCACAACGGACTCCTTGGTTCAATGGTGTCACACATTGTGACAATTGCCCCTTGGCCTGCCAGGACTCCATAGTGTCACAATGGTTCCTTGCTTACATGAGGTCTTGTAGTATCACAATGGACTCCATGACTCCATGAGGCCCCACAGTGTCACAATGGCCCTTTGATTTCATAAGGTCCTGAAATGCCACAATGGCCCTTTTGTTTCACAAAACCTCAAATTGTAAAAATGGCCTCCATGGTTTCATGAGGCCCTGTTGTGTCACAAAGGACTCTCGGCTCCACGATGCCCCATAGTGTCACAATGGTCTCCTTGGTTCTGCAGTGTCAGAATGCCCCCTCGGTCCCTTGGAGCTCACAGGGTCACTCTTGTGCCCTTGTTTCCATGAGGCCCTGCAGTTCCACAATGGTCCTTTGGTTCCACGTGACCTCAAAGTGTCCTCATGGCCTCCTTGGTTCCATGAGGCCCTGTAGTGTAACAATGATCTCCTTGGTTCCACAGTGTCAGAATGGCTCCTTTGTCCCATGGAGCCCCACACTGTCACTGTGGTCCCCTTGATTCCATGAAGCCCTGCCGTGCTGCAATGGCCCCAATGGCTACAATGGTCTCCAGTGAGACTCTCTACAACCACCTGAACAGAGGCTGTAGTCAGGTGGGGGTTGGTCACTTCTCCCAGGCTACACCTGACAGAATGAGAGGACACAGTCTGCAGATGAGCCAGGGGTAGTATAGGTTTGACATCAGGAAAAAATTCTTCACTGAGAGAATGATTGGGCACTGGAATCTTCTGCACAGTGAGGTCGTGGAATCACCATCCCTGGTGGCATTTAAACAAAGCTTGAACTTGGCATTCAGAGTCATGGTTTAGTTGATGAGGTGAAGTTAAGTGATAGGTTGGACTTCATGATCTTTTCCAACCTCATTACCTCTGTGATTCTGTTTTATAATTGTCTCCATTGTTCCATGAGGCCCTGCAATGTCACAATGGACCTTTGGTCCAATGAGGCCCCACAGTGTAACAATGGACCCTTGGTTCCATGAGATTTCTCAGTCACAATGGTCTCCTTGGATCTGCAGTGTCCCAATGGCCCCTTGGTCACAATGAACTTCTGGTTCCATGAGCTTTCAAACTCTCAGCAACAGTTCTGCAGTGTGACCATGGACCCTTTTTTCCACGAGGTTCTGTGCTATAACATGGTCACCTTGGTTCTGTGAGGCCCTGCAGTGTCACAATGCACCCATGGTTGCAGGAGGTTCCACAGTGCACCTTCAGGTTCCACAGTGTCACAGCTGACTCCTTGGTTCTGTGAGGCCCCGCTGTCACCAAATCTCCAAAATATCAGAATAAGACTCCTTAACATTAATTCTGTGTTAAAGAGGACATCCTTTATTTCAGGCTTCAGGTCCAATGTGGGATAACTCCTAAACTTATGTGGACACGTGATTCTACAAGTGTGTTGCTTGTATTTAGTCACTACATGTGTATTCCAATTTACCATTTCTATAAAACCCACCACAAGTTACCCAGTTGTGTCCTTGTTTTTTCTGTCACTGCACCCTTGAGCCAGATGTGTTTCTCTTCTCTTCTGACAGTCTCTGCTGGGAAAGCAGCTCCTGCTTGCCACGTTTCTCTGCTGAAAGTTCACAGGCACAGTAAAAATTGAATGAACCCTTTTGGAGTCAAGCCCAAAGCTTCGTGTGTCCAGGCAGAGACAGGCAGGAGGCAGAGCTGTCAGCAAAGGAAGGGGCCAGCGAGGTGGGGCAGCCGGGGGATGACGACAGCCTGCAGGGACAGAGGCGCAGGGCATGGACACCGTAGGACAGCCTGGGCTGCAGAGGCCACAGGGATGGGCAGCAGCTGAAAGGCCCTGACACAGCCAACTCCTGCAGCACTTGGGCCATGCAGGCTGGCCCTGGGCCTGAGGCCAGCAGGGGACAAGTGAGCCTTGCTGTGCTGGGGCCTCATTGCCTCCTTGTCCCTGCTCAGCAGCCTGGCAGGGGCCGCCCCATGGTGCTGCCTTTGGCATTGCACATGGCCAGAGCCCAGTGGCCCGGGAAGAGCCCTGAGCAATGAGGGAGGGACAGGATCTGCCTTGCCAGGGGCTGGGGCTCAGCCCTTGGCCCTTTGCATTCCTGAAACACATCCAGGTTTTCTCAGCATCAGAGACACCTTTCCCTTGTTTGTCCCCACCTGTCATCACTGCCTCCATTATTCTGCTCTCACTGGAACCTGGGGACACTTTCTGAGTCATATCCCTCAGTGGAACCCATTAAAGTTAAAGAAACTTTGGAGCTTGAACATGACTTTGAGTTCTTGAGAAGTTTTCCTTCAGCTTCCTCTCAGGGACTGAGGTCCAGGGACTCAGCACTGTTGGAAAATCCCAGCTCTACAGAGACAGGGTAACTGAGAAGGGTTTTAAAAATATTTTATTCCATTATTAGACTCCTTGAAGGGTGAAAAATGAGAGATATAAAACTCCATGCCATTGTGTCCGAAGCCAGCTTATTTCCTGCTTACAATATTTTATAAATATTTTTCAGCCTATTAGCTTTTGCCACACAATGGTGCTAATACTTCTAGCACCAATCACCTTGTATTTTACTCCTGTATTTTACTACTGTAGTCTTGCCACAATGCATCTTTCACAGTTCTAATTCTCCAAAATATCTGATCTTATTGCAAGGCCATTGTTTGAAACTTGTTTCTAGTTCAGTCTCTCTCTCAGCAATGTCTTCTCTATTCCAGGGCCATTTTGAGTCAGCACATCTTATCTCAGAGTTTGCATCCAGATGTACAAGACTGTGTGAGCTTTCAGTCAGGCTTTGAGAATCCTTTACAAATCCATTTCTCACAAATATCAATCACAGAGTGCTGCAATCACCTCTGCTCTAAAGACAACAGTAATAAAATACACTCTTGAAAATGGGAATGGATATTTCTAAGAAGGTCTTTGTCATATTTCTCCATAACTGGAGTTGAAAACTTCCAAATGAATGGCACCAGACCAGAGAGAAATCAAGGCAGAAACGTTGTTTTCTAGGAAACCTCTGAAGAATTTGGTCAGAATCAAACTCCAAAGTTTCTGATACCATTCATGGGTCTCACTGAGGGACACGACAGAGAAAGTGTCCCCAGGTTCCAGTGTGAGCAGGAAATTGGAGGCAGAGATGACAGGTGGTGTGGGAAATGCAGGCACAGAGAGCTCTCAGGGCCTTGTGCATACAGGCTCAGAGATTGAGATGGATCCAAGGTTTGACATAAGACCTTGGAGAAGGCTTGGGGAATCAGAGCATGAAAAGGAAAATTGATATAAAACAAGAATATAAAGTTTTAGTTTAACTAGAAATATGTTTTAAGCAAACAGAAATATGCATTATGTAAGCAAAGCATTATGTTAAGTAAGATAGTAAAAGATTGTAAAGCTTAGCAATAGAACCTGTTATAAAGTTAGTTAGAAGTTGAAGATATATCAATGTAGGTTGGTGAAGTGTTTTATGATTGGTTCAAAAATGATGCATTGTGGCAAAGCCATGAGAAGGAAAACAATTAATGATTGGTGTAAAAGGATGCTGGCAAACTTCACAGAAGTATTTGATTGGATAAAAAACGAACTTAAGGCATTGTAACTAAGAATGAGGCAGCTTCTGATATTATGGTGCTGGATGTAACACCTTGACACCATGAGACCATAAACCATCTTTTACAATGTCTCTCAATTGCCTCATCTCTTGCAATATCAATCTCCCAATACACTTTTTTTTACATCAGACATGACTAATGAAATCAATAGGGACTTATGGACACCAGGTGTATCCCATTAAAGTCAATATTGAGTTAGGGACACCTGGTCTATCCATTAAAATCAATGGGATTTGGAGGAAATTTTGCCCTAATATAGGGAAATTTGAGGAAATTTGGAGGAAATCTTGGGCTGAATTCTGGGAATTTCCACTCCAGGATCGCAGTGCCAATGCTCTGGATGTCCTGGATGAATTCCTGGAGGCCAATCCCGAATCCCTGATCCTTCACCTGCTGTCCATGCTGGAGCTATTCCCCCAGGTAATCCCAAAAATGTCCATTTTCAGCCTGAAAGCTGGGAATTCCAAGCCCAAAATTGGGTTTTTTAGCACCAAATTTTTGGGACATCAGCTCTCCCACTGAAGTCAAAGGGGATTGAAGGACACCAGGTCTACCCCTATGAAGTCAATAGGGATTTAGGGACACCAGGTCCATCCATTGATAGGGCTTGATTGGGAAGAGTTATTGTTCAAACTGGGAGCACTGGGAAGGGCTAAGGAGGGACACTGGGCTTACTAAGAGCACTGAAAAATGTGGGACAACTGGGAGGGATTTATAGAGATAACAGGGATAAAGAGGACTCCAGAGCTAAACCATTGAATTTAGGGACAGCAGTTCTACTCTTTAAAGGTAATAAAGTTTAGGGCTACCAGGTCTACCCAGTCAAAGCAATGAGGATGCTTGAGAAACTAGTTTTCGGGGGGGGCCCGGGGGTTTTTGGTGATCCAGGTGTGCAAGGGGTACCCAGGTGTATCCAGGTGATTTCTGGGGGTACCCAGGTGATTTTTGGGGCACCCAAGTGGCTTGACTCACCCTGACAGGCCAGGAGAAGATGATGGCCACTGTCCTCCCAGTCGACGTGGACACAGATGACCCTTGGCAGCTGTGGGGCTGTCGGGGGACACCCCAACATTCAGGGGTACCCAAAATTCCAGGTGAGGACATCAGGGGTAGGAGGGAGCCCTGAGTTACCTCGGGAGAGGATGCAGTGCAGGTACAGCCAGGTGCTTTGGTGCATGGGGTTGGTGAAGATGGTATTCTGCAGCAGCTCCAGCTCTGTGTGGGCAAAGGAGGCACCCCAAAATCTCAGAGGGGCAGAGGGGAAAACCCCAATATCTCAGTGAGGACACCCAGGTATACAGGAGTTCAGGTGTACCCATTAAAGTCATTGAGGATTTAGGGAAATCAGGTCTGCCCATTCAATGCAACAGAACCCACCAGCTCCCACTTTAGGTGAGGGAGGGGCTGGAAAATTTTGGGGATCCCGAAAAATTGGGGGGAGATTTTTTGAGGAATCCCTCACCTTCCTTCAGCCTTCCAGGGGGCAGTGCCCTTGCCGTAGTTCCTGGTGGGCATCAGCAGCCACAGGCAGTGTTGCCAGGCCGAGAAGTTGGAGAAGCTGCAGCTCAGCAAGGCCCTGGTGAAGGCCAGCTCGGCCTTGAGGTCCTGCCCGACTGCAAGTGCCTACCAGTGTTCCCAGGTGTGGACTGGGAAGGCACCAGTATAAACCAGTAAGCACTTGGAGCCACTCCCGAGCTCCTGAGGCCTGTGGCAGCAGCTCCCAGTATAAACCAGTAAGACCTCATGCACCCAAACCCATTCCCAGTGTAGTCTAGGGGCTCCTAGTGTGGTCCTGGGGCTCCCAATATTATACTGGGAGGGCACCAATATAACCCAGTAAGCACTGGGAGCCACCCCTGAGCCCCTGAGCCCATTGCAGCAGCTCCCAGTAGAAACCACTAAGGCCAGCACAACCTGAAGTCACTCCCAGTAGGTCCCAAGTTCCATCCCAGTATAAACCAGTAAGGCCAGCATCCCCAGGAGTTGCTCCCAGTGCAGTGCCAAGCATCCCCAAGACCCCTCCCAGTATAATCCAGTACACCCCAGTTTAAGCCAGTAAAATTCAGAATATTCCTGTATAACCCAGTATAAACCACTACAACCCAGTCACCCCCAGCACCCCATCTCAATATGAACCACTATAACCCAGTATAACCCAGCGACCCCTAGCACCCCATCTCAATATAAACCAGTATAACCCAGTATAATTCACAGTCGCCACCAGGTCCTCCCAGTCAGCAGGGAGCACTCACATACCCCTGCTCCCTTTCCCAGTAGAACCCAGTACAAACCAGTAACATCCCAGCACCTCATCCCAGTGCAAACCAGTATAATCCAGTAACCCCCAGCACCACATCCCAGTATAACCCAGTACAAACCATTAGCACCACAGCACCCCATCCCAGTACAAACAAGTATAACCCAGTACAACCAGTACACACAGTGTTAGGTCCTCCTGGACACTCACACACTCACTCCCAGTATAACCCAGTACTGCCCAGTAACCCCAGCCCCATCCCAGCACCCCCTGGACCCCATCCCAGCACAAACCAGTACAAACCAGTACAAACCAGTACAAGCCACTCACAGTTGCAGGGGTCGGCCACCAGGAGGTGCTCTCACAGGGCCAGGTCCTCCCGGCCAGCAGGGGGCGCTGCAGTGTCCATTGTGACCCGACAGAACCAAGGAAACCCCTGTGACACTGCGGGGCCCCACGGAACCAAGAGTCCATTGTGAGACACCTGGGCCACGTGGAGCCAAGGAACCATTGTGACACTGGGGAAACTCATGGGACCAAGGGGCCACTGTGACATTGTGGGGCCTCATGGAACCTGTGAGCCATTGTGACACTGCACGGCCTTGTGGAACCAAGGAGACCACGGTGACACTGTGGGGCCACCTGGAACCAAGAGTCCATTGTGACACTCTGGAACTACATTGTTGAGAGTATGGAACCTCGAGGAGCCAAAATCCATTGTGACAGATCAAGGTCTCATGGAACCAAAAAGAACATTGTGACACTGTGGGACACCATGGACCCAAAACTCCATTGTGACAGTGCAGAACCAAGGGCCCTTTGTGACACTGCAAGGCCTCAGGGAACCAAGGAGTCCAAAGGACTCAAGCATTTCTTGCAGGGTTCTGCCTTGGGGAAGGGGAAGCTGCTTGGTGGCACCTTGGCTTTAGCACACACTAATAGAAGGTGTCTGTTTTCAATGGGGACATGAAGGAGTTGTAGATTGCTTCAAAACAGAAAAAAAAAAAGGGAGGGAGGAACACTCCTTTTGGCCTGTGTGCAGCCAGTTCTCCAAGCAAAGCAGGTCCCAGGTGAGTGAGGACAGACAGGATGGGGTTGGGGAATGTGCAGCAAGGTTGTCAACACTGGGCAGACCTCAAGGCACAGCTTCTGTGAGCAGGCCAGACCTGAGGAGAGACCCTGCATCAATACCAATCACAGAATGCTGGAATCACCTCTGCTCTAAAGAGAATAGCAATGAAATACAGTCTTCAAAATAGGAATGTGTATTTCTTAGAATCACTTGGAAATATTTCTCCATAACTGGATTTGAAAATCTTCCTAATGAATGGCACCAGGCCAGAGGGAAATCAAGGCAGAGCCATGGTTTGTCAGGACGAGCTTGACAGCCCCGTGGTACATTTGGTGCTGGGACCTTGAACCTCAGGGCCTGAGAGGAGATTGCACAAATCTTTCCAAGAGTCTAAGGAAGAAGAAAAACTCAAAGTGTCTCAAAGCATTAATGGGTCTCACTGAGGTCCATCCCCAACACAGGCTCCTCATGGACTCCTTGGAGGAAAGAACTGGATGCCAGGATCGCCAAAAACCCTCTCAGAGACTCAGAGAGGAAAGGAAAATCCAAAGTACCTTTAAAACCTTGAGTATCTCAATGTATTAATGAGACCCACTGAGTGTCAATATAAAGCTCTCAAGGGACTAATTAAAATAGATAACTGGGGCCATGATTGCATAAACTACTAGAAGAGTTGGTGTCAAAAGGGAACCTGCAAGTACCTTAAAAAAACTGAAGTATCTTGAAGCATTAATCAGCCCCAATGAGTGTTGTTACTTACCAAGGCTCTCAAGGGACTAATTAAAGCAGATAATTGGAGGCCATGATTGCACAAAGCTCTCAGAGACTCCAAGGCAACAGCAAAACCCAAAGTCGTTGGAAAAACCTGCAGTCCCTGGGAGCAAGAAGGAGCCCCCAGGGCCATTCCTGACCAAGGCTCCCCAGGGACTCGTCCCAGCACATCCCTGAGGCCACTGGGATGTGGGGGGATGCTGAGGGCAGGACAAGGGGTGACAGTGGCCAGCCTTGCTGGGGCTGTGCCAGGAGGCCCCAGTGGCTCAGGACAAGGTGTCTCCTCCCAGCCCTTGGTGGCACAGACCCTGCTGTGCCCCAGGGCACCAGGACTTGGCTTCTCTTTGTCCCCACCTGTCATCTCTGCCTTCAATTTCCTGCTCTGACTGGAACCTGGGGACACTTTCTCAGTCGTGTCCCTCAGTGGGACCCATTAAAACTTTAGGAAACTTTGGAGTTTGATTGTGACTTGGAGTTCTCGAGAGGTTTCTTCAGCTCCCTGTCAGGGACTGATGCTCAGAGACTCACCCCCAATCCCTGAGAGGTTCATTAAAGTCCTTGTGCTGTGTCTCTTCTACTGAGCTGGGTTGGGCTCCCTGCAGAGAATGCGATGCTGGTAACCAAGAAGAGCTTCAAAAATACATTTCTCTTGATGAGCAGCTCTTCTCCCACCCCAGCAGGGCTGGGGCACTGCCTGCAGCCACCCCGGGCACAGCACAGAGGCACAGAGAGCTTCAATCAGTCAGGGCTGGGAAGATGCTCGGAAGTGACTGGGGCAGAATCACTCTCAGCCCTTGACACAGGAAGCCTCTGGCTGCAGGACAATGCAGCTGCAGCTCCTGCAGTGATCTCCTAAAGCTGCAACATCCCAATGCCTGCAGACTGTGTGAGTACATTCTCTGATGATCTCTTGTGTAGAGCAGCCAGGGGTGCCCAGGGCTGTGGTGCAGAGCAGGGTCCTGCAGCCCAGGGCGCTGTGCTGGGGCAGGGACTCTGCTGCCTGCCAGGGACAGCTCTCAGCCTGCCCTGGGAGCTGCTCCCAGCACTGGGAGACAAGGTCTGGGTGGAAGGAGACAGCTGGTAAGGCTTGGAAGGGTTCTCCTTGTGTTGTGAGGATGCTGCATTGTTCAGATCTGCTGCTCCCAGCATAACATTTAACTCCAGAATGTTTCTAGGTAGATTACACAGGGAGCACAGTGAGGCAGGGCCTGCATAAAAAGGAAAACCCTGATTTTATAATCTACTGCTCTGGGTTGCTTAGATGGGAAATTGCATATAGATATTTATTTCTAAGTTCAGTTTGGAAAAAATAAAATATTTTTTTCTTGGGTTTTAATAAAGTAGGCACTGACAGAAATTAGTACAGGGTCCCTCACAGGCAGCATCAGTGTCACTTTTCCAGCCTCCTCAGGATAGCTATCACATTGCCATCAGAGCCTGCAGAAGCAGAGCTGGCCCTGGGCAGTGCCTTTGCTGGGAGGGGTCTGCAGAGCAGAGCTGAACCCCCAGGGCTGGGCTGGGCTCTGGCAGCACTGGCAGGGCCCAGCCCTGGGCACAGGGAAGCAGCTGCTGGCAGGGACAGCTCCAGGCAGCAGAGCCCTGGGCAGGCAGTGGGGGGAAAGTGCCACCAAGCTGGGCTGGGGTATTTAAAATCCTCTCCATACTGAACTATTCCATGATTACTTTTCTTAGAGATCCCCATGCCAAGACACCGCAAATGTCCAACAGCAGCTCCATCAGCCACTTCCTCCTGCTGCCATTGGCAGACACGCGGCAGCTGCAGCTCCTGCACTTCTGCCTCTTCCTGGCCATCTCCCTGGCTGCCCTCCTGGCCAACGGCCTCATCATCAGCGCCGTAGCCTGCGGCCACCACCTGCACACCCCCATGTTCTTCTTCCTGCTCAACCTGGCCCTCACTGACCTGGGCTCCATCTGCACCACTGTCCCCAAAGCCATGCACAATTCCCTCTGGAACACCAACAAAATCTCTTATGCTGGATGTGCTGCACAAGTTTTTCTGATTTTCTTCTTTTTTGGAACAGAGTTTTCCCTTCTGACCATCATGTGCTACGACCGCTACGTGTCCATCTGCAAACCCCTGCACTACGGGACCCTCCTGGGCAGCAGAGCTTGTGCCCACATGGCAGCAGCTGCCTGGGCCAGTGGCTTTTTCAATGCTCTGCTGCACACAGCCAATACATTTTCCCTGCCCCTGTGCCATGGCAATGCCCTGGGCCAGTTCTTCTGTGAGGTACCCCAGATCCTCAAACTCTCCTGCTCCAAATCCTACCTCAGGGAACTTGGGCTCATTGCTGTTAGTATTTGTTTAGCTTTTGGCTGTTTTGTGTTCATTGTTTTCTCCTATGTGCAGATCTTCAGGGCTGTGCTGAGGATCCCCTCTGAGCAGGGAAGGCACAAAGCCTTTTCCACCTGCCTCCCTCACCTGGCTGTGGTCTCTCTATTTGTCAGCACTACAGTGTTTGCCTACTTGAAACCCCCCTCCATCTCCTCCCCATCTCTGGATCTGGCACTGTCAGTTCTGTACTCAGTGGTGCCTCCAGCTCTGAACCCTCTCATCTACAGCCTGAGGAACCAGGAACTCAAGGATGCTCTGAGAAAATTCATGACTCTGTATTTTCTGAAGCATTAAACTTTTCTGCTGCATAATCTTCAGAATGTAACTCTCTAAAAGCTCACCTTTTTTTTTTTCCATACTTATCCGTTTTTTCTACGGTATCTTTTTCTATTGTTGTAATATTTCTTACAAAATACTGTAGTGTTACTCTTTGCATTTCTTCATGAATATCTACCTTTTTTTTTGAAACACAAAGACATGCAAGAGGTCTTTCTCCTGTGCATTTAAATAAAACAAGTGCCTGCCCTGCTCTGTGTGTCCAGGATCCTTCCTCAGCCCTTCTCTGTCTCTGCAGGGCAGTGCCTGTGGGCAGAGGTGGAGGGAAGAGACTCCCAGCACAGCAGCACAGCCAGGGACAATGGCCCTGGCTCTTCCCACATCTGCTCTTCCCAACTCCACCCTCTCCTTGCCAGCCCTTCTCTGGCTGTGAGGCCACAGCGCTCTGGCAGCTTGGTCACTGTCCTGCTGTGTGTCCGTGCTGTGCCCACAGGCAGGGACAGGCCATGGGCACTGCTGGGACACAGCTGGGCTCCAGCACAGCAGCTCCATCAGCAAAGGGCATCTCCTGAGGGCAGGGCAGGAAGGCTTTGCTCTCCTCCAGAGCTGCTGTCAGCAATGTGCTCCAGGAATGCCCTGGCCAAGCAAAGCCCAGTGCCTAGGGCAGAGGGGCAGTGTTCAGGGGGCACACAGCAGTGTCCTGGCACAGCCAGAGCTCCTGGGATGGACCTGAGGAGCAGCAGAGCAGGGCCTGGGCTGTGTCTTTGTTCTGGGCACAGCCTGGGAAGGTGCCCCAGGGCAATTGTCCCACACCAGCCCCTGCAATCACCACACCCAGCACTGGCCTCTCCCCCAGCTGCAGGAGGTTGTTTGTCCCTGCATGGAGGGACACCAAGTGACCAGGCCAGCAGGCCATGTTTGGTGTGCACTGAGGAGATTTCAGCAGTGCATCGTGTGTGTGTGGGGAGATGAACCCGAGTGAGCACAAACACCATCATTAGCACATGGGGGGTGGCACAGTTCTGGTGGCACTAACAGTGCCTTGAGGCCACTACACTCTGGGAAACACCTGAATTCATTACTGGGCTGTGGTTATGACTGCATAGAGAGAAACATCCCAGGAAGGGAGATTCCAGGAAAAAAATGCTCAGGACAGCCATGGACTACACAGAGAGACCATTGGGAGTCTGTGGGGAGAAATCAGAGCTGCCTCCCTTCTGAACCACCCAAAGGATCTGGACAGGGCTGTGCTGTGTTCTGGGCACTGACCTGGAACTGAGGGATGTGGAAAAGGCCTTTGGTGTCAGGGATGTTGAGAAGGCTGGGCAGTGTCATTGTGGGACCTCTCTCAAACCCCTTGGAAAGGACAGAGCCATCCAAGAGGGTCCTGGGCACTTGGGAAGGGCAGACATGGAACCAGTCTGCAAACAGGGCAGGGAGGGGCACTGGGACAGTCACAGACTGGTCAGGCTCAGCAGGGAAGGGCAGGTGGCAAATCCTCCTGCAGCCATTCCAGGCACTGGCAGCACGAGGCAGGGATTGCAGAACCACTGTGGGAGGGAAAAGAAGGGGATATTGTGTGCCCAGACTTTAGCCAGGCCTGGGACATGGTCTGCTGTGCTGTCCTCAGAGCCAGATTGGAGAGAGCTGGGCTGCAGGAGAGGAACATGGGGTGGGTGGGAATTTGGCTGAACAATGAGGGTCAAATGTCATCCATGGCACAGAGTCCTCTGAGCAGCCACTCCCTGGTGACATTCCTCAGTGACCAGCCCTTGACCACCAGTGTGGAACATTTCTATTATCGATATAAGGGCATGAAATGCCCTTTCAATTCCTTTGTGGACGCTGCCAAATTGCAGGGAGTCTGTGACCAAACTCATCTAGTTAATGGTGACTGCAAAATGTAATTGGGCAAAATGACTGAGTTGGGTAAATTTGTCTTGCCATCATGTGTCAACCAAGCCATAAGAAAAGGTAGAATTTATGTATCAGAAAAAAGGCAGTTCAATAGGGAAAATCAAACCCAACCAAAACCAACCAAATCAAGACTCACCCACAAAATCAAAAAACCCCAGAAACCAACCAACCACAAAAAGCAAAGGCCATATACAGAAGAAAAGCAAACCCACAGGAAATCTCCTAGCAGCAGAAAATATTTAACCACGTTGTGGCAGGAGTGGATTCTGTATGTGTAGGTGCTGTTTTGAAAGAAAAATATCTTAAAAAAAAAATCAATCCCATATGCCCCTTGCCTCTCGCTTCTCTCAGTTTACTTCTGATCATGGTGTGACATGGAATGGAACATCCCTTGGATCAGTCCAGCCCAGCTGTCCCATCCCAGTTCCCTCAGGAACACTTGCCCACCCCAAGCCCATGGGTTGGAGAAGGCTGCAGATACGCCTCATGGTGGGCAAGCACTGTGACAAGACCAGAAGAGAATAACATTTATTCTTATCAAGAACAGTAGAACAGAACAGCACAGTCTTGGAGAAATGGATGATGGATGTAACTCCAGCATACAGAAGTCACACAAAATGCAAGCAGGATGCCAGCTCAGCTCTGCAAGGCTGAAAAAAGAGAAATTATGCAAAACAAGGAAATTGTCATCATTCAAAAGAAGGGATCGAGTAACAGTCACCTAAAAAGGACATTGGATGTCGAAGACAGACCACATAAAGATTTTTGATAAGGGGTCCAACTACGTCAAATAAAGAAAAGGCAATGGGGATAACTCATGAATAGATTATCAGTGTGTGTGATAGAAACTCTGTTCATTTGATGCTCAGTGCACTTGAATGGATGAAGGATCCCCTGAGTGACCACCATGCTGTAATAAAGAATACCTGCTTTCACATACTCAAAATTGTGTTCAAAAGTTTCTATCTTGTGGGTTTCAGTATCAGTGGAGTCCTTGACTCCATAATGTCCCTTGCACAGTTTCACGAGGGCCCCTTGGTTCCATGAGGCCCTGCTGGATATCAATGGACCCTTGGTTCCATTAGGGTCTGTACTGTCAAAATGGCCTCCTTGGTTCTGCGCTGCCACAATACTCTCCTTGGTTCCACAAGGCCTTGGTGTGTCACAACAGCTCCTTGGTTCCATGAACTGCCGTAGTGTCACCACGGTCTCTTGGATCTTCAGTATCACGATGGACAATTGGTTAAAGCAGCCCTGCAGTGTCACAATGAGTATTTGGTTCCTTGGGTCCCCACAGTGTCACCATGGCCCCTTGGTTCCACGAGGCCTCGCTGTATAACAATGGCCCCTCAGTTCCATGAGGTTTTGTTCTGTCAACAATAGTCTCCTTGGTTCTGTCATGTGAAAATGGCTGCTTGGTTCCATGAGGTTCCTCAGTGTCACAGTGGCTCCTTGGTTCCATGAAGTGTCACTGTATAACAATGGAATCTTGGTCCCATGAGGTTCTGTACTGTCACAATGGTCTCCTTGGTTCTGGACTCTAACAATGGACCCTTGGTTCCACGAGATTCTATACTGTCACAATGCTCTCTATGATACCACAAGGCCTTGCTGTGTCACACTGGATCGCTGGTTCCGTGAGCTTCCATGATGTCACCATGGTCTCCTGGCATCTGCATTGTCACAATGGACAATTGATTCCATAGGACCCTGCTGTGTCACAATAAACCCTCAGTGCCATGAGGTTCTGGAGTGTCACAATGGTCTCCCTGCTTCAACGAGGTCCTGGAGTGTCACAATGGCTGCTTGGTTCCATGAGCTTCCATAGTACCAACAATGATCTCCTTGTTTCTGCAATGTCATAGTGGACCCTTGGTTCCAGAAGGTTCCTAAATGTCACTGGTCTCTAATGCAGGCCAGGGGTTTTACACATAGAAGCACAAACGGGATGGGACTGCTGTCGAATGTGTCTCGAGCTGCTTTACTATTATTTTTTCCTCCCAAGCATCAGTCTCATTACAAGGTTGGGACAGAGGGAAGATGCCAGCAGCTCACATCCTCAGCAACAGCCAGAGAACGTGATGTTACAACGCAGTTTGAAAGGTTTTTGACCAATCACAAAATCAAAAACATATTGACAGTAGTTCTATCTAACCACTATAAGTACACATATACCTTTGGTTAAAACAATGCTTGCTTATTTCAAATACAATACCTACTTGTAAGTCTTAAAATACAATGCACGAGGCTCCAATATTAAACTTAGACCTTCCTGATATCTTGCTAGATATATTTTTCTGCAGCTTAGGGAGTTATTCTTGCCACGTGTTAATGCACAAACCATTGTTCTATTTGTCCTTGCTTTCTATATTTCATATAATTCCTCTGCTGATATGCCTTATGCTTTCCACTTAGCTCTAATTGCAGTTGGCTGTCTCTGAGGCCTGCTTTTTTCAGCTTTCCCAAAACCCTCCGATTTTAAGGATTCTCACAGTCTCCTTGATTCCATGTGGCCCTGCTGTGTCACCAGGGCCCCTTGGTTCCATGAGATCCTGTGCTGTCAACAATGGTGCCTTTGTTCCAATGAGGGGCTGCAAAGTCACACTGGACCCTGGGTTCCATGGAGCTCTTCAGTGTCACAGTGGCCCCTTGGATCCATGAGGTCCCATAGTGTCACCACGGCCACCTGCGATCTGTATTGTCACCATGGACCATTGGTTCCATGTGGCCCCTCTGTGTCACAATGGTCTCCTTGATTCCATAATTCCCCTCAGTGTCACAATGGAGCCTTGTTTCTGTGAGGCTCTGAACTGTCACAATTGTCTCCTCGGTTCCATGACTGCCCTCTGTGTCACAAGGGTCTCCTTGATTCCATGAGGATACAAAAGCTTTGCATAAACATTGAGCAACATCTGCTTAACACACCTGGGAACATCTGTCTGCATTCAAAAGAGGGGTTAAAGGTGAGGGTGGCACCAGAAGCTTCCATCTGCAACACAGATCCAGGGAAAGGACAGAGAATTCAGCTAAAAGATGCAGATAATTCTGCTTACAGAGATCATTGCTGGTCACACTGTCCCTCGTAGGAAGGTGACATCATTCCAGGCAGCCTGGACTGAGCATGTGGTTCCTCAGTGGAGTTTGTTGTTTAGGAAACCTGCTCAGGCTTTTCCATTCTTTCCTCACAAACAGGAAAATTTCTCCTGGGCCTGTGTGCAGGCAGAGCCCTGAGGAGAGCAGGTGGGACATGGTGCAATGGGCTGGGACAGCCAGCTGCAGAGCTCAGGGGACAAGGTTCTGCTGCAGGGCACAGGGATGTCAGTCCCAGGTGGGCGATGTCAGACATGGTGAGGCTGGGGGTGAGGAGCAGGTTGTCCAAACAGGGTCAGCCTGCAAGGGGCTCATTCTTCTGTGGGCCCAGACCTCCTAAGGAGACATTCAGCATCAAGAGCACTTGGGAAATGCTTCTATCAGCTTTTCTCTAAAAAGGAAAGCGAAAAACTATTCATGTGATTAAAAACACAAAAGTCATGAGATGCACATCAAATCCTTCCTCATTGACAAAACTCCAAATTGACTCCAAGCAGCTGCACAACCCCTGATAACTTGAAGACAAATTGAAGAAGACAAGGTGCTCCTGAGGACTTTGTGTATTTTAATCAGCCCCACGGTGGATTTGGGGCTGAGTCCAGGACCCTCAGGCACTGAGAGAAGGTTGAAGAAGCTGCTCAAGGAGTCAGAAGCCAAACTCCAAGTCCCTTGGAGCATCAGTGGCCCCACTGAGGGCAGGGAGTGCCAAAGGCTCCCCAGGGACTGGTGAGAGCAGATCCTTGAGGGCAGGATTGCAGGAGCCCGAGGCTGTGAGCAGGGAACTGCAATGCTGAGCAAGGCCTGGGCTGGCTGGAGGAAGCAGAAAGGCCAAGGCCTGAGCCCAGGCCTGGCCCAGCAGGGCCTGTCCCTCACGGGTGGCTCGGGGCTGTTGCTGGGGCAGTGGGATGGCAGGGGCAGCAAGGACAAATGTCATCAAGCTGCAAGCCCTGCCAGGCTCCTGAGGGAGGGCCGAGGCAGAAGCAAAGTGCAGCCCCTGCCAGGAAAGTTCCTTCTGTGGGGCTGCAGAGGCCCTGCCCGAGCCCAGGGCACAAAGGCCTGGGTGCCTCTGGCCCTGCCAGCCCTGCCCAGCCCTTGGCCATCTCTCCTGCAGGCTGTGCCCCCTGTGCGTGCTGCTCCTGTGCCCTGGCCGGCTGCACACGCCCATCTCGCTGTCCCCCCCAGCATTTCTCAGCCCAGCATTGCTGTGCCCTCCCTGGGCTCCCTGCACCCAGCGCTGCCGGCTCCTGGCACACAGAGCCATGGCATGGCCCAGCCTCACGCTGGGACACCTCGGGCACCAACATTCTGCCCTGGGAGGGACTTTTCTGTCTCCTCACCTCCAGGCTGAACCTTCCAGGCTGCACTTTGGGGAGGTTTCCTTCTCTTCCCAATCCACAGGAAAGCTCTGTCTCCTGGTGTTCACAAACAGAGAAGGACTGGTGGGATATGTCGTAGTCAGAGGCTGTTTGGGCAACAATGACTATGAAATAATGCAACTCTTAAATTTTGTGTGAAAGAGGATGGGACATCAACAAAACCTCTACATTGGATGTAGAGAGAGCAGACTTTGGCCTATTCAGGATTCAGATTTGGGGATAACAGGATCCAGTGCTGATTTTTTTAAGGGAAATAGCCTTTTAAAACAAAGAGATCAAGGCAAGATGGAAACATTTCAAGACATAAATGTTGAAGGACCAAGAGCAGCCTGTCCCTATACCCCAAAAAGTGAGCTAGCAAGGAAAAAGACTGGCCTGGCTAGGCTTCCATGTAGTCAGGGAAAAAAGAAGGCACATCAACTTTGGAGAGAGGGGAAGGCAACTCAGGAAGTGTTTAAGGATGTTGTTCGGTCATGCAGAAAGAAAAGGAGAGAGCTGAACGCTTAATTAAAACTTAAACCTGGCAACATCTGTGAAAAAATAATGAAAAATATTTTTATAAGTATATTAATAATAAAAGCAGGGACAAGGAGAACCGCATCTTTTATTGGATATGGGGGTGAATGTAGTAACTAAAGATGAGGAAAGGTTTCAGGTACATAAAGACTTTGCCTGAGTTTTCAACACTAAGACAGGTTGAGCTCAGGACAAGTGTTCTCCTGAGCTGGTAGATGGGGACATGGAGCAGAACAGACCCCTGTAATCCTGGAGGAAGCAGCTGGGGACCTGCTGAGCCATTCAGATGCTCACAGGTGTCTCTGGCACCAGATGGGACCCATCCGAGGGGGATGAGGGAGCTGCTGGATGAGCTCCCCAAGCTGCTCTCCATCATTTCTCATCAGTGCTGGCTCAGCAGGGAGGTGCCAGAGGACTGGAGGTGCCAATGTGAGCCCATGCCCAAGAAGGGCTGGAAGGAGGATGTGGGGAACTGCAGGCCTGTCAGCCTGACCTGGATGCCTGGTGAGGTGATGGAACAGATCACCTTGAGTGCCATCACAGGGCACCTACAGGATGGCTGAGGGATCAGAGCCAGCCAGCGTGGATTTCAATATGTGCATTGATGATCTGGATGAGGGCATTGAGTGCAGCATCAGCAAATGTGCAGATGGCACCAAGCTGGCTGTGAGTGTGGATGTGCTGGAGGGTAGGAGGGCTCTGCAGAGGGACCTGGACAGGCTGGATCCAGGGCCCAAATCCAACAAGGTGAGGTTTAACAAGACCAAGTGCTGGGTCCTGAACTTTGGCCACAACAACCCCTGCAGTGCTCCAGGCTGGGGACAGAGTGGCTGGACAGCAGCCAGGCAGAAAGGGACCTGGGGACACTGATGGACAGCAGGCTGGACATGAGGCAGCAGTGTGCCCAGGTGGCCAAGAAGGCCAATGGCTCCTGGCCTGGATCAGGAATGGTGTGGCCAGCAGGAGCAGGGCAGTGATTCTTCCCCTGTGCTCAGCACTGGTTGGGGAGCACCTCAAGTGCTGTGTCCAGTTCTGGGTCCCCAATTTAGGAAGGACATGGAGGGGCTGGAGCCTGTCCAGAGAAGAGCAGCAAGGCTGGTGAGGGGTCTGGAACACAAGTCCTGTGAGGAGTGGCTGAGGGAGCTGGGGATGTTTATCCTGGAGAAGAAGAGGCTCAGGGGAGACAAGGGGATGTCAGGGCACAGGTTGGACTTGATCATCTCCAGGGTCTTTTCCAGCCTTGCTGATTCCGTGATTCTCTGAAACCACCCCTGGAGCAGTTGCAGGATGAGCCCTGGGCCTCCTCTTCACAAGGTCCAGCAGCCCAGGTTCCTCAGCTTCTCCACACAGCCCCAAAGCCCATTCTGTCAGTCCTGCAGAGCCTCTCCAGCCCCTCCTCATTGCCCACAACAGGGAGCCCCACACCCAGACACAGCAGCCCAGATGTGCCCCCCTGGCCTGTGGTGCCTCTGGCAAGGGAGCAGCACGAGGCACTGCAGGACCCTGCAGACAATTCCTGAAGCACTTGGAGGATGATCCTGCTCCCCAAGGGATGTTCCCATGGTGCCAACTCAGGAACTGAAATGGAGAGTGGGACCAGAGAGGAAAGGGCAAACAGGGATGGGCTGTTTGCAAGGGAGGGGACAGGGCTGGGAAAGAGGAAGAAATCTGGATCAGGAAAGAGTAAAGGAAACAAAGGTGAAGCCAAGGAAATGCTCAGGGCAGTTTGGGGGTGGCTGCCAGGCTCCCCTGACTCTGAGCAACAACATTTCCAGTGGGACAGGAAACTCACAGCTGATGGGAACAAACTTTCTGGCTGACTTCAGAGGCCACAACAAAGCTGAGTGGTTTCCCTGCCATTCCCCAGCCCTTACAGGCCCCAGGGGCTGATGGCATTTGTGCTCCCTCAGCTCCATGTCCCCACAGCAGCACCATGGTTGTGCTGAGCCTGCTGTGTGCAATGCAAACAGGGGCTCCTGAGCCAGTGCTGCCGTGTGTGTGCCTGCAAGGATGCGGCTCCTGTGTGAGCTGGGGGAGAGGCCAGGGCTGCAGAGGGGGGATGTTGTTGGCAGGTGCATGAGGACGCTCTGGGACGCTGCCCTGGGGTGTCCAGTGCAGTGGGGATGGATCAGCCCCTGCTCTGCTGCTCCTTGCCAGGGTGTCCCCCTTGCAGGGAGCTTGCAGAGCACCAGCCATGCTGTTTGCCCCCAGCCTGCCCACGGCCAGCCTGGGGCTGCTCCCGGGGCTTTTCTGTGCTCAGCATTGGGCTGGCCAAGTGTTGTGGAGAGAGCCTGGCCAAGGAGCCTGGAGCTCCCAGGCCCTGCCATGAGGCGTCAGTGCTGCCCCAGCAGTGCCCATGGCCTGTCCCTGCTGCAGCCCCGGCACTGCCACGCCCAGGGCTGTGCCCGGCCCCGAGAGCACTCAGGCCCTGCAGCAACACGAGGGCCAGGAGGGCAGCGGGGCAGTGGCACGGGAGCAGCACTGGCAACACCAAGTGCTGCTGCTGCTGGGCACAGCTGCTGTGCCAGCACTGATCTGCCCCCAGGTATGCACACACACATTGCTGCTGTAGCTGCAGATAAGGGAACAGAAGGGGCATCTCTGGAGAAAACCCTGCTGGGAGAGAGATCCTTTAAGTTGTTTAAAACCACAAAGAGCATAGCACCTTATTTGCAGTCTGTGGCTACTGGGAAGGTGGAGAGAAAGAAAATGAGAAATGTCATAAACAATGCAATTTCTTTAAGGATTATAGTAAAAAAGTAAAACAAAGACAGTAACCTCCAAAATGAAACCAACAATAATTAGCAAAATGGCTTTTATTACAAATGATTTGCAGAATTTGACCAGCAGTTTACAGTTTCTTAAATCCTCCAGTCATCAGTGTCCACACTGCAGCCTTGAGCTCCGGGTTCCTCAGGCTGTAGATGAGGGGATTCAGGGCTGGAGGCACCACTAAATACAGAACTGACAATGCCAGATCCAGGGTTGAGGAGGAGATGGAGGGGGGCTTCAAGTAGGCAAAAAACCCAGTGGTAACAAACAGGGAGACCACGGCCAGGTGAGGGAGGCAGGTGGAAAAGGCTTTGTGCCGTCCCTGCTCAGAGGGGATCCTCAGCACAGCCCTCAAGATGTGCACATAGGAACAAACAATGAACACAAAACAACCAAAAGCTAAACAAATACTAACAGCAATGATCCCAAGTTCCCTGAGATAGGAGTGTGAGCAGGAGAGCTTGAGGATCTGGGGGATTTCACAGAAGAACTGACCCAGGACATTGGCTTGGCACAGGGGCAGGGAAAATGCATTGGCTGTGTGCATGAGAGCATTGAGAAAGGCACTGGCCCAGGCAGCTGCTGCCATGTGGGCACAAGCTCTGCTGCCCAGGAGGGTCCCGTAGTGCAGGGGTTTGCAGATGGACACGTAGCGGTCGTAGCACATGATGGTCAGGAGATAATACTCTGCTGACACGAAGAAGATAAAGAAAAATACCTGTGCAACACATCCAGCATAGGAGATGTGTCTGGTGTTCCAGAGGGAATTGTGCATGGCTTTGGGGACAGTGGTGCAGATGCAGCCCAGGTCAGTGAGGGCCAGGTTGAGCAGGAAGAAGAACATGGGGGTGTGCAGGTGGTGGCCGCAGGCTACGGTGCTGATGATGAGGCCGTTGGCCAGGAGGGCAGCCAGGGAGATGGCCAGGAAGAGGCAGAAGTGCAGGAGCTGCAGCTGCCTCGTGTCTGCCAATGGCAGCAGGAGGAAGTGGCTGATGGAGCTGCTGTTGGACATGTCCTCACTCTGGGTATTGTGGGCTGTAAAAAGAACACATTGACAAGCTAGGAGACATTTCCTTGAGTCAATCCTGTACAATTAAGTTAGGAATCCTCTCAAAACTACTTCTCTTCATGTGGGGGAACTTCACTAAAAACTTTTATTTTTGAATTTGAGATTCTGCTGCTGAATTACTGCCCCCTCATCAGCATTTTTCTCAGTATGAATGCTGAGGAGTCCAGAAGGAAAACAAGGCTACCATTGACGCAGTGAAGTCTGACCTTCTGGTCCTATACAGCTGCACTTTGCTTATAATATCTCCCTCTAATTCAAGGTGATCATACTTCAAATGTGCTGGAAAAATACAGTAGCCGTTTTGAAGGCTCCAATTTTAAAATACTTTTCCCTAAACTCTTTTTTTTTGCTTTATTCTGATTGAGAGAGAGAGGCATACTAAGTGTTGGTCTGGCTCTGCTGCCTGGAGTTGTTCCTACTGGGAGCTGTTTCTCTCTATCCCAGCCTTGTCCCTGCCAGTGCTCCCAGAGCCCAGCCCAGCCCTGGGGGCTCAGCTCTGCCCTGCACATCCCTCCCAGCACAGGGCACTGCCCAGGGCCATCTCCCTGCCAGCAGGGCCTTTAGGGCAGCTCACACAAACAGAGATGCTGCAAGCCAAGGTGCTGCTGCAAGCCAAGGTGCTGCTGCTGCTGTCTGTAGGCACAGGAGGGTGAGGAGGCACTTTGTGAGAGAGATGGGAGGCAGATCTGCTGATGCCCAGTGGGACAGTGCAGGAGTGTCAGTGACACAGACACATCTGACAGCCCCTTTGCCTTGCCTTGAGGAGAAAGCTGAGAGCAGCCCTGGCCATGCAGCACCATCTCCACAGCAGGAGGAATCTGCCCTGATGGGGGTGGCTCCTTCCACCTCCAACTTCTCCCCACAGTCCATGAGGAACTGCCAGGCAGGCTGAGAGCTGTCCCTGGCAGGTGGCACATGCCCTGGGCTGGCCAAGAGCCCTGAGGGCTGCAGGAGCTGCTCTGCAGGACAGCCCTGGGCAGCCCTGGCTGCAGCCCCAGCTTCAGCCCCTGCAGCTGTCCCTAAATATGGGAGAGTCCTCCTGACACATCCCCCAGGCTGTGGGCTGTGCTGGCTCCAGGAGATCCCTCCAGGAGCACAGGGGACGTTGCCCTGCACCCACACACTCACCATGTCCCGGGCTGTGAAGATGTTTCCCCAAGTGCAGTCTCAGCTCAATGTCTTCCCAGTCCTGATTGCCTTGAGCCTGTCTGTGCCTGGCTCCTGTGCCCTCAGCACCTGCAGGCAGTGCCCTCAGCCCTGCTGGGCTGGCAGAGGAGCTGCTCCTCAGCAGAAATGTCTTTTTGAAGCTTGTCTTGGTTTACCTTGGGAGCTGCCTCTGTTCCAAGAGCCCAGCCCAGCTCAGCAGCACAGACACAGCACAAGGACTTTAATGAATCTCTTGAGGATTGGTGCTGAGTCCCTGAACATCACTCCCTGAGAGGGAGCTGAAAGAAAATTTCTAAAGAACTCAAAATTAAATTGAAACTCCAAAGTTTCTTGAAGTTTTAATGGTTCCCACTGAGGGATATGACTCAGAAAATGTCCCCAGGTTCCAGTTAGAGCAGAACACTGGTGGCACTGATGACAGGTGGGGACAAACAAGGGAAAGGTGTCTGTGATGCTGAGCAAACCTGGATGTGTTTCAGGAATTCAAAGGGCCAAGGGCTGAGCCCCAGCCCCTGGCAAGGCAGATCCTGTCCCTCCCTCATTGCTCAGGGCTCTTCCCGGGCCACTGGGCTCTGGGCATGTGCAATGCCAAAGGCAGCACCATGGGGCGGCCCCTGCCAGGCTGCTGAGCAGGGACAAGGAGGCAATGAGGCCCCAGCACAGCAAGGCTCACTTGTCCCCTGCTGGCCTCAGGCCCAGGGCCAGCCTGCATGGCCCAAGTGCTGCAGGAGTTGGCTGTGTCAGGGCCTTTCAGCTGCTGCCCATCCCTGTGGCCTCTGCAGCCCAGGCTGTCCTACGGTGTCCATGCCCTGCGCCTCTGTCCCTGCAGGCTGTCGTCATCCCCCGGCTGCCCCACCTCGCTGGCCCCTTCCTTTGCTGACAGCTCTGCCTCCTGCCTGCCTCTGCCTGGACACACAGAGCCTTGGGCTTGACACCAAAAAGGTTCATTCAATTTTTACTGTGCCTGTGAACTTTCAGCTGAGAAACATGGCATGCAGGAGCTGCTTTCCCAGCAGAGACTGTCAAAAGAGAAGAGAAACACATCTGGCTCAAGGCTGCAGTGACAGAAAAATCACGGACACAACCTGGTAACTTGTGGTGGGTTTTATAGAAATGGTAAATTGGAATACACATGTAGTGACTAAATATAAGCAACACACTGGTAGAATCAGGTGTCCACATAAGTTTAGGAGTTATCCCACATTGGACCTGAAGCCTGAAATAAAGGATGTCTTCTTTAACACGAAATTAGTGTTAAGGAGTCTTATTCTGATATTTTGGAGATTGGGTGACAGTGGGTCCTCACAGAAGCAAGGAGTCAGCTGTGACACTATGGAACCTGAAGGTGTACTGTGGAACCTCCTGCAGCCATGGGTGCATTGTGACACTGCAGGGCCTCACAGAACCAAGGTGACCATGTTATAGCACAGAACCTCGTGGAAAAAAGGGTCCATGGTCACACTGCAGAACTGCTGCTGAGAGTATGAAAGCTCATGGAACCTGAAGTCTATTGTGACCAAGGGGCCATTGGGACACTGCAGATCCACGGAGACCATTGTGACACTGAGAAATCTCATGGAACCAAGGGTCCATTGTTACCCCGTGAGGCCTCATTGAACCAAAGGTCCATTCTGACATTGCAGGTCCTCATGGAACAATGGAGACAATTATGAAACAGAATCACAGAGGTAATGAGTTTGGAAAAGATCATGAAGTCCAACCTATCACTTAACTTCACCTCATCAACTAAACCATGACTCTGAATGCCACATCCAGTCTTTTTTTAAAGGCCTCCAGGGATGGTGACTCCACCACCTCCCTGGGCAGAAGATTCCAGTGCCCAATCACTCTCTCAGTGAAGAATTTTTATCCTGATGTCAAACCTATGCTACCCCTGGCTCATGTTCAGACTGTGTCCTCTCATTCTGTCAGGTGCTGCCTGGGAGAAGAGACCGACCCCCACCTGACTACAGCCTCTGTTCAGGTGGTTGTAGAGAGTCTCACTGGAGACCATTGGGGCCATTGTAGCATGGCAGAGCCTCATGGAATCAAGGGGACCACAGTGACAGTGTGGGGCTCCATGGGACGAAGGAGCCATTCTGACACTGTGGAACCAAGGAGATCATTGTTACACTACAGGGCCTCATGGAGCCAAGGAGGCCATGAGGACACTTTGAGGCCACGTGGAACCAAAGGACCATTGTGGCACTGCAGGGCCTCATGGAAACAAGGGCACAAGAGTGACACTGTGAGCTCCAAGGGACCGAGGGGACATTCTGACACTGCAGAACCAAGGAGACCATTGTGACACTATGGGGCATCATGGAGCCGAGAGTCCTTTGTGACACAGCAGGGCCTCATGAAACCATGGAGGCCATTTTTACAATTTGAGGTTTTGTGAAACAAAAGGGCCATTGTGGCATTTCAGAGCCTTATGAAATCAAGGGGCCATTGTGACACTGCAGGGCCTCATGGAATCATGGAGTCCATTGTGACACTACAAGACCTCACTGAAGCAAGGAATCGTTGTGACACTATGGAGTCCTGGCAGGCCAAGGGGCAATTATCAAAATGTGTGGCACCATTGAACCAAGGAGTCCATTGTGACACTACAGGGCCCCATGGAACTGAGGATTCATGGAACAGTGCTGGACCCCATGGAACCAAAGGTCCATTGTGACACTGTGGGGCCTCATGGAATCCTGGAGGCCATGATGACACTTTGAGGCCTCGTTGAATCAAGGGGCTCTGCAGGACCTTGTGGAACCAAGGAGACCCTTCTGCCATTGTGAGTCCCCACGGAACCAAGGGTCCATTGGGATACTGCAGTGTGGGAAATGCAGGCACTGAGAGCTCTCAGGGCCTTGGGCATACAGGCTCAGAGATAGAGATGGGTACAGGGTTTGACCTGAGACCTTGGAGAAGGCTTAGAGAATTAGAGCATTAAAATGAAACAGACATAAAACAAGAATATAAGTTTGTAGTTTAAGTAGAAAAATGTTTCAAGAAAACAGAAATATGGATTATGTAAGCAAAGCAGTATGTTAAGTAAGATACTAAAAGATTTTAAAGTTTAGCAAATATAACTTGTTATAAAGTTAATTAGATGTTAAGATGTATCAATGTAGGTTTGTGCAGTGTTATATGATATACTGAAATATGATGCATTGCACTGAAGCCATGGGAAGCAAAGCAATTAATGATTGGTGTAAAAAGACACCAGCAAAGTTCATAGAAGTTTTTGACTTGGCTAAAAACCTAACATAAGGCATTTGTAACTGAGAATGAGGAAGCTTCTGATATTATGGCACTGGATGTAACACCTTTAATGTCTCACCCTTCTATGAGACTGATGAAATAAAGCAATAAACCATCTTTGACAATGTCTCTCAGTTGTTCCATTTCTTGTAATATTAATCTCCCAATAGAGATCTTATGGACATCAGGTCTACCCTTTGAAATTAATGGTAACGTAGGAATAGCAAGTCTACAGCTACTTAAAAAAATCAAGGGGGACATAGGAACATCAGGTCTACCTTTTGAAATCAATAGGGATTTAGGGAAACCAGGTTTAGGCATTAAAGTCAATGGTGATTTTGCAGAAATTTGGTGCTAAAATGGGGAAATTTGGGGGAAATTTGGGGGAAATACTGGGCTGAATTCTGGGAATATCCATTTCAGGATCAGGGTGCTGACACTCTGGAAGTCCTGGCATAATTCCTGGGAACTAATCACAAATTCTTGATCCTACAGCTTCAGCCTGTGCTGGATCTGTGTCTCCACTTAAGCCCCAAATCTTTGTTTTCAGCCCCAAATCTGGGAATTCCGAGCTCAAAGTTGGGATTTTTGGCACCAAAAATTTTCAGACATTGGATCCACCCATTGAAGTCAAAGGGGATTGAGGGATACCAGGTCTACCCATTAATAGGGCTTGATTGGGAAGGGTTAGTGGTTCTACTGGGAGCACTGGGAAGGGCTAAGGGGGGACACTGGGGTTACTGGGAGCACTGGGGCATAAGTGGGACCACTGGGAGAGATTTATAGAGATAAATGGGTATAAACAGGACTCAACGTGTACCCTTTAACGTCAATGGGGATTCAGGGACACCAGGTCCACCCATTCAAAGCAATGAGGATTTTTGGGACACCAGTTTTGGGGACCCTCAGGGGTTTTGGTGATTTAGGTGTTCCAGAGGTACCCAGGAGTATCCAGGTGATTATTGGGGTAATCCAGGTGATTTTCAGGGGTACTGATGTGCACTGAGGTGATTTTTAGGGATGCCCAGGTGTCCCCAGGTGATTTTTGGGGAGATCCAGGTGATTTGAGCGAGTACACAGGTGTACACAGAAAATTTTGGGGGATCTCCAGGTTATTTTTGGAGCACCCAAGTGTCCCGACTCACCTGGATGGGCCAGGAGAAGATGATGGCCACTGTCCTCCCAGTCAACGTGGACACAGATGACCCTTGGCAGCCGAGGGGCTGTTGGGGGGCACCTCAATATTCAGGGGGTACCCCAAAACTCCAGGTGAGGGCCTCAAGGGTGGGAGGAAGCCCTGAGTTACCTCAGGAGAGGATGCAGTGCAGGTACACCCAGGTGCTTTGATCCGTGGGGTTGCTGAAGACAGTGTTCTGCACCAGCTCTAGCTCTGGGGGGGGAGGGGGGGCAAAGGGGGCACCCCAAAATCTCTAGGGAGCAGTGAGGGACACCCCAAAATCTGAATACTCAAGTGTACCAGAGTTCAGGTGTACCCATTAAAGTCAAAGGGGACTTAGAGACACCAGTTCTACTCATTCAACCCAACAGAACGCATCACCTCCCACTTTAGGTTAGGGAGGGGCTGGAAAATTTTGGGGATCCTGTGAAATAGTGGGAATTTTACTGGGGAATTGCTCACATTCCTTCAGCCTTTCGTGGGGCAGAGCCCCAGCCTCGCCCTTTCCGGAGTCCCTGGCAGCTGCAGGCAGTGGTGCCAGGCTGAGAAGTTGGAGTAGTTGCAGCTCAGCAGTGCCCCAGCAAAGGATAGCTTGGCCTCAACACCCACTGGTGTTCCTAGGCATGGACTGAGAGGGCACCAGTATAAACCAGTAAGCACTGGGAGCCACCCCCGAGCTTCTGAGGCCCATGATGGCAGCTCCCAGTATAAACCAATAAGGGCTGATGTGCCCAAACCTGCTCCCAGTGTGGTCTAGAGGCTCCCAGTGTTATCTAATGAGATGGGGAACATAAATGGTTTTGAAAATTAAGAACCTTAGAAGTCTATGATGTGCTGAAGCAGGTAGAGGGGAAATTGAACACATGGCAGAAATGGTATGTAACAAACTATATAGGAACTTATTTGCCAGGAAAACACTATAAGATAACATATATTGTAAAAACTTAGCAAAGCAAGACCTGGCTATTGTACAAACCCAACAAAGCAGAAACCTGTGGCTCCAGAAACCAGCCAGGACCAGACGGGTGGTTTTAAGTGGGACAAGCTGACCTGAGGGAGAGCCAAACCTCCACTGCACCTGCCCAGAAGCAGAGCTCAAACAGTGATTACTGAGGATGACACACAGCCTTCATCCCAAAAACCACCAAACACAACCACCAGGAGGGGTGGCAGCTAATTATAATACAAAGGGAGGGAAGGCGGAGATGGGAGGGCAGGGAGGTGTGGGCTTGTGGATCAATGTGTATTTATACCTGGAACCTTTCTTGACCAGGTACACGTGGTTTGGAGGAAATATCCCCCCATGTGTCCCCCATGTGCTGCCAATGAAACACTCTCTACAATTTCAGTGTCAAGTGCTGATTCTCGAAATCAGTTGTTGAGCCAGCCAGAAGGTCTTCGTCTGTCTGCTGGAGCACAGGGGACATCGACATCCCAGTGCACCCCGGACTTTTTCTGGAGCTGACCTCTGCTCCCCAGTCACTCTCTGCAGGGATGAGCAACCAACCTCCCATATGGCCTAGAGGAACATTTGACCAAAATCTTTTGGGGGAGGCCCAAGATAAGGTGAGCCTGTAAGACACTAGGGATGCCTGCACATGGCCAACAGTGTGTCAGAGACATTCGACACACAGAGCTGACAGGTTTGGGGAAGGTATTTGGAAGCTGGCAAAGGGGTTTCTGCTGACCACTTAGGGTGGCCACTAGCAAGTTTGGGGGTAACTTGAACGAACCAAGGTGTTCTCAGTATTATTAACAGCATAACTCACTGCTCTAGCCCTAACTGCCATAAATTGTGCTTGTTGTTTGTTGTAGGGTGGTGGAAGGAAGTATTTTTTATGGTGGTTGGTGTTTTGTGTTTGCATCACTCTCATTTTGGTGGTGGAGAGTTTGGATTTTGGGGAATGTCTTCTCTGTTTTCTGTAGTGGACCTGTGCAATCTCTGGTGTAACACTGCCCTCTTGTGTTATTAACTGTCATTGCAACAAGGTAAGATTTCTGTTCTTTTCTGAGGCGTGAGATTCTATTGTTTCTGATGTAATGCTGCCCTCTTGTGTCTGTAACTGTCAATGACAGGTCAGTGATTTTTTTGGAAACTGTCAGAGTTAAAAAGGTGGTGGAAGCTGGGAGTGAGTGCGGAGGGCCCGACCAAGCAAGGAGGAAGCCCTTTCTAGGTGGCTCCAGATTGAGCCCCCGGATTTCTTGAGGGTTCAAGGGAAACTTGTACGGTTGGTACGGGAGGACGGGGGAGTAGGGCAGGTATACTTGGGAGGAATATTCTAAGATTCCATAGATAATCATCTGGGTTTGGATTGGGACCTCCTACAGTGTCATTGGTGCAAAAGGAAGTGGCACTGCAGATCTAGGAGGTGGACGCCTACATGCCCCAGGTGTACCCCGGACCCATGGCATCATATTCAGGAATTAATACAGGTTGAGTGTGAGATTGTGAATTTGATCTGTGCAAAGAGTCTTTCAGTTCCCAAGGATTGGCACGTTTTCGATGACCACTGGGAGGAAGTGAAAGAATATTGCCAGCAGAGGTTTGGGAGAGGAGATAAGAGAAATGAGAGAAATCATGGGGACCCAGCAAAATAAAGAGGTGCCTAGGAGGAGCCCTTTAGGATGTATACTAAGCCACTGGAAGGAAGTTGTGGGGACAGGAGGAACAGAGAACAAAAGGGTTTTCATCAAATACTCGAATCAATGGTGGCCTCTCTAGAAATCAGAAGATGGGGCAAAGCGGCCATTAAATGGAACATGGGACTGTAACACCATGTTGAAGTTAATGTTGTTTTTAAGGTGGGAAGGAAAATGGGATGAGGCACCATATGCAGATGTTTTTCACCTCACAGAACCACCCAGAATGGCAAAGGGATTGTGGTATTAACCCTCCACAAGACCCACTGATCCTAGCAATGGAAAGAGAAAACAGAAGGGTCTCACATATATTAAAATGATGCTGCTCAGCCTGTAGTCTTGGTCAGAAGTGCACTAAAAATGACAAGGTATATAAGGAAGAAGACTCTGATCTGGATGATCTCCCCTCCTCAATCACTAGAGATGGGTGGGAGCCCAGGAAGGGCACCAGATCAAACTCCAACACCCCTGGGAAGTCCAGCATCCTCCCATACAAGGGCAAAGCTAGGGAACAACCAGCACCTTTGTAGGCACCTCTTAGAGAAGAAGTGGGACCAGATGGAACAATGATGCTACTAAAGGTTCCCTTCAATACCAATGATTTGGAAATTTGGAAAAGGAATGTAAACAATTACAGAAAGGACTCTCTAAGTAGAGCTGAACACTTTTGGTTAATACTGAAATCACATAACCCGGATTGGAATGCTATACAGTTACTGTTCCATGCAATGACAGAACCAGAGAAACAGCTGATCCCAAAGGTACCCTGGGATTTGGCCCAGGAGCACTGTAAGACATGGGAGAGGATGTAAAGGAATTCTTTTTCCCCCAGGACCCAAAGCGGGATGTGAATAGAATGGCAGGAAGACAGAAGGTACAAGAATATCAGGAGTGGATTGCAAAGGGAATAGAGAAAGCCATCCCCAAATCTATGAACTGCTCAGCTTTATATGCTATTAAACAAGGTCCCTTTGAGTCACCACCTGAGTTCTCAGACAGGCTGAGACACAATGCGTCGTAGCACACCTTTGGACCCAGATCAGATATCGGGATACAGCAGTTAGTGTCATTATTTTTAGGTCAATCCACCGGTGATATAAGATGCAAACTTCAGAAATTCAGACCCACTGAAGGAAGAAACTTAGAAATATTATTGGATGAAGCCTGGAGGGTGTTTAGTAACCGAGAAGAAGGGAATAAGGGGAAACAAGGAAGGGTGATGGCAGTAGTTAAAAAGGAAGATGAATATTTTAAAAAGGGGCTTCCCCCTCAGCATGTAGGAAGAAAAGAATGTGCTCTAAGTGAGCAATTAGGGCACTGAAAAAATGAATGCCCAGAACGCTGAGGAAAGGGAAACAAAGGGGCACGGGGAGTGGCAAATGTAAATGAAGACTGACAGGAACCAGGGGGATCTTCCCTGGCTGATCCCTTGGTTATAATGAAGCCAGGGGAAGGAAAAGATCAAAAGCAAATAAAATTTTTAATTGATACAGGGGCAATATGTTCGATTTTAAACACAGCTTTAACTCAGGTGGGGGAAGATTATATTATGGTTAAGGGAGCCACTGGCCAAGCTGAAAAGGTTTATTTTTGTGGACCACTAAAATATAAATTGGGAAAACTAGTAGGCTTGCATAAATTCTTATACATGCCTAATTCACCACATGCACTCCTGGGAAGAGATTTGCTTGAACAATTGAATGCAACAATCAGATTTGAAAAAGGGGAGATTACTCTGGAGGTGGATACTCAAGAATATATTCAAATAATGAGGTTCCCATAGAAGGAAAAATCGGTGAAGATATCATCACCCAGGTGTACCCTGGTGTGTGGGCCACTGAGAAGCCAGGAAGAGCTAAGAATGCATCACCAGTAGAGGTAAAGCTTAAAGAGGGACAATGACCAGTAAGGATAAAACAAGATCCCTTAAAAAGAGAGGGGAGGGAAGGAATCCAGCTGGTAATAGAAAAATTCTTGCAATGGGGTCTGTTAAGGGAATGTGAATCTGATTTGAACACTCCCATATTACCAGTTCACAAACCTGATGGAACGTACAGAGTAGTCCAGGATTTAAGAGCAGTCAATAGAATAGCAGAGGATTTATGTCCTGTAGTAGCAAACCCATACACTTTGTTAACAGTATTGACACCTTAACTAACCTGGTTTACTGGTTTAGATTTGAAAGATGCTTTCTTTTGCCTCCCTCTCTATGAAGCCAGCCAAAAGATATTTGCCTTGGAATGGAAAAGTGGACAAAGGACCCAGCTCACTTGGACTGTCCTGCCTCAAGGATTCAAGAATTTCCCCACCACGTTTGGCAACCAACTCGCCAAGGATCTCGAGTCTTGGGAAACCCCACCCGGGAAGGGGAGACTGCTACAATACAGAGATGACATCCTGATCACCACTGAGACAGAAGACACTTGCATGCCTTGGACGGTGAGTCTCTAAAACTCTTTGGGGCTCCAAGGGCAGCGAGTGTCTAAGAAGGAAGCCCAGGTAATGCAGCAGGAAGTCACTTATTTGGGGCATGAAATTAATGTGGGGCAAAGAATTGTGGGGCAAGCCTGAAAAGAGGCTCTATGCCAAATACCAAAACCACAGACTGTGAAAGAATTGAGAACTTTCCTCAGAATGACTGAGCGGTGTCGCCTTTGGATCTATAATTACGAGTTGCTTGTTCAACCCCTGTATGCACTGATCAACTCTGAACAGAAGCATCTGCAATGGGACAAACAGGCCACACGAGCCTTGGAACAATTGCAAAAGACCCTGATGTCAGCTCCAGCTCTGGGACTCCCTGAACTGGGGAAGCCTTTCTTTTTGTTTTCTCATGAGAAACAGGGAATCGCCCTGGGAGTATTGGCACAAGATTTAGATTTAGATATCACAGAGAAGTAACCTACATCTCCAAGCAATTGGATGTGACCACAAAAGGATAGCCAGGATGCCTGAATGTGGTAGCAGCAGTAGTGATAAATATCCAGGAAGCCTGAAAATTCACTTTGGGACAAAAAAATGACTGTGTTGGTGTCCCATACAGGGTCTGCAGTATTAGAAATGAAGGGCAGGGAGTGGCTTTCTGCACAGAGGTTCCTGAAATACCAATCCATACTGGTAGAACAGGATGATGTGGAGATTGTGATCACTAACATTGTCAATCCAGCTTCTTTCCTCAGTGGAAACACAGGAGAACCAGTACACCATGACTGCTTGGAAACCATTGAAGCAACATCCTCAAGCTGCCTGGATTTGAAGGATGTTCCTGTGGAAGATGCAGAGGACTGGTTCACGGACAGAAGCAGCAATGTCCTGAATGGCAAAAGGCATGCAGGATATGGCATCTCCATCAGCCATGAGGCAACAGAGTCAGAACCATTGCCTGTCAATACCTCTGCACAAAATGTGAAAATCACCTTGACCCGATCCTTGGAATTGACCCAATGTGAGAATGTGAACATAGACATGGATCCAAAGAACACTTTTGGGGCTGTGCATGCTTATGGAGCAATCTGAAAGGAAAGGGGGCTACTGAACTCTCAAAACAAAAACACTGAACATGCAGAAGAAATTCTGAAATTGCTGGAGGCAGTACAGCTCCCAAAGAAAACAGCAATTATGCACATCAGAGCACTTCAAAAGCCATACATGGAATCAGGAAAAGGAAATGAGCTGGCAGACAAGGAGGCAAAAGAAGCAGCAAAAAGAGAGATACAATTGGAAGGAGCTCTAATCCCAGACAGGAAAATCTCCCTTGAGGGTAAACCAAATTATGCCAAAGAGGATCTGAAGCTAATTACAAATTTGGATGAGACATACAGTAAAGAGGGGTGGGCCCATACCCTAGAAGGAAGGGTAATCATACCTGGCCATCTAATATGGTTTGTAATAAGGGAGGAGCATAGGAAAAGACACTGGGGACCAGAGACTGTGTATGAACACTTAAATCACAACATCATGGCTAGAAATTGATACACTACAGTGAAGCAGGTAACTCCACAGTGTGATCTCTGCCTCCAGACTAATCCTAAAAACAAAGCCAGAAATGGGTGAAATTGAGAAGGGAAATGTACCTCACCAATGATGGCAAAGAGACTTCACAGAACTCCCAAGAAAAGGGGGGTTTTGTTATTTACTGGTATTAACTGATACCTTTTCAGGATGGCCTAAGGCTTTCCCTGCTACAACTGCTAAGGCCAGAAAAGTGGTCAAGGCATTAGTAAAAGAGATAGAATCACGATTTGGGGTTCCAGCTGCCATTTCTTCAGATAGAGGGCTCCATTTTATTGCAAATGTGGTACATGAGGTGAGTAATACTTTAGGTATAGATTGGCAATGACATACCCCATATCATCCCCAGTCAAGTGGACAAGTGCAGAGGATGAATCATTTAATCAAACAGCAAATTGTTAAATTAGGACAGGAGGTCAATCTACCTTGGCCTCAATCCCTTCCTTTAGCCCTTTTACACATCCCAACTAAACCAAGGGCAAAGGAAAGGCTGAGTCCTTTTGAGATCCTTTATGGGCGACCTTATGCAATACAGAAGGGAACATCAGCACAAATAGGGGAAGAAACTATCACAGAATACATGGTGGCCCTAGGGGAACAACTCAGCAATATCAGGAAACATGTAGAAAGATGCTGGTGTAGGGGATTGGATGGACCAGTACATAATGTACAACCTGGAGATTGTGTGTATGTGAAGTCTCTCACAGAAAAGACTTTGGAACCACAGTAGGAAGGACCATACCAGGTGCTCCTCACCTCCTTCACTGCCATCAAGATCAGAGAACAAGCAGCATAGAGACATCAAACTGGAATTAAAAAGGCTTCACAGTCACCATGGAGAATCAGGCAGGTGCAGCCTGGAAAGCTGTGGCTCTGATGATCACAGCCATGGCTATGGCAGACATGTGTGCAAGACCTCCTATATACAATGGGACTGGCATTTCTATGTGTCAGGGGAAAGCTTCTGACTTTGACTCTCCTAAGTCTCTGTGGCAGGTGTTCCAAATATCAAACACAACTGTCTGGACAGGGAAAGATGTCTGGGGATGCAAATTTGCATTTGTTCAGGACAGATTCCATCAGGGACTTATAAAACCCATTCAAATTGGTACTGAATGTTGTGACACATTCTTCACTAACTGTTCTGAATTCAGGCTTAAAACAGAGGGATGTGAAACCAAGGCTTTTAGAATTAAACCATGAGGGAACTGTGCTACATCTATCTGAACACAGAACATGGGCCCAAGGGGTTAAAGGGAAGTGGCAGATTATTAACATAGAGCTATGTGCCACAAGAAAACAACTGAGGTTTGTATGTGAAGGAAATGTCAACCATGACCGAGATATCTGCCTGGATACACAACAAAGCATCTGTCTCTTCAGAATCCATCCAGTCAACCAGACAACCTTGCTGGTATATATAGATCAGGGTTGTGTATGCCTCAGAACAGCATGCCCCACCATAAGAGTGGACGAGCTCATTATAAAGGAAACACAATCTGATTTGTGCATTTGTAACTTGGCCAAAATTGAGGGGTGCAATTTCTCCTATTGGGCACCTGTTGTATCACATCAGTATATAAAGGCAAACATGACAACTGTGCAGCATGTAATGTCTGTGCCCAGAAGAATGAATCTCATTCTAGTTATAGAGCTACTAAAACTCAGACCTTCAGGAAATTCTTAAAGAAATGAGAAGTATGGGAAAGAAGATCTTGATCACAATACACCATGAGACAGACTATAAGGAGACCATAGAAGGTTGGAGGGAGACACATCTCACCACTGGTGGGATGTATTTTTTGGGTGGTCTCCTACTGCAGCAGGGTTTCTACACTGATTGAGTCATCTGATAGTAGTTTTGTTAGTTCTGATGAGTTTAAGTTTTGTTCTTGGTTATGATTTTCTGGAATTTGAAACAGTCACAAAGAATGGCTACAATGCCTATCCTGTTATCGAATCAACTAGGTAAAGACAGACATAGAGAGTATGATAGGTATCTTAGAAAGCAAAACAATTTGCATCATTTAGAAGAAAAGGGGGGAAATGAAATGGGGAACATAAATGGTGTTGAAAATTCAGAATTTTAAAAGCGTATAATATGCTTAAGCAAGTGGAGGGGAAATAGAACACATAGCAGAAACAGTATGTTACGAACCACATAGGAGCTTAGTTACCAGGAAAAAAACATGAAGATATACTGCAGAAACTCAGCAAAGCAAGACCTGGCTATTGTACAAACCCAATAAAACAGAAACCTGTGGCTCCAGAAACCAGCAGGACCAGACGGGTGGTTTTGAGTGGGACAAGCTGACCTGAGGGAGAGCCAAACCTCCACTGCACCTGCCCAGAAGCAGAGCTCAAACAGCGATTACTGAGGAAGACACACAGCCTTCATCCCAAAAACCACCAAACACGACCACCAAACACAACCACCAGGAGGGGTAGCAGCTAATTATAATACAAAGGGAGGGAAGGTGGAGATGGGTGGGCAGGGAGGTGTGGGCTTGTGGGATCAATGTGTATTTATACCTGGAACCTGTCTTGACCAGGTACACGTGGTTTGGAGGAAATATCCCCCCAGGTGTCCCAGCTGCCAATGAAACACTCTCTACAATTTCAGTGTCAATTCCTGATTCCAGAAATCAGGAAAGGTCCAGCAGCTGTGTTGGTTCTGCAGAGCAAAATTGGCCCCGGGTTCCATGGGACCCCAGTGTCACAACTGACTCCTTGCTTCCCTGTCACCCCCTCAGTGTCAAAATGGCCCCTTCGCTCCAACAGAACACAAAGGTTTTGCATAAATATTGAGCAAATCCTGCTTAACACACCTGGGAACATCTGTCTGCATTCAAAAGTGAGATTAAAGGTGAGGGTGGCACCAGCAGCTTCCATCTACAACAAAGACCCAGGGAAAGGACAGGGACAGAGAATTCAGCTGAAAGATGCAGAGAATTCTGCTTACAGAGATCAGTTCTGGTCACACTGTCCCTCATAGGAAGGTGACATCATTCCAGGCAGCCTGGACTGAGCATGTGGTTCCAGAATGGGGTTTGTTGTTTAGGAAACCTGCTCAGGTTTTTCCATTCTTTCCTCACAAACAGGAAAATTTCTCCTGGGCCTGTGTGCAGGCAGAGCCCTGAGGAGAGCAGGTGGGACATGGTGCAATGGGCTGGGACACCCAGCTGCAGAGCTCAGGGGACAAGGTTCTGCTGCAGGGCACAGGGATGTCAGTCCCAGGTGGGCAATGTCAGACATGGTGAGGAGCAGGTTGTCCAAACTGGGTCAGCCTGCAAGGGGCTCATTCTTCTGTGTGCCCAGACCTCCTAAGGAGACATTCAGCATCAAGACCACCTGGGGAATGCTTCTATTAGCTCTTCTCTGAAACAAAAAAACAAAAAAATAGTCACTTGAAAAAAGAAAAAAAGTCATGAGGGGTACTTGGAAATCTTCCTCCTTAACAAAACTCCAAACGGACTCCAAGCAGCTGCACAACCCCTGATAACTTGAAGACAACTGGAAGAAGACAAGGTGCTCCTGAGGACTTTCTCTATTTTTATGATCCCCACAGTGGATTTGGGGCTGAGTCCAGGACCCCCAGGCACTGAGAGGAGTTTGAAGAAGGTGCTCAAGGAGTCAGAAGCAAAACTCCAAGTCCCTTGGAGCATCAGTGGCCCCACTGAGGGCAGGGAGTGCCAAAGGCTCCCCAGGGACTGGTGAGAGCAGATCCTTGAGGGCAGGATTGCAGGAGCCCGAGGCTGTGAGCAGGGAACTGCAATGCTGAGCAAGGCCTGGGCTGGCTGGAGGAAGCAGAAAGGCCAAGGCCTGAGCCCAGGCCTGGCCCAGCAGGGCCTGTCCCTCACGGGTGGCTCGGGGCTGTTGCTGGGGCAGTGGGATGGCAGGGGCAGCAAGGACAAATGTCATCAAGCTGTGTGACACTCCAGATGCTCATGGAACCAAGGGCCAGTGTGACACAGCAGGGCCTGATGGAAACAAGAGGCCATGGTGAGCCTGCAGGGCTGGAACACCCCGGAACACTGAAATGCTGGGGGTAACCAAAGGTTCCTTTACTCGACTTTGATGCACAGGAGAAACCCAAGACAGATATTCTCAACATGGGCAGATGCACAGAAGATTCTTGGTAGGAAGGGACCCACAAGGATCATTAAGTCCAGCTCTTGAGTGAATGGCCCACACAGGGATTGAACCCATAACCTCAGTGATACCAGCACCATGCTCCAACCAACTGAGCTAAGAGGTCCAAATGACACAAAATTTTACTGGCAAAATATAGACAATCAAGGAACATTGGCAAAGGGTTTAATAGAAGATCCAATTCAAAATAAGTGTCTTATCATATCATTAACATCATTCACGTCATTTAATCTAGAAACCTTTAACCATTAAGATGCTAAGGTATCCAAAAATGTTCCAGGTAAACAGGATTAGAAGGAGAAGAAATAGAGAAGAACAGCAGGAGAGAAGGTCGATAGAAAGAGAATCTGGGCTGGGAAAAGATCACCCGTATTCTGTGATTGATTGTCAGCTCAGCCAATCAGAGCTGGGTTAACACCACTCCTGCTGTGTGATTGATTGACAGCTCAGCCAATCAGAGCTGGACTAACCACTCCTGTTGTGTGATTGATTGGCAGCTGTGCCAGTCACGGGCTGGGGGCGGGGCTCTGTCCCACCACAATCCCAGGCCTGACCTGGCCCTGGCCCCACACGGGCATTCCGAGCATCCCGAGGTGTCTGGGACATCGATCTCATCCAGCCTCTGACAGCCACCATGGTGACACTGCAGAACCTCCTGGAACCAAGGGCCAGTTGTGACAATGTGGGTCCAAGGACACCATGGTGACACTGTGGTTCCTCATGGAACCAAGGAGACCATTGTGACACCCGAGGGCCCCAAGGAACCAAGGGTTTATGGTGACCTTGTGGAGCCCGTAGTGTAACAGAGGAGCCATTGTGACACAGTGAGTGCACATGAAGCCAAGGGGCCATTGTGACACTTGAAGGCTTTGTGGAACCAAGAACCCACAGTGACATTGCAAGGTGTCATGGCAGCATGGGGCCATTGTGACCCTTCAGAAGCAAGGAGAACATTGTCACACTGCAGGGCCCCATGAAACCAAGGGAACATTGAACAGGTCTGGCTCGCTGGGCCTCCAGGGGGCCACCTGACAAGTCCAGCTGATCTTGGTATGTCCAGGGCCACTTCTCATCTGCCCCTGAAGCACTGGGGCTCTGTGCTTTCCTTCCTATGGGAAAGAACTCCTCCAGGTGTCCAGTGCCAAAATTGGTATTCGTCCTCCAGATTTCCATGTATGCAAAGATTATTCCCAGACGAAATCAGCCAGGAGAGACAGATCTGGCTGGCCGTGGCTTCCTGAGGGCTGGCACTCATGTGCCTTTGAAAACCTGGGGCTCTGTTGTGAGGTCCAGCAGTGTCACAGTGGTCTCCGTGGTTCCACAAGGCCCCAAAGAGTAACACTGACCCCTTGGTACCATGGGGCCCGGAAGTGTCACCTTGGCCCCATTGTTCCATCGGGTTCCACAGTGTCACAATGGATTGCATGTTTCCACAAGGCCAAAAAGTGTCACAACTGTATTCTTGATTTCATGAGGCCCCACGGAGTCACAGGTGCCCTCGAATTCCATAAAGCTCCAGAAGTCCACAATGGACTCTTGTTTGAACAGTGTCACAATGGAGCCCTGGTGACACAAGATCCTACAGTATCACCATGGATTCTTGGTTCCATGACACCCTGCAGTGTCAGTGTCACTGTGGTGTCTAAGTACATGAAGCCCTGCAGTATCACAGTGGGCCCTTCGTTCCAGGGAGCACCTAGGTGTCAAAATTGTTCCCTTAGTTCCAACAGTCTCTGCAGTGTAACAATGGCCCCTTGGTTCAACAAAGCCCTCTGTGTCACTGTGGCCTCCGTGGTTCCACAATGACCCAGAGTCATCAATGGACCTTGGTTCCATTTAGCCCTACAGTGGCACAATGGGACCTTGCTGCCTCAGAGCCCTGCAGTGTCACAATCATCACAGAATCACCCAGGCTGGAAAAGACCTTTGAGAGCATCAAGCCCAACCTGTGACCCAGCACCATCTTGTCACCCAGACCATGGCACTCAGTGTCACATCCAGTCATTCCTGAAACACTTCCAGGGACGGTGACTCACCCTCCTCCATGGGCAGCCCATTCCAATGCTTAATCACCATTTTTGTGAAGAATATTTCCTAATGTCCAGCCTAAACCTCCCTTGGAACAGCTTAGGGCTGTATCCTGTTGTTCTGTCACTGCTCCCTGGGAAGAAGGGCCCAGCCGCCCCCTGGCTGTACCCTGTGGAGAAGCAGTGGGGGATATAAGAATAAAAAAATTGTCAAATGGTTTGAGTGAGAAGAGACGAAAAAGAGGCTCTGGTCCAACTCCCTGTTCATTACCCAGGGACACTTTCACTCATTCAGGTAATACAAAGCTCCGGACCTTGGACACTTCCAGGAATGGGGTTTCTATTCAGAGGGCAACAACCTGTGCCAGTGTCCTGCCACCCTCATCATAAATATTTAATCGGTATGGAAAATCTAAATCTGCCCTCATTAATTTTAAAGATATTCTCTATTATTCTGGCAATAAAACCTTAAGGAAAAAGGTTACTCAACCATTCCTGGACTTAAATCACAAAGTCTTCAAGGCTGAACAACTTTGGGAGGGCGCAGAGATCTCCCAGGACATGGTTTGGAGGCCCCAGGAAAAGGATCACTCTATGGGAGCTAGGAAATCTTTGGCTCACTTGAATGGAGACTGAGGACAGAACAAGAATAGACTGTGAGGATTACAGATGTGGATTCAAATAGATTGGATCTCTTTTTCAGAGTGGAAAGGAGCCTGAGATAGAAATAATGACACCAAGTGTAGGTGGAGAGATTCAGAATGGACCCAAGGAGAAAGGAATTTCCCTCCCAGGGCAGGGCTATGGTGCAACACATCCCCCAGAAGGAGTCTGGAGCAGCCCAAGGCTTTGTGTGTCCAGGCAAAGGCAGGCAGGAGGCAGAGCTGTCAGCAAAGGAAGGGGCCAGCGAGGTGGGGCAGCCGGGGGATGACGACAGCCTGCAGGGACAGAGGCGCAGGGCATGGACACCGTAGGACAGCCTGGGCTGCAGAGGCCACAGGGATGGGCAGCAGCTGAAAGGCCCTGACACAGCCAACTCCTGCAGCACTTGGGCCATGCAGGCTGGCCCTGGGCCTGAGGCCAGCAGGGGACAAGTGAGCCTTGCTGTGCTGGGGCCTCATTGCCTCCTTGTCCCTGCTCAGCAGCCTGGCAGGGGCCGCCCCATGGTGCTGCCCTTGGCATTGCACATGCCCAGAGCCCAGTGGCCCGGGAAGAGCCCTGAGCAATGAGGGAGGGACAGGATCTGCCTTGCCAGGGGCTGGGGCTCAGCCCTTGGCCCTTGGCATTCCTGAAACACATCCAGGTGTGCTCAGCATCAGAGACACCTTCCCCTTGCTTGCCCCCCCTGTCATCAGTGCCTCCAGTGTTTTCCTTTTACTGGAACCTGGGGACACTTTCTGAGTCATATCCCTCAGTGGGCACCATTAAAACTTCAAGAAACTTTGGAGTTTCAATTTAATTTTGAGTTCTTGAGAAGTTTTCCTTCAGCTCCCTCTCAGGGACTGATGTTCAGGGACTCAGCACTGTTGGGAAATCCCAGCTCTACAGAGACGGGGCAACTAAGAGAGGTTTTAAAAATATTTTATTCCATTTTTAGACTCCTTGAAAGGTGAAACATAAGAGATGGAAAACTCAATGCCATTCTCTCAAAAGCAGAGTTATTTCCTGGTTACAATATTTTATAAATGTTTTTCAGCCTATTAGCTTTTGCCACACAATGGTGCTAATACTTCTAACACCAATCACCTTGTATTTTCCTCCACATAGTCTTGCCACAATGCATCTTTCACAGTTCTAATTCTCCAAAATATCTGATCTTTTAGCAAGGCCATTGTTTGAAACTTGTTTCTAGTTCAGTCTCTCTCTCAACGTCTTCTCTATTCCATGGCCTTCCTAAGTCAGCACACCTTATCTCAGAGTTTGCATCCAGATGTACAAGACTGTGTGAGCTTTCAGTCAGGCTTTGAGAATCCTTTACAAATCCATTTCTCACAAATATCAATCACAGAATGCTGCAATCACCTCTGCTCTAAAGACAACAGTAATAAAATACAGCCTTGAAAACTGGAATGGATATTTCTAAGAAGGTCTTTGTCATATTTCTCCATAACTGGAGTTGAAAGACTTCTAAATGAACTGGACCAGACCAGAAGGAAATCAAGGCAGAACCGTTGTTTTCTAGGAAACCTCTGAAGAATTTGGTCAGAATCGAACTCCAAAGTGTCTGATACTGCTCATGGGTCTCACTGAGGGACACGCCTGAGAAAGTGTCCCCAGGTTCCAGTGTGAGCAGGAAATTGGAGGCAGAGATGACAGGTGGTGTGGGAAATGCAGGCACAGAGAGCTCTCAGGGCCTTGTGCAAACAGGCTCAGAGACTGAGATGGATACAAGGCTTGACCAAAGACCTTGGAGAAATCTTGGACAATCAGAGCATTAAAAGGAAAATAGATCTAAAACAATAATATAAGTTTTTAGTTTAAGTAGAAATATGTTTTAAGGAAACATAAAGAAGTATTACGTAGGCAAAGCAGTATGTTAAGTAAGATAGTAAAAGATTGTAAAGCTTAGCAATAGAACCTGCTATAAAGTTAATTAGAAGTTTAAGATATATCAATGTAGGTTTATGAAGTGTTATAGGATTGGTTGAAAAATGATGCATTGCAGTAAAGCCATGAGAAGGAAAGCAATTAATGATTGGTGTAAAAGAATGCTAGCAAACTTCACAGAAGTATTTGGCTAAAAAATGAACTTAAGGCATTGTAACTAAGAATGAGGCAGGTTCTGATATTATGGTGTTGGATGTAACACCTTTAATGTCTCACCCTTCAATGAGACTGACACCATGAGGCCATAAACCATCTTTTACAACGTCTCTCAGTTGCCTCATCTCTTGTAATGTCAATCTCCCAATGCACATTTTTTTGACATCAGACATGACTAATGAAATCAATAGGGACTTATGGACACAAGGTCTATCCCATTAAAGTCAATATGGATTTAGGGACACCTGGTCTATCCATTAAAATCAATGGGGTTTTGTGGAAATTTGGCCCGAAAATAAAGAAATTTGATAAAATTTGGAGGAAATCTTGGGCTGAATTCTGGGAATTTCCACTCCAGGACTACAGTGCCAATGCTCTGGATGTTCTGGATGAATTCCTGGAGGCCAATCCCGAATCCCTGATCCTTCACCTGCTGTCTATGCTGGAGCTGTGCCTCCAGGTAAGCCCAAAAATGTCGATTTTCATCCCAAAATCTGGGAATTCCAAGCTGAAAATTGGGATTTTTGGTGCCAAAAATTTTGGGACATCAGCTCTGCCCACTGAAGTCAAAGGGGATTGAAGGACACCAGATCTAACCCTGTGAAGTCAATAGGGATTTAGGGACACCAGGTCTACTCATTGATAGGGCTTGATTGGGAAGAGTTACTGTTTAAACTGGGAGCACTGGGAAGGGCTAAGGAGGGACACTGGGGTGACTGGGAGCACTGAAGCAAAAGTGGGACCACTGGGAGGGATGTGTAGAGATAAATGGAGATAAAGAGGACTCCAGAGCTAACCCATTGAAATGAATAAGAATTTAGGGACAGTGGGTCTAGCCTTTAAAGGCAATGCAGTTTAGGGGAGCCAGGTCTACCCAGTGAAAGCAATGAGGATGTTTGAGACACTCGTTTTGTGGGGCCCCAGGGGTTTTTGGTGATCCAGGTGTGTAAGGGGTACTCAGGTGTATCCAGGTGATTTTTGGGGGTACCCAGGTGATTTTTGGAGATAGCCAGGTGTACCCAGGTGATTGCTGGGGGGAATCCAGTTGATTTTGGGCAGTTTCCATGTGTACTCAGATAATTTTTGGGGGATATCCAGGTTATTTTTGGGAGCCCAAGTTCCCTCCCTCACCCTGACAGGCCAGGAGAAGATGGTGGCCACAGTCCTCCTGGTCCACATGGACACAGATGGCCCTTGACAGCTGTGGGGTTGTCACAGGGGACTCCAACATTCGGGGGGTACCCCAAAATTCCAGGTGAGGACATCAAGGGTGGGAGGGAGCCCTGAGTTACCTCGGGAGAGGATGCAGGACAGGTACAGCCAGGTGCTTTGTTGCATGGGGTTGGTGAAGATGGTATTCTGCAGCAGCTCCAGCTCTGGGGTGGGCAAAGGAGGCACCTCAAAATCTCTAAGGGGACGCTGGGGGAAATCCCAATATCTCGACGGGGGCACCCAGGTATCCAGGAGTTGAGGTCTACCCCTTAAAGTGAATGGGGATTTAGGAACACCAGGTCTACCCATTCAATGCAACAGAACCAACCAGTTCCCACTTTAGGTGAGGGAGGGGCTGGAAAATATTGGGAATCTCGCAAAATTGGGGGAGTTTTTTAAGGAAATCCCTCACCTTCCCTCAGCCTTCCAGGGGGCAGTGCCCTTGCCGTAGTTCCTGGTGGGCATCAGCAGCCACAGGCAGTGTTGCCAGGCCGAGAAGTTGGAGAAGCTGTGGCTCAGCAAGGCCCTGGTGAAGGCCAGCTCGGCCTTGAGGTCCTGCCCGGCCACAAGTGCCTACCAGTGTTCCCAGGTGTGGACTGGAAAGGCACCAGTATAAACCAGTAAGCACTTTGAGCCACTCCCAAGCTCCTGAGGCCTGTGGCAGCAGCTCCCAGTATAAACCAGTAAGGCCTCATGCACCCAAACCCATTCCCAGTGTGGTCCTGGGGCTCCCAGGTTTATACTGGGATGGCACCAGTATAAACCAGTAAGCACTGCGAGCAACGCCTGAGCCCCTTGAGCCCATGGCGGCAGCACCCAGTAGTAGCCAGTAAGGCCAGCACAACCTGAAGTCACTCCCAGTAGGTCCCAGGCCCCATCCCAGTATAAATCAGTAAGGCCAGCATCCCCAGAAGTTGCTCCCAGTGGAGTGCCAAGCATGCCTAAGCCCCCTCCCAGTATAACCCAGTAAACCCCAGAAAACCCCAGTTTAACCCAGTAAAATCCAGAATATCTCCATATAACACAATATAAACCACTACAATCCAGTCACTCCCAGGACCACATCCCAGTATAACCCAGTGACCCCCAGCACCCCATCCCAATATAAACCAGTATAAACCAGTATAACTCGAAGTTAGCCAATAGGTCCTCCAAGCTAGCAGGGGGCATTCACACACCCCTGTTCTCTTTCCCAGTATAACCCAGTACAAACCAGTAACACCCTCAGCATCTCATCCCAGTACAAAGCAGTATAACCCAGTACAACCAGTACACACAGTGCTAGATCCTCCCAGACACTCACACACTCTCTCCCAGTATAACCCAGTACAATCCAGTAACCCCAGCCCCATCCCAGTACGCCCTGGAACCTATCCCAGCACAAGTCAGTACAAATCAGTACAAGCCACTCACAGTTCAGGGGTCGGCCACCAGGAGGTGCTCGCACATTGCCAGGTCCTCCCTGGCCAGCAGGGGGCGCTGCAGCGTTGCCCAGCACCCAGCCCTGGTGGTGCCACACCCCGTAGGATTTGGGGTTCACCCCCAGCCATTGCCCCATAAACGATAGCTTCGATGGCACCCTGAAATCTGTATAAACCAGTATGGACCTGTATGGACCAGTATAGACCAGTATGGGACAGTATAAGTGGTAAAAACCAGTATAAAAAAGTAATGCAAAAGTCTAATGCAAACTGCTAGTAACTAGTACAAACCAGTATCGACCAGAAAACACCAGTATGGACCACTACAAACCAGGAAAATAGGTAAAAAACAGTACAAACCCTGGTCTGTGTCAGGAGCCAAGCTGGCTGGGCCCGGTAACAAACCTGCTGCCCAAAGTCAGTAGAAATGTTACAACCCATTTCAAACACCTGAACACCCATCCCTTCACCCACCAAATGATTTGTAAAGACATGAGCACACATCTTTCCTCTCACATTGATGGTTCCTGTGCTGGTGACAGTCTGTTAAACCCAGCCTTCAGCCTGAGCTCTCTGCTGTTGCAGTTCCATGCACAGAGGTTGTTGTCTCTCAGCCCTTCCATGGGCAGGCCGGTGTTCAGCCATCTCCAGGACAGCAGGGCCCCAGCCCACGTCACTGTGCCCTGGGAAGACAAAAACCATCACTCCAAATGTCCCCTTCTCCTTCTTCCCAGGCATTTGGCCCTGCCAGTGGGGTTTGCTGCTGGGTGCCACAGGAAAAAGGAGACCCCTGTGACACTGTGGGGCACATGGAACCAAACATCCATTGTGACACCACAGAACCTCACAGAACCAAGGAAACCCCTGTGACACTGCGGGGCCCCATGGAACCAAGAGTCCATTGTGACACACGGGGCCAGGTGAAGCCAAGGAACCATTGTGACACTGGGAAAACTCATGGAACCAAGTCCATGGAACTCATGGACTGTGACATTGTGGCACCCCATGGAACCTGTGAGCCATTGTGACACTGCCTGGCCTTGTGGAACCAAGCAGACCATGGTGACACTGTGGGGCCCCATGGAACCAAGAATTCCATTTTGACACTGAAGAACCTCATGGAACCAAGAGTCCATCGTGACACTCTGGAACTACAGAGACCATTGTTGAGAATATGGAAACCCAAGGAACCAGAAGTCCATGTGACAGAGCAAGACCTCATGGAACCCAAAAGAGCATTGTGACACTGTGGGGTCCCATGGACCCAAATCTCCACTGTGACAGTACAGAACCTCATGGAACCAAGAGTGCATAGTGACACAACAAGGCCTTGTGAAACCAAGGAATCCAAAGGTCTCAAACATTCGTTACATATCTCTGCCTTGGAGAAGGGAAACCTCTGTGGTGGGACCTTGGGCTGGCACACACTAATGGAAGGTGTCTGTTTGCAATGAGGAAATCCAGGAGTTTTAGATTGCTTAAAAAAAAAAAAAAAAAAAAAAAAAGCCAAGAAAAACAAAAAAGGGAAAAAACTCATTTTTGCCTGAGTGCAGCCAGTTCTCCAAACTGGGACAAAGCAGGTCCCAGGTGAGTGAGGACAGACAGGATGGGGTTGGGGAATGTGCAGCAAGGTTGTCCACACTGGGTCAGACCTTAAGGCACAGCTTCTGTGAGCAGGCCAGACCTCCGGAGAAGAGACGCTGGATCAATATCAATCACAGAATGCTGCAATGACCTCTACTCTAAAGAGAACAGTAATAAAATGCATCCACTGAAATAGGAACAGATATTTCCAAGAAGATCTTTGACATAATTTTCCATATCTGGAGTTGAAAACCTTCCTAATGAGCTGCCCCAGACCAGAGGGAAATGAAGGCAGAGCCATGGTTTGTCAGGACGAGCTTGATCCCAGTGAGCCCCGTGGTGCATTTGGTGCTGAGCCCTTGAACCTCAGGGCCTGAGAGGAGATTGCACAAACCTTTCCACAAGTCCAAGTCAGAAGAAAACCCAAAGTGTTTCAAAGCATTAATGGGTACCACTGAGGTCCATCCCCTACACAGGCTCCTCATGGACTCCTTGGAGGAGAGAATGGGAGGCCAGGATTGCCCAAAAACCTCTCAGAGAGAAAGGAATAAGGAAAGTACTTTAAAAAACTGAAGTATCTTGAAACATTAATGAGCCTTATTGAGTGTTGTTACTTATAAAGGTTCTCAAGGGACTAATTAAAGTAGATAATTAGAGGCCATGATTGCACAAAGCTCTCACAAACTCCAAGGAAAAAGCAAAATCCAAAGTCCTCTGAAAAACCTGCAGTCCCTGGGAGCATGAAGGAGCCCCCAGGGCCATTCCTGACCAAGGCTCCCCAGGGACTCGTCCCAGCACATCCCTGAGGCCACTGGGATGTGGGAGGATGCTGAGGGCAGGACAAGGGGTGACAGTGGCCAGCCTTGCTGGGGCTGTGCCAGGAGGCCCCAGTGGCTCAGGACAAGGTGTCTCCTCACAGCCCTTGGTGGCACAGACCCTGCTGTGCCCCAGGCCACCAAGACTTGGCTTCTCTTTGTCCCCACTTGTCATCACTGCCTCCAATTTCCTGCTCTGACTGGAACCTGGGGACACTTTCTCAGTTGTGTCCCTCAGTGGGACCCATTAAAACTTGAGGAAATTTTGGAGTTTGATTGTGACTTGGAGTTCTTGAGAGGTTTCTTCAGCTCCGTCTCTGGGACTGATGTTCAGATACTCAGCCCCAATCCCAAGAGGGTCATTAAAGCCCTTGTGCAGTATCTGTGCTGATGAGCTGGGCTGGGCTCCTGGCTCAGAATGTGATCCTGGCAACCAAGAAGAGCTTCAAAAACACATTTCCCTTGATGAGCAGCTCCTGTGCACAGCTCAGCAGGGCTGGGGCACTCCCTGCAGCCACCCCGGGCACAGCACAGAGGCACAGAGAGCTTCAATCAGTCAGGGCTGGGAAGATGCTCAGAAGTGACTGGGGCAGAATCACTCCCAGCCCTTGACACAGGAAGCCTCTGGCTGCAGGACAATGCAGCTGCAGCTCCTGCAGTGATCTCCTAAAGCTGGAACATCCCAATGCCTGCAGACTGTGTGAGTACATTCTCTGATGATCTCTTGTGTAGAGCAGCCAGGGGTGCCCAGGGCTGTGGTGCAGAGCAGGGTCCTGCAGCCCAAGATGCTGTGCTGGGGCAGGGACTCTGCTGCCTGCCAGGGACAGCTCTCAGCCAGCCCTGGGAGCTGCTCCCAGCACTGGGGGACAAGGTCTGGGTGGAAGGAGACAGCTGGTGAGGTTTGGAAGGGTTGTCCTTGTGTGATGAGGATGCTGCATAGTTCAGAACTGCTCCCAGCATAACACTGAACTCCAGAATGTTTCTAGGTAGATTACACAGGGAGCACAGTAAGGCAGGGCCTGCATAAAAAGGAAAATCCTGATTTTATAATCTATTCCTCTGCGTTGCGTAGAAGGGAAATTGCATATAGATATTAATCTCTAAGTTCAGTTTGGTAAAAATAGAATATTTTTTTCTTGGATTTTAATAAAGCAGTCACTGACAGAAATTAGCCCAGGTCCCTCACAGGCAGCATCAGTGTCACTTTTCCAGCCTCCTCAGAATAGCTATGACATTGCCATCAGAGCCTGCAGAAGCAGAGCTGACCCTGGGCAGTGTCCTGTGCTGGGAGGGGTCTGCAGGGCAGAGCTGAGCCCCCAGGGCTGGGCTGGACTCTGGCAGCACTGGCAGGGCCCAGCCCTGGGCACAGGGAAACAGCTGCTGGCAGGGACAGCTCCAGGCAGCAGAGCCCTGGGCAGGCAGTGGGGGGAAAGTGCCACCAAGCTGGGCTGGGGTATTTAAAATCTTCTCCAAACTGAATTATTCCATCATTACTTTTCTTACAGATCCCCACGCCAAGACACAGGAAATGTCCAACAGCAGCTCCATCAGCCACTTCCTCCTGCTGCCATTGGCAGACACGCGGCAGCTGCAGCTCCTGCACTTCTGCCTCTTCCTGGCCATCTCCCTGGCTGCCCTCCTGGCCAACGGCCTCATCATCAGCGCCGTAGCCTGGGGCCACCACCTGCACACCCCCATGTTCTTCTTCCTGCTCAACCTGGCCCTCAGCGACCTGGGCTCCATCTGTACCACTGTCCCCAAAGCCATGCACAATTCCCTCTGGAACACCAGGACCATCTCCTACTCAGGATGTGTGGCCCAGGTGATTATGGTTGTGTTCTTCCTTGGATCAGAGCTTGCCCTCCTGACCATCATGTGCTACGACCGCTACGTGTCCATCTGCAAACCCCTGCACTACGGGACCCTCCTGGGCAGCAGAGCTTGTGCCCACATGGCAGCAGCTGCCTGGGCCAGTGCCTTTCTCAATGCTCTGCTGCACACAGCCAATACATTTTCCCTGCCCCTGTGCCATGGAAATGCCCTAAGCCAGTTCTACTGTGAAATCCCACCCATCCTCAAGCTCTCCTGCTCCAAATCCTATCTCAGGGAAATTGGGATCATTGCTGTTAGTGTCTGTTTGATATTTGGCTGTTTTGTGTTCATTGTTTTCTCCTATGTGCAGATCTTCAGGGCTGTGCTGAGGATCCCCTCTGAGCAGGGACGGCACAAAGCCTTTTCCACCTGCCTCCCTCACCTGGCTGTGGTCTCTCTGTTTATCAGCACTGCAGTGTTTGCCTACCTGAAGCCCCCCTCCATCTCCTCCCCATCTCTCGATCTCGCCCTGTCTGTTCTGTACTCAGTGGTGCCTCCAACCCTGAACCCTCTCATTTACAGCCTGAGGAACAAGGAGCTCAAGGCTGCAGTGTGGAGACTGAACACTAGGTGGTTTCAGAAACAGTAAACTGCTGGCCAATTTCTGAAAATCACTTGTAATAAAAGTCTCCTTTGATTCTTCTTGTTGGTTTGCTTGTTGGTTTGTTCTTTTCTTTCCTTTGTTTTAGCTTTTCAATATTGTACACAAAGAAATGTCATTATTTGTGCTCTATTTCCTTATGATTTTCTCCATCTTTCCTGTGACCCAGAGACTGTGTCAATGAGGGGCTGTGCTCTTGGTAATTTAAATAAAATAAAATAAAGGTTCTCCCAGCAAAGATTTCTCCAGAGATGCCCCTTTTGTTCCCTTCTCTGGAGCTGCAGCAGCAATGTCTGTGTGCAGAGCTGGGGGCAGATCAGTGCTGGCACAGCAGCAGCAGCAGCACTTGGTGTTGCCAGTGCTGCTCCCGTGCCACTGCCCCGCTGCCCTCCTGGCCCTCGTGTTGCTGCAAGGCCTGAGTGCTCTGGGGGCCGGGCACAGCCCTGGGGGTGGCAGTGCCGGGGCTGCAGCAGGGACAGGCCATGGGCACTGCTGGGGCAGCACTGATGCCTCAGGGCAGGGCCTGGGGGCTCCAGGCTCCTTGGCCAGGCTCTCTCCACAACACTTGGCCAGGACAATGCTGAGCACAGAAAAGCCCCGGGAGCAGCCCCAGGCTGGCTGTGGGCAGGCTGGGGGCAAACAGCATGGCTGGTGCTCTGCAAGCTCCCTGCAAGGGGGACACCCTGGCAAGGAGCAGCAGAGCAGGGGCTGATCCATCCCCACTGCACTGGACACCCCAGGGCAGCGTCCCAGAGCGTCCTCATGCACCTGCCAACAACATCCCCCCTCTGCAGCCCTGGCCTCTCCCCCAGCTCACACAGGAGCCGCATCCTTGCAGGCACACACACGGCAGCACTGGCTCAGGAGCCCCTGTTTGCATTGCACACAGCAGAGTCAGCACCCCCATGGTGCTGCTGTGGGGACATGGAGCTGAGTGAGCACAAATGCCATCAGCCCCTGGGTCCAGCAAGGGCTGGGGGACGGCAGGGAAACCACTCAGCTTTGTCGTGGCCTCTGAATTCAGCCAGGAAGTTTGTACCCATGAGCTGTGAGTTTCCTGTCCCACTGCAGATGTTGTTGCTCAGAGCAAGGGCTGCCTGGCAGCCATCCCCAAACTGCCCTGAGCATTTCCTTGGCTTCACCTTTGCTTTCTTTACTCTTTCCTCATCTAGGTTTCTTCCTCTTGTCCATCCCCATCCCCTCCTCTACAAACAGCCCATCCCTGTTTGCCCTTTCCTCTCAGGCCCCACTCCCTATTTCTGTTCCCAAATTGCTACCATGGGAACATTGCTTGGGGAGCAGGATCATCCTCCAAGTGCTTCAGGAATTGTCTGCAGGGTCCTGCAGTGCCTCGTGCTGTTCCCTTGCCAGAGGCACCACAGGCCAGGGGGTCATATCTGGGCTGATGTGTCTGGGTGTGGGGCTCCCTGTTGTGGGCAATGAGGAGGGGCTGGAGAGGCTCTGCAGGACTGACAGGATGGGCTTTGGGGCCTGTGAGGAGAAGCTGAGGGACCTGGGCTGCTGGACCTTGTGAAGAGGAGGCCCAGGACTCATCCTGGAACAGTTCCAGGGGTGGTTTCAGAGAATCATGGATTCAGAAAAGCTGGAAAAGTCCTTGGAGATCATCATGTCTCACCTGTGCCCTGACACTACCATGACTCCCTGAGCCTCCTCTTTTCCAGGATAAACAACCCCTGGTCCCTCAGCCACTCCTCACAGGACTTGTGTTCCACACCCCTCACCAGCCTTGTTGCCCTTCTCTGGACACGCTCCAGCCCCTCCATGTCCATCCTAAATTGGGGGGCCCAGAACTGGACACAGCACTCGAGGTGCTGCCCAACCAGTGCTGAGCACAGGGGAAGAATCACTGCCCTGCTCCTGCTGGCCACACCATTCCTGACCCAGGCCAGGTGCCATTGGCCTTCTTGGCCACCTGGGCACACTGCTGGCTCATGTCCAGCCTGCTGTCCATCAGTGCCCCCAGGTCCCTTTCTGCCTGGCTGCTGTCCAGCCACTCTTTCCCCAGCCTGTAGCACTGCAGGGGTTGTTGTGGTCAAAGTGCAGGACCTGGCACTTGGACTGGTTAAACTCAACCTAATTGAATTTGGGCCCTGGATCCAGCCTGTTTAAGTCTGTGTACAGAGCCCTCCTCCCTTCCAGCAGATCCACACTCACACCCACCTTAATGTCAACACGGTTCCATATGGTCCTAGGATGTCACAGTTTCATGAGGCCTCCCAGTGTCACAATTTTCTTTTGGTTCCATTGAGTCCCTGGGTGTCACAAAGTCTCTTAGACCCTTGTGCCCCACAGTGTCACAATGGCACCTTGGTCACCCCAAGGCCCTGCAGTGTCACAATGGCCTCTTGGTTTTATGAGGTCCAGCAGTGTCACAGTGGTCTCCCTGTTTCCAAAATGACAAAAAGTGTCACAACTGTCTTCTTGATTTCATGAGGCCCCATGGAGTCACAGGTACCTTGAATTCCATAAGGCTCCACAGTGACACAATGGACTCCTCATTTGCACGGTGTCACAATGGCCCCTGGTGACACAAGAACCTGCAGTGTCACAATGGATTCTTGGTGCCATGGCACCCTGCAGTGTCAGTGTCACAGTGGTGTCTGAGTCCCTCTGCAGAGCCCTCCTACCCTCCAGCACATCCACACTCACACCCAGCTTGGTGCCATCTGCACATTTGCTGATGCTGCACTCAATGCCCTCATCCAGATCATCAGTGCAGATATTGAAATCCACGCTGGCTGGCTCTGATCCCTCAGCCATCCTGTAGGTGCCCTGTGATGGCACTCAAGGTGATCTGTTCCATCACCTCACCAGGCACCCAGGTCAGGCTGACAGGCCTGCAGTTCCCCACATCCTCCTTCCAGCCCTTCTTGGGGATGGGCTCCCATTGGCACCTCCAGTCCTCTGGCACCTCCCTGCTGAGCCAGCACTGATGAGAAATGATGGAGAGCAGCTTGGGCAGCTCATCCAGCAGCTCCCTCATCCCCCTAGGATGGATCCCATCTGGTGCCAGAGGCACCTGTGAGCATCTGAGTGGCTCAGCAGGTCCCCAGCTGCTTCCTCCTGGATTACAGGGGCTCTGTTCTGCTCCCTGTCCCCATCTCCCAGCTCAGGAGAACACTTGTCCTGAGGGCAACCTGTCTTATTGTTGAAAACTGAGGCAACAAAGAGGTTGAATACTTCAGCCTTTTCCTCATCTTTGGTAGCCATATCCCCCCCCATCAGGAATGAAGATTTTCCTTGTCCCTCCTTTTGCCATTAATGAGTTTATAAAACCATTTTTGTTATCCTTCACAGAAGCAGCCAAGTTAACTCCTAATTTCAACTTTCATGTCTGATTTTCTTTCTGCATGACCTAACAACTTCTTTAAACGTTTCCTGAGTTGCCTGCCCCTCTGTCCAAAGGTAATGCACCTTATTTTCTCCCTGAGTTCCTGGTAAAAGCTCCTTGCCTAGCCAGGCCAGTTATTTTCCTCGTTAGCTCACTTTCCTCTCTGAGGAAAATGAAAGACAGGCTGCTTCTGCTCCTTCAAGGTTCTTTTCTTGAAGTGCCTCCATTCTTCCTGGAATCCTTTAAGAGATGTTTCCTGTAAAAAAAATCAGTTAAATTATCCCCAAATCTGCATTCTGAATAGGCCAAAGTCTGCTCTCTGTAGGTCCAGTGTAGAAGTTTTGTTGATTCTTCACCTTCGTTCACAGAATATTAAAAAACTGCATTATTTCATGGTCACTGTACCCCAAACAGCCTCTGAGCATCACATCTCCCTCCAGCCCTTCTCTGTTTGTGAACAGCAGGAGACAGAGCTTTCCTTGCGAATGATAAGGGAAGGAATTTAGGTTTTAATCAAGGGCATATTATTTTTATTTTTCAGTTGAGAGAAGGGCAAACTAAAGCATTCCTTAGGTGATCTTGATGCTGAATGTCTCCTTAGGAGGTCTGGGCATGCAGAAGATTGAGCCCCTTGCAGGCCAATGCTATTTGGACAACCTGCTTCTCACCCCAGCCTCACCGTGTCTGACATTGCCTATCTGGGATTGACATCTGTCCTAGGGTGATGTTATGGTGTTTCTATCTCCAATCATGTGTTCTGATTATGTTTGGTGTTATGTCCTGCCCTTTATTGACTGACTCTGAAAGTGAAGCTTTTTTGTCTTGTTATCAGCCGGCTCACCTCCCCCATGGTCTATGTTTAGGAGAGGTTTTAGCTCAGCTTGCTTGCTTGCTTGCTTGCTTGCTCGCTTCTGCCTCTTTTTCTTTCCTTTGCTTTGCCCTTGCTTTTTGCTTATTAGTTAGTTCAGCTAGGCAGTCCAACTTTTTCCCTGGACTGTTTTTTTTCCCACCCTGTCCCCTCCCTCTCCTGGATACCATCTGAACCTGTTCTGGACGGGGACCTGGGAAACCCCAAGAAACACCGGGTGTCTACATTCTGTCACCGGCAGCAGTCATTCCCCAGGGCCGGAGACTGACAACTGGGCGACCACTCGCCAGAGAGACTGAACTTGTCATCCCTTCAGAACGGTGAAAGAGTTTTTTTGTCAGCTGGTGTTGTTTGTTGCCCTGTGCTGGGGAGTGTCTTGCTTGTTAAATAAATAGGTTTTTTCTCCCACTCTTCTCTGAGGAAATTCATCCTGAACCTGGTGGTGGGGGGGAGGAGTCGTGGGGTTTGCTGTCTGGGGCTCCTTATGGAGGTTTTCTCCCAAATTTGCTCAAAACCAGGACATATATTTTGGCGCAAATCTCAGGGCTTGAAAAAGTGGGAAAAAAACCCTGTTCTAATAATAATAATAATTTGGTTCAAATTATTTTGTGTTGGTATAGAGCCGTTATTGGTTATGTTGTTGGAATTCATGTCTTTTGGGATGGAGGCCTGCATGGGTTTTTGGTCCCTAGGGTTTTTTGAGGTCTTAATACCTCTGTGTTCCCTGGGTTTATTTTCTTATCCAGAAATAGCTCCGGTATTGTCCCTAATGCGTAGTTTCTGTAGCAGAGGAGCATTGACCAAAATATCCATCGGGCTGGGCTTGGTTTTAATGGCCTGCAGGAGATTTATAAAGGTGCTGGAATCTGTTCCAGGAATGTATGGTTCTTGGTTGTGGTTGTGTACTCAGTTTGTTAGAGGAGAAGCAGGGGATGAGGCTTTTCAGCCTTTGTTTTCCTTCTTCTCCTCTGAATTTGTTACATCCTTATTAGAGAATGTTCAGTTTCCCCTGAATGTTAAAGAGACCATCTTTCTGGTGTTTAATATGGTAAGCTTTCTCTATACAGTCTGCAGTTTCTCTAGAATGAGAGCTGAGATTTCTAGAGGGGCTGAGACCCCTGACCCCAGAGTAGAGCCAGGCGTGAGAAATCCTGAGTGGTGTGGGAAATGGGAGGATATGGGCCAAATCTTAAAGGAATTTTCTGACCCTACATCCTGGGATTTTCCATGTGAACAAATTCAGAACCCAGCTGAGGTGGCAAAGTACCTGAAAGAGAAGTGCCATGGTAATTCTAAGGAGAAGAAGATCATTGCAGTGAGCTGGGCCCTGGCATATGCTTACCGTACCCTGCTAGATACTGTAGGGCAGCAGACAGAGGAAGGGGGACAGGCAGATAAATCAGGCACTATCCCAGTCACTCAGGCTGCAGCCAACACCCCAGGCTCGAGGCCAACAACTACACCAGACAGTGAGCCTAAGCCAGCAGCTAAACCTGTCAGTAAGCCTCAACCAATGGCTGTTGCTACCAGCACGAGAAGTGGAAAGTGCACAGACAAGACTGATCGACCAGTGGATGATGATGATGATGATGATGCAGGAGAAGGACCCTCGACGCCTCCTGACATAAAACCAGGAGTCAAAGCAACTGGTACAAGATCAGAGGCCAATATTGAGTCCTTTTCCCTAAAGGACCTCCGTGGCCTAAGAAAGGATTACACCCGACGACCTGATGAGTCTGTAATTAGTTGGTTGGTCCGTCTTTGGGATGCTGCAGGCGAGGCTACAATTCTGGATGGCACTGAAGCCAGGCATTTGGGATCCCTGTCACATGATCCTGTCATCGACCAAGGAATGATGAGAGGGCCTAACCCCTCACAGCCTCTGGGCACGGGTCCTGGATAGAGTAGCACAAAGATACCTGTGTGCAGATGATCTTTATATGCAGCAGACCCAGTGGAAGACGATAGAACAAGGGATCCAACGCCTGAGAGAAATGGCAGTGGCAGAGATTATCTTCTCAGATGACATAACAACTAGGAATCCGGACTTGGTACCGTGTACATCTGTGATGTGGCGAAAACTTGTATGGCTTGGGCCCCATGAATACGCTTCTGCTTTAGCAATAATGAAGCGGGACGAGAGGGATGAGACCGTGCTTGATATGGCAAAGAAGCTCCGAGCATATGCAGATGCCGTGCATGGCCCAACACATGCCAGAATTGCAGCTGTGGAAACACGTCTGCAGAAATTAGAAGACAAGATAGAGGAGAATCATAAAAGACTCAGGGAGGAGATTAAAGAGGACCTTCTCCAAATCTCAGCAGTACAAATTAGAGGCCCTGGTATCCAACGCAGACGTTCCCCTGATGGGGAGAGGAGGTACACCCCACGAGCTGAGCTGTGGTTCTTCCTACGTGATTGCGGAGAAAACATGAGGAGATGGGATGGAAAATCTACTGCTGCTCTGGCACAATGGGTGCGTGAATTGAAGGAAGGCAAGACCCAAAGAGGAAGTTCCACCAAAAGGAGAGCAGCTCCAGTTGCCCGTAGCCAAGCTGCCAAGTATGATGATGATGATATATCTGATCCCCTTGAAGGAACCTCTAAGACATATGCCCAAGGAAAGAAGGATAAACAGGCTTAGAGGGTGTCCTGGTTTTGGGCAAATTTGGGGGAAAACCTCCAGAAGGAGCCCCCAGACAGCAAACCCCACGACTCCTCCCCCCCCCACCCCACCGGGTTCGGGAAGAATTTCCTCGGAGAAGAGTGGGAGAAAAAACCTGTTTATTTAACAAGCAAGACACTCCCCAGCACAGGGAAAAAAGACAACACCAGCTGACAAAAAAACTCTTTCACCGTTCTGAAGGGATGACAAACTCAGTCTCTCTGGCGAGTGGTCGCTCAGTTATCAGTCTCTGGCGCTGGGGATGACTGCTGCAGGTGACAAAGTGTAGCCTCCCGGTGTTTCTTGGGGTTCCCAGGTCCCCGTCCGTTCAGATGGTATCCAGGAGAGGGAGGGGACGGGGTGGAAGAGAAAACAGTCCAGGGAAAAAGTTGGACTGCCTAGCTGAACTAACTAATAAGCAGAAAGCAAGGGCAAAGCGAAGGAAAGAAAAAGGCAGAAGCGAGCAAGCAGGCAAGCAAGCAGGCAAGCAAGCAAGCAAGCAAGCAAGCAAGCAAGCCGAGCTAAAACCTCTCCTAAACATAGACCATGGGGGAGGTGAGCCGGCTGATAACAAGACAAAACAAAGCTTCACTCTCAGACTCAGTCCTGGAAGCACAGGACATAATACCAAACATAATCAGGACACACGATTGGAGATAGAAACACCATAACATCACCCTAGGACAGAGGGGCCCTGCCTCTAGCCAGGGAGAGGCGAGGGAAAATCGTGTCTTCTGGACTGTGTGGATTCGTTGGCCTGGCACATCGGAACCACAAAAGTATAAAGCTTTGGTTGATACTGGTGCCCAATGCACATTAGTCCCATCAAGATATGTGGGGGCAGAATCTGTTTCTATTGCTGGTGTGACAGGTGGATCACAGGACTTTACCTTGGTGGAAGCTGATGTGAGCTTGACTGGACATGAATGGAAAAAACATCCTATTGTGACTGGCCCAGAGGCCCCATGCATTTTGGGCATAGATTACCTCCGAAGGGGGTATTTTAAAGATCCAAAAGGATTCAGGTGGGCATTTGGGATAGCAGCTCTGGTGACAGAGGGCATCCAGCAATTGAACACCTTGTCTGGACTGTCTGAGAATCCAAGTACTGTAGGACTTCTGAAAGGAGAAGAGCAAAAGGTACCAATTGCCACTTCCATAGTGCATCGCCGACAATACAGAACAACTCGAGATGCTGTGGTTCCCATCCATAAAATGATCCGTGAGCTGGAGAGCCAAGGGGTGGTCAGCAAAACCCACTCACCCTTCAACAGTTCCATCTGGCCTGTGCGTAAATCTGAAGGAGAATGGAGACTGACCGTAGACTATCGTGCATTGAATGAAGTGACTCCACCACTGAGCGCTGCCGTGCCGGACATGCTGGAACTGCAGTACGAGCTGGAGTCCAAGGCAGCAAAGTGGTACGCCACCATTGACATCGCCAATGCATTCTTCTCCATTCCTCTGGCAGCAGAGTGCAGGCCTCAGTTCGCTTTCACATGGAGGGGAGTGCAGTACACCTGGAATCGACTGCCCCAGGGGTGGAAGCACAGTCCTACTATCTGCCATGGACTGATCCAGACTACACTAGAAAAAGGTGAGGCTCCAGAACATTTACAATATATTGATGATATCATTGTGTGGGGGAACACAGCAGCAGAAGTGTTCAAGAAAGGAGAGAGAATCATCCAAATCCTCCTGGAAGCCGGCTTCGCCATCAAGAAGAGTAAAGTTAAGGGACCTGCTTGAGAGATCCAGTTCCTGGGAGTGAAGTGGCAAGATGGACGGCGTCAGATTCCTACTGATGTCATCAACAAAATCACAGCTATGTCCCCACCAACCAACAAGAAGGAGACACAAGCTTTCTTAGGCGCCATAGGTTTTTGGAGGATGTACATTCCTGAGTACAGTCAGATCGTGAGCCCTCTTTACCTGGTCACCCGTAAGAAGAACGATTTCCATTGGGGCCCTGAGCAGCAACAAGCTTTTGCCCAGATAAAGCAGGAAATTGCTCATGCAGTAGCCCTTGGCCCAGTCAGGACGGGACCAGATGTGAAGAACGTGCTCTACTCTGCAGCCGGGAACCATGGTCTGTCCTGGAGCCTGTGGCAGAAGGTGCCTGGTGAGACTCGAGGCCGACCATTAGGATTTTGGAGTCGGAGCTACAGAGGGTCTGAAGCTAACTACACCCCAACAGAGAAGGAGATCTTGGCCGCCTACGAAGGGGTCCAAGCAGCCTCAGAGGTGGTTGGCACAGAAGCACAACTCCTTCTGGCACCCCGACTACCGGTGCTGGGGTGGATGTTCAGAGGAAAGGTTCCCTCAACCCACCATGCCACCAGTGCTACATGGAGCAAGTGGATTGCCCTCATTACACAGCGCACCCGGATTGGAAAACTGAATCGCCCTGGGATTTTGGAAGTAATTACAAATTGGCCTGAAGGTGAAAGTTTTGGTGTCACAGATGAGGAACAAGAACCAGTGACACGGGCTGAAGAAGCTCCACCATATAACCAACTGCCAGCAGAGGAAACACGCTATGCTCTATTCACCGACGGTTCCTGTCGCATTGTGGGGATGAATCGGAGGTGGAAAGCAGCCGTATGGAGCCCCACGCGACGGGTAGCAGAGGCCACTGAAGGAGAGGGTGGATCCAGTCAACTTGCTGAACTCAAAGCGGTTCAACTGGCCTTAGACATTGCAGGAAGAGAGAAGTGGCCAAAGCTTTACCTTTATACCGATTCATGGATGGTAGCCAATGCTCTGTGGGGATGGTTGGAGAGATGGAAAGAGGCTAACTGGCAGTGTAGAGGAAAACCAATTTGGGCTGCTGAAGAGTGGAAAGATATCGCTACCCGGTTAGAGAAATTACCTGTGAAGGTTTGCCATGTAGATGCCCATGTTCCCAGAAGTAGGGCTAATGAAGAGCAGAAAAACAATCAGCAGGTAGATCAGGCTGCAAAGATAGGGGTGTCGAAGATAGACCTTGACTGGGAACACAAGGGAGAGTTGTTCCTGGCTCGATGGGCCCATGATGCCTCAGGTCATCAGGGCAGAGATGCCACCTATAAGTGGGCACGAGACCGAGGGGTGGATCTAACCATGGACAGCATTTCTCAAGTTATCCATGACTGTGAGATGTGTGCTGCCATCAAGCAAGCCAAGCGGGTGAAGCCCCTCTGGTATGGGGGGCGGTGGTCCAAGTACAAGTATGGAGAGGCCTGGCAGATTGACTACATCACACTGCCCCAGACACGCCAAGGCAAGCGCTACGTGCTCACCATGGTAGAAGCCACCACAGGATGGTTGGAAACCTACCCTGTGTCTCATGCTACAGCCCGTAACACCATCTTGGGCCTTGAAAAGCAGGTCCTTTGGAGGCATGGCACCCCTGAGAGAATTGAGTCAGACAATGGGACTCATTTCAAGAATAGCCTTATCAACACCTGGGCTAGGGAACACAGCATTGAGTGGGTGTACCATATCTCCTACCATGCACCAGCTGCAGGGAAAGTGGAAAGGTACAATGGACTGTTAAAAACCACCTTAGGAGCATTGGGTGGGGGATCTTTCAAAAACTGGGAGCAGCATTTAGCAAAGGCCACTTGGTTAGTTAACACCCGGGGTTCCACCAACCGAGCGGGCCCTGCCCAGTCTGAGTCCCTGAATATAGTAGATGGAGACAAAGTCCCAGTGGCACATATCAGAGGTTTGTTAGGGAAGGCAGTTTGGATCAATTCTGCCCCGAGTATAGACAAACCCATTCGTGGGATTGTCTTTGCTCAAGGACCAGGTTGTACATGGTGGATAATGCAGAGAGATGGAACAATACGATCTGTACCTCAGGGAGATCTGATTGTGGGGTAAGGCAGCATGAGACAGAAGGAAATGTGTAAGTGTCAAAGGTCTGAGCAAGTGAGATAGATGGAAATGTGTAAGTGTTGAAGGTTTGAGCAAGTGAGATGGAAGAAAATGTGTCCGAGTAAGTGAAAGATGGAAATTTCTACTTGCTGAAGTTTTTACATGCTGTTTAGTATGTTCACGACATGGAGATAAGGGGTGGAATGTCCTAGGGTGATGTTATGGTGTTTGTATCTCCAATCGTGTGTCCTGATTATGTTTGGTATTATGTCCTGTGCTTCCAGGACTGACTCTGAAAGTGAAGCTTTGTTTTGTCTTGTTATCAGCCGGCTCACCTCCCCCATGGTCTATGTTTAGGAGAGGTTTTAGCTCGGTTTGCTTGCTTGCTTGCTTGCTTGCCTGCTTGCTCGCTTCTGCCTCTTTTTCTTTCCTTCGCTTTGCCCTTGCTTTTGCTTATTAGTTAGTTCAGCTAGGCAGTCCAACTTTTTCCCCGGACTGTTTTCTTTTCCACCCCGTCCCCTCCCTCTCCTGGATACCATCTGAACCTGTTCTGGACGGGGACCTGGGAAACCCCCAGAAACACCGGGAGTCTGCATTCTGTCACCTGCAGCAGTCATTCCCCAGCGCCAGAGACTGATAACTGAGCGACCACTCGCCAGAGAGACTGAACTTGTCATCCCTTCAGAACGGTGAAAGAGTTTTTTTGTCAGCTGGTGTTGTCTATTTCCCTGTGCTGGGGAGTGTCTTGCTTGTTAAATAAACAGGTTTTTTCTCCCACTCTTCTCTGAGGAAATTCTTCCCGAACCCGGGGGGGGGGGGAGGGGGGGGGGGGAGGAGTCGTGGGGTTTGCTGTCTGGGGGCTCCTTCTGGAGGTTTTCCCCCAAATTTGGCCAAAACCAGGACAGGATGCTATCACTAAGGGTACTGTGACTATTATAGAATTCATTTTGTGGGTTGATAAGGTGAGGAATTAATGGATTTTTAACTCTCTCTGGAAGGTAAGTACATGGATTCAGAGCTATCACATTCTATCTGTGTGTTTTTGGGATTACTTTAATAATGGTACTTAATGTGAGGAAGTGAGAGCAGGGGAAATTTTCTCCCAACCCATCACCCAGTTGTTTAGGTCCACCCCACCAGTTTTCAAAGGCTTCAAATCCACTCTAAATGCTAATGATATCATACAGTGGCTGGTGTTGCTAATCTACCTGTTCTGTTTGACATTCAGAGACAAGGGGACATTGACTTGGATAACAACCCCAGGAAATCGGGATGCTGCTGCAGAGACTGCCCTCTGACTTTATCAGATGGCACATCAGCAGAGGATATCTCCCACAGAGATAAGGATCACCACCCCTCATACATTTCAACAGATGGTGATAGAATACACATTTTTGCATTTTACCCCAGGACAGTGTTTTCTCTTTATGTCTTCTTCTTCCTTCTTCTGCATGGTTTCAGGTAGTAGTTTCTGATTGGACAGTTAATGCTGCCCAGTGGGTCACAGCAGTTTGGTTATTTAGTGAAAAGTATAAATTAATATAGGTGTTAGTTCTTTATAGAATTTTTTAACTTTAAAAACCTTGTAACTAGCTCGATACACCTCCACTTGCTGGCTTTTAGCTGGTGGCTTGACGTGTTGCAGAACTCTCTGTACTTTAAATATGATTTATTAAACAACCAAGCCCAAACTCGAGAAAATTCACTTCCTTCATGTTTTTAATCCTGACTCTGATTAAAAACAAAAGAAAATTAAGACAAACCACTAATTAGGTGGTTCACTTACCTCATTTACAAGTGACTCCATCACTTCCCTGGGCAGCCCATTCCAATGCCAAATCACCCTGTGAATAAATTTTTTCTACTGTTCAGGATAAACCTTCCTTTGGTGCAGTTAAGGCTGTGTCCTCTTGTCCTGTCCCTGTTCCCTACAAGAAGAGCTCAACCCCCACCAGGCGGCACCCTCCCCTGAGCCTCCTCTTCCCCAGGATAAACATTCCCAGCTCCCTCAGCTGCTCCTCACAGGACTTGTGTTCCACAGCTTCTCCCCTGTTGTTCCACAGCCACTGCTCCTGTTCCAGTGCAGCTGCAACCCGTCCAGTGGTGCTGCTCCCACTCCAGTGCTGCTCGTCTGTGACAATGTGAGGACATTGTGACACTGAGCAGAGACATGGTACTGTGGGGCCATTGTGACATTGAGGGGACAGATGGAACCCTGGGGCCATTGTGACACTGCAGGGCCTCCTGGAATTATAGGGCCATTGTTACACTAAGGGGACACATGGAACTCTGGGTCCCTTGTGATACTGAGGACACACATGACACTTTGGTGCCATTGTGACATTGAGGGGACACATGGAACCCTGATGCCATTGTGACACAAGGGGACATGGAACGCTGGGGCCACTGCGCCACTGCAGGGCCTCCTGGAAGCGTGTGGCATTGTGACACTGAGGGGACACATGGAACCATGATGCCATTGTGACACATGGAAACCTGAGGCCATTGTGACATGAGGGGACACATGGAACCGTTGGGCCATTGTGACATGGCAGGATCTTTTGGAGCTATGGGACCATGGTGATAGTCAGGAGACACATGGAACCGTGAGGCCATTGTGACATGAGGGGACACATGGAACCATCGGGCAATTGTGACACGGCAGGGGCTCTTGGAACCGTGGGACCATGGTGACACTGAAGGGACACATGGAACCGTGGGGCCATTGTGACACGGAGGGGACACATGAAAGCCTGAGGCCATTGTGTCACTGAGGGGAAACAGGGAATCCTGAGCAATGGACATAGGATCTGTCCCCACATGTCCCAATGGCATTAGGGTACATTGTGAACCAGGATCAACTAACACTCGATATTTCTGTGGCTCTAATGTGCCAGGTCATCGGATCCACACCATCCAAAAGATCCAGTTTTCCCGTCCCTCTCTCTGGCTAGAGGCAGGGCCCCACTAGCCATGGTTATTATTTCTTTCCTGGGGATACATGCTGGAGGTTCCTTCAAGGGGATCTGACAGATCATCCTCCCTTCTGTAATACCCAACACCTCAGTCATGGGAGGCTGAGGCTACCTTCACTTTAGTGGAGCTCCCTCGGTTTGTGTTTTCCCCCCTGAGCTGACACACCCATGCTGCCAGGACAGAAGTGGGTTTCCCATCCCACCTTCTCATGTCTTCCCCATGGTCACACAGAAAGAACCACAGGTGAGCTCATGGGTTGTACCTTCTCTGTCTAGCTGTGGGATACTGGGCTCTGATTTTGGGGCCTGTGACTCACACTGGTGCTGCACTGATTTTCCTCATCTCCTCCCTCATCTCCCTCATCTTCTCTTGGAGGCCCTTGACCATGGCAGAGACAGGAGCCTGCATCGGGCCATTGATCATACTCCCAAAATTTCTAAATTTGCTGGTGACAGAACCCACTGTCTCTCAGTTGTTATTAGCATTAATTGTTTCAGTAAAGGTGGTGTAGTGAGATGGCCCCAGGTTTGTCAGATTCCATCTCTGCCCTGTGCACCTGACCTTGTCAGGGTCATTGTCATGCTGTTTGTCCCTCCCAAAGAGCACCTCCAGCACTGCCACTTCTCTCGGCTGTTGGATCCCTTCCTCAAGGGTCTTCCAAGGCATTCTACGGTGGTGCTCCTGCATTCTGTCTCTGTGGACAAACCTCTCTCTCACACTCATTAAAAGTCACTCCCAGAGGGAAAGGAGGCCTGGCTCCCTTACAAATACCTGCTCCACACCTGAGTCCTGGGTCAAGAGTCCCAAATTCCTTGCCTCAATACCATCCAGCTGGACGCCTGTACCCATAAGGTCCCAGACCCAAAGTAACCAAGTTTTAAAAGCCTCACGGCCCCATCATACAATGTCTTTTTACAGATTACAGAGACTGTCATATGACAGGGACTCGGTGATGATCTCAACCTGTGGCTGCCCTGCTGTTTGTGAGTGCCCTCCTTTCTTATCCTTATTAACTAGGTGCTTTGTTCTCATCCTAGATTTCTTAGTTTCCACAGGGGTGACTGCTGCTGGCTACAAGTGCTCTTGCAGTACATTTGGAACCTGGACAGATGTAATGTCTGTGGGTTCCACTGCTGCACCATCAGACTCTCACTCTTTAAGGCAGGGGGAGGGTTTCTCACCAGCTGGAGCAAGGTACTCCTTCAGCATCTGGCTCATCTCATGTATCTCCTTCACTGTAACCCCTACCCACTCTGGGTGGTTTCTTTCTGAAGTGGGCTGTGGGGCAAGGTCAGGCTCTGGGGCAGGGTTAGGCTCTGTGGAAACACCCCTAGTCTCTGGAACAGGGTCAGTCTCTGCAGCAGCATCCCGATTTCCTGGGGTTGTTATCCAAGTCAATGTCCCCTTGTCTCTGAATGTCAAACAGAACAGGTAGATTAGCAACACCAGCCACTGTATGATATCATTAGCATTTAGAGTGGATTTGAAGCCTTTGAAAACTGGTGGGGTGGACCTAAACAACTGGGTGATGGGTTGGGAGAAAATTTCCCCTGCTCTCACTTCCTCACATTAAGTACCATTATTGAAGTAATCCCAAAACCACACAGATAGAGTGTGATAGCTCTAAATCCATGTACTTACCTTCCAGAGAGAGTTAAAAATCCACGTATTCCTCACCTTATCAACCCACAAAATGAATTCTATAATAGTCTCAGTACCCTTAGTGATAGCACCCGTGTTGAGATAAGGGGCTGCAAGTGGGAGAGATGTAGCTGTGACCACGTGCAGGCCGAGCCAGGGTAAGCTGGACACCATGGTGCCACCTAAAACACAAAATCAGGTCACACAAGAACTATTATTCCTTTTCCAGCCTTTCCACTCAATGCCCACAGGTTCCACCGTCGGGTGCCAAAATCACTCCTGGTTTGAATAAAAGACAGGTGTGTGCTAGGAAAAGCAGGGCCTTCCCTTGAAATGGAGAAAGCAAATCCCTCCCTCTGAATTAGTACAATTTTGAAATTAAGGGGCTCTCAGACCAAGATATGGGGATAGGAATGACAGTTCTTTACCAGTATATCTAAGAAGGCAAACAGAACAACAACTCTGGAATTAACAAGAAGCAGAACAGGAACCCAGTTCCAGTCCTTCTGGGCCTCAGGCACTTTCCCCTGTGCTGCAGTCACCGTCACCGCTGGCAGTGAGCACTGGCAGGTTCCCGGTGGACGGGGCAGATGTGACGATCCCGGCACCTGCAGGGGCTGGGGGTGATGGCAGCTGTGTCCCAGATGGGAAGGGATGGAGGAGAGGCAGGATGCTGGGAAAACAGCAAGCTGAAGCAGGAGGGCGTCCAAGCAGGGGTGCGGGGTCCAAAACAGAGAGGCAGCTCCCGGCGTTGGGATGGTGGGGGGGTAGCAATGACCTTTCTGCTCCGAGAGCCAAAAGCGAGCGAGAGCCAGCAACTGCCCCCCACCCTCCTTTACCTGCTTCCAATCTCACCGTGTTCCCCCTTTCCCTCCCCCCACCCTCCGAGACAAACTCCCAAAAAACCAGGGATGCCCTCCCTGGTGCTAGGACCTAACCATCAGTGCTTCTTAGCATGTCCATGGGAAAAAATTCCACAGGCAGAGAGGAAAGGAAAAACCAACCCCCAACAGACGCTTATCCAGTTCTTCACTGATTTGAGGTTTATCAGCTGTTGCAGACACTGGGATGATGGTACAATGTTTTAATGTTTGGTAATAATCTAATTTTACAAGTGTTTTTAATTATATCTGTCATCGGAAATGTTTTGGATTGTTATATCAGAATTATTCCCAGTTACTGTAAGTTTTTGGTTTTACTACATGTATTGTTTTGTTTTGAACTTCCTTTCATGGCAAGAATCATGCATGCTGTTTTTAAAACAAAGAAGGGGGAGTTAGCTCCCAAATATTTACATATTTACAAAAAACATTTTGCAATATTTATACAAAAAAAAGTAAAATTTTTAATGTAAGGCTCTTGAATTGAATGTACAATGACAAAGACTAATTAATTCATTAACTTAAGGAGAAGGTATGCATGTGTTTTTATCATCAACAACTTCAAAGTAGTCACCTGTTTTTTCAGCCAAATATCAATTGCCTCCAAGAAAATGAAGCCCAGTGAGAAGAAAAAGAACCTAATCACCATGCAGCCTTCGTGGCCAGAGCAAAATCAGAAGTAGGGCTGCCAAGACATAGCTGTGTCTGGAAATTTACAGGTAAATTGCCAAGGAAAGCCTTAGGTCATCATCATGGTATAGTGTTCCTACTAACCTTCTTCAGTAATTCCCTGTTCCAGGATCCAAGAGCACATTCAGTGGTGTCAAAGATTAACATTTCAAGCTAATTGACTATTTGGACTTTAAAACAATGGTCATTTATTCCCATTTGCCTAGGAGACATTGGACATTATTCTTTTGTTTTCTCATGCTGTGAAACCCTGTGTCAATGACCTGATAGAATTTGCTAAGTTTTGTTGATTGTAATCTGTCGTTTATGTATCTTATCCCATATCTAACAGATAACCAGTAATAACCTTAATGAGATAACACCCTCACAAGAGAGAGCTATTTTATCATCAGACCATATGAACCTTCTTTGAATTAATGAAAAAGGGTGAGATGTTGCAGTCAGGTAGACAAATTATAAAAGAAAGGCTTCATAAAATCAGGTCTTGCTAAATTAATAGCTAGCCTGTCACTTCTTCTATGTGCAGCTAAGTTACTTGATTGTTTCCATGTGAAAACAATCTTAAGCATGAAAACAATTAACACAACAAGCTATTCTGGTAAGAGAACCATTTGCACCTGCAAGAAATAAGAAATCTGTCCTGCTGGGGACAAGGACGTTCATTCCCTTCCAGGAGCCCAGTGCCCGGCTGGGGCTCCAGGGCAGGGGGTCCTTGAGCAGCTGCCCCAGAACCTCCGCCAGGGTCTCCCAGCGCAGCCGGAGCCGCTCGGCCTGGGGTCCCCAAAGGCCTCAGCCAGCCCCAAGTCCCTGCCAGGAACCCTCAACTCCCTCCAAGCCAGCATCCCCCACAGCCCCTGCAAGTTCCCCCCATGGCACTGGCCGTGGCCATGTCCCCACATGTCACTGGCCATGTCCCACCATGTCCTCACCCATGGCTGTGTCCCCACCATGTTTCCATCACTGTCCCTCACATCTCCATCCATGCCTGTGTCCCCCCATGTCCCCACGAATGGCCACATCCCCCTCCATGTCCATGTGTCCCCATGTCACTCTCCAGGTCTGTGTCCCACCATGTCATTGTCCCTCCATGTCCAACCCATGTCTCAGTTCAGTGTCTTTATTTTTACCCCAGTGTTGGATGTTTTAAAGGGATGAAGAGAAATGAAAAGCAAATCAAGGCCAAAAGAAAAGAATTTCTGTGTCTGTGCAAGCTGAAGATCCACGTGCTTGGGAGGGAGGGAAGAACATTTTTGGAGGAGTTTCCACCCCACTATCTCCAAAATCTTGGTCTTTGCCTGAGTTCATCACCATTTGGCTGCGGAAGACACCCTTGGGTAATAGGAAATCAAAATCCTGGAATCACCGAGGTTAAATGTAGTAGTTTTGGTTTATTAATTTGATTTTTTTTGTTGTGAGAGAGGATTAAGAAGTAGACAAAAAACAGATTTTACTTTAAAAGTTATAAAGAGAAATTTTATTACTAGAAACTATAAGAAAAAAACCCTTAGAAGAAAACTAAACTTTTTTGTTTGTTGGTTTTATTTTTGTGGGTTTTTTGAACATCCAACACCAATCCTCCAATGGGGGATGGAGCTGGAGCAGAGCACGAAGCTCTTCCCACACTCAGGGCACTCACAGGGCTTCCCTTAGTGGTGACTCCGTTGGTGTCGGGTCAGGTGAGAGCTCCGTGAGAAGCTCTTCCCACACTCAGGACACTCGTAGGGCCTCTCCCCAGTGTGGATGCGCCGGTGCAGGATGAGATGGGAGTTGTGCTTGAAGCCCTTCCCGCAGTCGGGGCAGCGGAAGGGCCTCTCCTCTGTGTGAATCCGCTCATGTAGGAGGAGATTGGAGCTGGTCTGAAACCTCTTCCCACACTTGGGACACTCGTCGGGCCTCTCCCCAGTGTGGACGCGCTGGTGTTTTTTCAGGGCAGAGCTCCATCCAAAGCTCTTCCCACATTCCAAGCAGGTGTAGGGCCGTTCCCCTGTGTGGATCACCTGGTGCTCCATCAGATGAGAAATACTCCTGAAGCTCTTCCCACATTTCCCACACTCATATGGCCGTTCTCCAGTGTGGATCACCTGGTGTCGGATCAGGCTGGAGCTGTAGTTGAAACCTTTCCCACATTCCAAGCACCTGTGGGGCTTCTCCCCTCCATGATGCTTCTCCACCAGCTCTGAGCTCTGCCTGGATCTCCGGCTGCCTTCCCGGCTCAGGGAGGGTCTTTCCTCCTGGCAGCTCCCTGGGCTGGGTTTGCAGCCCCTCCTCGTGAGAGATCTCCGGGGCTTTTCTGCCTCCTCCATCCCCGCACACCTGAGGAATGAAAATTCCTGGTTTAGCGGGAAATAACAAGAAAGGAGCTCCATAAACTGGGTGTTCCTCCTCGCCCAAGTTCATCTCTGGAAGTCACTGAGCATCTTGTCTCTGTAATAACCTCCCAAACACCAAGATTCAGACCCAAAATCCTCCAAACTTTAAGACACGGATCAAAACCTCCCCAAATATCAAGATTCAGCCAAAATCCCTTCCAAAATTGTGCTGGTTTGAAAGCAAAACCAGTGAGAGACTCCAAGTCAGAAATACAATTTGATAGGAAAAATGATAAGAGAAATAAAATCCATGCAATAGTACAAAAGAAAACAACTGACAGAATCAGAATACAACCTGACACCCCGCTAGTTAGGGTGGTGGTAGCAGTCCTGATGACGTGGTCTTGTAGTAGTGACGCTGTAGAAAGGTCTGGTAGCTCTTGTCCTCAGGAAACCAGTGGGTAAGGGCTGCCTTGGTGTTCCAAATCTCAGGTTTTATCTAGGTAGGAAAGGCTTGGCTCCTCCCCCTGGCTGGAGCATCTCCCAGTGGGTTGATGGAATTTTATCAGTCATGCAGGGGGACTCAATGGCCCATTAACAGAAGATATCTTCCTGGAGGAAGGATGGGTTGTGGAAAAGATAAAGAACACTGCCCCACCTGGTTTTAACAGATGGCCCATTAGCAGAGAATATCTCCCACAGAGATAAGGATCCCTGCCCCACAGATGGTGATAGAATACATACTTTTGGTCACATCCTGTGACCTAAAACACATCCCCTGCTCGCCAGGGCCTTGAGGAGCAGCTGTCCAGCTGGGCCAAGGTGTGCCAGCAGCTCCAGCCATGCTGGGGAACCTTTCCAGCTCTGGGCCCTGCTGTGCAGGAGGGTCCCTGTGTGAGCTGGGGCCTCAGCCACTCCTCTCTCCACACTCGCCCTGCTGCAGCTCCACCATCCCGGCCAAGAAGGCGTGACTCTCCCTCGCCCCCAGGGAGCCCAAGGACCGTCCGGTTTGACAGCTCTCACACACGGCCTCAGCAGCAGCAGTCGCCCAGGAAAGCAGAGCACCAGCCCTCCCTGCCTCCCCCATGGCCCCCCAGCCCGGCCGTGAAGCGGAAGCCCCCCGAGATCCCCTCACTTCCTCCCCTGCCCAGCCAGCCACCCTGGTCCAGCTAGGACTGAAACTGGGCCAGCCATGGCAGGACTTGGGCCACCAACAGCTTGGGACATCTGCTCCTCTCTACAAATAACACGTGTTACCTATGGAAAACATCCAGAGGCACTTTTCATACTGTTGTGCCTCCAACAGGAAGGGCTGAAGATTCTTCCCATGCCCTGCCTCATCCTTTGCTGTTTTGATTTTCATACACCTGGGTGCTGGCTGAATCTCTTCAAAGAACATTTTTAACACTGCATGTTTTACCCCACCTATCGAGGGAAAAAAATAAAAAAATTCTTCACTTCAGACTTCATTTTTGGTGTGCTTGGCCACTCACATTTTGAGCAATTAATTTTCCATGGTACCTCTTGCCTTTTCCTTACTACCAATAAAAAGTACATCTGGACATGAAAGTCACCACTATTACTGAGATTCACCTCAAAGCCCAGAGGAGAATCTGGCACAAAATATTCTCCCTGTGTACTCTACAACAAGAAATATTCAGAGGAAAATACAGTGGCAGCTGAGACTTGTGGAACTCCCAGAATACTGAGCCTGCAGAGGAGGCAAACAGCCCTGGCAGTGTCTGAGGGGACTTCTCCTCGCAGACTCCTCTCAAAGTGTGTCACTTCATCAGGAGAAGCCTTTCAAACCTTTGCCTTTCCTTCCTCCTGTGTTAAAATGTAAGGCTCCTCTTGAGAAAATACTGAGCTACAAACAGTTCTCCATTCCTCAACAAAGCTACTCAGGTGCTCAATTTAAGAAAGAGCAAAACTAAAGGTGGTCAGAAAATTCCCATCAAGGCCTATTTGCAGAGAAACCCCATCATATGGGAGCAAATATTTATTAGCATCAGTTCACTCAAAAGAAACCCAACCCTGTATTGAGCAGTGTTTTAAACGAACTTGAATTCTTTTTCCTCACCTATCAGCTGAACTGGTTTGCTCCTTTTTTGTCCTAGAGAGAATATTAGAACGATTTACTCTTGACAGGACTCCTTGGGTGGCCCCCAGCCCTGGCTCCTCACCACGCCTTGCCTGGGCTGTTAACGCAGCCTGTCAGCACCACCTGACTTTGGCAGCCTGTTCAGACCTCGGGCACGGCTGGTGCCACGGTCCCCTCTGGTGCCACGGTCCCCTCTGGCTCCTGGCGTGTCCCTGCTGCTGGAGGAGCCCTGCTCGTGCCGCTGCCTGCGTTCAACAACGCCAGTCCTACTGCCCAGCCAAAGAGAGACCAAAATCACTGCTTTGGGCAGCTCGCTTGAACGAGTTGAACACTTACTCATCTCTAACACAGACCTCTTAACATCCACACACCAACACCAGGAAGTCACCTCATCTACAGAGGTCAGGAGCCTGAGCGAACACAAGGTCGACATTCAAGCACATCGAGTTTTTAATTTAGTGGAAGCACTCACTCGTTCACAAGCCTTACTTGTCAAACTGGATTGTGCGATGCTATTGTCTTGCTTGTGTTAGAGAGAAACCAGGGAGAAATTAGCTAAGAAAGAAGAACCACACTTGGGGCTCAGGCTTGGCAGACAAAGGGAGCAGGGCGGCACCTGCCCGCTTTGCCCGAGTCCCTGCTCCTGCCGGACAAAGGCGGACGCGGCTCCGTGCGGGGCGAGCCGGGCGCTCCGTGCCGGGGCCGGGGCCGAGCGCTCGGGCGGGCGGCGCTCAGGATGCTCGGGCAGCGCCGCGGGCCGGGCGGGCGCGATGGAGCCGCCTGAGGGCTGGGACCCATCCGGGCGGCCGGCCCGGCGCACGCAGTGGCTGCTCAGCGCCCTCGCCCACCGCTACGGGCTGGAGCGCGGCGTGGAGAACGAGATGGTCGTGCTGGCCAGCGGCCCGGAGCAGTCCCTGCAGGAGATCTTCCAGCAGCGGGACTGCACCGGGCCGGGCCGCATCCCCGGCGAGGAGTCCCGCACGCTGTGCCGGGCGCTGGGGCCGGAGGAGGCGGCAGAGCCCGAGGAGTGCGCGGGGCTGTGGGACGGGCTCTGGGCCGAGCTCACCTTCCGCCAGCTCCACGCGCGGCTCTGCGGCCACTTCAGCACTTGCGCGGGGCCGCGGCTGCCGCTGGACCCGGAGGGCGAGCACATCGAGAGCCACATCCGCCCGCGCAGCCCCCGCCGAGCCTGAGCGGCGGCCGCCGGGGCCCTGCTCCCGAGAGCGCTGCGAGGAGATGGTGGCGCTGGAGCGGGCCGAGGAGCGCATGGCCGAGCTGCAGCAGGAGAAGGGCAGCCTGCGGCAGCTGCTGGAGGACGTGCGGGCCGCCCTGCAGAGCAGCGATGCGCGGTGCCCGGCGCTGCGGCTGAGTCCGGGCCGGCTTCTGCACCGCGCTCCCGGCGGCGGCTCGGGTGGCCCCGAGCGCTTCAGGAGAGATGCTGCTCTCGGAAAGTCAGTGTTTAGAACCCCTCCGCCTCCGGACTGAGACCGAAGTTGCTCGTTCATCCTCGGCATTAACTTTCTAGCAAAGTTTAGTTACAAGGGAGGCTTTTAGGAGAAATGTATGGCATCGGTGTGCCATTAAATATGTTTGTGATGAGCACTGTTCAAAGTGTTGGGGAGTTCAGCTTAACAAACCCACGTGTACAATGCTGCTGCTGCTTCTCCTGCACGTGCAGCCAGGATGTGCTGATAGCAGATGCTGGGTATGCACTGCTGCAGGATTTTTCCTGAAGTAGGAAAGAACTTTGGGATTCTTACCTGCACAAGCACATGCAGTGCCTCAGTCATAAGTGCATCAGAAATATCAGAAGTATGTCTTCTTCAGAGTGTGGTCACAAGGGTTCAGAGCTGGAGCCAGTTCTGCGGGCAGGCTGATGAATAGTCTGGGGCTCCTCTGCAGAGCCCCATTCATTCTGAGGCTGCTTTCTGCTGGTTCTGCTGAACTGGCTCGAGTGAAATAGACACCCAATTAACAACAGTTAAATTACTCTGGCATGAAACAGTGGGGAACAGGCAGAGCAGTGAAGGGCAGCATGGAGCAGTTGTTTTGGCAGCTCTGACGAGGTCTGGTTTGATACAGCACTCACAGAACTCTGCTCCAACTGTGACACTTCCACTTGCAGAAGATGACTGTTCCTCTTGACAATATCCAGCAAGGCAGGTCAAAGACACTTTTACCATTTTCATCTTCAAAAGGGAGAGGAGATCAGCAGCAAACATGAAGTAACCAGTCAGAGATCCCGGGAAGAAACAAAAGAACAAAGAGTATAGGAAAAAACAGGTGGAGCAGTGATCCTTATCTCTGTGGGAGATATCCTCTGCTAATGGGCCATTGAGCGCCACTGCATTATTGATAAAATTCCATCAACCCATTGGGAGATGCTCCAGCCAGGGGTGCTGCCCGATGCCCCAAACAGAACACAAACTAACAGAGTGTCAGTTTATGCGGTGCTTTATTCAGGGCCCGGGGAACCTGCGGACTAGCGTCCAAAGTCAGGGTCCCACAGTTCCCTTTTTCGTCAAGTTTTTTATACCTTTTCACAAAGTAGTCTACGTACAGAGGTACACATTCTTCAAGACAATACAGATACATAAATCTTGTAGATATCATTCCTAAAAGTTATAAATTTTGCATGCTTGTCTATTCAAAACTATAGGCTACCCCCCTTTAATTCCCCCTTGCATGTTTTCCCATCACCAGAACCCTTTATTTATTATTATACTTTAGCCTTATCCTGAAAGTTTCTAGATGTTCTTATATGCTCCACTAAATTCTTTAATTATCTTTAATTATTGTTTCCACAGTCCCCAGCTCATTCCCAGGGCTGGTTCCCAGGGCCTGTCCGAGAACTGCAGTTTTCTAAGCCTTAGCATGACTACTACTATATCTACATTAGTCCTTTTTCTCATTATTTCGGTATCAGGGGGAGGAGCCAAGCCTTTCCTACCTAGATAAAATCTGAGATTTGGAACACCAAGGGAGCCCTTACCCACTGGTTTCCCGAGGACAAGAGCTACCAGACCTTTCTACAGCATCACTACAACAACAAGACCACGTCATCAGGACTGCTACCACCACCCTAACTAGCGGGTGTCAGGTTGTATTCTGATTCTGTCAGGTGTTTTCTTTTGTACTATTGCATGGATTTTTTTTTTCTCTTATATTTTTCTTATGAAATTCTATTTCTGACTTGGAGTCTCTCACTGGTTTTGCTTTCAAAACAGCACATTTTTGGAGGGGATTTTGGCTGAATCTTGATATTTCGGGAGTTTTTGATCCATGTCTTAAAGTTTGGAGGATTTTGGGTGGGAATCTTGGTGTTTGGGAGGTTATTACAGAGACAAGATGCTCAGTGACTTCCAGAGATGAACTTGGGCGAGGAGGAACACCCAGTTTATGGAGCTCCTTTCTTGTTATTTCCCGCTAAACCAGGAATTTTCATTCCTCAGGTGTGCGGGGATGGAGGAGGCAGAAAAGCCCTGGAGATCTCTCTCGAGGAGGGGCGGCAAACCCAGCCCAGGGAGCTGCCAGGAGGAAAGACCCTCCCTGAGCCGGGAAGGCAGCCGGAGATCCAGGCAGAGCTCAGAGCTGGTGGAGAAGCCTCCTGGAGGGGAGAAGCCCCACAAGTGCTTGGAATGTGGGAAGGGTTTCAGCTACAGCTCCAGCCTGATCCGACACCAGGTGATCCACACTGGAGAACGGCCATATGAGTGTGGGAAATGTGGGAAGAGCTTCAGGAGTATTTCTCATCTGATGGAGCACCAGGTGATCCACACAGGGGAACGGCCCTACACCTGCTTGGAATGTGGGAAGAGCTTTGGATGGAGCTCTGCCCTGAAAAAACACCAGCGCATCCAGACTGGGGAGAGGCCCTACGAGTGTCCCAAGTGTGGGAAGAGGTTTCAGACCAGCTCTGATCCCTCAGACATGAGCGGATTCACACAGAGGAGAGGCCCTTCCGCTGCCCCCACTGTGGGAAGGGTTTCAGGTACAATTCCCATCTCATCAGGCACCAGCACATCCACACCAGGGAGAGGCCCTACGAGTGTCCTGAGTGTAGGAAGAGCTTCTCACGGAGCTCTCACTTGACCCGACACCAACGGAGTCACCACTAAGGGAAGCCCTCCGACTGCCTGGAGTGCGGGAAGAGCTTCGTGCTCTGCTCCAGCTCCGTCTCCCATGGGAGGATCAACTTTGGATGATCCTCAGTGACCCCCGTTGGGCAGAGCCCTGGTGATCCGTGGTCCTGGTGATCCCTGTTGGGTGGGGGGAAGGGAATGCAGAGATTTCTCTCCCTTGTCCTTCTCGTGCTCTGATTTATTGGGTAATAAATTCCCTCGCTGTGCCCAGGCTGGGGCTGTTGTTCCCGTGCAGGTGCTCAGGGCGGGGTCTCTCCTGTTCCTTCTCTCAACTCCCGGGCCTGTCCTCGGCCAATCAGAGAATGCGATGGAGAAAATTCAGCCAATCAGCGAGAGCAGCTGTGATGACTCACCGGTTGCCGGGCAGACCCGCAGCACCCAGTGTTCCCCACCTGGGCCCCACCCTCCCCGCCCAGTCACGATCCCCCCGCGGGGTCCCCCCAAGTCCCTCCCCCCAAGAAACGGGTCCGGGGTGAACTGGGAAGTTTTCTTTGGGTCCCTGGGAGAAGCTGGACGTGGGCAGAGTGAAAGCAGGGCTGGGGGGGACGCACCACCCCCCTCCTAAATCAGCGTGGGGACGGAGCGGGGGTCCCGGCCTGGCCCGAGGTAGCGGGGAGGGGCTGCAGCCACTGCTGGCTCAGGAGCTCTGAGGGCAGAGAAAAGGGGGTGACTCGGGGCTGGGGGGAACACACACGCTCCAGGGAAGGGGGCACACGACCCCCCGGGACTCCCCCTCACCTTCTTGCACAGGTAGAAGCCGAGCCCCAGCACCAGGAAGACGAAGCCCAACACAGAACCCCCAATCCCCACAGTAAGGTACTGACGGCAGCGGCTGGCGGCATCTTTGGGGTTCCCGCAGGAGTCAGGATCCCCTAAAACCTCTCACAGACACCCCAAGCCCCCTCCAAGCACCCTCCCAATCACTTCTAGCTGGCTCAGGACCCCCTGAGAGCTCCTCCCAATCTCTTCCTAGCCTCCCCAGGATCCACCAAAGCCCCTTGTGTCCCTCTCAGGATCCCACAACCCCCTCCCATTTGCCCTCCACCACCGTAGGACCCCCAAACACTCTCCAGTCCCACCAGGACTCACCAAGACCCTCCCAGTCTCTTACCAGCACAACCAACCTCATTCCAACTCCTGCTTTCCAATCCTTGATCTTTTTTCATCCCCTCCAGGTTCACTGAAATCCCTCCCAGTTACACCCAACACCCCCAGACTCCCTCCCAGTGCCCACTAGGACCCCCAGAACCCCATCCCACCCTCCCCAGCATCCTTCAAACTCCTTCTAAGCCTTTCCAGATCCACAAGCCCTACTCCTAGTTTAAACCAGGCTATCTCAAACTCCCTCCCAGTTACTCCCAGCACACCCCAATCCCCCTCCTAGCCCTCCCAGTGCCTCCCCACACTCCCCACACTGTGGGGTCCGGGATGTGCCCCAGTGTCGGCTCAGCGGGTGCTCCAGGCTGACATGCTCCCCCTGGCAGCTGGAGGTGACCCCGTGCCGGGGGGAAGTTCCAGCAGGAACAGAAGCTCGTGGGTCCAGTCCCCTTTAGGGACCAGGTCGGTGGCCACCACATGCCCTGAGAGCTCCTGCTGGCCCTGGAACCAGCTCAGCTGGATCTGAGCAGGGTAGAAATCCATCCCAGAGCAGAGCAGGCAGCCAGGGACGGGCTGGGAGGTCGAGGACCAGTGAGATGGACACACTGAGGGGCACAGGGAGAGAGCGGGACACACTGGGATCAGCTGGGGGGAACTGGGAGAGACAGGAGAGGGCTGGTGTGGCATAAAGACAAACTGGAAATGAACTGGGAGGCACTAGGGGTGCATTGGGAAAGAGGGTGGAGGTCTGGGAGTGGACTGTGAAGACTTGGAGTGGACTGAGACTAGATTGGAAATTGACTGAGAAAGAGGGGCAGGGTCTGGGAGGGACTATGGGGACAAGGGAATGAACTGAGTTGGCACTGGGAGGGGGACTGGGATGGACTGGAAGAGCCACAGGACTGACTGAGAGGAACAGGAAGGCCCGGGGATGGGCACAGGGAGGGCTGGGTGCTCTGGGGGGATTCCCAGGGAGTTTTTGAGAGGCTCCAGGGTCATTCCCGGGCCAGGGCCCAAGGGGACACGCTCTGTCCCACGCTCACCTCTGCTCTCCACGCTGAACGGGGCAATGATCTTGGAGTTGTGTGGGCAAACTGTGCCCACCTGAGCCCCATAATGCTCCAGTGTTTCTGGTTTGCTGTTCAAGTGCTGGGCCTTTATCTCCCCATAGGGGGTGAATCCCATGAACAGCCCCACGTTGCTGTTGAAACACAGGAACTCCTCTCGGTTGTAGTGAATCATGGTTTAAAAAGTTAAGATTTTTGCTAAGGGTAGAAGTAGTTTCCATGACCAAGATGTAAGTTAGGTAGGTAAATGGTAGGTTAATAATTACTAGAAGCTTAGGCTAGAACTAATTGGTATAATTATCTGCCATTATAAATTTACGTACAGAAGAACGTAAAATAAGTAAACCGTTAACCATGAAGCACGGGGCCTTGGATGGTGCCAGAGGGTCACTGAGACCTGATGAAGACTCTCCTGACTTCATCCTTTGAGACCACTGACCCATTTCGAGACCACCGACCCAATTCAAGAGAAGAACTGCGCACGTGTGAAGGACGAATGGGCTCATTTTAATATGGGGTGGGGATGGGAGGTGCTGGGGTTATGCAGATGTATTGTATGTAAGATCTTGGGCAATAAATAGATGGCAAAGAACCTTGTTCGGGGCGGTCACACCTTTCGGAGGTGACTCCTATGCTGCCCACCGGTGAATAAACACAGCACTTTGTAACTTTAATTAGTTACAGGGTCTTTGTCCGTAATTATACCGGGTTTTTTTAATGATTCAGGGTGTCATGGCACCAAGAATCCATTGTGACACTACAGGATCTTGTGTCACCAGGGGTCCATTGTGACACCGTGCAAACAAGGGGTCCATTGTGTCACTGTGGAGCTTTATGGACTTCGGGGGCCTTTGACTCCATGGGGCCTCATGAAATCAAGAAGACACTTGTGACACTTTTTGTCCTTGTGGAAACAAGGAGACCACTGTGACACTGCTGGACCTCATATAACCAAGAGGCCATTGTGACACTAGAGGGACTCATGGACTGAAGGAAACAATTTTGGCACCATGGTGCCCCATGGGACCAAGAGGCCACTGTGACACTGTGGAACCAAGGAGAGCATTGCTGCACTGTGAGACCTCATGGAAACAAGGATCCACTGTGACACTGCAGGGTCTTGAAGGACCAAGGTGCCATTGTGACACTGCAAGGCTGAAGGATACAAGGGAATTTGTGACACCCTGGGGTTCCATGGAACCAAACGAAAATTTTGACACTAGGAGGCCACATGAAATTGTGACATTCTAGAGACTTGTGGAACCATGCTGACATTAAGCTGGGTGTGAGTGTGGATCAGCTGGAAGGTAGGAAGGCTCTGTACACAGACTTAGACAGGCTGGATCCAGGGCCCAAATTCAATAAGATTGAGTTTAACCAGTCCAAGTGCCGGGTTCTGCACTTTGACCACAACATCCTGCAGTGCTACAGGCTGGGGACAGAGTGACTGGACAGCAGCCAGGCAGAAAGGGACCTGGGGGCACTGATGGATAGCAGGCTGGACATCAGCCAGCAGTGTGCCCAGGTGGCCAAGAAGGCCAATGGCCCCTGGCCTGGATCAGGAATGGTGTGGCCAGCAGGAGCAGGGCAGTGATTCTTGCCCTGTGCTCAGCACTGGTTGGGCAGCACCTCGAGTGCTGTGTCCAGTCCTGGGTCCCCCAATTTAGGAAGGACATGGAGGGGCTGGAGTATGTCCAGAGAAGGGCAACAAGGCTGGTGAGGGGTCTGGAAAACAAGTCCTGTGAGGAGTGGCTGAGGAAGCTGTGGTTGTTTAACATGGAGAAGAGAAGGCTCAGGGAGAGAAGGTGGTGTCAGGGCACAGGTTGGACTTGCTGATCTCCAGGGTCTTTTCCAGCCTTGCTGATTTTGTGATTCTCTGAAACTGCCCCTGGAGCACTTGCAGGATGAGCCCTGGGCCTCCTCCTCACAAGGTCCAGCAGCCCAGGTCCCTCAGCTTCTCCACACAGCCCCAAAGCCCATCCTGTCAGTCCTGCAGAGCCTCTCCAGCCCCTCCTCATTGCCCACAACAGGGAGCCCCACACCCAGACACAGCAGCCCAGATGTGCCCCCCTGGCCTGTGGTGCCTCTGGCAAGGGAGCAGCATGAGGCAGTGCAGGACCCTGCAGACAATTCCTGAAGCACTTGGAGGATGATCCTGCTCCCCAAGGGACGTTCCCATGGTGCCAAGTCAGGAATTGAAATGGAGAGTGAGGCCAGAGAGGAAAGGGCAAAGAGGGATGGGCTGTTTGAAGGGTAGGGAATTAGGGTGGGCAATAGGAAGAAATCAGGAGCAAGAAAGTGGAAAGAGAGCAACGGTGAAGTAAAGGAAATGCTCAGGGCAGTTTGGGGGTGGCTGCCAGGCAATCCTGGCTTTGAGCAACAACATTTGTATTGGGACTGGAAACTCACAGCTCATGGGAACAAACTTCCTGGCTGAATTCAGAGGCCACAACAAACCTGAATGGTTTCCCTGCCGGCCCCCAGCCCTTGCTGGCCCCAGGGGCTGATGGCATTTGTGCTCACTCAGCTCCATGTCCCCACAGCAGCACCATGGGGGTGCTGAGCCTGCTGTGTGCAATGCAAACAGGGGCTCCTGAGCCAGTGCTGCCGTGTGTGTGCCTGCAAGGATGCGGCTCCTGTGTGAGCTGGGGGAGAGGCCAGGGCTGCAGAGGGGGGATGTTGTTGGCAGGTGCATGAGGACGCTCTGGGACGCTGCCCTGGGGTGTCCAGCGCAGTGGGGATGGATCAGCCCCTGCTCTGCTGCTCCTTGCCAGGGTGTCCTCTTTGCAGGGAGCTTGCAGAGCACCAGCCATGCTGTTTGCCCCCCAGCCTGCCCAAGGCCAGCCTGGGGCTGCTCCCGGGGCTATTCTGTGCTCAGCATTGGGCTGGCCAAGTGTTGTGGAGAGAGCGTGGCCAAGGAGCCTGGAGCCCCCAGGCCCTGCCCTGAGGCGTCAGCGCTGCCCCAGCAGTGCCCATGGCCTGTCCCTGCTGCAGCCCTGGCACTGCCACCCCCAGGGCTGTGCCCGGCCCCGAGAGCACTCAGGCCCTGCAGTAACACGAGGGCCAGGGGGGCAGTGGGGCAGTGGCACGGGAGCAGCACTGGCAACACCAAGTGCTGCTGCTGCTGCTGGGCACAGCTGCTGTGCCAGCACTGATCTGCCCCAGCTCTGCACACAGACATTGCTGCTGCAGCTCCAGAGAAGGGAAAAAAGGGACATCTCTGGAGAAAACTTTGCTGGGGAGAGATTCTTTCGTTCATCTAAAGCCACCAAGAGCATGTCACCTTATTTACAGTCTGTGGCCACAGGGAAGGTGGAGAGAAAGAAAATGAGAAACAGCATGAACAATGCAATTTCTTTATGGATTATAGTAAAAAAGTAAAACAAAGAATATAACCTCCAAAATGAAACCAACAAGAATTTTCAAGGGTGGCTTTTATTACAAATGATTTGCAGAAATTTGACCAGCAGTTTACAGTTTATTAAATCCTCCAGTCATCAGTGTCAACACTGCAGCCTTGAGCTCCTGGTTCCTCAGGCTGTAGATGAGGGGATTCAGGGCTGGAGGCACCACTGAGTACAGAACTGACACTGCCAGATCCAGGGATGGGGAGGAGATGGAGGGGGACTTCAGGTAGGCAAATGAGGCAGTGCAGAGAAACAGAGAGACCACAGCCAGGTGAGGGAGGCAGGTGGAAAAGGCTTTGTGCCGTCCCTGCTCAGAGGGGATCCTCAGCACAGCCCTGAAGATCTGCACGTAGGAGAAAATCATGAACACGAAACAACCAAATAACAAACAGGCACCAACAGCAATGATCCCAAGTTCCCTGAGGTTTGAGTGTGAGCAGGACAGCCTGAGGATCCGGGGGATTTCACAGAAGAACTGGCCCAGGGCATTGCCATGGCACAGGGGCAGGGAAAATGTATTGGCCGTGTGCAGCAGAGCATTGAGAAAGGCACTGCCCCAGGCAGCTGCTGCCATGTGGGCACAAGCTCTGCTGCCCAGGAGGGTCCCGTAGTGCAGGGGTTTGCAGATGGACACGTAGCGGTCGTAGCACATGATGGTCAGGAGGGAAAACTCTGCTGACATGAAGAACACAAAGAAAAAGAGCTGAGCAGCACATCCTGAGTAAGAGATGGTCGTGGTGTCCCAGAGGGAATTGTGCATGGCTTTGGGGACAGTGGTGCAGATGCAGCCCAGGTCGCTGAGGGCCAGGTTGAGCAGGAAGAAGAACATAGGGGTGTGCAGGTGGTGGCCACAGGCTACGGCACTGATGATGAGGCTGTTGGCCAGGAGGGCAGCCAGGGAGATGGCCAGGAAGAGGCAGAAGTGCAGGAGCTGCAGCTGCCGCGTGTCTGCCAATGGCAGCAGGAGGAAGTGGCTGATGGAGCTGCTGTTAGACATTTCCTGTGTCTTGGCATGGGGATCTGTAAGAAAAGTAATCATGGAATAGTTCAGTTTGAAGAAGATTTTAAATATCCCAGCCCAGCTTGGTGGCACTTTCCCCCCACTGCCTTCCCAGGGCTCTGCTGCCTGGAGCTGTCCCTGCCAGCAGCTGCTTCCCTGTGCCCAGGGCTGGGCCCTGCCAGTGCTGCCAGAGCCCAGCCCTGCCCTGGGGGCTCAGCTCTGCCCTGCACACCCCTCCCAGCACAGGGCACTGCCGAGGGTCAGCTCTGCCTGTGCAGGCTCTGATGACAATGTCATAGCTATCCTGAGGAGGCTGGAAAAGTGACACTGATGCTGCCTGTGAGGGACCCTGTGCTAATTTCTGTCAGTGCCTGCTTTATTAAAATCCAAGAAAAAAATATTTTTTCCAAAGTGAACTTAGAGATTAATATCTATATGCAATTTCCCTTCTTCGCAACGCAGAGAAGTAGATTATAAAATCATGATTTTCCTTTTAATGCAGGCCCTACCTCACTGTGCTCCTTGTCTAATCTACCTAGAAACATTCTGGAGTTAAATGTTATGCTGGGAGCATTTCTGAACTATGCAGCATCCTCATCACACAGGGACAACCTTTCCAAGCCTCACCAGCTGTCTCCTTCCACCCAGACCTTGTCCCCCAGTGCTGGGAGCAGCTCCCAGGGCTGGCTGAGAGCTGTCCCTGGCAGGCAGCAGAGTCCCTGCCCCAGCACAGCGCCCTGGGCTGCAGGACCCTGCTCTGCACCACAGCCCTGGGCACCCCTGGCTGCTCTGCACAAGAGATCATCAGAGAATGTACTCACACAGTCTGCAGGCATTGGGATGTTCCAGCTTTAGGAGATCAGTGCAGGAGCTGCAGCTGCATTGTCCTGCAGCCAGAGGCTTCCTGTGTCAAGGGCTGGGAGTGATTCTGCCCCAGGCACTTCTGAGCATCTTCCCAGCCCTGACTGATTGAAGCTCTCTGTGCCTCTGTGCTGTGCCCGGGGTGGCTGCAGGCAGTGCCCCAGCCCTGCTGGGCTGGGAGAAGAGCTGCTCATCAGGAGAAATGTGTTTTTGAAGCTCTTCTTGCTTGCCAGGATCGCCTTCTGAGCCAAGAGCCCAGCCCAGCTCATCAGCACAGACACAGCCCAAGGACTTTAATGACCCTATTGGGGTTTGTGCTGGGGCCCTCAACATCAGTCCCTGAGAGGGAGATGAAGAAACCTCACAAGAACTCCAAGTCACAATCAAACTCCAAAATTTCCTGAAGTTTTAATGGGTCCCTCTGAGGGACACAACTGAGAAAGTGTCCCCAGGTTCCAGTTAGAGCAGGAAATTGGAGGCAGTGATGACCAGTGAAGACAAAGTGAAGCCAACTCTTGGTGCCCTCGAGCACAGCAGGGTCTGTGCCACCAAGGGCTGTGAGGAGACACCTTGTCCTGAGCCACTGGGGCCTCCTGGCACAGCCCCAGCAAGGCTGGCCACTGTCACCCCTTGTCCTGCCCTCAGCATCCCCCCACATCCCAGTGGCCTCAGGGATGTGCTGGGACGAGTCCCTGGGGAGCCTTGGTCAGGAATGGCCCTGGGGGCTCCTTCATGCTCCCAGGGACTACAGGTTTTTCAGAGGACTTTGGGTTTTGCTTTTGCCTTGGAGTCTCTGAGAGCTTTGTGCAATCATGGGCTCCAGTTATCTCCTTTAATTAGTCTCTTGAGGGCCTTTGTCAGAAATAACACTCAGTGGGGCTCATTAATGCTTCAAGGTACTTTAGTTTTTTAAGATACTTTCCTTTTTCCTTTCCTCTCTGAGAAGTTTTTGGGCAATCATGACGTAGAGAATTCTCTCCTCCAAGGAGTCCATGAGGAGCCTGTGTTGGGGATGGACCTCAGTGGGACCCATTAATGCTTTGAGACACTTTGGGTTTTTCTTCTGCCTTGGACTCCTGGAAAGGTTTGTGCAACCTCCTCTCAGGCCCTGAGGTTCAAGAGCTCAGCTCCAAATGCACCACGGGGCTGATTGGGATCGAGCAAGTCCTGACAAACCATGGCTCTGCCTTGATTTCCCTCTGGCCTGGTGCCATTCATTAGGAAGATTTTCAAATCCAGTTATGGAGAAATATTTCAAAGAGATTCAAAAAAATACACATTCCTATTTTGAAGAGTGTATTTCATTGCTATTCTCTTTAGAGCAGAGGTGATTCCAGCATTCTGTGATTGATATTGATGCAGGCTCTCTCCTCAGGTCTGGCCTGCTCACAGAAGCTGTGCCTTGAGGTCTGACCCAGTGTGGACAACCTTGCTGCACATTCCCCAACCCCATCCTGTCTGTCCTCACTCACCTGGGACCTGCTTTACTTGAAGAACTGGCTGCACACAGGCCAAAAGTAGTGTTCCCCCCACCTTTTTTTTTTTGTTTTGAAGCAATCTACAACTCATAATGTCCCCATTGAAAACAGACACCTTCTATTAGTGTGTGCTAAAGCCAAGGTGCCACCAAGCAGCTTCCCCTTCCTCAAGCCAGAACCCTGCAAGAAATGTTTGAGTCCTTTGGACTCCTTGGTTCCCTGAGGCCTTGCAGTGTCACAAAGGCCCCTTAGTTCCATGATGTTCTGCACTGTCACAATGGAGATTTGGGTCCATGGTGCCCCACAGTGTCACAATGCTCTTAGGGTTCCATAAGGCCATGTTCTATCACAATGGACTTTTGGCTCCTCAAGGTTCCATACTCTCAACAATGGTCTCTGTAGTTCCAGAGTGTCACAATGGACACTTGGTTCCAGGTGGCCCCACAATGTCACCGTGGTCTCCTTGGTTCCACAAGGCCGTGCAGTGTCACAATGGCTCACAGGTTCCATGAGGCCCCACAATGTCACAGTGGACCCTTGGTCCCATGAGTTTCCCCAGTGTCACAATGGTTCCTTGGCTCCACGTGGCCCAGGTGTCTCACAATGGACTCTTGGTTCCGTGGGGCCCCGCAGTGTCACAGGGGTTTCCTTGGTTCTGTAGGGTCACAATGGACACTGCAGCACCCCCTGCTGGCCGGGAGGACCTGGCACTGTGCGAGCACATCCTGGTGGCCGACCCCTGCAACTGTGAATGGCTTGTACTGGTTTGTACTGGTTTGTACTGGTTTGTGCTGGGATGGGGTCCAGGGGGTGCTGGGACGAGGCTGGGGTCATTGGGTTGTACTGGTTTATACTGGGAGAGGTTTTGTGAGTGTCCAGGAGGACCTAGGGCTGTGTGTACTGGTTGTACTGGGTTATATTGGTTTGTACTGGGATGGGCTGATGGGGGGTTACTGATTTGTACTGGGTTATACTGAGATGTGGTGCTAGGGGTGACTGGTTTATGCTGGGTTATACTGGTTTATATTGGGATGGGGTGCTGGGGGTCACTGGGTTATACTGGTTTATACTGGTTTATACTGGTTTATACTGGGATGTGGTCCTGAGGTGACTGGATTGTAGTGGTTTATACTGGGTTATACTGGCATATTCTGGATTTTACTAGGTTAAACTGGGGTGTCCTGGGTTATACTGGGAGGGAGCTTGGGGATGCTTGGCATTCTACTGGGAGCAAATTCTGGGGATGCTGCTCTTGCTGATTTATACTGGTTTGGGGCTTGGGACCTACTGGGAGTGACTTCAGGTTGTGCTGGCCTTACTGGTTTCTACTGGGAGCTGTCACCAAGGGCTCACGGCCTCAGGGGTGACTCCCAGTGCTTACTGGTTTATACTGGTGCCATCCCAGTAAAAGCTTGGGAGCCCCAGGACCACACAAGGAGCCCCTAGACTACACTGGGAATGGGTTTGGGTGCATGAGGCCTTACTGGTTTATACTGGGAACTGCTGCCATGAGCCTCAGGAGCTCGGGAGTGGCTCCAAGTGCTTACTGGTTTATACTGGTGCCTTCCCAGTCCACACATGGGAACACTGGTAGGCACTTGCAGTCAGGCAGGACCTAAAGGCTGAGCTGGCCTTCACCAGGGCCTTGCTGATCCTCAGCTTCTCCAACTTCTCAGCCTGGCAGCACTGCCTGGGGCTGCTGATGCCCACCAGGAACTATGGCAAGGGCACTGCCCCCTGGAAGGCTGAAGGAAGGTGAGGGATTCCCCAAAACAACTCCCCCAATTTTGCGGGATCCCCAAAATTTTCCAGCCTGTCCCTCGCCTAAAGTGTGAGCTGGTGGGTTCTGTTGGGTTGAATGGGTAGACCTGGTGTTCCTAAATCCTCTTTGACTTTAATGGGTGCACCTGAACTCCTGTATACCTGGGTGCCCCCATCGAGATATTGGGGTTTCCCCTGCTGCCCCGCTGAGATATTGGGGTGCCTCCTTTGCCCACCCCAGAGCTGGAGCTGCTGCAGAATACCATCTTCATCAACCCCATGCAACAAAGCACCTGGGTGTACCTGCCCTGCATTCTCTCCTGAGGTAACTCAGGGCTCCCTCCTACCCCTGATGTCCTCACGTGAAGTTTTGGGGTACCCCCTGAATGTTGGGTGTCCCCCAACAGCCCCACAGCTGCCAAGGGTCATCTGTGTCCATGTGGACTGGGAGGACAGTGGCCATCATCTTCTCCTGGCCTGTCAGGATGAGTCAGGGAACTTGGATGCCCCAAAAATCACCTGGATACCCCCAGAAATCACCTGGATACACCTGGGTACCCCTTGCACACCTGGATCACCAAAAACCCCTGGGCCCTCCAAACACTAGTGTCTCAAACATCCTCATTGCTTTGACTGGGTAGACCTGGTGGCCCTAAACTTTATTACCTTTAAAGAGTAGACCTGCTGTCCCTAAATTCAATGGGTTAGCCCTAGAGTCCTGTTTATCTCCATTTATCTCTATAAATCCCTCCCAGTTGTCCCACTTTTTTCAATGCTCTTAGTAACCCCAGTGTCCCCCCTCAGCCCTTCCCAGTGCTCCCAGTTTAATCAGTAACTCTTCCCAATCAAGCCCTATCAATGGGTAGACCTGGTGTCCCTATATCCCTGTTGACTTCATAGGGGTAGACCTGCTGTCCTTCAAACCCCTTTGACTCCAGTGGGGAGAGCTGATGTCCCAAAACTTTTGGCGCTAAAAATCCCAATTTTGGGCTTGGAATTCCCAGCTTTCAGGCTGAAAATGGACATTTTTGGGCTTACCTGGGGGCACAGCTCCAGCATGGACAGCAGGTGAAGGATCAGGGATTTGGGCTTGGCCTCCAGGAATTCTTCCAGGACATCCAGAGCATTGGCACTGTGATCCTGGAGTGGAAATTCCCAGAATTCAGCCCAAGAGTTCCTCCAAATTTACTCAAATTTCCCTATATTAGGGCCAAATTTCCTCAAATTCCCATTGATTTTAACGGATAGATCAGGTATCCCTAAATCCATATTGACTTTAATGGGATACACCTGGTGTCCCTAAGTCCCTATTGATTTCATTAGTCATGTCTGATGTCAAAAAAATGTGCATTGGGAGATTGATATTGCAAGAGATGAGGCAACTGAGAGATGTTGTAAAAGATGGTTTATGGCCTCATGGTGTCAGTCTCACAGAAAGGTGAGAAATTAAAGGTGTTACATCCAACACCATAATATCAGAAGCCGCCTCATTCTTAGTTACAATGTCTTATGTGAGTATTTTAGCCAATCAAATACTTCTGTGAAGTTTGCCAGCATCCTTTTACACCAATCACTAATAGCTTTCCTTCTCATGGCTTTGCCGCAATGCTTCATTTTTCAACCAATCCTAGAACACTTCACCAACCTACATTGATATATCTTAAACTTCTAACTAACTTTATAAAAAGTTCTATTGCTAATTATTACAATCTTTTACTATCTTACTTAACATACTGCTTTGCTTACATAATACGTATTTAGGTTTGCTTAAAACATAGATCTAGTTATACTAAAAGCTTATATTCCTATTTTATATCTATTTTACTTTTAATGCTCGGATTGTCCAAGATTTTTCCAAGGTCTTAGGTCAGACCTTGTTTCCATCTCAATCTCTGAGCCTGTTTGCACAACGCCCTGAGAGCTCTCTGTGCCTGCATTTCCCACACCACCTGTCATCTCTGCCTCCAATTTCCTGCTCTCACTGGAACCTGGGGACACTTTCTCAGTTGTGTCCCTCAGTGAGACTTTGGAGTTCGATCCTGACTGAATTCTTGAGAGATTTCCTAGCAAACCACAGTTCTGCCTTGATTTCCCTCTGGTATGGTCCAGTTCATTTGGAAGTTTTTCAACTCCAGTTATGGAGAAATATGTCAAAGACCTTAGAAATATCCATTCCCATTTGTAAGGCTTTATTTTATTACTGTTGTCTTTAGAGCAGAGGTGATTGCAGCATTCTGTGGTTGATATTTCTGAGAAATGGATTTGTAAAGGATTCTCAAAGCCTGACTGAAGGCTCACACACTCTTGTACATCTGGATGCAAACTCTGAGATAAGGTGTGCTGACTCAGAATGGCCCTGGAATAGAGAAGACATTGTTGAGAGAGAGATTGAACTAGAAACAAGTTTCAAACTATGGCCTTGCAAAAAGATCAGATATTTTTGAGAATTAGAACTGTGAAAGATGCATTGTGGCAAGACAACATGGAGCAAAATACAAGGTGATTGGTGTTAGAAGTATTAGCACCATTGTGTGGCAAAAGTTAATAGGCTGAAAAAGTATTTATAAAATATTATAAGCAGGAAATAAGTTGGCTTCGGATAGAATGGCATGGAGTTTTATATCTCTCATTTTTCAGCCTTCAAGGAGTCTAATAATGGAATAAAATCTTTTTAAAACCCCTCTCATTTGCCCTGTCTCTGTAGAGCTGGGATTTTCCAACAGTTCTGAGTCCCTGGACATCAGTCCCTGAGAGAAAGCTGAAGGAAAACTTCTCAAGAACTCAAAGTCATATTCAAGCTCTAAAGTTTCTTTAACTTTAATGGGTTCTACTGAGGGATATGACTCAGAAAGTGTCCCCAGGTTCCAGTTAGAGCAGAATAATGGAGGCAGTGATGACACGTGGGGACAAACAAGGGAAAGGTGCCTCTGATGCTGAGCACACCTGGATGTGTTTCAGGAATGCAAAAGGCCAAGGGCTGAGCCCCAGCCCCTGGCAAGGCAGATCCTGTCCCTCCCTCATTGCTCAGGGCTCTTCCCGGGCCACTGGGCTCTGGCCATGTGCAATGCCAAGGGCAGCACCATGGGGCGGCCCCTGCCAGGCTGCTGAGCAGGGACAAGGAGCCAAGGAGGCCCCAGCACAGCAAGGCTCACTTGTCCCCTGCTGGCCTCAGGCCCAGGGCCAGCCTGCATGGCCCAAGTGCTGCAGGAGTTGGCTGTGTCAGGGCCTTTCAGCTGCTGCCCATCCCTGTGGCCTCTGCAGCCCAGGCTGTCCTATGGTGTCCATGCCCTGCGCCTCTGTCCCTGCACGCTGTCGTCATCCCCCGGCTGCCCCACCTCGCTGGCCCCTTCCTTTGCTGACAGCTCTGCCTCCTGCCTGCCTCTGATTGGACACACAAAGCCTTGGGCTCGATTCCAAAAGGGTTCATTCAATTTTTACTCTGCCTGTGAACTTTTAGCAGAGAAACATGGCATGCAGGAGCTGCTTTCCCAGCAGAGACTGTCAGAAGAGAAGAGAAACACATCTGGCTCAAGGGTGCAGTGAAAGTAAAAACAAAGACTGATTCAAGAACTTGTGGTGGGTTTTATAGAAATGGTAAATTGTAATTCGCATGTAGTGACTAAATATAAGCAACAGACTTGTAGAATCATGTGTCCACATAAGTCTTGGAGTTATCCCATATTGGACCTGAAGCCTGAAAAAAAGGATGTCCTCTTGAGCACGAAATCAGTGTTAAGGAGTCTTATTCTGGTATTTTGGAGATTGGGTGACAGCGGGACCTCACAGAACCAAGGTGACCATGTTATAGCACAGAACCTCGTGGAACAAATGGTCCATGGTGACACTGCAGAACTGTTGCTGAGAGTATGAAAGCTCATGGAACCTGAAGTCTATTGTGACCAAGGAGCCACTGGGACACTGCTGATCCAAGGAGGCCATTGTGGCACTGAGGAACCTCATGGAACCAAGGGTCCATTGTTACATTGTGGGGATTCATGGAAGCCAGCGTCCATTGTGACATTGCAGGGCCTCATGGAACAATGGAGACTATTATGAAACAGAATCACAGAGGTAATGAGGTTGGAAAAGACCTTTGAGATCATGAAATCCAACCTATCACCTAACATCACCTCATCAACTAAACCATGGCTCTGAGTGCCACATCCAGTCTTTTTTTAAATGCCACCAGGGTGGTGACTCCACGACCTCCCAGGGCAGAAGATTCCAGTGCCCAATCACTCTCTTAGTGAAGAATTTTTTCCTGATGTCAAACCTATACTACCCCTGGCTCATCTGCAGACTGTGTCCTCTCATTCTGTCAGTGTTTGCCTGGGAGAAGAGACCGACCTCCACCTGACTACAGCCTCTGTTCAGGTGGTTGTAGAGAGTCTCACTGGAGACCATTGTAGCCATTGGGGCATTGCAGCACGGCAGGGCCTCATGGAATCAAGGAGGCCATGATGACACTTTGAGGTCACGTGGAACCAAAGGACCATTGTGGCATTTCAGGGCCTTATGAAATCAAGGGGCCATTGTGACACTACAGGGCCTCATGGAATCATGGAGTCCATTGTGACACTACAAGACCTCACTGAAGCAAGGAATCCTTGTGACACTATGGAGTCCGGGCAGGCCAAGGGGCAATTGTCACAATGTGTGGCACCATTGAACCAAGGAGTCCATTGTGACACTACAGGGCCCCATGGAACTGAGGATTCATGGAACAGTGCTGGACCCCATGGAACCAAAGGTCCATTGTGACACTGTGGGGCCTCATGGAATCCTGGAGGCCATGATGACACTTTGAGGCCTCGTTGAATCAAGGGGCTCTGCAGGACCTTGTGGAACCAAGGAGACCCTTCTGCCATTGTGAGTCCCCATGGAACCAAGGGTCCATTGGGATACTGCAGTGTGGGAAATGCAGGCACAGAGAGCTCTCAGGGCCTTGGGCATACAGGCTCAGAGATAGAGATGGATACAGGGTTTGAGCTAAGACCTTGGAGAAGGCTTAGAGAATTAGAGCATGAAAGTGAAACAGACATAAAACAAGAATATAAGTTTGTAGTTTAAGTAAAAGTATGTTTCAAGAAAACAGAAATATGGATTATGTAAGCAATGCACTATGTTAAGTAAGATAGTAGAACATTGTAAAGTTCAGCAAAAAAAACTTGTTATAAAGTTAATTAGATGTTAAGATGTATCAATGTAGGTTTGTGCAGTGTTATATGATATAGTGGAAAATGATGCATTGCACTGAAGCCATGGGAAGCAAAGCAATTAATGATTGGTGTAAAAAGACACTAGCAAAGTTCATAGAAGTTTTTGATTGGCTAAAAAACTAATATAAGGCATTGGAAACTAAGAATGAGAAAGCTTCTGATATTATGGCACTGGATGTAACACCTTTAATGTCTCACCCTTCTATGAGACTGATGAAATAAAGCAATAAACCATCTTTGACAATGTCTCTCAGTTGTTCCATCTCTTGTAATATCAATCTCCCAAGAGAGATCTTATGGACATCAGGTCTACCCTTTGAAATCAATGGCAATGTAGGAATAGCAAGTCGACCTAGTTTAAAAAATCAAAGGGGATTTAGGAACATCAGGTCGACCTTTTGAAATCAATAGGGATTTAGGGAAACCAGGTTTACCCATTAAAGTCAATGGGGATTTTGCAGAAATTTGGTGCTAAAATGGGGAAATCTGGGGGAAATACAGGGCTGAATTCTGGGAATTTCCATTTGAGGATCATGGTGCTGACACTCTGAAAGTCCTGGCATAATTCCTGGGAGCTAATCACAAATTCTTGATCCCTCACCTTCAGCCTGTGCTTGAGCTGTGCCTCCACTTAAGCCCAAAATCTTTGTTTTTAGCCCCAAATCTGGGAATTCCAAGCCCATAGTTGGGATTTTTGGCACCAAAATTTTTCAGACATGGGATCCATCCATTGAAGTCCAAGGGGATTGAGGGATACCAGGACTACCCATTAATAGGGCTTGATTGGGAAGGGTTAGTGTTTCAACTGGGAGCATTGGGAAGGGCTAAGGGGGGACACTGGGGTTACTGGGAGCACTGGGGCATAAGTGGGACCACTGGGAGGGATTTATAGAGATAAATGTGTATAAACAGGACTCAACATGTACCCTTTAAAATCAATGGGGATTCAGGGACACCAGGTCCACTCAGTCAAAGCAATGAAGATTTTTGGGACACCAGTTTTGGGGGCCCTCAGGGGATTTGGTTGATCTAGGTGTTCGAGGGGTATCCAGGTGTATCCAGGTGATTATTTGGGTAACCCAGGTGATTTTCAGGGGTACTGAAGTGCACTGAGGTGATTTTTGGGGATACCCAGGTGTCCCCAGATGATTTTTGGGGAGATCCAGGTGATTTAGGGGAGTACACAGGTGTACCCAGATAATTTTTGTGTGATCTCCAGGTTATTTTGGGGCACCCAAGTGTCCCGACTCACCTGGATGGGGCAGGAGAAGATGATGGCCACTGTCCTCCCAGTCGAGGGGGACACACATTACCCTTGGCAGCGGAGGGTCTGTTGGGGGGCACCCCAACATTCACGGGGTACCCCAAAACTCCAGGTGAGGGCCTCAAGGGTGGGAGGGAGCCCTGAGTTACCTCAGGAGAGGATGCAGTGCAGGTACCATGGGGTTGCTGAAGACAGTGCTCTGCACCAACTCTAGCTCTGGGTGGGGGGGCAAAGGGGGCACCCCAAAATCTCTAGAGGGCCGTGAGGACACCCCAATATCTGAATACTCAAGTGTACTAGAGTTCAGGTGTACCCATTAAAGTCAAAGGGGATTTAGAGACACCAGTTCTACTCATTCAACCCAACAGAACACATCACCTCCCACTTTAGGTGAGGGAGGGGCTGCAAAATTTTGGAGATCCTGTGAAATTGTGGGAATTTTAGTGGGGAATTGCTCCAATTTCTTCAGCCTTTCGTGGGGGAGTGCCCCAGCCTCGCCCGTTCTGGAGTCCCTGGCAGCTGCAGGCAGTGGTGCCAGGCTGAGAAGTTGGAGAAGTCGCGGCTCAGCAGTGCCCCAGCAAAGGATAGCTTGGCCTCAGGGTCCTGCCTGCCCTCCAGCACCCACTGGTGTTCCCAGGCATAGACTGAGAGGGCACCAGTATAAACCAGTAAGCACTGGGAGCCACCTCCGAGCTTCTGAGGCCTGTGCCAGCAGCTCCCAGTAGAAACCAGTAAGGCCTCATGCACCCAAACCCATCCTCAGTGTAGTCTAAGGGCTCCCAGGTTCATACTGGGAGGGCACCAGTATAAGTCAGTAAGCACTGGGAGCCACTCCTGAGCCCCTGAGGCCTGTGCCAGCAGCTCCCAGTATAAACCAGTAAAGGTTGATGCGCCCAAACCCACTCTCAGTGTGGTCTGGAGGCTCCCAGTGTGATCTAATGAGGTGGGGAACATAAATGGTTTTGAAAATTCAGAACTTTAGAAGTCTCTGATGTGCTTAAGCACCTAGAGGGGAAGTTGAACACATGGCAGAAATGGTATGTAACAAACCATATAGGAACTTATTTACCAGGAAAAACCATTAAGATATATTGCAAAAACTCAGCAAAGCAAGACCTGGCTATTGTACAAACCCAACAAAGCAGAAACCTGTGGCTTCAGAAACCAGCCAGGACCAGACGGGTGGTTTTGAGTGGGACAAGCTGACCTGAGGGAGAGCCAAACCTCCACTGCACCTGCCCAGAAGCAGAGGTCAAACAGTGATTACTGAGGAAGACATACAGCCTTCATCCCAAAAACCACCAAACACAACCTCCAGGAGGGGTGGCAGCTAATTAAAATACAAAGGGAAAGAAGGTGGAGAGGGGTGGCAGGGAGGTGTGGGCTTGTGGGATCAATGTGTATTTATACCTGGAACCTGTCTTGACCAGGTACACGTGGTTTGAAGGAAATATCCCCCCAGGTGTCCCAGCTGACAATGAAACACTCTCTACACTTGCAGTGTCAAGTGCTGATTCTCGAAATCAGTTGTTGAGCCAGTCAGAAGGTCTTTGTCTGTCTGCTGGAGCACAGGGGACATCGACATCCCAGTGCACCCCGGACTTTTTCTGGAGCTGACCTCTGCTCCCCGGTCACTCTCTGCTGGGACGAGCAACCAACCTCCTATATGGCCTAGAGGAACGTTTGACCAAAATGTTTTGGGGGAGGCCCAAGGTAAGGTGAGCCTGTAAGACACTAGGGATGCCTGCACATGGCTAACAGTGTGTCAGAGACATCCGACACACAGAGCTGACAGGTTTGGGGAAGGTATTTGGAAGCTGGCAAAGGGGTTTCTGTTGACCACTAAGGGTGGCCACTAGCAAGTTTGGGGGTAATTTGAACAGGAACTACGGTGTTATCAATATTATTAACAGCATAACTCACTGCTATAACCTAACTGCCATAAATTGTGCTTGTTGTTTGTTGTAGGGTGGTGGAAGGAAGTATTTTATATGGTGGTTGGTGTTTTGTGTTTGCATCACTCTCATTTTGGTGGTGGAGATTTTGGATTTTGGGGAATGTCTTCTCTGTTTTCTGTAGTGGACCTGTGCAATATCTGGTGTAACACTGCCCTCTTGTGTTATTAACTGTCATTGCAACAAGTTAAGATTTCTGTTCTTTGCTGAGGCGTGAGATTCTATTGTTTCTGATGTAATGCTGCCCTCTTGTGTCTGTAACTGTCAATGACAGGTCAGTGATTTTTTTTTGAAACTGTCAGAATTAAAAAGGTGGTGGAAGCTGGGAGTGAGTGCGGAGGGCTCGACCAAGCAAGGAGGAAGCCCTTTCTAGGTGGCTCCAGATTGAGCCCCCGGATTTCTTGAGGGATCAAGGGAAAATTGTACGGTTGGTACGGGAGGACGGGGGAGTAGAGCAGGTACACTTGGGAGGAATATTCTCAGATTCCATAGATAATCATCTGGGTTTTGATTGGGAGCAACCTCTAATCGAAAGGGAACCTAGAAGGGTTAGACCAATTCCTTGCTTTGCGTGTGGACCAGCAATTTGGACACCAAGGTGGCATCCAGCCTGGGACCTCCTACAGTGTCATTGGTGCAAAAGGAAGTGGCACTGCAGATCTAGGAGGTGGACGCCTACATGCCCCAGGGGTACCCCGGACCCATGGCATCATATTCAGGAATTAATACAGGTTGAGTGTGAGATTGTGAATTTGATCTGTGCAAAGAGTCTTTCAGTTCCCAAGGACTGGCACGTTTTCGATGACCACTGAGAGGAAGTGAAAGAATCTTGCCAGCAGAGGTTTGGGAGAGGAGATAAGAGAAATAAGGAGAGAAATCATGGGCACCCAGCAAAATAAAGAGGTGCCTTGGAGGAGCCCTTTAGGATGTGTACTAAGTCACTGGAAGGAAGTTGTGGGGACAGGAGAAAGCAAGAGCAAAAGGGTTTTCATCAAATACTCTAATCAATGATGGCTTCTCTAGAAACCAGAAGATGGGGCAAAGTGGCCATTAAATGGAACATGGGACTGTAACACCATGTGGAAGTTAATGTTGTTTTTAAGGCGGGAAGGAAAATGGGATGAGGCACCACATGCAGATGTTTTTCACCTTACAGAACCACCCAGAATGGCAAAGGCATTGTGGTATTAACCCTCCACAAGACCCACTGATCCTTGCAATGGAAAGAGCAAACAGAAGGGTCTCACATATATTAAAATGATGCTGCTCAGCCTGTAGTCTTGGTCAGAAGTGCACTAAAAATGACAAGGTATATAAGGAAGAAGACTCTGATCTGGATGATCCCCCCTCCTCCATCACTAGAGTTGGGTGGGAGCCCAGGAAGGGCACCAGATCAAACTCCAACACCCCTGGGAAGTCCAGCATCCTCCCATACAAGGGCAAAGCTTGGGAACAACCAGCACCTTTGCAGACACCTCTTAGAGAAGAAGTGGGACCAGATGGAACAATGATGCTACTAAAGGTTCCCTTCAATACCAATGATTTGGAAATTTGGAAAAGGAATGTAAAGGATTACAGAAAGGACCCTCTAAGTATAACTGAACACTTTTGGTTAATAGTGAAATCACACAACCCGGATTGGAATGCTATACAGTTACTGTTCCATGCAATGACAGAACCAGAGAAACAGCTGATCCCAAAGGTACCCTGGGATTTGGCCCAGGAGCACTGTAAGACATGGGAGAGGATGTAAAGTAATTCTTTCCCCCCCAGGATTCAAAGTGGGATGTGAATAGAATGGCAGGAAGACAGAAGGTACAAGAATATCAGGAGTGGATTGCTGTCCTAGGGTGATGTTATGGTGTTTGTATCTCCAATCGTGTGTCCTGATTATGTTTGGTATTATGTCCTGTGCTTCCAGGACTGACTCTGAGAGTGAAGCTTTGTTTTATCTCGTTATCAGCCGGCTCACCTCCCCCATGGTCTATGTTTAGGAGAGGTTTTAGCTTGGCTTGCTTGCTTGCCTGCTTGCTCGCTTCTGCCTCTTTTTCTTTCCTTCGCTTTGCCCTTGCTTTTGCTTATTAGTTAGTTCAGCTAGGCAGTCCAACTTTTTCCCTGGACTGTTTTCTTTTCCACCCCGTCCCCTCCCTCTCCTGGATACCATCTGAACCTGTTCTGGACGGGGACCTGGGAAACCCCAAGAAACACCGGGAGTCTACACTCTGTCACCTGCAGCAGTCATTCCCCAGGGCCAGAGACTGAGAACTGGGCGACCACTGGCCGAAGAGACTGAGTTTGTCATCCCTTCAGAACGGTGAGTTATTTTGTCAGCTGGTGTTGTTTTTTTCCTGTGCTGGGGAGTGTTTTTCTTGTTAAATAAACAGGGTTTTTTTCTCACTCGTCTCTGAGGAAATTCTTCTCGAACCCGGTGGGGGGGAGGGGGGAGGAGTTGTGGGCTTTGCTGTCTGGGGGCTCCTTATGGAGGTTTTCCCCCAAATTTTCCCTAAACCAGGACAACATCCCTACTCAACATAAGGAACTCAAACTACTGGCCTATCCTTAAGACTACAGAAAAAGAAGGCAATAAATATGTTTTACTTTCCACTTCAGACAAATCTCGGATTATTGATTTTTGATTCTATTTGAAGATTTTTCATTCTATTTGAAGTTTGAAGAAACTTGTAGGTTTTTTGTTATCTCTAGGCTCTGAACTGGGAGTTGTCATTGTTGTGAAACCAAGATTAATCAGGATTAATACAGAAATAGATGTTCTAATCTATCCTTACACTTCTGTGGCAGAAGCTGCTGGTCCCTAGGAAGGCTAGCTGGTGATTTCTGTCTGTGTTAAAATATTTAAAGCAACAACATTTAGTCCCACACTTTATCTTTCAGAAAAACAATTTAATGGCATCTTAACATTGCTTTCATATCTTATAACATGCATATTTTACTCTTTATGAAGATGAAATATCTTTTAATGCAAGTAACTCTATTGAAACTTCCATTGTAGAAATTCCAAAACCGTTTTAACATAGTGAAAACAAAACAGTCTAAAAAGACAGGTCTACCAGCCAGTGAAATGGAAAAAACCAGAAGACTTCAGGCAAAAGTGCATACATTTAACACCTACATTTCTTTCACTGTGTTATCTATTCAGAAAAACAGTAAATTTAAAAGAACAGAAGTTCTTTAAAACCAGAATTTCTAATGACAGAAGCAGCTTTGGAACAACTTTCTATGTAGTTCTATTTTTTTCAAAATTTTAAATTGGCTAATTTGTGTCCCAACATTTTGAAGCACAAGGGAGGAAAGGTGGAAAATGCTCTGCAGGGGGATGCAGTTATAGATCTATGAAGTTTATATGTGTAAAGGAAATGAAAATAATATTAAACACACTGAGCACGACAGAAAAATGCAACAAAGTACTAACTCAGAGAATAACAACGCTGTGGAGGCACCAGGAAGCAATTCCAGGGCACTGGGCCTTTCTGCATTTTAAGCAAAGAGCTTTACAGCTTCTGGAATTTTTCTTTTCCTGTCCATTTTGGAAACCGCCGCCCACCCCGCCTGGCACATTCTCCTCATGGTTTGGAGTTTCAGTGCAGAGCCTGGAGATTTCCCATGGCATGGAGCTGGTGTCTAGGAAGGGAAATAAAGCCACCCATCAGTTTCTGTAAACAATCTCATTAACTGCTTGGTTTAATCTTATGAAAGGATAACATACCTTTTTTGGTGCTGTGGAATGTAATTGTGAAGCTTGTGGATAATCTTTGTACAATTGTTTAAACATTTCCTCTTCTGAGACTATGCTCTAATAAATTAAAAAGTTGTTTAGTCACGCTATATTAAAAAATACTTTTCCTTTCCCCCTCAGGATATTAAACTATTTAAAAAAAAAAAAGTTAAGATGTTTTTATGAGGCATAACAGTTCAATAAAAAGAATGCAAATTATATACATATAACCACAATTCCAGAAAGAGCCAATTAAGTAAAAATATACACATAAATACTGGCTTGAATGTAGAAGCCCCAACCCTTTATCTTCACTCTTGGACACAGCAGTGAGCACAAAGAACTGTTCAGCACAGGATTTGCTCTCTGGCTCTTACCAGGAGGTCAGTGTGCTCAGAGCTGTCTGACTGAGAATCCAGCTGGACAAGCACTTTTTGCTTTTTCCTTGTGCTCTGCTCCGAGGACAGGTTTGTGCTTTTTCCACTTTGCAGTTTATCTGTTGGAGGAGTCTTTATAATATATGTCTGGGAAAGAAAATGTTTGTAGTTTTAAATTCTATTTTATGGGGTAAATATAGAGTCTAAACCCAATCTCATGACCCACTTTACAGTCTGAGTGTCCAAGAAGACACCTGAGAGATGTGGTGGAATTATTTTCTTTCCATCCAAACACAAAGCAAAGACCCAAACAAAGTGGGGTGGGGTAGAAATATCCTTTTTTTGGTAGCCAAACTAGGAGAATGAACAGGAAGCTGTGGAAGAGTTGAGTTTCATGGCACATTGTTCTTTTTGTTTATCTGCAGAAATTCTGGTTATTCTCAATTGCAGCCACTACACGTGGACTGCATCAAACATCTCAGAAAATGGAAACTAACAAAACTGCAGGAAGAGGCTTTCAGAGAAAGGTTGACAGCAATATCAAGATTGGTGTAACTTGAAACAGCCCTTTCACTAGAAGTTAAACTGAGAAACATTGCAATAGTCCAGTGCAGTCCTTTTTTAGAAAGGTAACACCAAAACGATGGTGGATTCTGTTGTTCCAAGATGAAAACCACAAGCAAACTCCTGACAGGGAAGAAGGGCAAGTTCTGCAGTATTCAGTATTCAGGAATACTTTGATACTTCAATAATTTTTACAGCTATATAAACTTTTTTCCCTTCCATAGAGAAAAAAGTGCTTTTATAAATGGACACTTTTGAAGACTAAGTAAAACAATTCTAGAGATATAAAGCAACAACTGAGAAAGAAAAATGATACACTGGGAGCCCTTCCATAAACTGCTGTCTAATGTCTCCATGGAATGGGATCACCCTTTAAAATCCCTGCTTATCTCAGGAAAAAAAAATTAAGCATCTACAGAGAAGTAAGAAATACAGAGAAGTAAGAAATACAGAGAAGTAAGAACAGAAAATGTGTTTTGATGAACACAAATAACTTATCATGGCACTTCAATTGATTCTACACATATAAATACTTCGAAACTCTAAAACCAATTAAAAAGTTAAAGTTACCTTGTGTTTCTTTTCACTTTCAGGAATCATATTTCCAGAGTGCTCTTTTACAAGATTCTCCTAAAACAGAGTTATGTGATAGGAAGGAAATATTTATTTGAATTCAGTTGTTAAGAATTTTCTTGGGGTAATTACAGAACACAGTTTATAATCATAGACTGTTACAAACTTCACACAAATATATGACCAGACACTGTTTTTCTATTCAATTTCATTCCTTACACAACTTCTAGAGCACAAGCCCAGGCCACACCTCACCCACACTGCTCAGTTAGTGAAAAACTCCACCTTTTCTTCAATTTCTGCTTTCAGTTGTTCCTTAAGGGATGACAGTTCACGTTTCAAACATGACAGCTCATTTTCCTAAAAACAATTAAATAAAGGCTAGGGTTAACTATGCCCAATCCAGAAAAAAGAAAACAGTCCAAAATACTTAATAGGGATATTCATTAGATACAAAAGATAATTCTATTTGTTTTTCAACCCTATACTTGAAGTTTTGCTTTACCTTGTTTAAAATTAAAGACTGAAGTACTATAGGAAACAGGTAGTTGATCATAAGTGTTCAAGATAAGACCTTAAAACACTTGGGAGAAGGGGGTGAGAGGGCAGAATCGAACTATTTAAAACAAAAATTTCCTATTCAAACTGTGAAGTAAGAACATGACACACTGGCTGGAAGAGTAGACACAAACACACTGCTATTCCCATTTATTTTTAGAAGCATTTGGAGTTTTTAGTGCCCAGAATAAGATCTGTAAGACAATAAAAGGAAATAAATTCGTGGGCTGATTTTTACTGTTCAGTCCCACTAAAGCAGATAGTTAACCCCTCCCCAAATATTCAATAGGAAGAAGTAAAACATGACATTTATAATTCTATTACACTCAAGGTGTGTGGGTTTAACACAGCTTGGCTCTCAGTGGGGGTGGAGTGTTATAAGAACATATTCTATTATTGGCTTTTCACAAATATTAAAATGAATGCTGTATGTACAATGTTGGAAAACTCTGCTGTATGAATATAGTTTCTTTTAGTTCTGCTATTAACAGAACTTAGAAATAGTAGTGTGATAAATACATATATTTTTCTTGGAGTATAAAATGATGATGTAAAAAGGTTTTGTTCATGTATGAGAACGATAAAAATGAGAGAATGGTAAAAAAAAAAAGATGATCAGGAAATTGTTCACATTCTTGGATTATTGGACACCAGAACCCCAGGGAAGAAGAAAAAAATTGATTTACAGGTTGGGGGGGGGATGATTTTGAAAAATGCTTGAAGATCTATGAATATACAACATGTTGATGCATTTAAAGAAGTGTTTTCTGAGTTAGTGGGTGGTCTTGGCTGAATGTCAAGCACCAAGCCTTTATAACCTTTTGCTTTATTTTTTGTCTCACTGTTTTTTATTCAACCTTTTAAATTTTACCAGGAAAGGGAACCTCGTTTTTCACAGGAGGAAGCCACAGAAGTGGCTTCTGAGAGAGAAAGCTTCTTTTGTGTCCAGCAGAGCCAATTTCTGAAGGTGCTGATGATGGACACATTGCTGGTCTGATTTAAAAAGCTGGTAATGCCTCTGTGATGACAGATTTAAGAAAGAAAAAAACTGTGTGCACTTCTTCTTCTTCTGAGGGGTGGAAATGTGCGGCAGTAACGGCTCTGCAGTGTTCTCATCCCTCGTGGTTTGAGGGAGATGTTGCAGTGTGTTCTCATCCCTCATGGTTTAGGGAGATGTTGCAGTGTGTTCTTATCCCTTATGGTTTGAGGGAGATGTTGCAGTGTGTTCTTATCCCCTGTGGTTTGAGGCAGATGTTGTGGTGTGTTCTCTTCTCAATAATTTGTTCCATTCCCCCCTGCATTGTTAAACTGTACCTTCCCACCTAGTTGTCCATCTTGCCCTAAACCTGCCCCTTGATCCAGAATGTTCCCTGTTCCTCCTCCCATTAAGTTGTCAATCCCACTTTTTACCTACCCTTTAGTTTGGAAACTTCCCTGTCAATTCCCTGTTCTTTGAAGCCCCCTTTGATCTGTTTCAATTGTTCCCTCCCCCTGTGTTTCCTTGGGTTATGTATTGTAAACCTCACCTTGTGCTCCTCCCCAGCCTTCCCCTATTGGTAAAGAATTTGTGCCCTCCCCTAGAACCTCCCCTGTATAAATGTCCCTGCACACCCAGTTTCTTGGTCTGTCATCCCTGGAAAACTGAGATCAACCTTTCAGAGCTGCAAAACCCTGTAAGAACTTTTCAATTGATAAAACTTGAGTAAAAATGAACCTGCAGACAACAATTTTCTCCTGAATCAGAGAAGAGGAAAAAGTGAAGACACGTGAAAAGAACGTGGTGACACTAAAGTCAGTGAGGGGAAGGAAGGAAAAGAAGTGTCCAAACATCAGAGCTGAGATTCTTCTGCAAGCCATAGTGAGGACTATAACACACAAACTGTGTCCCTGGAATTCACAAAGCACATGGGGGAATGCACAGATCCACTCACAGCCCATGAGAAAAGGTGCCCATGCTGGAGTGAGTGGATGTTAAAAAGCTGTCATCTAGTGGGAAATTCAAACAAAGAGAGAAGATAAAGAGGCCCCTTGTTTCCAAACTAGAACAGCTCATCCTCAAAAGATTTCACCCCATGAACTAATGGCCCATGCACAACAGTTGTGGGAATTCTGTTTGCCTGTGGGAGGGACTCATGTTGCAGCAGATCGGGCAGGACTGCTACTCCTAAAAAATAAAACCACACTGGAAAAGTCCACAGAGAACTGTCTCCATTGGGAAAGACCCCACAGCACAGCAAGAAACTCCCTAAGCAAACTGAAAAAAGATTTTTACAAGTGACAAACTGACTAGAGATCACGTTTTGTCTCCCTGTGCTGTTGGTGGGCAACAGGGAGGGACTGGGATAAAAGGTGTTCTAAAGGTTTATTTTAATTCTCATTACCCACTTTTAAAGCTATTTATAATACATATTCTTGATATTGTTTAAGTTCGAACTTGTTTTACCCCCAAAATATTTTTCTCCTAATCCTTATCTCAATTCATGAACCCTGCAATTTTTCTTTCCCCTCCTCTACTCAACTACAGAAGAGAAAAATGAGTGAATGGTTTTTTTGTGCGTGCCTGAAGCTCAGCCAGTATCAAACCACTACACAAGAACATCAGCCCCTCCACTGAATTATTTAACATTGGAAAGTACTCCTTACCAGTGCTCTTTCTGATGATAACTGCTTTTGCTGTTTAATTTTATATACTCTTAATTCTGCATCTTTTTCTTCAACCATTTTATCATATTCGTTCTGTGTTAAAAAAACCAAACCAACAACAAACTCAAAACATGTGATTTGTAACATGGAAATGTTACAATTATAGATCTATCCAGTCTTAAAACATCATTTTTTCAAACCAGGCTCCTCAGAAGATTCAGAAAGCACCATGAACAAACACTGATGCTTCTGCAGAAACTGCAGAAATCAAATGCTCAATGCAGTATTATTTTGTGGACTGGCAGAGAGTGCTTTATTTCTATGCAATATGTGTTCAGCAGCTAAGAGCCAGCCACGCTGTTTTTATTAATGGGATCTGCTAAAGATACTGCAAAAGAGAGTAATAGAAAGGTAAACTAAAATGTATCAAGATAAACTGCTGACAGGCACTAAGTAATTTCCCCAGAGAAGGAGGCCAAACTGATACTGAAAAATACTGCATTCAAGGGTATTAAACGAAGCCTAACTTTAAAACAAAAAATTAAATCCTAGAAGTTTAGAGAAATGAAATTTATCTGCCCACAGGCATGTTTCCAAAATCTTCAAATGAATTTGATTTTAGGTGATGAAAAGTCAAGCATGTGTTCAGCTTCCTTTTCCCAGACTCAGGCCTCTTTGTGGGTTTGAAGGGTTATTAACACATTACAAATGCCAGCAATCAGTAAAATCTCTTACCTTGTGCTTTTCCATAAGTGCCACCATTTCAGTTATCTTGTGCTGACAGTGGATATCAGTTTCTCTCTGTATCACTGCTGCTTCCTCATAAAGCAACCTCAGCTTTTCTACCTGGGAGCAGTAAATTGCATTTCATTCATAAACATAACAATATATATTTTAAAAATATTACTTTAATTTCTTCTTCCCCCTGTGGGTGCAATGCACTCTTGGACATCATTTGCTTCTGAAATCCTTTTCAAATCTGACATCTTTTATGGAGACTGTTAAAATGGGCAAGATTAAAGGTACAAGTTCACTTTGAACGCAAAGGCCATTTCAAGCACTCTGCCCTAACATTTCTTAGCATTACCATCAAAAAATGTGTGGGCAAAAAAATACTAATATGGGAGAAGTTATAATCTCATTTAGCTATGCTGACTTTATACCAAGGGTAGAATTTCTTTGAACTATATCTAGAAAGAAAGAATTTTTAACTTCGTTCTTATTTTCAAAGACATATTCAAATATTTCAACTTAAGCACCTGATGTACTAAAGCTTTGCTCACAGGCATACACAACAGAAATTTCTGTTGATAAGACTGAAATGTAAGAGCAAGGGCTCTGGGCTCTGGCCAATAAAGCTTCATAAAAACATTTTAAATAAAAAAAAATTAATTGCAGTAAAAATTAAAACCTCTCACCTGTTCATTAAGTTTCTTTTCATTCACTTTTCTTGTTTCTATCTCTTTTTGATAGATGTCAACTGCTTTCTTATGTTGCTTGTTCATATTTTCCATCTCTAACTGCAATTTATTCACCTTTTGAGAATGCAGAATTGCTGCTGTTATTTGTTTAGGAATTAATATGTTAATTATCTTTTTTGCCTTTTATTTTTGAGCAGAAGCACATTGTTACTTCTCAGGTATATGATTAAAGTGTTTCCTATTTAAAAGTTCAGCTTTTTTTTATGAAGAACTGAACTTTGTCCTGAAGTGAGTTAGAAAATACTCAAAGAAACAATGGCAACAGCACAATGGGAAAGACAGCCCTAAATGCTGTGAATTCCTTGGAAAAAAACAAATACAGATGGAGATTTTATTCTCTCTCTTGTAATTCTATGTAAGATTTTCACAGGTTTTATGGGACATTTTCCTCCCAGCTGTGCATTCTGATTACAGTTTTTCCTTTTAAGGTTCTCATATGAATATCCTCCCAAAAGTCCACTTCTTTCCCTAAGTGCAGTACCCAAAGCTGGACACAATGTTCCCATCAGAGGGATTTACAGTGCAGAACACATTTAAAGAACAGCCTGAAGTGAGTAATGTATGTAAGTCTTTTAAATGCTTTTCTGTCACAATGGGGTTACTGTTCAGTCCACTACCAATAAAAGGAAAAAAAAGAAAGGCACTGATTGGAAACATAATTAATTGTGATGTGAAGTCCATCTCTTTTAAATGTCCAATAGTCAGTGCCCAATGATTAAAAATGGAAGCATCTTCTAAAAACTATGAGCTCATTCCTGCACAATCTGTATCCTAAATCCATAAACCAGCTCACAATGTATTTAACAAATATTGTCATTAGTTACACTGGGACTTAAAAACACTCACTTCATCTTCTGTGTGATGGTATTTAAACCTACCTTCCCTTCATGAATACTGGTTTTCTTGCTTTCTGCAGTAATTTTCCTTTTCAGCACCTGATTCTGTTGAAATAAAAAAAAAACAAACACTGCACTTTAATAAGTTAACAGAATTATGTAATGGTTTAACTGTGTCAAGAATGTCAGAATCTTCAAAATTCCAGCTTTCATCAAGTTCCTGTTATTGAATGGAGTTCATTCCATAACTCTCTCTTGTGCAGTTCAGGTTCCAGAACAATTCTCCAAACAAAAGAATTCTCAGATAATTACTGTGAAAATCCTGTTTCTTCATGACCTTAAGAAAGGCTCCCCCTGAGCAACAACAGGGAATAACAAATGAGGGGCAGAATGGGAATTAAAACTAAGATGCTGCTGACAGAAGGTGTGAAGATGTCATGACCAAGAATACAAGTTATATATATTTCACAGTGAAGTTTCTACAATTTGTGCTAGTGCAGAATTCTTTTCTACAAGTGGTAACTGTGATAGGTCCTTATTACAAGTACATAAATAATACTATATATTAAATGAAAAAAGTGTAAGTTTGTTAAAGATATTATTTTTGTAATTGCTTTTTTCAAATTAAGGCTAATTTAACAGATCAAGTGATTTCAAAGACGACTCCTTAATTTGATCAGTTAGGATAAGAAAGGAACATTTTTAAATTACATAGGTGTATCTAAAGATATCACAGTAGATGAAAAATGCTGAAAAGTCACCCCAAAATACCATGTGTTGATGTATTTGTGACTCTCAAAATCTCTACACACCTCCTGCTGCAACTCTTCAAAGCATTTGGCTTTATTTTCCATCTGTTTCTTTAAATTATTAACCTGGAAGAGATATTTCAAACATTAATTAGTTAAGTTCTAAACATTACGCCCTGTGTTAGCAATTGCTGCCAACATCCCCAAACATGCACTTGCACCAGTCTGGTTTATTCTGATGGGACTGAAACACAAGCTGATGTCTTAGAATGACTGGAGTTTGAGCCATAAAGTATTACAAGATGTTAATTAATTTAATTAATAGCAGTGAACCAGTTCCTTAGTGGTTATAGAGTTAAGAAAGAAGAAGGGAAAAACCTCCAGTATCTTCACAATTTCAAAAATACTTTGTATGAAGTTCCCTACAATCTATGAAAAAATTAATTTTCCCAATTATTTTCTAGACTCTTCAACTGCTTTTCCTTTCTTGAAATTTCATTTTCAATACTCTTAATCTGAAATTAGAATTGTAAATCTTTGACTTTTACAATGAAATTATGAAATCTGTTTTAATGCTAAAAACCCCAGGTTGCTTTGAAACTACAGAAAGTAAAATTATTTGAATCTATTTAAGCTAGAACTCACACTACATATAAAAACTAATCTAGAGCCCATCCATCACCCAGTGGATATATGAAAAAAATAAAGAAAAACAGGTTCCCTGTTTGTCTGATATCAAACAAGTCTTTAATATTCAATTTCCCAGCAAGGAATAAACATCCCTGTGACTGTGCTTGTCTTTCAAAATACCAGGGCTCAGCATGTGGACACACAATATCACAGCTGGCAGCAGCTGTGACAGGAGAAAGCCCCTGGCAGAGACCACATCCCCCAGGCAGAGCTTTGCACAAAAAATCCCAACAAACGTTTTACATTTCAATTCTGTCCTGCAGGCTATGTAACATATTTCCATACGTACGTTTTCTTCTTTTTCATCCAGTTTACTTTGAATCTCTTCACCTGTCTTTGCCATTTTCTCCTTCAGAGACTCCAGTTCATTTCTAAGGGCCAAATTAACAAGCATTAGTAAATATTTACTTCTTACCTTCAACTTCCTTTCAGTACTAATAAACTCATATTTTATTTTCTACAAAGAGCTGCTGATGTTGATGGGAATTTCATAAGCTGCTCAATGAAAATGTTCTTAAAATGAAGCAACATGCCTAGTAAGTCAAGATGTGAACTGTCCATACTTTTTATTTTAAGTAGGAGAAGATGTTCCAGCTAAGCTAAGGAAAAGACATCCTAACCTGGACTATTGTAATGCAGCTCTGAAACATGGGAGGCTGCCTGTCTATTGAACTGATGGTACAGAGATTTCTGCAGAGTAACACTCAGCCAGTTTTGCCTTGTCACATTTCATCCATAACCTTGAACTTCCATTTTCATTTCCTTCACACCTAACATGTCTAATGCACAACAGGACAGCTCTTTCTATGTAAAACAAAATGATGGCAAACATTGTTCCTGTAGCAACAGGTATTTCTAATCTGATAAAATTTGTACTTGCCAACAGCAGAACTGAATAGTTTCTGTTTAGCTGCATTATCTAGAAAAATATTATTCAAAAAAATCCCAGAAAACAACATATGAACACAACTAACTATCTGAATCTACTTCCTTAAACAATATCAGATATTAATATTTGTTTTTACTTGCCTTAGCTGGCCATTTGCCTCTTCTAGGTTTACAACTAACTGCTTTGTATTTTCTTCCTTTTTCTCACTATCCTAAAAAAAGACCAATGTCAGCAAAGAAATAAAATTCAAAGCGACTTCTTAAAAATTCAAAGACATCCAAAGCACACTGACCTGCCTTATTCACAAGTGTAAATACACTTCTTGCCCAATTCAAGCACAAAAAACAGTTTAGGTACTCTACAGAACCATGTCATGTTGCAGTTCATCATCTGATTTGTAAAACTGAGCACTGTCCTTTAAAAAATCTGGAATTTTACAACTTGCCTCTTGTTTTTCTTGCAGTTTCTTGAGTTCTGCAGCCACATCATTTCTCTCCTGTGCTATTTGTTCTTTCTCTAGTGAAAGCTTATTGAGACACACTGTTAGTTGTTCATTCTTTAACCTAATTTAAAACAAATGGCCAAGAGGAATAAGAACATGCATTTTGAAATCTCCTTTGAAGTTAAATATACCCATTATCAAGTGTTACTCCATGCTGAAAAAAGTCCAGGCCTTTATCTACAAATACAGGATTTGCAGCAGTCACAGTGATATAAAAAGGAGACAGAAGAAGTAAAGAAAATCAGAGTCAACTTTTACATAAGTAGTCCGTGAAGATGATGTAGTTCAAAGCAGGATTAACAATGAATTCAGAAACTTTCTCTTCTTGTTAACAAAGTCAGAGATATGGAAGAACTACATATTCCATAGAATAATACAAATAGAGAAAATGTAATTTACAACTGTAAGTATATAATTTATGTTATATTGTGTGATTCAAAACTTCCATTAGAAAACAATCCCAGCTCATTTCACTGTGTATTAAAGTAACTTCTATATAACACCAAAAAAAATTAAATACTGTGTTTTCAAAATGGTCATACGTCTCTTGTTGAAGATCTGTTTTCAGAGCCAAAAGCTGGTTTAAATGATCTTGCTCCTTTTCAGCTGTACTAGTCAGCTGTGCTTTCAAAACATGCATTTCTTTCTGCAGAAGGAAAAAGAAGAGTTTTGAGCACACATGTGTAAACTACAACTCATGGTGGTTGTCAGACACGAGCTAACAGCACAAGGCTTTCAGAAGAACCAAACAACATCCACACCATGGGTTATCCAGACTGTACCTTTACATATCTCTGCTGGGATATGAAGTGGTGTGAGACAGAGAGCTCTGACACCAGTGCTGTACCTGGCCCCTGCTGTGAGTTTAATTACCCAGTCTGCAAAACTATTAAATTAGAGTCCTTGGACATCATTTTAAATAAAGATATTTGCTTCAGACTTTACAAGCTTTTGCATTCATCTAAATAAAAAAGACTAAAGAAACATCAGAGAATTCCAGTTCTACAGGATAGAGCAGAAAGGCAATCAACAGGGCTGTGCCTCCATCCTCAGTACAGGCACTGGAGGAGTGCAAGGGGCAGCAGCCAGGCCCCTGTGCACAGGAGGACAGAGATCTCCTGCTGTCACTGCTGTGAGCAGAGCAGCTCAGGGTGGGACACTGCTCTGTGTGCTACTTCCATGTACTTGTGTTCAAGTTAGGATGTGTAACTTGACTATTTATAAAAACATGCTTTATTATTGCCCTATTTCACACCTCTCTGATTTCTCTCTCCAAATTCTTCTCTCTCTGCAATTTTTTTACAGTATCCTCAAGATCCTTCTTCAGCAAGAATCCTCCAATTTGCCCATTTCAGAAAATTAGTGAAACTCAGTTCAGAACACTCAATGCACAGATTGTAACAACAAGCAGAGGTAGTAAAATGCACACCTGATTTCACACTACCTTAACTTTAGTTGATATGGTTTCTTGTTAGACTTGTAAATATAAAATCATCATGAAAATAAACCTCTGTTAATAGTGTAATTCATATAGCTTAGACTCCTGTGACAGAAAATGGGCCTGTGTCACAGTACAGCAGGGTGCACAGAGGCCAGAGCTAATTACCTTCCTGTAAGTAAGAAAAAAATGGGAAAACTTTCTATCCAGAGGGATATAAAGGCATTTGAATGGGCATGAATGAAGAAGGAAATAACCAAAAACCTGACAAGGAAAACCAAAACAGGGGAGACAAGAAAAACCAAAAACATAGGAGACAAGAAAACTCAAAATACAGGAGACAAGAAAAACAGTGGTAACAAACAGGATCTTCAAAGAAAACACTGAAATTGTGGATGAGAAAGTTTAGTAGAAATGTTAAGGTAGACTAGACTGTATTTATTTATGGCATTTAAGGCACTTACAAAGCAAGAGGAATTTCATATGAAAAGCAAATGCCATGAGATTAACAAAATGAACATTTACCAGAGTTTCTGACAGCTCTTCAAGTTGCACTTCTTTATCACATTTTAACTTAGTCATCTCTTCTACAGCACATGTAATGCAAAATTAATGGAACAGAAATAATTTTTCATACTTAGCAGGCAGTATAAAACACACACCCTTTTGCAATAGCCAGTTCTCAAAACTTACTGGATTAAGTTCAGAAACTGTAAAGCTCATTTATGACTCAATCTAAATGTAGACTTTGAAAAATGATTAAGAAAGACATGAGCAAATCTATATCTGAACAGAAACGAATTATTTATCTTAAATAAAATTCAGAGCCTATTATGTTTTCCACAATTATGGCTTCAAATAAACCATGAACTGTAAGACCAGAGTATTCTCCAAGTATTGATGCATCTGCATTGTTCCAGAAAAAAAAAAAATCTGAACTGCTGAAAGTTCAGATCACATGGATATGCTGAAAAAGGAAACCAGTTATTACTAACTTCCACATGTTTTCTATGTGCATATTCACAATACTGGTATTTTTTGCAAGTACTCCACACCAAGGTCGTGTTTGGTGTGGAATTCTCACAGGTCTCATCCTGCCTTGCTCTAGACAAGCATTAGCAGTTCACTTTGGAACATTTCTCTTTAGATGCCCTCAATCTATACAGGGACATCCAATTCTATTTCTCATCTGTCAGATGAGATCCTGCACAGCAGGAAACAGTGCTGAAGGCACAACTCTTACTCTGGGGGCTGAGGAGCACATCCCTAGAAACCACACGATATCAAAGCAGGATTTAAAGATAAGCCCTGCCACATCCAGCATGGGGAGGGTCTGCAGAAACCTTAATGGGAGAGTTTTATCTCTGCTACAAGCTACAGAAATCCTGTCTGCTACTCCTGGCACCTGCAGTGCTACTGGTCTTAGCTGGAAACCAAAACTGCTTCCATGAGAATTCATGCATGGATGGCCTTGCCATTGGAGCTCTGCACAGCCCTGCCCTTTGGCTGTGCAAGGATCAATGACCACCAAAGAAAGGGGAGTCAGGTGAGTCCAAATAAATGCAGGCATTCCTGACAGGTACAGGTAACATCATTCCTCCAAGTACTACAGACAGTCCATTTCCAGAAAGCAGCAGAAAACATTTTTCTTACTGCCTAGCTCATTTTCTGCCTTTCTACAAGCCTTACCCAGTTCAGCAGACTTCTTTTGGAGCTCCAAGGTAACCAGCTTTGATTCGTCTTCATATTTCTTTGATCTAAGAAAATGATAATTTAAAACCTCCAAATGTACAGTACAAAGCACTGCATTTGAAACTTGAAGGACAACAGGACAGTGTCTTACCACAAGCACTTGAAGAACATTTACCTTTCAATAGGCAGACAATATATCAGCTGCAACACCTACCAAATTTCACTTTTACAACTTCAGAACAGCAGACATTCAAGTCAACAAATAAATACTTACAGAAATTTGTATTTCTTGAAGACAGAATTATGGAAGTTGGAGGGGGAAACATTTTACTTTTTATAGACCAGTATCAACCACCACAAATATAAAAAATTACATTAAATTCCCTGCATTTAGACCACTGTATCAAAAATCCTCCAAATTTCAGCTTCATTTCCAGTTGCTCTTGATTTTGTCATAGACTGCAACCTGTAAGATGACTCTGAATGGAAACTCTTTAATTTACCTATTTTGCTCCTTTTGCAGCAAGCTTTTCAAATTGGCAGTAGAAATCTCAAACTCCTCTGTCACAGCTGCAAGCAAAGCCTTCACTTTTTTACATTCTTCCTCCTGTGCTTCCTTTTCTCTGGTGACCTCAATTAATGTCTTCACTGTAGTTTGGAATTCAGCTTCTAAGTTCTTCTGAGTAGCCTTCAAAACATGATCTAATTTCTAACCATGTTTTGCAACAAACAGCTACAGTTGTTTCATATCTAAAGTATCCATAATTATTTATGCAAATACTCATCTAGTTTACTTAAACTGTAAAACTGTAAGCAAGGTGTACCTCTGCCTTTTCCAATGAAATGTCAGCCTCTCCCAGCTTTGCCCTCAAATGTTCTTGACTGACCTCGGATTCCTTTAACATTTCTTCTCCATGTACTAAGCAAAAAAGATGTATGTTTATATTTTTAAAAATAGGATATTTACTAAAAAAATGCTGCTAGAAATTCGAAAATACATACATTTATAGAATTTAACAAAGGCCAATGGTACTGACATCATATACTATAAAAACTTTGAATATAGATGGCTTAAAAATACTGAAAATCAAGGTCTGAAAAGTAAGTGTCCTCAGTGGCACCTGCCTGACTGTAAATTTGCAAAACTGAAGCAATGTGTTTTCCTCTTGCAGTTTTCAAAACTTCTCACTGCTTGACTCACCCTAAAAATTACCCTGCCAGTTCTCATCCCACATAAGCAGCTTCTGTTTCAAAGATAAGCCCCAAAATTCTGCTGCCAACCAGCAACAGAACAACTATCACAGCCCTGTTTCCTATGCTTCTAAAAACAATTACATTTAAACACAGCACACAGAACTCTTACATTTTGCTTCTAGCAAGTCAGCAATCTTATTTTGTGATATCTGCAGCTGAGCCTGGATGTCTTCTATTACACCATCTTTTTCATCTCTCTGTATGGCAAGAGCTGAAATCTAGCAAAATTAAAGAAATATCATGATGAAGTGTGGAAAAGGGACACAGACTCATTTCCATTTGGACCCCAGGTATGATAAGCTGCTGTCATTCAAGTTACATAAGGTTGTTGATCTTAGCCAAATATTGATCAAGTCACATTACTCCAAATGAAAAAGTTCTCCAGTTCAAAATCAAACTATGAATTTCAGTAGACTAAAGGTCTGAAACATCACTAAACTTAGCAGAACCTGACTTAAATGCAGCTTCAGCTGTTATTTTGTCTTTCCTACTAATACCCAGAAAGACTTCTTGGCTCTTGCATTGCCCTTTTAGTCACAAATAAAGCTGTTACCACATATTAAATGGTAAAACTGAGCAAACCTGCTTCTCCTTCTGACTCACTTGCAGTTTGCATTCTTTTTCAAACTTGTCCACTTTTTCTGCTTCTTCTTTCACTTTTGAGATACAGTAATATTCACAGTTAATATTCTAGCTCAAATATACTCCAATTTCAATACAACTTCCAGTTTAACATTTCTTGCAATTGTACAGCTGTACATTTTGTTTCCCAAGAGTAACTGCTGAGGCAATATTTGATTTTATAATCAAAATATAATTTTTTTTGCCAGCTTTCCACAGAATTAGTCCATTACTCCATGTTTGTTATAAGAAACTAACAGAAAAGAGCATGTGAAAATGAAACAGGAACACAAACAGGAACACAGCAGCCTGTACATATAGAGAGAGCATTTACCTGAATTTTGTGTAGCTATACACTAGTGCATTACCATTTAAGTAAACCAACTACAGGAAATAAATATTAATCTCTAGGCTGTACTTCACACACAAAACTTGAACTTTGAGTGACTATTTGAAAAATAAAGTTCCAAATTTGGCCCAGAGGAACAACAGCAGAAGGGGCCAGGCAGTGAATACGGGCAGCAGAAATAAAAGAGGGTCCCAGTGTCTCAGTGTGACCTGCTCACCATTCACATCTGTCTGCCCTGACACTGCACATTTTTTATGTGTAATAAATGCTGTGAAATACAAAATTGTTGAGCCAGCAGCATGAACACAATAAACAGAATTCTCACGTTTGAAACTCATTTCCAATCTGTCCTGCTCTGCTTGCACACGAAGCTCTTCAAATGCCACTGTCATTCTCTAAAAACAAAATTTCATATTTGAAGCTCAATATTGGAAACCCTGGAAGTTCCCAAGGGGCTGCTGCCAAGCCCAACCATTCTGAGAAATCACCAGGTAAGTGAAACAGAGTTCAAAAAGAGGACAGAAGTTCTGGCAGTCACCCAGCACTAAGCAAATATCACACACTTCACATGATCTACATCCCACATATCACACCCATCACATGGATCCACATCCCACATATCACACCCATCACATGGATCCACATCCCACATATCACACCCATCCCGTGGATCCACATCCCACATATCACACACATCACATGGATCTACATCCCACATATCACACACATCCCATGGATCCACATCCCACATATCACACACATCCCATGGATCTACATCCCACATATCACACACATCACATGGATCTACATCCCACATATCACACCCATCACATGGATCCATATCCCACATATCACACCCATCACATGGATCCACATCCCACACGCTGCTGCACTTTCTCCATTGAATGTGCTTTATGTAATACAAAAATAATTCTTGAAGAGGGACTGAAAACCTGACTTCCTGCATCACACATGACATGATATGGACACAGAAAGTATCCCAACATAAACATGTAATCAGCTCAGCATGTCCACACTCACATTCCTTTTAGCCAGCTTATGTCACTTACTTCCATGTTGCCATGAAGTTCCTCATACAATTGTCTTGTTTCTTCTCTTTCCTGTTCATCTATCAAAGCAAGAATTTTTTAAATTTTTTCTTTTGAAATTTTTTCTTTTGAAAAAGAATGCCAGCTGTCCAAGTCATTTTCCTTAATCAGCATAATGAATTTAAAAAGGAATTATCAGCTCATTTCTTATTAAATGAGGCATTATGAAATACAGTGCCAAAAGCCATACAATCTAGGGAAAATGTGTATTTCATTGAAATATTAAGCAAGCTCAGCTTTTAAATTTCCTTCCCAATATATATTTTTGACAAGTGTAATTCTGGATCAATTTATGTAACCATATTAATTCTTATAGTATTAATGTTGAATAATCATGTATCAAAACTGCAATGCAGAGTTTAGCACTGAATTTCTTCCTATCAGCAGATACCTATGACCACAGAACTGTCATTATAAAATTACAACAACACTCCATGTCCATATTTTCCTTCTTTCCTTTTACTCTTTTAATTGATACTATTTTTCCCTATGAAAACAATTATAGAAAAGAATAGTAAGAAACAGAGCTATCAAAAAAGAACAGTACATCTATACACAAGTGTTTCTAGAATTAAGGCTAAAAAGAAATAGACACTTCTTAAATATCCAGGATCAAATTAGTAAAATTTTAATGATTAACAATTAACAATTCTACATTGCATATAAAGCAGAATTACCAATCAAGAACATGTTTCAAAGACCTCAAGAATTTAAACTTTATTAAGTTATCCAACTGTCTTGACTTGTTGAGTTACACAAGAAGAATTCTAGTTACTCATTATACCTTTGGGTTAAGATCTTTTTTCCCCACTAATGTGTAAATGCTGCAAACAGGAAATGCCAGCTCTGGAAATTTCTTAAAGTGTGCTGGGAATTTAGAGTAGATTCCACTGCCTCAAAACAGGCATGAAGTGCCACTTCATATCTCTCAATATCTTCACAGTCCCTGGATGGGACTGAAAACCCTCAGAGGGCTGAGCAGACTCGAGGGGAGCTGCACTGCTCTGGAGTGGCTGTCACTGCTCAGCAGGGTCTGGCACTGCCTCAAACCTGGCTCAGTGTTCAGGCACCCAAACAGCTCCCAGGCTTGGAAACTTTCAGCAAACGATTTGACTGGCTCCAAAAATCCTCTGGATTTAGCATTACAAACCTGATGTGTGTTAGACCTGTGGCTTCACTCCTAGTTTTGTGAGCCACTTAAATTTCACTCCTCATTTTAAGAGTCACATCCAGCCAATCTCAGCTGGAGAACACATCTGGAACAGCATGAGAACTTTTCTGTGAATTTAGAGCAAGCTAGAAGTACTCTCATACATCTCATTTACTCTCATAAATCAAAAATAAAAAAGTATTTACATTTGCTGGTCTTCTCTGTGAAGAGAGTGCAGGTTTCCTTGAGCAGAGTACACAGATGCATCGAAGCAGTGGCTCTAAAGGAGGGAAAAATACCATGTTTTCATAGGAGTGCACAGTATTTTATACTAAGTATAAATATATATATATATTTAATGGACAAATTTTATACCAAGTACCTAAGGAGTAACAATGTAAATGACCTTCACAATTTAACTGCTATATCAAACTGCCCACATGAAAACTGATTATTTTCACCACAAAAACATCTATTTGGTTACATTACTCACTCTTTCTGGAGATCTTCTTTTTCCCATATTTCATCTTCCAGTTTCAAATGGAGTTTATCATTTTTTAACTAATTTCATAGGGAATAAATGCAAAAGGACGCTGTTATTGAAAAATGGATCAGAAATACACTCTGACTTCTCAAATCCCACATGAAAATGTAATTTTGGGTATCAGCAGACAGAAGTCTATTTAACTGGTATTGCATGCTGAGTCATCTTTTGCATGAAAGGCAGAATAATTAATGAGCAATGACTTACCAGCAACTGAGACACTTACAGGTAAATTCTTCATGCACACACTCATACAGGACACGTGCACACACCTGCTCAAAACAATCATTTGCTCAAGGCACAAACCAAACTGCAACATTCTGTAATATTTAATTGGATCAATAATATTGTCATACTAAATCAGGAGGCACTTAACTTCATCTATTTAATGCATATTGTACAATACTGGCCTGCAGTTCTTGAATGGTTTTATTCTGTGCTTCAATAATCTCTCTACTTTCTTGGAGTTTTCTTTCTTTCTGGTTTAGTTCTGATTCCATAGTCAGCTTCCACTGCTTGATCTTCTCAGCCTCATTGTAGAGTTTTGAGAACAAGTCATTCCTTGTTTCAGTATTCTATTAAAACAGGTTCCACAATTTAATCTCAAATACTATCTAATTAATACTGTTGTAGATAAAATATTTTATCTCTTAGAAACATCACAAGAGTAATATTTTTCCACAGATGGTGATATAAACTTATATACGATCAGGAAGCAAAGTTTAAATCTTTGTGCATCCACTATGTAGGTATCAAAAGGCATTACAGACCACACAGGAGACACAAATACAAGGAAAATCTTTAAATCTTACTCTAATTAAAACTCACAGACTTCACAGGCACTTCAAATAAAGAAAAAACAACAACAACAACAACAACCAACATTGCAATCACCCTAATTGTTAAGGATTTGTCTCCAGGCATGTTCACTGAATCACAAATATCTCCTCTAAGTGATTCAGCTTTAAGCAGGAGACAGAAAACACGATTCCCTTTTGACTACTTCCTTCAGCCCTGAAATATCTACTCAATAATGCTTTAAGCACTGTTTGGGAACAAATTTCAAAGATCCCAAGAAATTAGATATGCAGAGTTGATACTTAGCTGACCTCTTCATCTACTTCAGAGCAAAGCTTGACTTGCTGGGAAATTATATCTGAAACATGAAGAGATTTTGATCAATTTATTCCTAAAAAATACTGACAGTGAAACTGCATTTAACAGTGTTACCAGATATGAAACTCTAAGACTACTCAAAAAAAAATTAGAACTCGACAATATAAAAAAAATTAATGAATGTGCATGGCCAATATTTTAGTCTTACCTGAATCAGTGATTTTGCCAGGGTTGGACACATCGAATGGCAATTTAAAATCATCCTCCAAGCATTTGTTAAAACCCTGCACAAATTTAAAAATTTGTTCATTGTGGGTAGATTTGTAAAAAAGGATTATAAAATCCTGAAAAAAACCCCAAAAATCCTACAGATGATGTGAAAATAGAATTTTTCATTAATAAATCAGCTGCCTACAATTTCAAAGCCCAAGGTTTTGGTGAAGGCTTTGGAACTTGCTTGTTTCTTATTTCACAGTGGTTTATCAAACTTGGTTTTTTTTCAGTTTTCTTTATTATTATTTTTGACTGTGGCCAAAGGGGAAGCTTTCAATGCAGGGAACTCAGCAGCTCCTGCCTGTCTGTGCACTGGTGCATGGTAAAGGACTCAAGAAGCCAAATTACTTTTTTCAACACCAGTACCTGATATTTCTTTTTTGCTTTACTTCCAAGGGCACTTCTAAACCATATCTGATTATGTTTCAGCATGAAAATACCCTTTTACAAGGTTTTTAAGTCATAGAAGTTCATCCTGTAAACAGCATAACTCATCAGATGTCAGAATATCCTGTTTGAATCTCAACATATTTCATAAGGAGCTTCAACATGAAAAAATAACTTGTTGAATTCCCATAACTCAGAGTGGGGACGGAACATTTTCACTGCACACCTGATCTGGTGAGAGCAAAACATCAACGGCAGTGGGAGCATCTGAGGGGGTCACTGCTCGCTCTGGGTGCTGAATGAGCCACCCCAAACACGGATTTATCATCACTGAGCTACAGCTACAACACACAGCACAGGCTGACAAGAGGAGTCCCTTCAGCTGTGTTATAAGCACATATTACATTATTGGCTTTTTGCAAACATTAAAATGAATGCTGCATGTATGATGTTGGAAAATGTTGCTGTATGAATATAGTTTCTTTTAGTTCTGCTATTAACAAGACTTAAAAATAGCAGTGTGATATATATTTTTTTAGACTATAACATGGTAATGTAAAAAGCTTTTGTTCATGCAACTAAACCAGAGAATTGTAAAAAGATAATCAGGAAATTCTTCACACTCTTGGATTATCCTGTCTGGATGAAGACAGGGCTGATGAACACCAGAAGTCCAGGGAAGGAATTTAGTGATCTCCGTTAGCAGGGAGTGCGCTGACAAGGAGGAGACACAAGAAAAAAAAATAAAAAAGGTAAAAAAATGTTGATTTACAGGTTAGAGGGGGTGATTTTGAATAATACAGGAAAGGTCTATAAATATGCAACAGGTTGATGTTTTCTGAGTTTGTGTGTGCTCTTGGCGGAATGCCAAGCACCCGGCTGTTGTAACCTTTTGCTTTATTGTCTCTTACAGTCTTTTACTAAACTTTTTCAAATCTACCAGGAAACTGAACCTCGTTTTTCACATTTTTGACAGAAAATAACAGAAGAAGTCTTTGAAATTCCAACCGAAGATGCTCTCCCGGCACCAGTCTAGGCATGTGTCCCTGCGGTTTCCCCTCGCCCCCTCCTCAGCCTCCAGAGCAGCACAGCCTTAGGGGGGGGCTGCCCTCAGCGGCCCCGCGGCCGAGCGCTCACCTGGGATCTGCCCACAGACCACTGCCCAGCGCTCAGGCGGGGCGGAACGAACAATTTAAACCGCTTTTCCTTCTCCACGGCGCCGCTGGAAGGGCGGCCGGGCGCCATCGCCGGCAGCTCTCGGCCAAGGGCGGGAAGCGGCGGCGGCCCCTCAGCGCCGGGCGGGGGGCGCCGCCTAGCGGAGCTGCTGTGGCGCAGGCGCTGTGCGGCGGGAGCTGCGCCCGCCTCAGGCCCGGCCCGGCCCGGCCCGGCCGGGGGGAGCGGCGGCCCCGGGGGGCGATGGCGGCGGATCCGGGGGCGATGGGGGCGGATCCGGGGGGCGATGGCGGCGGATCCGGGGGCGATGGCGGCGGATCCGGGGGCGATGGCGGCGGATCCGGGGGGCGATGTCGGCGGATCCGGGGGGCGATGGCGGCGGCCCCGGGGTTTCCTCGTTGTCCGTGACCATCAAAGAAGTCTCGGGGCTGCCCGAGGGGCCCGGCGGGTTGGGGACGTCGCCGTGGTCGCCGGCCAAGGGGGCACAGAGGGACCTTGGCAGTCGCTGGGAAAGCCGGAGAGGTCTGAGGGGAAAGGGAGTCTGTAGCCGTGGAAAGGGGTTTTAACCCTTTAAGTGCGGCGGAAATAAGATGCACAGCTACATGGTCATTGTTATGAATGGTTTTCTATTTTTCCAATTTATCAAACAACAAAGATTAAATGTAACAACAATTTTTTAATAGTAACAATTATAAATGAATACAATCAAAAGTATTAAAGATTATTACAAAAATTATTGAAATTGAATACAATCCAAGTAAAGTATTAAAGTTGTATAATTTGGGATAGATAAAATTTGAGAGTAAGTGTTTTAGTATAATTGAGGTTCATATAAAGCATAAGCAAAACCGACCGGGGGTACGGGGAGGGGCCTGCCCTTCCTCTCGTACCAAAGCATCCGGGCTAACAGTCCTACTTTCATACTGTAGGCTACAGAAGTTTCTAGAAAGCTCCTCCTAGTTTCTGTTCCTAAAAACTACGTAACTATACTGCACGGCACATGGTCTACTAATGGGTTAGGGGGTCTCTCATCCTTTTGAGGGTCTTATTTCCGGTGAAGGCTCATCATCTTCATCAGTGACCGAGGTGTGACCCGCAGGTAGCGCAGGCGCCCTGTGTGACTGAGCAGATGTTTTCCATAACATGACTCTAATTAAGTCCCATGCTTGGAATCATCCCATTTTTGCCCATTTCAAGGTTGAAGCTCTATTTCTAGATGCTGCTTATCAGACCTACGTCCTTCTACTATTCTTATTTGACTTTCTTCCAACCTTCTTCTTCAACTCCCAACATCTGGAAGATGTCCTTTGCCCTGTCTCACCCATCTCCCCCCCCTTTCACTCGGTAACAATTGTCTTCTATTGATCTAAATACAATTTTGCTAATATAGTTACAATTTAATTAGCACGAATCACATTTATCACAACACGAATCTTTTATCAATTGTCACACCATCGATGCCCGTTACAGCCATTTCTGGGAATTCATCTCCTGCCATCCCCCACGAGCTCACAGCACCTCATAACACAGTTCCGTGCCTAAAACTCCTGCCGTGCCCCGCGCCCCGGCTCTCTGCGGAGCGGGCGGCCAATCGCCAATTGCCGGCTCCTGCAGCCGCTGTCAGGGCCGTGTCTCCTGCAGCCGCTGTCGCTGCACCTGCAGGGCCCCGTCCGGCTCTGCTGGGCTCCCCAGCACGGCCCGCAAGGACAGGGACGCGCTGGAGCAGGTGCCCAGGAGGGACAGCGAGATGCTGCGAGGGCTGGAGCAGCTCTCCTGCAAGGAAAGCCTGAGACAGCTGGGCTTCTTCAGCCTGGAAAAGAGACTGAGGCTTAGGCTTAGGCTTTACTGAACTGTGGCCTTCCAGTACCTGATGGCAAGCTACAAGAAAGCCGGACAGGGACTTTGTAGAAGGGCAGGCAGAGACAGCACAGGGGAGTATGGATCCAAACTGAAAGAGAGTAGGTTTAAAAGAGGAATTCAGATAAAAAGACTTTCCTGGAGCACGTTGCCCAGAGAATCTGTGGATGCCCCATCCCTGACAGTGTACGAGGCCAGGCTGAATGGAGCTACAGACAAGCCGGTCTAGAGCAAGGGGTCCCCAGCCACAGCAGGGCGTTGCAGTGATGTGATCTTTCAGGTCCCTTCCCAGCCAAACCATGCCATGACTCCATGATGCTGGGATACCTCCCCTCCTCATCCTCTGGCAGTAAAAGAAACCTGGGACCAAGTTCCACATTGCAGAAAATGTCTGTTGGCAGCTTGCAACTATCTCAACAGAGAATGAAGACAGATGACAATACTGACAAGATTTCTCTTTCCTACTTGAAATTTAAATGCTCTGCTCCTGTCCACACTGGCAAAACTGTCAGAAGAGGCAATTCTTCTCCACGAAAAGCTTCATCTCACCCAAAGAAGAAAGCCACAAGCCAGCAATCTTCTTTATTCCTACATTTCTTTATTTGGTTATTTCTCTAATACGAATTAGCTTCGGTTTTTATTTCTTTGTTTGTTTCTTTCGTTCCGCGGGGCGCGGGCCCGCTCCTCCGTTGGGCTCGCGGAGGAAGAACGGCCGCGCGCTCCGGCGGCTCCGCAGCAGCGGCAGCAGCAGCAGCAGCAGCGCTTCTCTCGATCGGTTTTCCGCTCGAATTCCGACTCGCTCTCCGTCCCCTTCTTCCTTTCACACTCCCTCTACTCCCGTTCCATCCAGTCCGTGTTCCGCCTCTCCCAGCCCGGCTCATGCCGCGCTGCGCAAGTCGCCCGTGGGCGAGCCGGGCCCCTGCCCGCCTCTGTCCGCACTGGCTGCGGCGCCTTTTGAAGAGCCTCAGCAGGAGCTCCTCACTCTGCTGGTGGTGGTGCTGGAGCATCATCGCCTTTTGGCTCCGCCTGCCGCGGGCCCTGGCCCGGCCCCGGCCCCGAACGAGGCCCCTCCCGCGGTTCCGCCCGGAGCCGCCCCGCAGCCGCCCGGCTCCCGCCCCGTCGCCGGCAGCTTCCCCGGTGCGAGCCCCGCCGCCCGTCAGCTCGGCCGCCGGCCCCGAGCGGCCGGAGCCCGGGGCGGCTGGGCAAGCAGCAGCGCCTGGGGCGAGTGGGTGCCCCGGGCAGAATGCCGAGAGCGCGGTGCCGTCCGCACGGGCGGAGAAGCCTCCCCTGGAGCAGCTCTACCGGGAGGGCCCGCTGCTGGGGAGGGGCGGCTGCGGCAGCGTTTACGCCGGGACCCGGCTCGCCAACGGCGCTCCGGTAAGAGACGGGGCCGGCTCGGAGCGGGGACGGGGGGGATCGGCGGGCGACGGACTCAGCCCACCGCTTGTCTTGGCTTGCAGGTGGCCATCAAGCGAGTGGGCCGGGATCGCATCTGGGAGTGGGCGCGGCTGGTGAGTGAGCGGGGCCAGCGGGAGCAGCCGGCGGGGCGTGCCGGGCGGTGCTGAGGCCAGGCCCGGCAGGGTGGGAGCCGGGACGCTGCGAGGGGAGCGAGCGTGGAGTGAGCGGGGGCCGCGCAGCGTCCCGGGCCGGGCAATGTGAGCTGCGGTGGCGCCGGGCAGGGGGTGCCGAAGGCGCGGCGCAGCATCGGCCCCGCTGACGGCATCGCGGTCCCCCCGCAGCACAAGGACGCCCTGGTGCCACTGGAGCTGGTGCTGCTGTGGATGGTGTCGTGCCCTGGCTTCCGCGGCGTCGTGCGGCTCCTGGACTGGTTTGAGCTGCCCGACGGCTTCGCGCTGGTCATGGAGCGTCCGGAGCGCTGTTGGGACCTGTGGCACTTGCTGGACGCGGGGGGGTTCCTGCCAGAGCCCGTGGCGCGGGGGCTGTTCCGCCAGGTGCTGCAGGCCGTGCGGCACTGCACCAGCCGCGGCGTCCTGCACCGCGACATCAAGGCCGAGAACATCCTCGTTGACCTGGCCACGGGCGAGGTGAAGCTCATTGACTTTGGCTGCGGAACCTTCCTCCAAGACACGTTCTACACCCACATGGCAGGTGAGCCCAAAGCCAGGGCCCAGCTGGGCAGCGGAGGTTCTCCCCTTTGCTGGCACAGGGGAAGACGGAGGGAGGGAGGGAGGGGGAATCCTTCTTCAGCCGACTGCAGCCAAGTTGTTTTTTGGCGGGGCAGGGGCTGGCTGTGTTTGAGCTGGCTGGGAGGGAGGGAGCAGCATCGGCCTGATGAGCTGCACCCGTGTCCCATAGGAACACCGCAGTACAACCCGCCAGAGTGGATCCTCTTCGGCTGCTACCATGGCCAGCCAGCCACCATCTGGTCCCTGGGCATCCTGCTCTATGATCTGGTCTGCAGGCACCTTCCTTTCAAAACCCCTGAGGACACTGTTTGGGGCCAGTTCTTCTTGCCACCCCGGGTGTCTCAAGGTGGGGATATGTTTTCAAGGCTTGGGAGCAAGAATGGGCTTGGCAGATGGCAGCTGGCACATAAGCGTCCTGCTCCTGCAGCTAGGGAGGAGGTTGATCTCCTGGGCTTAGCTGGAGGAGGTGGCATGTGTGCTGCTCTGCTCCAAAAGGGAGGATGGATGGGAAGCTTTGGGTGCAGCCCCCAGCACTCCTAGTGTGGGGTGGGCATTGTGGAATCTGGGAGAGCCTGGACAGGAGCTGACCAGGGGTTTTTGGTTTCTCTCTGCAGAGTGCCAGCACCTGATCAGGTGGTGTTTATCCATGGACCCTGCAGACAGGCCATGCCTAGAAGACCTTTTTGAGCATTCCTGGCTGCAGAACCCCCAGCTGGCCCAGGAGACAGCAGAGATCCATCCCTCTGCACAGTAGGATCCAGGAGCCCAGCAAGTTCCAGCTGCTCGTGTCTCATGGCGCTCAAAGCAAACCCCAGAGCGTTTCCCTGTGGCCGTGGCACGGAGCAGAGAGCGCGGCCGAGGAGACGCTTCCGTGGGTCCCCGGCGAGGTGTGGAGGGAGCGGCTCAGGGCTCCCCGTCCTATTGGAGAAGTGGTAGCACAGTGCAGTGAAGTTGCCACAGACTGGACAAGGGGAAACATCCCCCTGCAGCTCAATGGCATCGTGATGTCCCCGCAAGCCGAGGCACAGCTGGCGTGTTCTTCTGGAGCACGACGCGGAGCCGGAGAACACCATCCTCGAGCTGGCCGCTGGCGGGGCAAAGCCCACGGGCTTTGGTTGTGGCCCCTTCCTGGAGGACAGGACAGGCTCTGTGCCCCGACGAAATCAAGATGAGTCCCCAGCCGGTGCAGGGGCGGGGGGATGCTCGTGCTCCCAGGCCTGCCAGGGCTCGGCCTGGCCACGCGCCGGAGGTTCCCCGCTCGGCGGCAATGGGGAATATTCATCTTTGCGCCGCCCGCCCAGCTGCTTTTTGGCAGGACAGGGGACGGATGTTGTGGAAGGGGAGCCGGCTCCTGGCCTCGCCTACAGCTTCTGCCAGCCAGCCTGGTGTGGGCTGGGGTGGGAGCAGCCTGCCTGACAAAAGCATCCATCCATGAGGATGGGGGACAGCAGAGGGGGGTGGGTTCCAAGCCATGTCCCAGCTGGTCTGCTTTTCAGGCCCTTGAGGAAGGGGTGGACTTACAGGCAGGAAAGGTGGGGTTTTTCCCCACCTGGGGAGAGGTTTAATTCTTGCATGGAGTGGTCAGACCCTCCCCAGGCCCATGAAACATTGATAACCTTTGGTGGTTTTTCTTCTTTCTATGTCTCATTTTGAATTGACTTTCATGCAGTTGTTCTTTGTTTTTTCCAGGAAGATTGCACCCAGTGCCCAGACCGGGTGGGGAAGCGCCGGCACTGGACGCACTCCACGGAGGTGCCGGCACTACCCGGGGCAGCCACGGTGTGCAGGGACATCCCCTTCAAGAAGGACGAGGACCTTGTGTGGGATCAGCTCCTCTCCTGGCAGCAGCTCTGCAGAGGTGGGTACCCAGCTCCACAGCACAGGTGGCACAGGGGCAGATGGGAGTGGGCACACGAGAATCTCGCTCTTGCAGCTGCTGAGGAGGTTGCTGTGCCGTGCTTAAGCAGAAGAGGTGGAGCGTGGCCTGCCCTGCTGCTCTCCTCTAAAAATGAGAGAATGGGTTGGGAGGTTTGGGCTCTGGGCACAGCCAGCAGCCTGGCCCATGCACAGGCCCTGGTGGGACAGGGGGACAGGAGCCTTCTGTGAGTGACCGTGGCTTTCTGGCTTCTCTCCCCAGGCTCCCAGCACCTCATGCCATGGAAACGGCACCGCTGGGCCTGCCCTCTGGGAGGGCTGGAGGGCGGCAGGTGTTCATTTGCTGCCAAAAATAAATTTTTTTCTTGTTATCATCATCAGCCTATTTCTTTCATCCTTTTCCAAGCTTTTGGCCTCCCTTCTTCCATGGAAATCTTTTTCAGTCCTTCCTCTTGGTGGGGGTTAAGCAACGTGAAAAATTCAACAGCAGCTCCTGTTGCCAACTGCAGCAGCCCCTTCAAGAACCCTGAGCTTCCAGCAAGGTCTGAGGGTGCCTTGCAAAAGGGAGTGGTTTGCAGGGCTGGAGCTGTCACCCCTCTGCAAAAGCTGGGAGGAAATCATAAGTGGCAAAATGCCATTTTGGCTCCAACACTGCCCAAATTCTTCAACCTTCCCCCTTCCATGCAATTGATCAAAGTACCCAGGGAAAACAGCTCAATGTCCTCCAAGAGCCCATTTTGACATGGAAGTTGACAAGTTCAATGTTGGTCATATGCCTTTTTCTGGGCACCAGATGTTACCCCTCCATCACCATGCAGGCATCCTGCCTTGCTCCTGCTCCCAGAAACAGCAGCCCCACCCCTCCCTATGGCCTGGTGCCCTGCCCTCTTTGCCAGCCCTCCCCACACCCTCTCACTGTTCCCTGAACTGCCCAGGAAGGAAAAGCCACTTGGCATGGCAGACTGTGTGGCCTGCCTGAGGATTCCAAAGCCACACGAATTTCACAAATAACTCCTGGGATTAGCACATGCAGGTCACATCCTCACTTGAGGATATCCTTCTCTCCCTTCACTCCCCTGTTCCCCACAAACAAGAAGAAGGCTTGTGCTAGAAGAAAACTATTTCTTTTTTTTTTAATAGAACTTGTTTTTCAAACCCCTGGGTGTTCATTCTTTTTTGGCAAAGACACCGTATTATCTGAACAATCTCTGCATATATATAAAATATATGTGTGTGCATATATTTATAAACTTGAACAGTTCTGCAACCTTGTGTCATTCACAGCATCCCTTCCTGCTTCCTAACAGAGAAGAAAACTCCAACCAAGGGCAAAAATGCAGCCCCTCTCAACCAGAGGAACTGAACCACATCCATCTGTGGCTGGAGAGCATCCCACCAGCTCCAGCTGGGAGGCTTGAACTTGAGTGTAAATGCATCTTCTTACAGCATTTCTAGACACCAGCCATTGCTAGACAAGTCTGTGCTGGGACACATGCCACCCTCCCCTGTGCCCATCCCTTGGGGAGGGCACACCAAGCACAAGGAGCAGCCCTTGAACAGGTGGCAAGTGGTCCTCACTCTGCAGGTGGGCTGTGACTTTCTAACTCAAATACCTACGGGCAGAACTGGAGAACAAGGGAAAAAGGCAAGGAGATGCCTTTCTGAGAGAGGTGGCCACAGTAACACAGACCAGCTGCCCAGAGCATGTTCCTGCATATCCAAGAGACACTGAGCAAGAAACCTCTCAGAGGAAATGTTTTGTTCCATCTGAGAGCTCCTCCCTGCCTTGGAGGAAAAACATCAACACAAACTGGTTGAGAAAGTAGAGGCAGAGGTCCAAGGTGGCAGGCTGGGTGACAGAACCCAGCTATTGTAGCTACCACTGGACATCATTATCATTAAAGTAAGAATCACAATCTGAATCATTATCAATCATAAAATTGTCTTCATCAAGGTCATCATCATAGTCTTTCTGCCACTGTGGATCACACTCCTCATCTTCAGCCTCCTTGCCACCTTCATCTGTGTTGGGGCAGTCACACAGGATGTTAAGGTTTTGCCTGTTGAGAAGGAGAGCACAAGAGCAGAGCCTCTGCTGTGAGCACCAGCCACCACCCAGCCCCACAACACCCCACTGTCATGGTCTCAGCATCTCCATCCAAAGAAACTCAAGAGAGTCCAGGGAGAGCAACTTCCATAACTGAGTCTGCCAGTGCTGGAGCTTTCTGGATCAGAGCTGCATACAAGCAGAGGTTTTGCTGCTTTCCCTACACCACTATGTCACTTCAATTGCTACCTCAAGCCACAAAACAGGATGCAAATAATCAGTGTCTGTCATTCACTCTTTTGTGTGTCAGTGAGCACAGGAGAAAACTCTGCTCACCTGCTTTTTGTCTGCACTCACTCACCTTGCCCTGTTACCCCACTAAGAAAACTCACCCTGTACATGCAAGGGCTGAAGCAGGCACATCTGGGAGTTTCAGCTTTCTCTGAACAGCATCTCCTCAAGTCTGGAGCCCAACATGGAAATCCTGTTAGCAGGAAAGAGCAGCCAAAAGAGACAGAGAAACAAGATGTAATTTGGGGTGCAAACCCCTCCCCTGCACACACACTATCCTGACTCTATCCCCCCAGCTGACCAAGTCCTTTAGTTTGCCCACAATCAAATCAGACCAGAGCAAGACAAGCCACGAGCAGCCACGTGGCCTTCACCTGTGTGGAGTGCCAGAGAATTGCCAAGAGAGGCTCCTTGATCTGCTGCACCAACTCCAAACCCACGTGGAAGTGCTCTGCTTTCAGGAGCTGAAGAGAGGTGCCTGAGTCCTGGTACTGCAGCAGGCTTTCCTCTGCAATTCCAGGCCAACAAAGTCCTGCTGCATCTACACTCTTGAGCAGAGACCAAGGCCTTCTTGGCCCTGATTGTGAAGCCAGCCATAGCTGCTTAGATCTCCTGTGCACATGCATCCCTCTTTCAGAACACAACGTGTTGCTCTTGTACTGCATCAATCTCCACTGGCAGCCAAACTGCTCCAATGGACTTCCTCAGAAACGACATCAAGAAGGCAAAAATGGACTGGCAGAAGTGAGGCCAGCTGGCTGTTGGTATATATGCTATTGCCCCACGACAGAGCTGCTGCTCTTTGACTACAGCTGGAAATGCTAGTCATGACTTCAAAGAGGCTGCAGGACTTAGCCAGAAGGACGTGCAGAGCATTAGTGAGCAGCTCCAGGCTCTCAGTCTGCTGTTCCACAATATCTATTTTAAGCAGTTAAATGGTTATATGTGAAACCAGAAGGTACTAAATTCACCCAACCGCTCCTGAACATAAGCACTGCAGCTTTTGGTACGTGGAACTCATCACCACCTAAGAAAGACAAATTTATTAAGCTAAGTAAAAAAAACCCATCCAAATTAAATTTCTGCTGTCAATGTCATCTTGCATGCCAAAGGGCCCTTGCAGGTAAGATAACAGAGAACAAGCTGCATGTTTGTGTCTTCAACTTTTTCTTCAAACTAATAAAAAAGAAACAGGGAATTGTGACAGTGCAAACTGGCTTGTACAGGGCAGTTAATTTGGCCACATACGGGAGAAACACCCTGACCTGTTAGACAGGCCTCCAGGGAACAGAGATAGGACAGAATTGGAGACAGACAAGGATTTGATCCAATGAGTCCCAGCTAAGCGCAGGAGCTATTGGTCAGAGAGCTGAGCAGTCTGAACTTTCAAGCAATCACAAGTGCTTCCCAAGAACATGAAGAAAGGTATTTAAGGTGAAGTCAGAACAATAAAGGGCTTTTTGTCACATGGATCATAGAGTGCTGTGTCTCTGTCTCAGGCACAGTGCCAGTCAATGTCACACAGCTGCACTACCCTGAAGACTTGAAAACAATTGAAGGAAGACAAAGAGCTCCTGAAGGCTTTCTGTATTTTAATGAGACCGTCTGTGGATTTGGGGCTGAGTCCAGGACCCTCAGGCACTGAGAGAAGGTTGAAGAAGCTGCTCAAGGAGTCAGAAGCAAAACTCCAAGTCCCTTGGAGCATGACTGGCCCCAATGAGGGCAGGGAGTGCCAAAGGCTCCCCAGGGACTGGTGAGAGCAGATCCTTGAGGGCAGGATTGCAGGAGCCCGAGGCTGTGAGCAGGGAACTGCAATGCTGAGCAAGGCCTGGGCTGGGTGGAGGAAGCAGAAAGGCCAAGGCCTGAGCCCAGGCCTGGCCCAGCAGGGCCTGTCCCTCACAGGTGGCTCGGGGCTGTTCCTGGGGCAGCGGGATGGCAGGGGCAGCAAGGACAAATGTCATCAAGCTGTGTGACACTGCAGATGCTCATGGAACCAAGGGCCAGTGTGACACAGCAGGGCCTGATGGAAACAAGAGGCCATGGTGAGCCTGCAGGGCTGGAACACCCCAGAACAATGAAATGCTGGGGGTAACCAAAGGTTCCTTCACTTGAGTTTCATGCACAGGAGAAACCCCAGCCAGATATTCTCAACATGGCCAGATGCAAAGAAGATTCTTGATAGGCAGGGACCCACAAGGATCATCCAGTCCAACTCCTGAGTGAATGGCCCACACAGGGATTGAACCCACAACCTCAGTGATGCCAGCTCTAACCAATTGCGTTAAGAGGTCCAAATGACACAAAATTTTGCTGGCAAAATATAGACAATCAAGGAACATGGACAAAACATTCCATGCAACATCCAACTCAACATAAAACTCATATCATAGCATTAATTTCCTTGACTAAGAACTTTTAACTGAAAAACCTTTAACCCTGAAGATACTAAGTTACCCAAAAGTATTTCAGTTAAGTAGGATTATGAGAAGAAGAAATAGAGAACAACAGAAGATGTATGAAGGGATACACATATAGGTATCAACAGCTCAGGTTCCAGCGTGGCTCACAGGAGAACCCCAGCAGAAGGCAGGATCCACACCATGGGCTGACCTCGTGCTCCGGCTTTTAACCCCCTGGGCCTTCATGGGCCCCACCCCTTGGGAGGGACTTCCAGTTGTTTGCTCAATCAGAGTCAGGGCAGGCACCAGCTGCTATTGTGTGATTGATTGACAGCTCAGCCAATCAGAGCTGGGTCAGCATTGCCCCTGCTGTGTGATTGATTGGCAGCTCAGCCAATCAGAGCTGGGTTAGCATTGTCCCCTGCTCTGTGATTGGCAGCTGTGCCAGGCCATGGCTGGGGGCGGGGCTCTGTCCCACCACAAACCAAGGCCTGACCCAGCCCTGGCCCCACACGGGCATTCCGAGCATCCCATGGTGCCTGGGACATCGATCTCATCCAGCCTGCGACCATGGTGACACTGTGGAACCTCATGGAACCATGGGTCAGTTGTGACAATGTGGGCACCATGGTGACACCGTGGTGTTTGATGGAACCAAGGGGCCATTGTGACACATCAGGGCTGTGTGGATCCATGAAAACATTGTGACATTGTGAGGCCTCATGGAAGCACAGGGCCATTGTGACACTGCAGAAGCAAGGGGAACATTGTGACACTGCAGGGCCTCATGGAACCAAGGGAACATGGGGACACTGTGGGGTCCCATGAAACGAAGGGAACATGGAAGAGTTCTGGCTGGCTGGGCCTCCTGGTGATTTCTGGCAGGTCTGGCTGCCCCTGGCATGTCGAGGGCTGCCTCTCACCTGCCCCTGAAGCACTGGGGCTCTGGGCTTTCCTTCCTCTGGGAGAGAACTGTCCTTCTCCTCTAGCTGTCCATGGCCAAAATTGGGATGCCTCCTCCAAATTTCCCAATATACAAAGATTGTTCCCAGATGAAATCTGCCAGGACTAACAGGACTAACTAACTGATCTGTCTGGCTTGGCCACCCAACGGCCACCTCTCATCTGCTTTTGAAACACTGGGACCGTGTGCTTTTCTTTCTTATGGGGAAAAACATCCATCTTGACCAGGTGCCCATGGCCAAAACTGGGAATCTCCCTCCAGAATTCCCGATATCCAAGGATTGCTCCCAGACAAAATCTGCCATGACTGACAAGTCTGGCTGGCCTTGGCTTACTCAGGGCCAGCTCTCATCTGCCTTTCAAACACTGAGGCTCTGTGCTTTCTTAATGAAAAGAAAATAATAATAATAATAATTTCCTTCTTCCTGGCCAGATGCCCATGGCCAGTATTGAGATTCCACCTCCAAAGTGTCCTATGTCCATGGATAGCCCCTAGATGAAAGGTGCCAGGAGAGACAGGTCTGGCTTGGCCCATGGGTGGTCACTTCTCATCTTGTTCCAAAACCCTTGGACTTCACACTTTGCTTTTCTATAGGAAAAATACATCCATCTCAGCCAGGTGCCCATGGCCAAAATTGGAATTCCACCTCCAAAACTCTGTACCTCCAAGGATTCCTCCCAGGTCAAAGCTGCCAGGACAGACAGGTCTGGCTGCCCTTGGCCTCTTGGGGGCAGCCCTGGAACAAGGCAGGCAGCTCTGAGCCCCTGCATGGCCCCAGCAGAGCCTGTGTGGGAGGGGGTCAGTGCAGGGAGCACCATCAGCTGCCTCTGTGTCCCAGGCTGAGCAGCAGAGCCCAGCAGAGGCAGCCCAGGGCCCCGGGCAGCGCAGCCCCCGTGCTCTGCAGAGCAGCAGCCCCAGCTCGGGGCTGTGGGGAGCAGGGCAGGGGCTGCAGCAATGGCTGCTCAGGCCAGCACAGACGTGTTCCCCTGGCAAAGGCTCTGTGGGCAGCTGGCATGTGCCAGGAGCAGAGCAGGAGCCTGTGGGAGTGCAGAGGAGCCCTGGCAAGAGGCTGCCCTGTCCCTGGGGCAGCAGCAGCTGCCTGAGGAGCCCCGGGGCCAACTCTCTGCTGCTGTGCTGGGCAGCGGGGCTGGCCCTGGGGCTGCAGCAGCTGCCCGAGCAGAGGCTCTCCTGAGCATTCCAGACACAGAGTGGCTGTCCCTGACCTGCAGTGCCTCCAGTTCCTGCTGCAGGAGGTTACCATGACTGGGTCAACTGCACTGCTGGGCTGGGGCAGGGGCAGGGAGAGAAAAACAAGGGACTCTTGGTAATATAAATCCCTGCAGTGTCAGAATGGTCCCCATGGTTCCGTGGAGCCCCACAGTGTCACAATGGTCCCCTGGTCACAACAGGCCTTGCAGTGTCACAAGGCATCTTTGGTTCTATGGGGCCCACAGCACCTGCTTTGCTGGTAGGCAGGGTCAGCACCAAAGACACAGACACCAACTTCAGGAACAGAGGAATTTATATAATGCAAAAGTGCAAAGAATTACAAAAGGAGAAGCTCAGCAAAGCACATAACCATTAGAAAATAATTACAAAAGGAGAAGATCAGCAATGCACCCAAACATCACTACCAAAGATTGCCTGTAGTGATGAAGAAACAGACAGCACCAGTTACCCCCGACTTTAGCAGCACCCAGATGTGCACATCAGCTGGGGGAAGCTGTCACAGCCAAGGACTGGAGAGCCCCTCCCAGACACTGGGAGTTCCTGCAGGTACGCCCACCTTTGCAGGCAACGAGGCTCCAACCTGGCTGTGAGAGGGCCCAGCTTTTACACTGTTAAACAAACAAACTGATATCACTTCTAGTGTGGGAACACCTGGTTTCATTCCCAATTTGGTTTCTCCCAAAGCCTGGCCAGGGCTCACGGAGGAACCAAGGGAGGTGACTTTGACCATACACGCCCAAATAAACGTGGCCAGATGTGACCCTGTCCGGTTTCTAAATACAGAAAGATAAATCCGTGTTTCACCAATGCACATATACAGAGATCGTATTTCTAACAAAGCTTCATTAATGAGCAGATACAAATATAACATTTGGTTGGAAGGTTCCTCTAGAGGACAGCTTTAGCTCAGGGCTGTTGTTGATGCCTCACCCAGGGCCGGGTGTTCAGGCCTCAGTACTTCAATCATGCTTTGACTTAGAGATGAACTACAACCTTCATAACAATTCTTTCCATAATACAGAACCTTAGATTTAGATATTAGGCATAAAGGCATTGCCTCGTGTTCTTCAAGTTCATTACTCACAGCTATAATTCGCATTCCTTTTAAAACGTGCCTAATTAGTTGCTATTTTCTAGGTTCTTTGTCAAATCCCACTTTTTCTTGAGACTGTGTCTCTTGGTAGAAAAGTCTCAGTACTCCATTTCCCAGCACAAAGTGTCACAACAGCTCTAGCATGGAATCATAATACACCAAGTGCTCACGCCGCAATGATTACAGTGACTGCCACAAATTCATTTCACAGCAGCCTCCAATTTGGAAGCCAATCCCACCATGAAGAATTTTCTTCTTTCTGCCACTCTTCTGCTGCTCTTTCTATCGAGGTGATTCCAGATTGTTGGACTTCAAACCCAGCACTGATAGACACTCCTGCAACATTCCTGTCCTAGAAAAGCACAGGTTCCTCCCTGGCCAGCAAGCAGATAATCCACGGCCATGTGGCTCTGTAGAGCCCCAATTTGTGTTTGTTGGAACTCAGAGGATGTGCTATTGGATATGTTAACAGCATCACTTTTTACTTCCTCTAATAATTGATTTAGCTCATTAATGTAAACTCCACAGGACAAGGCAGCGCACATGGGGCACAGGGTGACACAGAATCTTTGGCTTTCTGAAATCAAAGGCACCCCTTGGGTGGAAAATGTTTTCCAGCCCCAATTCTTCCTCGTGCTTGTTGCCAAAGTACCTTCAAGGGAGGCATCAATACTGCCTGGAAACAGAACCCAAACTTGCCTCTAAACGGCTTCCTAAAGGATGTCTCCACACACCCAGCAGCTCCCATTCCCAGTACCAAAGGTCTGATTTCCTGTTTCCCACTGTGGGCTGCTGATGGATCCAGGGCTCCTCCCTGTGCTCCTGCTGTGTCCCTGGTGCCTTCGGGACACAGGAGTTTCACAGTGGCCCTGCAGCTGGGAGTGCTGTAACACTGACCCTGACCAGCTCCCACACCCCGAGTTCTACTGACATTGGGAGCGATGGTAAAGCACAGAAATCCTTTCACATTGTGGCCTCTAACTGTAACAGGGTTTGGTTTCTCCTGAAGGGAAATCATAGTGAATCCTGTAAAACTGGTAATTGTATTCCCTTGTTCCACAGTGCAGTTTCTGTTATGAGTCAGAGCCCAGTGACAGAGTTCTGGCCGCCCCACTGAGTGAGCCCTCCAAGGGAACCCCATTCCTCCCAACATCAGTTGACAACATTTCCAGCAATTAGGTAAACTGAGTATTTTGGTTACTTTGATCTTTAAATTTTCATAAGAATTTCATGACTCATCCCTTGGAGAAACTCTAGAGGTGTTTCTGGCAAGCAAAGATTCTGGCTGACTCTCAAGACACAACTTGAACAAGACAGTACTTTAGTGACAAGGTTATTCATTCTTTTTCCTCAATCTCATTGGGGTTAAGAGCAATAATTCTGTTGTCCATGGAGCTGATGCCTTTTTAATTCCACACTAATGTCCCCAAGGTCCTTTGCTGTCCAGCTTTACTGCACTGCCTGTGGGTGACAAGGCTTGGTGGGGTCCTTTCCCCTCGGGCTGGAGAGACGCCAGGTCCCAGCTCCTGAGAGGCCCCCAGGCTCCTGGATGGAATTTGTGTGGAGGTCCCTCAGTGTCACATCAGCCTTCACATGGAGCCCTGTGGATCAGAGCATTTTCCAAAGGGGGCGTTGGGGCAAACAGGGAGATTTGGTCTGGCAGGATCTGTAAAACAATATCCCATAACATCCACTTGTTCTGGCACAGAGCACTTGGCTGCAGGGACACATTCCCATTGCTTCTGCCCAGGTTTCAGGATTCAAGCAGTGTTGTCTTTCCCCAGAGCTGTTCCTTCAGCTGGCCTGGGAGGGCCATTTGGCCTCTGCACCCACACTCTGGCTCCATTATTAGGACTGCTGGATCCAAACCCTCTGTCTCTACAAACAGAGGTGGATTTGAGGTGGAGCTCCTTCTTTCACAATTGTTGTTAAAACTGCAGTATCAGTAACTGTGCCACCCCGCCATGGGGTTGAATAATCCAATCTTGTTCACTATTACTTAACTGAATTACTTAAATTTCTCCTAGATCATCTGCATCAGTTCTTCCTTCCATGACATGAACACTTTGTAAGGCCAAGCTCCAGCGAGCAGTTATCAAACCAAAGTGTCCTGGAGGAATCTGAATTCCTGTTCCTGTATTGATAAGTCTCATTTGCTTCTGATTTATCCTAATTAATTCCAGTGCATGAAGGCCCAGCCCTGCAGCCTCTGGGGGGCCCTGTCAGGGGCCATCACACCCGGAATAATTTCCCAGGCAGTCACAGTGTCACTGTCCATGGCTGTATTTGCAAATTGGGTGCAGCCATGCACAGCCAGGAGGTTTCCATTTCCCAGTGGGCCCATTGTTTAGGGCATGGAGCACATCTGGGAGATGGGTTCTCCACTGGGACAGGTTCCCAATCTCCTCATATCTTCAACTACTCTTTTAACAATCCCTTCATCTGTTCAACCAAACCTGCAGCTTGTGGATAATCTGGTATATGAAAAACCCTTATGTCTTATTCACTGCATTTTTCACAGGAACACACAAAGCATTCCACATCACAGTACCAGCAAACCCCATAAAAATAGCCAATTTCATCCCTTCCTCCTTCATTCCTTGTAAACAATTCACAAAGTTTACCACTGATGTTTGGGTCTTGGCTAGTCCTTTTCTGTAGGGTATTTAGTGTCACAGTGAGCAGCCAAAGCTGACATATTAGCATTGTCAGCATTATTTCACATTATCAATTTTAATGATATCTAAAAAAAAAAAGATCATGTTATATTTTTATATAACCATTATTATGAATAATAATATTCTATTTCACTTGAACAAATGAACCTGAGCTCAAGATTTAAACCCTCCTCTGTCACTCCATGTGGGAGTGTTCCAAAACCGATTCTTCCTTCTGTTGGTGCTGTTTCCAATGTGCTGTCAACAAAATCCATCCACAAGTTCTTTTCCTTTTCTGAGATGCAATTTTTGGATGCTTTGATAGTGCTGAATAAACAAACTGACAGCACTTCTAGTGAGGGAACAGCTGCTTTCACTCTCCTCTTGGGTCCCTCCCAAAGCCTGGCCAGGGCTCAAGGAGGACCCAAGGGAGCTGACTTTGACCATACAGCCCCAAACAAGGCCAGATGGCAGATTTCGTGGCCTTGTCCGGTTTTAAATGCAAAAAGGTCAATCCATGTTTCGCTAAGGAGTGGATACATCTATCACAATGCTACTGATCCTGCATATTTCAGGAATGAGTGGATACAAAGATAACCTTTGGTTGGAAGGTCCATCGAGAGGTCACCTTTGGCTCAGGACCTGTTGTTCAGGCCTCACTCGGGCCTTGGCACTTCAGGACTGGGTTTAGTGCTGAACTTGACACTGCAGGGTGAATGGCTGGACTGGATGAGCTCAGAGGTCTTTCCCTACAGAAAGGATTCCATCTGCTGCATTCAGCTAGGTCCATGTTAGCAGCACTACTTTGGTCAAAAGCTCCCTCTTGGTCAGCTCTTGTGGCCTAAGGCTTCAGCTCCTTTAGCTCCTGGTGCTGAGCTGCTCATGCTGAATGAGATGGCTCAGAGAGAAGAACACAGTTCATCCAGTTCCTTCTGGGACACTGAGAGGGGAGGCTGTGGAAACAGGAGCATTGTTTGGTGTGCTCTCCTCTCTGCCCTTCACACCTTTCAGCACTTTGAACCAGCCAAGAGCATTCTCCAAGGGTGCAATGGAGCAGCTGTTCCTGCTCCCAGCTCTGGCTCTTCCCAGTCTCTCTGACCTTGACTGGTTTTGTCCCTCTTGCTGTGCCCTCTGTTCCCCCTGTGCTCGGTGGCTGCTGCCCAGGATTGTGGAACTGGCACAGATCAAGGGCTCCAGCTCCTTTCTGTGCCCTTGGAGCTGCCTGCTCACAGCAGCCTTTTCCATCTGGAAGCTCCACATGGACAGGGAGTCCCCACCTCTGTTCCCTGCACAACCTCCAGGAGCCCAGGGCTGCCATCTCCAGTCCCTGCTGGCCCTGGGGGCTCCCAGGTGGCCCAGGCTGCTGTGACACCACTGCACACGGGAGGGAAGAGTGGCAGGGGCTGTGCTGAAAGTCAAGTCCATGTGCTGCTGCTGCTGCTGCTGCTGTGGGGGTCATTTGTCCAGCCCTGCCCCAGAGTCAGGGATCAGATCCAGGCCCTGCTGCTGCTCCCTCGGGATCAGCCACAATTTGGGTGTTGCTGTCAGTGCCAGCAGAGACAGTGGCTGGAGCAGCTGGTGCTGACAGTGTCCAAAGCCCTGGGGTCAGAGGGGGAGCTGCCCCTTGTTCTCCCTCTGCCCCACACAGAGCTGGGCCGGGCACAAGTGGGGCAGCACAGCAAACAGGGAGCCTGTCAGTCCCTTCCAGCCCTGTCTGCTCAGAGTTTGGGCCTTGCAGCTCCAGGTGGACAAAGGCAGCTGCTCCTGGTCCCTCTGTGTGTCCCCGTGCTCAGCAGTGCTGCTCCATCAGTCTGTGCCCAGCAATGGGGAAAAGCCTCAGCCCTGCAGGGCCAGGAGCTGCCGGGCTCTGCCTGAGCAGCTCAGCCAGCGGGAAGGAGATGCTCAACACGGGAACCAGGAGCAGAGGACGCTCCTATTTTATGACATATTTTCTGTTTTAAGGAAAAGAAAAAGGAAAAAGAAAAGGAAAAAACCTCTATAAAATGTGAAAGATAAAAGCAAAACCCAAGTGTGCAGTGAAAAATCTTCTGTAACTTTAAGAGGTAACTGATCTTTTGCAACAGAAAACTCAGTTATTCACTTTGCAAATGAGTCAATGGCATTGATGCATCTTACTGGCCTCCGTAACCTTTTTAAAAAAGATTTTGGGATTTGTTTCCAATACTGTTCTTTTAAATTGTGGTGAAATTGGTGTGAAGCAAGAAGAAATTGCTTTGTGCCTTGCCAGCTCCTGGCAGGACTGGCAATCTCAACTCTGTCACCGCCCAAATCTTTTAGAAGATGCCCTTCCTTCTCAGCCTGTGAATGAGCTGCACATTCCCTTTGAAACTGTCAGAGGCTTCTTAAAGACACAAAGTCCCACTTACGGCTTTTTGCTTGGTTTGGAAGTGCAGAAGGGCAATTCTCCATCCATCAGCTCCAGACTGCACTGCCTTAGGAACACGGCCCACTCGCCAGGTTTTGCCCACTCGTGGCACTTCTAGAGGAGGAAGAAAGTGCAATTGCACAATTCTAACCAAAAAGGAATGACAAGTGGGACAGAATAAACATCTTGTGGAGATCCAGGCGTTCAGCTGGGACTGTGGAGAGTTTGGGTTCTTGCCAACTGGACGTGTGTCTCTAACTGCAATGTCTTGGCCTGCAGGAGAGTCTCACTCACCTGCAAAAGCACAAAGCTCAGGCGCTGTGCTTGGAACGGCCTCGTCTGATGCAAAGCTGTCAGAGCCATGTGAGGGCAGAGCGGGCCCAGCCGTGCCCAGGGCTGAGCCCAGCAGAGCCCTGGCAGAGCCCAGAGCAGCCTCAGCATCTGCAGAGCCCGGCTGCAAGGAGAGAAACCAGAAACCGCCCGTCAGCTGAAGGCTCCTGTCCCCCTTGTCCCAGCTCCCGCAGTGCCCAGGCCGTGCTGGCCGTGCCCAGAGCTGGGCACAAACCTCCCAATCACTGCTGCCTCTGGGAGCAGAGCAGGAGGGCAGGACTGTGCCCAGCCTGCAGCCAGCCATGGCACATCCAGCCCCTCAGCAGCTGCCCACAGCCAAAAAGCAGCTTGGCAGCCAACTGAAGAATTCATGGCATCTGCCCCAGCAATTGGGGAAATCTTTGGTGCCCGGCCAGGCTATGCTGTGCCCAGATCTGGGAGCATCCCCCTGGCTGTGGACTCACCCACAAATTGGGTGTGGAGTGTGTCTGTGAAGAAGGTGCCAGAATCAAAGTCGATCATCTTCAGCTGGCCAGGCTGAGGAACAGATTCTTGTCATTGAGGGTGTCCTTGGTGTCTCTGGCAGCAGCCCCACCTGGAACAGCTTCTCCAAGGGCTCCTTCTCCTTCCCTGGGGGCCAGACCAGGCTGTCAGTGTTCTGCCCAGGGCCCCAGCCATCAGTGAACCAAACAAGCAAACCTAGGGGGGATGGTGGCCACCAGTGCTTGCCACACCATGTCTCTAGCTCAGCTCCAGCCCAAGAGCTGCATGCTCCCTTCTGATGATCCCTGCTCAGAGCTACAGGCACTCTGGTTTGCTTTGCCACTGATTGCCAAGAGATGTGTGCAGCTGTTACCTGCCAGGCTCCTGGATCCAGCTGTGCCCGTGGATCTCTCCCATCTTCTAGGGCAGATGAACACCCTGAATCCAAGGATCGTGGAAAAGGTCTTCTAAGGATGGCCTGTCCAACGCTTGCATGGACAAACACCTCTTAATAACATCTTGGCACTCTGAAGAGAGAAACCAGAAATCACCAGTACGTTGCAGAAGTTGCCTCCCCCCCACCCCTTTCCCATGCCCAGGCCATGCTGGGTGTACCCAGGGTTGTGCCTAAACTTCCCCATGGATTTACTGTTTAGAGGAGAGCAGGAGAGCAGGACTTGTGCCACCTCCTCAGCAGCTGCCAGAGCAGGATGCTCACGACCCCGCTGCTGTCTCCCAGCACTGCTATTCCCCCCTGCCCAGAGATGAGGATCCACCTTGAGAGAGCCTTTGTGGGAACAAGATCCGTCCCCAGATGATCTCCTGGCCCCTCCTGAACGGGTGCTTCCCCACGACCAGGTGGTACAGCAGGAGGCCCAGGGACCAGATCGTTGCTGCCTCGCCATGGTAGTGCTGGTGGTGGATCCACTCTGGTGGGCTGTAGGACAGGGTTCCTATGGAATACAGATGGAGTTCAGAAGGAGGATGCTGCTGCTCCCAGAGCCTCGCCCCAGCATCCCTGGGCATTCAGGGGCTGCCCCAGTGGCACACGGGGTGACTCGCTGCCCTCTCACCAGCACTTGGGACTTGTGTACAGACTCGGGGCTGGAAAAGAAGCCACCGGTGCTGGAAGAGGGCAGCAGAAGCCTTGAGAAGGCCCAACCGTGGCACGCAAAAGAAAAACCCACCCACGGGTGGAGAAAACCCACTCTCCTTCCCACCTGCACGGCCCTCAGAAAATGTTAGTAAGCCAAGGCAAACAAGGGGAGAGGTGCAGTTCGAGCCCTTCCTCGCCTGCACACCAAACCAGCCAGGGCACGCAGTCAGACCCCCCCCTCTGCTACCCCCATGGGGTTTTTGTCGGCCTGGCTGCCCCAGCTCCAACCCCAGCCCAGGGCAGAGCGGGTGATGAAGGCTGTCAGCAGGGCTGGGAGCTGGCCCACCTCACACCCCCACCCAAATGAACTTGGCTCAAGCATTAATCCCATCCCGGCTCCAACAGGCAGAAGCCTCGGTGCTGCAGCCCGGCTGGGCCATAAGATGCCCAGGAGCAGCCCCTGGGAGGGCTCACCTGCAAACTGGGTGTAGGCTGTGTCCTGGAGGAAGGCGCCACAGCCAAAGTCGATCAGTTTCAGCTGTCCGGTGGCCAGGTCGAGCACGATGTTCTCGGGCTTGATGTCCCTGTGCAGGACCCCGCAGCTGCTGCAGTGCCGCACGGCCTCCAGCACCTGGCGGAACAGCCCCCGCGCCTCCTCCTCCGGCAGGAACCTCCGCTCCGCCAGCAAACCCGACAGGTCCTGGCACCGCTCCGGACGCTCCAGCACCAACAAGAAGCTGTTGGGCAGCTCAACCCACTCCAGGAACTGAATGACAGCAGCACACCCAGAGGACACCTTGTCCAGCAGCACGATCTCCAGGGGAGCACGGGCGCCGTGGGGCTGCGCGAGGACCACGATGCCGTCAGTGGGGCTGAGGCCGTGCCAGGGCTCTGGGACCCCTCAGCCAGCCCGGGACGCTCTGTATCCCCCGCTCGCTCTCCCTGCAGGGCTCCCGGCGGCTCCCACCCTGCCGGGCCCCAGCTCCTCGCCGCCCGGCACGCCCCGGCTTCGGCCGCTGGCCCCGCTCACTCACCAGCTCGCCCCAGTGCCGGATGCGATCCCGTGGCACGCATTTGATTGCCACCTGCGAGCAAGGGGTAGAAGCGGGCTGAGCTTACCGCCCGCTCCGCCGCGCCCCGGCCTCCTCCTCCTCTTTCTCCTCTGCCTCTCTTCCTCCTCCCCCGCCCTCCTCCTCCTCGTCCTCTGCCCGCCGCCGGCCCCGCCACTCACCGGGGCGCCGTCCGCGAGGCGCGTCCCCGAGTAGACGCTGCCGAAGCCGCCGCTGCCCAGCAGCGAACCCAGCCGGTACCGCTCCTGCAAGGCCTCCTGCGCCTTCCCTGCGGGCGACACGCGGCCGTCAGCGCTCGGCCCGGGGCCAGACACGGCCCCCGAGCGCCCCCCGACCGTCCCGGGCCGGGCATCCCCACCCGCCCCGGGCCCCGGCGGCTCAGGGCCGGCGGCCGCGCTGCCGAGCGGCGGAGCTCGGGCCGGGGAACCCGCAGCGGAGGCGGCGGGAGCGGCCGCGCCGCGTGTGTCCTCCGCGGGCCCCGGAAGGAGCCGGCACCGGCGCCGAAGCCGCGACTGGACTCTGCGTCGGGGCCGGCACCGGGCTCGGGACAGGCGGAGCCAAAGAGCGGCGATGCCGCCCCCGGCCCAGGCACTGATGCCCGCCCAGCAGCGCCAGCGCCAATACCGCCAGAGCCGGGCGGAGGCGAGGCCGCGGCGGGACGGCCGGGGGCGGGGACGGGGCAGCCCCGCCCGGGGCCGGGAGTGGGGTGGGGGCATGGCCCGGCCTGGGGCGGGGAGAGGGAGGGGCCGGGACAGGGACACCGAGAGGGGAGGGGGAGACCGGGAAAGGGGTACTGGGAGAGGCTGCGGGACACCGCGACAGAGTGTGGGAGAGCGGGAGAGTGAGACGAGGAACAAGAGAAGGGACGTCGAGGGTCTGCGGGATCGCTTCTTCTCTGCTGCTGCTGCTGCCGAAGCGCCGCGAGCGTTTGTCCGCGAGTCCGTTCCCCGCGAGTCCGTTCCCCGTGTGCCCGTTCCCTGTGTGCTCGTTCCCTGTGTGTCCGTTCCCTGTGTGTCCGTTCCCCGCGTGTCCGTTCCCCGTGTGTCCGTTCCCTGTGTGCCCGTTCCCCGTGTGTCCGTTCCGCCCCGTGCACCCCGGGGCAGCACGGGCCGCTCCGCACCGGGGCCGAACTGGAGTCACGGAGCATCTCTTCCTCCTGCACCCACTCAAAACCACCGTCTTGTTTAGCTGCTTCTTCATTAGATTGGAACTGTGATAAATGTGATTCGTGACAATTAAATTGTAACTATATTAACAAAATTGTATTTAGATCACTAGAAGACAATTGCTACAGAGTGAGGGAGGAGATGGGTGAGACAGGGCAAAGGACATCTTCCAGATGTTGGGAGTCGAAGAAAGATGTTGGAAGGGAATAGTAGAAGGACGTAGGTCTGACAAGCAGCATCTAGAAATACAAAGTTTCGACCTTGAAATGGGACAAAATGGGATGATTCCAGGCATGGGACTCAAAGTCTTGCTATGGAAAACATCTGCTCAGTCACATAGTGGCCATGCGCTCCCCGCAGGTTACACAGCAGACACTGAGGAAGACGATGAGCCTTCATCGGAAATAAGATCCTCAAAAGGATGAGAGAACCCCTAACCCATTAGTAGAGCATGCGCCATACAACACACTGACATAGATTTTAGGAATAGAAACTAGGAGGAGTTTTCTAGAAACTTCTATAGCATACAGTACATAAGTGGGATTGTCAGCCTTGATGCTTTGGTACGTGAGGAAGGGCGAGCCCCTCCTCGTACCGCTGGTAGGGGGAGGGCCCCCTCCCTGGTCAGTTATGCTTATGCTTTATACAAACCTCAATTATACTAAATTGCTTACTCTCAAATTTTACTTTTCCTGAAATATATGTATTCAATATTCATTTTAATACTTTGATTGTATTAATTTCCAATACTTTGATATTTTTGTAGTCATCTCCAATACTTTAATTGTATCCATTTTTAATTGTTATTATTAAAAATTTGCTGCTACATTTAATCTCGTTGCTTGATAAATTGGAAAAATAGAATATCATTCACAACAGAACTTTTATTTCCTGCAGGCTTGCAACTTGTCCCCTGTGCTCGCATGCCCCGGGCCCTATCCCGCCGGCTCGCCCCGCGCTGCAGTCTGTTCCTCACAAGCAAGCAAAGCGCTGTCCGCACTTTCCTCTGGAGCAGAGCAAAGTGCCGAAGGAGGAGCCTGCCAGGGCCAGGCAGAGCCAGCCCCGTGGGAGGGCAGAGCAGCACATGAGGAGTGAGAAATGCAGCCCCTGCAGGGCAGCGCTGATCCCCGGCCGCTCCGGGTGGGCAGCGGCAGCAGAGGAGCCACGCCCGGCGCGGTGCCCTCGTCCCCAGGGCTGTTCCTGTTTTCTTGTTCAGTTCCGGGTGAAAATCGCAGACTGCCGACAGGAGAATTAAAATAAAAGAATGAAACTGCTATTTTTGCCGAGTTTGGATGCCAGTCCAATACAGCAGCTCAGCTGCCTGCCTCCTCCCTGCCAATCCAGCCCTTTCAGCCTGGAGCAAAGGCCCTCTCTGCAAAGAAACTGCTGGCTGCTTTATTTGTCCTGCTGTTCATCGACACAGCTAGAAAAGCAAACTAGTTTGGATCCTCAGTCTGTCAAAACATGTGAACTTTGCCATGTTAAGCCAAGAGACGGAGTCTTGACCCCTGCACGATGTCCTAGGAATCACCTTTGTTGCTGCTGTGTATTGTCACTGCTGAGGGTGAAATACTGTGAGAGCACGTGCCCTGTCTCTAGAACCCATAGCCAACCTAAATGCTGTGCTTTAAAATCTTGCATTTGCAGGTTTCTGATGTCTCCAGCATTGCTTTCAAAGCAAAACAGGGAGAAGGCAAACTGTGTGTAGCTAATGATACTGCAGAGTGCATCAAACTTGCTAAGTCCTAGGTCTTCGAGGTAACATCAGTTGATATAGAACCAGTGCAACACAGAAAAGGGGAGCATATAAGGAAAGGAATTAATAGTATATGTGAACATCTTGGATTGTTTCCTTCCATTGTCATTTCACTTCTGGAAAGCTGCTCCGCTTTTCCAAGCATTTTCTCTACAGTGATGTTTGCTCTTTTCACAAACTTTTCCCGGAGGACGAGCTCCTGTCACAAGACGTGCCACCAACTGCAGAGTCTCTTAGCTTTCCACACTGTGCGTGCTGCACTGTCCTTCAGCAAAGCAGGAGAAAGGTTTTGAGAACTTGAAAACTTGTCCTTTCTTTTGCTGGTGGGCTGGGGAGTTGTGCCGTGGGTAATGTTTTCACTGTTACTGTTCTGATCTAAGAAAACAGGAGGTGGTACCAGGACTTGCTAGGGAATACAAGCCTGGCTGAATTCAGAGAAAGAATCTCCAGGGCCTGCAGGCAGAAGTGGAGAGTTGTGTGATAATCATTCCAACCTCTCAGTGGACGTCTTGAAAATTATCTGGAATGTGAAAATGGTCTGACAGAGGGAGTTTGTTTCTGAGTTCGGGGTAGACGATTCCACATCTGGTGCATTGGTGCATAAATCAAGAGTACAATCCGCTCATGATAAGCACCAGAAAAACCTGGACCTCTCAAAGTAGCCAACTAAAAGAATCTGAACAGGAGAAATGTAGGGAATGACTTGGTTAACCTTGCCTATGTTATAGAGAATAAAAAGATTTAGCCGAATTGAGTATAATCAGAAATAAGTGATAATTTATTTCATGGCTGGGATACGGTCCACAACAGCCAAAATTGCAAAGAGCAACACCGAGCCCGGGTAAACACACTGTGATCCAAACTCTACTGCTCAGGATTCCCCAATGTTCACAAAACCACTTTGGTCAGTCCAGTTTATATACAGTTTTTCATAGCCTGGAGCAGAGGTCTTTGTCTCCTTTTTGCTGCTTCGCATATTCATGTATTTTATTCATGTAATTTCCTTTCTCTGCATGGGGCTGGACAAAGCCATATTCTGGGAGACCATGAATTCTGATGAAGGCAGGCCTTGGTTTAGGGAAGCTGGTATTGAGATGTATTTTTCCCGATTAATCCTGGTGCTTGGCGCTCAGTGTCTGGGTGTTCTCTGGACTGTCTTTGAAGAGAGCCATCTCCTTGTGGCCACGTCCATTCACTTGTTAATTTGGGCTGTCCTGCTTTTGTTGGCTGTTACAATGTTGTGAATGTTGTGGTGAAGCAATCTGTGTTGTTTTGTTTGTTTTTTTCCTTTGTGGTTTTCTTTTTGGTTTCTGAGTTTATTTTGTTCATACAAACATTGTTCATTAATTTATGACTTTACACGAATTACATCATATATTACACCCCGAAGAAGGGTAATTTTTTCTAATAATTACTAATCCATTCCCTTGGCTTTTGGCTTTCTTAGCAAGGCCATTTCCATCCCAGATTCACCGTGAAGTGAGAACCCTGAGCTTGTGGAACTGCCTGAGAGATGCCGTGTTCCTCTGCAGGGACACTCAGGCTGAAACAGGAGCCTGAGGCCTGTGTGGGGAAGCCTCCTCGGAGCTGGAATTTGTGCCGTGCTGGGAGAGGAGGAGCAGGGGGAGAAGGCTGGGCGCTGTGTGGCAGGAGCAGGAGGTTTGGGCTCAGGACATTCCGCCTGCGCCGCTGCCCCACAATGGGCGGCCGTGCCCGGGGCTCTGGGCCTGGCCCCGCGTGCGCTGAGCTCCCGACACTGCGGGAGCTGCCCGGGCTGGGCTCAGGATCCCGCTGGGGCTGGGCAGCAGGCTGGGCTCCCACTGGCATCAGCAGCAGCTGGAAATACCTCTGGGCATCTCCATTTTCTGCTGCTGCTCGGAAGGAACAATGAAGCGAGTTGAGGAGTTCTGGTTTCTCTTTGTCCTGGTGGATTTCTCATTTTATTTGACAGTCCAGAGGCAATTTCTGTGATGGCCTCTGTCAGCTGATTCTATTTCAGCAGCAACAGCAACAGGGCTGTGTTTGAGTGCTGCCAAAGTGTCCTGTGTGGCTTTAATTCTTGACTTTGTGCTCAGGGATTTGTGAACATTTCAATATCTGCTACTCATGATGACTGCAACAAACAGCCTGAGTTCCCCATCACAAAAGCACTCTGGGTAGTACTGACTGAAAAGGCAATTGCAGTTTTACAGATAAAATTCAAGTGGCAAACAGAAGAGGGGCAAGAGCAGCCATGATCTACAGTTCCCAAGGCAAAGGCAACAACAGCCTCCTGCTGTCAGCTCAGGGTGAGTAAAACAGGTCTGAAAGCAGTGCTGGAACCCGATCCTTTCTGTCTCTGCAGGCTGGGTCAGGGCAGCACAGGCGGGCCCTGAGGAATCAGGGCTGGGTGTGGGTGATTGTTGCTGTACTCCAGAATTGCCCTGGACAAAGGCCTTGGAAGCCGAGGCAGGAGCAGGTGGGAAGGGGCCGGCGCTGCTGCTGCTCCTGCCCGGGAGCCCCGGCTGGGCCGGGCCGGCGCCCACTGCGCTGCGGCTGCTGCTGCTGCCAGAGCCGGGCGGGACTCGGGGACAGGGAATGGACACGGGGGGACAGCAAAGGCCCTGGGGGCTGCAGGGATGTTGGTGCTGGGGCAGCGCCAGCACAGAACTTCAGCCTGCAATGAACCCCGAGGGAAACGCTGGGGAAAGGCTCCATTTCAGCCTTTCTTTACCCATTGCTGTGAAGGGACCAAAATAAAAGGGGAACAAGCAGGGCCCGACCCCTTCTCCTTTGGGAGGGGCCCCATGCCTGGAGCTGTGAGGGCCCACAAGGGACCACGGGGAACTGTGAGGAGCAATGAGGGCCATAAGGGTCTGTGAGGGGCTGTGTGTTGCATTCCTCGGGCATTCTCCCCTTTGAGACAACATTACCAGCTTAAATAAATGATAGCATGGCTGTAAAATAATAAAGGGAGGGGTTCAGTGGTCTGCCAGGATATCCTTTAATCCATGTGGTCCATGAAGCAGTTTCCAAAAGTGATGTTATCTAAGGATAAGCAGGAACCAAAGACAAGGGTCAGGGGATCGGGTTCACAATACACAGGGAATACCTGAGGGCAGAGGTCCAATCCCGAAGAACTTGGCTTTTTATGGCAAAGGTCTCAGACCAACCGAGAATCAGGGCTACAAATTAAATTTACTTTGGAATGTGCAAATTAACATCTCACAGTGCCCGGTTTGCCAGGGTCTCAGGTTTATGTCTCCTATTTCAATTGATTCAATTATTACAGCTATGAGAGGCCAGGCACCTCATGGAACCAAGGGGCCTTTCTGGCACAGCAAGGCCTTGTGGAACCAAAGAGACCATGGTGACACTATGGAACCTCATGGTACCACAGATCCATTGTTACACGGCAGCCACAGCAGGGTTGCAGAACCGAGGAGATCATTGTGATGCTACACAACCTCATGGAATCAAGGCATCCATGCTACATTACTGAACCTCATGGAACCAAAAGTCCATTGTGACATTGTGGGACCTCATGGAACCATGGAGACCATTATGACACTTCAGGATCCACTGGAACCAAGGGGCCGTTGGGACAATGGAGGGCCTTGTATAACCAAGGGGTATAACCATTGTTGCATGGTAGGGCCTCATGGAATCAAGGGGATCATAGTGACACTGTGGGGCACCATAAGGGGCCGTGGGGGTCTGTAAGGGGACTGTGGGGCTCTGTAAGGGTCGGTCCGAACTTCCCCTCGATTTTGCCTCCCGACCATCACAAGGAGACCTCGAGGACCCCCACCCAGGCTGACTCCAAACAATGGTTTCCTGGCCGGGCCAGGTGGATGCTCGTGACTGTGTGCTGGTGTATTGTGTTCACTGAACTGTGCTGTCGTGGCACCAACCAGAGGTTGTGTTGGACCAACTGAGGACTGCTTGTCCGTACCTGTCTCCTGCAGCACCACACAATGGTCCATAAATCTTCCCACCTCTTGGCCAGAGACCACTCGCTTTGGAGAAGGACTATAAAAGAGCAACCCTCTGGAAAAGACACTTTGAGATCTCTCCACTGATGAAGACCCATCTACCCCCTGGAGAAGACTCCTGAGATCTCCCCATGGATGAAGATTCGTCTATCGGATGACCCGTGAGGACGCCCGTCTCGTCTGTTGGTAGCTATTTTCCCATCCCTTCCTTTCCTTCCCCTCTCCCTATACTTTGTTTCCTATATCTCTCCCCTTTACCGTAACTGAGTTGTTGGCATTTGATGAAATGCATTGCTGTTGTTGAATAAACTGATTTTCTGCTGTTGAATAAACTGATTTTGTCCCCTGCACTTTGCCTGTTTGCACCTTTAAGATCAAAAGAACCATCACGACCCCCGCTCTGTATTCATAGCGGATCGTGACAGGCTCCATGAGACCACAGGACCATTCTGACTCTGTGGAACCAAGGATATCATTGTTACACTATGAGGCATCATGGAACAAAGGAGGCCATTGTGAACCAGCAGGGGAACCTGCTGACACTATTTTTATACTTCAAGGGCCATTGTGGAACTGCTGAGCCTTGTGCAACCAATGAAACCATTGTGACATCACAGAGCCTCATGGAATCATGAGGCTGTTGTGACACTGTGTGGCACCATGGAACCAAGGAGACCATTGTGAAACTACAGGGCTCCATAGAACTAAGAACTCATGTAACAGAGGGGCCCAATGGAATCAAGGGGCCATTCTGTACTTCTGGGCCTCTCCACCCTGTGGGGCATGCTCCTGCAAGCCCAGGAAAAGATACTCCACTCATTTTGTCAGATAAGGAATGGCCCCAGAATGATCTTCTTTTCCTGTACCCTCATTGGTTTAAATTTGACTGTAGTGTTCCCGCCTTAGTTCTTCCCATTGATTGTCCTCCTTGACCCACCCCTTTGCAGTCCCCTGCTTTTCTCGTAATTGAACCTAAACTCCACCTGTACCCTGGCATATAAAACCCATGACTCTACCCTCATTCTTGTCTTGGTCCCTGGTTCAATAAAGGATCCCGGGTTTTGCTAAACCAAGACCCATCCTGTTTACGTCTTTTCCTGTTGGTCATTAATGGCTGCCTGAGGTCCAAGACTCCAGGGCCCAGGGAAGCTGTTGTGCCCCTCACTGCAGCGGAACACAACACCAAGGGGCAGTTGTGATGTCAGGGCCCCAAGGGTACAAGAACATGGAACAGGTCTGGTTGGCTGGGCCTCCTGAGGGCTGCCTGACTGGTCCAGCTGACTTGCCATGTTGGGGGCTATTTCTCATCAGCCCCTGAAACACTAGAGTTCAGTGCTTTCCTTCCTATGGGAAAGAGCTGTCCTTCTCCTCCAGGGGTTCATGGCCAAAATTGGGATACCTCCTCCAAATTTGATTTTATCCAAGGATTATTCCCATATGAAACCTGCCAGGACAGACAGCTCTGGCTGGCCTTGGCCTCTTGGGGGCCTCCTCTTATCTGCCTTCAAAACACTGGGGACTTGTGCTTTTCTTCCCATGGAAAAAACATCTTTCAAGTCCAGGCATCCATGGCCAAAATTGGGATTCCACCTCCAAAATTCCAAGGATAGGTCCCAGACAAAAGCTGCCAGGACTGTCTAGGTTCCCTTGGCTTCCTGTGGGCCAGCTCTTGTCTGCCTTTGAAACACCAGGGCTCCCTACATTCCTTCCTAGGGAAAAGAATTGTCCTTCTCATCCAGATGTCCATAGACAAAAGTGGGATTTGGCCTCCCAAATTCTGTCTGTTCAAGGATTCCTCCCTGACAAAAGGTCTGGCTGGCTTTGTCCTCCTTGGGGCTGAGTCTAATCAGCCTTTGAAACACTGGGACTCTACCCTTTCCTTCCTATGGAGAACTGTCTTTCTAGTCCAGGAACCCATGGCTGAAATGGAATTCCACCTCCAAAACTCCCCATATATCCAAAGGTTGCTTTCAGACAGAAGCTGTAAGGACAGACAGGTCTGGCTTGCCTTGGCCTCTGGTGAGTGCTTCTCATCTGCCTTCAAAACCCTGGGGTTCTGTGGTTTCCTTCCTATGGAAAAGAGTGATCCCTCTTGTCCAAGGGCTCTTGGGCTCAAACACTTGACCACTATCTAGGTACAAAGAAGCTCTGTGCTCAATGGAGTGGAAACTGAGGACAGCAGAAGAGTGCCCTGGGAGGGATTGAACAGTGGTTTCAGAGATGGTGGATCCTTTTGACATAGTGGAAAACAGCCAGAGAAAGAAAGAATTAATGCCAAGGGCAGCTGGGGAGGCCCAGACTGGACACCAGGAGAAATTTCCTTCCTATGAAAGGGCTGGGGTGCAGCACATCCCCCAGAAGGAATCTGGAGCAGCCCAAGGCTCTGTGTGTGCAGGCAGAGGCAGGCAGGAGGCAGAGCTGTCAGCAAAGGAAGGGGCCAGCGAGGTGGGGCAGCCGGGGGATGACGACAGCCTGCAGGGACAGAGGCGCAGGGCATGGACACCGTAGGACAGCCTGGGCTGCAGAGGCCACAGGGATGGGCAGCAGCTGAAAGGCCCTGACAGAGCCAACTCCTGCAGCACTTGGGCCATGCAGGCTGGCCCTGGGCCTGAGGCCAGCAGGGGACAAGTGAGCCTTGCTGTGCTGGGGCCTCATTGCCTCCTTGTCCCTGCTCAGCAGCCTGGCAGGGGCCGCCCCATGGTGCTGCCCTTGGCATTGCACATGGCCAGAGCCCAGTGGCCCGGGAAGAGCCCTGAGCAATGAGGGAGGGACAGGATCTGCCTTGCCAGGGGCTGGGGCTCAGCCCTTGGCCCTTTGCATTCCTGAAACACATCCAGGTTTGCTCAGCATCAGAGACACCTTTCCCTTGTTTGTCCCCCCCTGTCATCAGTGCCTCCAGTGTTCTGCTCTAACTGGAACCTGAGTGTTGGAATTCAAAATGTAAGGAATTCTCAGAACCTTGGGCCTGTAAGCCAAAGCTTGCAATTATACACAGTTAAGTAGAGATAATTTTCATTTTAGAATTTAAAATATAGAAAAAATAAAGGTAGTTACAAACGTAACAAGAAGTTTTAGAGTGCAGCAATGAAAGTTTGTGTGTTTTGATATAATTGTCTAACAAAGTTCACACTGTAGTACGAGTCAGAAA